>NC_137805.1:41775634-42453134 GCF_963383645.1 Muscardinus avellanarius
TAAAAAAATAGAAAAAAAATATTCTCTGGTAAGAAAGAAAGTAAAAAGAAATATTGAAATGTTATTTTTAAGTCATTAAAAGCTTGGTATCAGACAAATGAAACTGTTATGTGAGATTATCATTTTTAATTTAGGATAAATTGCTATAATACTAGATGTCAACCACTAAGCCAAGCATGGGAGGGAGGGATGGGGAGAGAATGGGGTGGGGATCGGGTGGGGGCTGACTGGGCAATGTTTGCATGTATGTCTACAAAAGTTTGTATCCCACTATGATGTATGAATACAGTGCACCAATAAAAAAATAATAATAAAAATAAATAAAAAGATCTAAATTTTTTAAAAAAAAAGAAATAAGATAGGTGTAGCTGGGTGGTAGAATGCCCCAGGGTACTATCTCTAGTACCAAAATAAAATGTAAAAGTCTGATTTAGCTGGGTGTGGTGGCACACACTTGTAATCCCAGCATTTGTAGGGCTGAGACAAGAGGCCCTTTGCAACTCAGTGAGACTCTGTTTCAAAATAAAGAATAAGCCAGGCGTGGTGGCACACACTTGTAATCCCCGCACTTGGGAGGCAGAGACTGGAGGGTCGTGCAGGTCTGAAGCCAGCTGTGCTGGTTTAAGAGACCCTGTTTTTAAATAAAAAGTATAAAATAGGTCTGGGAGTGTAGCCCAGAGGTAGAAGGGCTTCCAGGAACCCTAGTACCACAAGAAGAAGAAGAAGAAGAAGAAGAAGAAGAAGAAGAAGAAGAAGAGGAGGAGGAGGAGGAGGAGGAGGAGGAGGAGGAGGAGGAGGAGGAGGAGGAGGAGGAGGAGGAGGAGGAGGAGGGTGTAGCTCAGAGACAGAATGCCTCTGGTGGCCCACGCTTGTAGTCCCAGTATTTGTGAAACTGAGTTAGCAGGACGGCAGGTTCACAGCCAACCTCGGCAACTTAGTGAGGCCCTTTGCAACTTGTGAGATCCTGTTTCAAAATAAAGAATAATAGAGGGCTAGGGTGTAGCTTGGAAGTAGAATGCCCCTGGGTTCCATCCCCAATACCAGAAAAAAAAAAAGTCTGGTTTATTGAGATACAATTTTAATGTAGTAATATTTACTCTTTTTGGTATATAGTTTTAACAATTCATATAACTACATAACCTCCACTACAATTTAAATATATAACATTTCCAACACACCCCATATTCTCTCATGTCACACCAGCCCTGGCAGCCACTGGTCTGTTCTCTCCTTGTATTTTCACCTTTTCTTTGAAAGATACTGGGTTGTTTCAAGTTTTGAGACAACCGTGGTATAAAACCCCTATAAATATGTACATAAAGGTGCTGGTGTGGACAAAAGTTTTCGTTTCTTTAGTGTAAATACCCAATAGTAAAATAGCTCTGTCGCCTGGTGAAATATATGTTTCTGAAAGCACACTTAGATAGGATTAAGTTGGAGTGTTTTATAGCACAGTGGGGTGACTATGGTTAACAATAACTTACTATGTATTTCAAAATAGCAAGAAGAGAGGCCTGGGAAGGTGAGACAGAAGGTTCACAGGTTCAAGGCCGGCCTCAGCACTGTAGGGAAACTCTCAGCAACCTAGCAGGACCCTGTTTCAAAATAAAGAGGGCTGGGAGTGTAACTTGTAGGTAGAATGCCCCCTGGGTTCACCCCTAGTACCACAAATAATAATAATAATAATAATAATAATAATAATAATAATAACAACAACAACAACAGCAACAACAGTGTAGCTGGGCGTGGTGGCGCACACTTGTAATCCCTGCTCTTGGGAGGCGGAAACAGGAGGATCGCACAGTTTCGAAGCCAGCCGCGCTGGCTTAAGAGACCCTGTTTACAAATAAAAAGTATAAAAATAGGTCTGGGAGCATAGCCTGGAGGTAGAAGGATTTCCAGGAACCCCAGTACCACAAAAAAAAAATAATAACAACAGTATAGATATAAATTTTCAAGACAAAGCTTCTCAAAAAGATTTTGGGGGGTACTGGGAATTTAACCCAGGGATATTCTACCTCTGAACTCTATCCTAGCCCTATTTTATGTTTCATTTAGAAACAGGATCTTGCTAAGTTGCTAATGGTGTCACTAAATTGTTGAGGCTGGCCTCGAATCTGTGATCCTCTTGTACTGAAATTACAGATATGCTCACCACACCCAGGTCCAGAAACTGTTGAACAAGTTTTTTTGTTGTTGTTTATTTATTTATTTATTTATTTATTTATTTATTGCACGTCTGGGGATGGAACCCAGACATTTGATCTCTAAACTACATTCCCTATTTTTTATTCTTTATTCTGAGACAGGGTCTCACTAAGTTGTGGAGGGCCTCATTAAGTAGCTGAGGCTGTCCGCGAACCACGATCCTCCAGTGTCAGCCTCCCGAATGCCGGGATTACAAGGGTGCGCCACCACGCCCGGCTGTCGAACAGTTTTAAAAGGCTGTGCCATTTTGCATTCCCTCCGGCAGTGTGGGAGTTCCAGCTGTTCCGCACCCTCACCAGCACTTCATTTATTTTAACCTCTAGTGGGTTTGTGGCGGTTCAAATCTCTGGCCTGTGACTGCTGTGTCGACTGGGAGGGGCTGAGAGAAGGAAAAGCTGACACAGGTGGGTTCCCGGGTGGCTGGAGGGGAAGTTACACCTGTTCTTTGGGGTCCGGGTGCACAGGTCTGGGTGGCACGGCTCACACCAGGACCAGGACGACGGGACAGCCAGGGACGGGGCGCAGTGGCGGAGGAGATTGGGATGGGGCTCCGAGGTGTGGGCAGGAGCCGTAATTCCCTGTGTTCAGCACAGACATGGATGGCTCTGGCGCAGAAGCTGACCCTGGGAAGAGGTTTCAGGTGCAGATTATTTATCCAGGAGGCGCTGGCAAGACAAGGGGTAAGGGAACAGAGCAGCGGGGCAGGAAGGCGGCAGGCGGCCTCGCCAGGACCCCAGAAGCAGCCTCAGCTCAAGTCCGCGGGCGTGCTGAGGGACACGTCACCTCCCCAAGCTGTCCCTCCTGAGCACCTAAGCTGGGCTTCCCTGCTCTGGCACCAAGGGGCACTGGCTCAGGGCCCTAGGGCATGCGGGAGCGGGGCCAGGAGAGAGGCACAAAGACCCATCCTCTTCCAGTCCTCAGACCTGTGGGGGAAGATCTCCTGAGCCTACTAGTCCAAAACAGCTGCAGGCCAGCTGTGGGGACTAAACGCACCATGGGTGAGGGGAGAGCAGGCTGAGGCTATTTATTTATTTATTTATTTATTTATTATTTTTTACTGGGGATAGAACCCAGGGGCATCCTACCTCCGAGTTATACCCCCCAGCCCTATTTTTTATTCTTTATTTTGAAACCGGGTCTCACTGAGTTGCAAAGGGTCTCACTAAGTAGCTGAGGCTGGCTGCAAACCGGGGTCCTCGGTCTCAGCCTCCTGGGTCTCAGCCTCCGAAATGCTGGGATTACAAGCGTGCACCACCACGCCCTGCTGGCTAAGGCAATTTAGATAGCACACAGCCAACCTCGGGTGCCACGGGAGGCACACAGAGAGCCCGGCAGGGTGCACAGCGGGTGCTCAGGAAGCACAATGCCCAGGAGGTGCCAACTGCCAGAGCCCCAAAGCAACCTGCCAGGTGGAGCTGGCCGGAAAGGCCGGGCCTTGGACAGGCGGGAGAAGGAAGGGGACCGTGGTCAGGGAGGGTGGGAAGGGGGAAGGCGCTGGTTGGGAGGCCCACGCTGATGAGATCCAGGCCCGTTGGAAGGATTAGATTGGAACAGTATCTCTGAGCTGGGCCCAGCTACCGAGGTAAATTAATTAGGCCCTCAGCGGGTAACTTTATCCCCGTGTCCTGGGTGAACCTCACAGGTTTGGGGTCCCCGGCAGCTGTTCCGTGTAACTGTGACCAATGTGGAAAGTCTCCAAGAGGGCAGTGGGCAGCGAGCCCCTGGGTTCTGGGGACAGCTCGGAAGGCCACCTTGGGGCATCAAGGCCTGGGACATGAGGGCGGTGGAGACAGCTGGAGGCAGAAGGTCCTGGGCCGTGGGGGTCGGAGCTGCTGAGACTGTTCTGGGTGGAGGGGAAAGGACCCGGCAGAGGGAGGAAGTGGAAAGGGTGGCGGCCCAAGAGGAGACAGATGGGGACGGCTGGCCTTGGGCTCAGGCAGGTGGCTGCAGAGGCGGGGCGAGGGGCTGTACCCCACAAAGGCCTCTGTTTTGTCCACTGAGCAGGAGCTCCAGTTGTTGCCAGGCTGGGGGACAGGACATGGAGGGGAGAGCCAGGAACAGCTGCGGGGTGGGGAGGGAAGGATCCTGGGACCAGTGGCGGCTGGCTGAGCCGCACTTAAGACGCAGCCTGGGCTAGGGGAAACTAATCCGTATAGGCGCCAATCAGAGTGGTGCTGTGGTCTGCTCCTGCCATCCTTGGCCGCCCGAAAGTGGCCTGGAGAAAATAAATTGTTTCTTAGCTTCCGCTCATCTGCCATCTTGTGGAATCTGCCCAGAGACCCCAGCCAGCACTGATTTACAGATGAGGGAACAGAGGCGCAGGGAGAGGGGACTGTAGGCCACACGCTGCCACCGTGCGCATGAGGAGGGACCCAGCCCTAGCCGGGACTCCCTGCTGCCGCAGCCTGCACAGACCATGGGCTTCACCAACACACGCAGCAAAGGGTGTCATGGCGGCCCTCTGTCCACCCCCGAGCCCAGCACACATGGAGCCTGGCCCTGTGTGCTCAGAACTGCACTCAGCTCGGCTTTCCTGGTCACCAAAACCCATCAGCAACGGGCTAGCATTCAGATACTCAGGGCCAGATACCAGAGAGCCTTGAATCCCAAGTGTGGGGCTTTTAAAACATGATGTACATTCACAAACATATCAAAGTCAATCACTAAGCCAAACATGAGAAGGAGGGAGGGGAGGGAATGGGATGGGGATTGGGGAAGGGCTAATTGGGTGATGTGTGCATGTATGCCTCTACCATCTTGTACTCCATTAAGATGTACGACTCCAATGCACCAACAAATAAAATAAAATAAAAATCTGTCTGTAAACTGGGTGTGATGCCACACTCTTGTAATCCCAGTACTTGGGAGGCTGAGACAGGAGGATTGCAGGTTCAAGGACAGACTCACAATATAGGGAGATTCTCAGCAACCTAGCGAGACCCTGTTTCCAAACAAAAATTAAAAAGGCCTGGGGTGCAGCTTGAAGGTAGAATGCCCCTGGGTTCAATCCTCAGTCCCAATAAGTAAATAAATAAGCCAGGAATCGCAACGCACACCTATAATCCCAGTACTCGGGCGTCGAAGACAGGAAGATTGTAGATGTGTGACCAACCTTGGCAATTTAGTGAGCCGCTCAGCAACCTAGCAAGACCTTGTTTCACAACAAACAAAAAACATAAAAGGGCTGGGGGTGTGGCTCACAGGTACAATGCCTTCAGGTTCCATGCCCAGTACCAAAAATAAAATGAAATTATTAAAAGGGCTGGGGATGTGTAGCTCAGTGATAAAATGTCCCTGGATTCAATCCCCAGTGCTGAAGAAAAGGCAAAAAACAAAACATAAAAACTTTGGGAATGGCTTTGTAACTAGGTAATGGGGAGAAGGTGGAAAGACTTCCAGAACAGTGAGTAGAATCCCGATGAATGTTCAAAGAGGCACGACGTCTTCTAAGGAGACCAGGATGAGGCCTTAGAAGGAAACGAAGATCTCACTGGAGGCTGGAGACGAAAGGATTCTTGTAATGTAGTGGCTGAAAGCTTCGTAAAATCATTGCTTAGAGTAACATGAAAAATAGGAAATGAGCCTAATGGGCCGGTTGATCTAGTTAAGGAGATTCCCAGGCAAAGTGTCGAGGGTGCCATCTGGTATCTATTTGGTGTTTATGGTAAAATGGAAGATGAAAGAGATAAACTAAATGAATAACTGTTTAACAAGAAGAAGCCAGGATTTGATAATTTTGAAAAATATTAGCCTCTCCAGACAACAAGCAATACTAAAATTAAGAAATGGTTTTTTGACTGAAAATCAAATTCACGGTGTCTTCGTCCATTTTGTGTTGCTATAACAAAATTTCTGAGACCGGGTACTTTATTTTTAAAAAGTTTGTTTAGTTTGCCATTCTACAGGTCTTAGATCATGGATTGAGACAGTTTAGTTTGAGCAAGACATGTAGGTTTTTTTTGTTTTCTAGGGGTTTTTTTTTTTTTGGGGGGGGGTCTTTTTTGGTACTGGAAATTGAACCCAGATGCATTCTACCTTTGAGCTACACCCCAGATTAATTTGATTTTTTTATTTTTTGAAACAAGGCCCTGCTATGTTGCTGAGAATCTTGCTAAGTTGCTGAGGCCCTCCTTAAACCTGAGATCCTCCTGTCCCAGCCTCCCAAGTTCTGGGATTACAGGCGTGCAGCACTGCACCAGGTGAGACATGTGGGTTTTGACTAGCCCTCAAAATAGTCTCTGATGATCATCTAGGGCCTTAGTATAAGAATAAAGTATCTCATAAATGAAGATTACTGAGGACTTCTCCTAAAACAGTTTACATAGAGCCTTAAAATTATCCAAGTAATTAATAATTAATTTAACTGATACCACTTTTTAACAAAAGACAAAAAATCTAGACCATTAACAATGTAATATTCACAATGTCCAGAATACAACCAAAAGTTCCTAGAAAGACCAAGAAACAGAAAAATGTGCCCCATAACTAAGAGAATAATTAGAAAATAGAGAGACCCAAAGATAACAGATATGATGGAGCCAGGAATACCAAAGGGCTTGTCTATGCACTGAAAAGAAAAGAACAGCCAGGAACCAAGTGCACGCCTGGAGTCCCAGGACTTGGGAGACTGAGACGGAGGACCACGGGTTCAAGAAGAGCCACAGTAACTTGGAGGGACACTGCTTCAAAATAAAAAATAAAAAGGAGTGGGATGTAGCTTGGAGGTAGAATGCTGCTGCGTTCAGTTCCCAGTACCAGAAGGAGGAGGAGGAGGAGGAGGAGGAGGAGGAGGAGGAGGAGGAGGAGAGGAGGAGGAGGAGGAGGAGGAGGAGGAGGGGAGGAGGAGGGGGGGAGGAGGAGGAGGAGGAGGAGGAGGAGGAGGAGGAGGAGGAGGAGGAGGAGGAGGAGGAGAAAAGGAGAGTCATCTAAGAAAAGACAGCCCTGAACCAGGGCTCCTGTCTGGGAAATAGGAGGGAGGGCTGGAGTCTGCCCTCCACTTACACCTTCCGCTGATGCCCTATTGCAGGGTACACCTCCTGCAACCAGGGGCAGCAGCCTGGTGTGTCTGTTGAAGGAACACCGAGGAGGCCTGCCTGGCTGGATGGGGTGGGAGGTAGAGGGCGAGGGCACAGGAATAGGCCGTAAGGCCTGGGCCACAGGAGGATGCTAGCTTTTACTCCGAGTGTCCTGGAAGGTGCAGGAGGCTTTCGCAAAGAGGATTCAGAGTTCTTCCAGAGGCTGATGGAGGATAAAGAGGCAGCAGGTATGGAGGACAAGAAGAAAGCCTCTTCCCTTCTCCAGACACAAGATGGGAGTGGACAGGGCAGGAGGCCGACCACATGGGCCGTGGGTGGCCGGAGCACGAGATGGCAGTCAGTGGCACTCTGCACTCTGCGCTAATGAGGATGGAAAGAGAAACAGCTTTTGGGGTATAAAGTGGGGTGGAGGCACCACGGGGTGCAGGACAAAGGGACCGAGGTGGGGAGGGGTCCTGGCTGCAGGTGCACTGGGAGCTGGATGAGCTCACCTTGGATGGTGGCCCCACCCACAGCTAACCGGCCCTGGGGCGTGGCCGGAGGGAAGTCAGATGAAGAGTCCCGAGAGCCTGAGTAGAGGTAGGAGCGGCCCTGACCTGCGTCAGAGAGAGTGAGGAGACCCAACCTGCGCACTATGGGGATGGCCCCCCAAGAGCAAATCCAATAAGGCTCCTCTGGAGGCCTGGAGGAAGTGTGGCTGAGCCAGGCAGTGGGGGCCTGGAGGCCCAGAGACAGACGCACAGACAGACAGACAGACAGACGCACACTGGTGGGCCCGTGGGAGGGCCGCACACGCAGGTTCACGGGTGAGAGCCATCCCAGGTTCCAGTTCCCAGAACTCGGGGCCTCAGGCAGGAGGATGAATAGACAGGATGGAGAGGGGTGCGTAGGCATGCCTAGTTGTCCAGCCAAAGAAAGGCAGAGTGAGAAAAACTCCACGGAATAGGAATCCGTGGTGCGGCCCAGGTGAGACTCCCCGATCTGACCGTGGTACAACGTGAGGACCAGATCTACAGGGATCGTGGAATGAGAGGGAGGATTTAGGTGCAGACATCCAGAGAGGCAGATGTGCGCCCACAGACAGACAGACAGACACCGAGGGCACGCGCGCCTCCACGCCAACACTGGGGACCCCAGTGAGAAAGGGAGCGAGGCTACACACAGAAGTGCCCTACTTGCCAAAGGGCAGGGCCCCGGTGCTCCCTGGCAGGGGAGGCGCCACGTGGCTCACCCAAGAAGAGATGGTCGAGAAATGAGATGCCTAAGTCCTGACATGGGAGTGGCCCCGGAACTAAAAAGTCCATTGTCAGATGTTATGCATGGAATGAGAACATTTATGTTAAAAGTGCAACGAAGTCCAAACCAGCCTGACCAGACAGCTATTTTCTCCCTTTTTCCTCCCTTCCTTCCCTCCTTCCCTTCCTCTCTCCTTCCTTTCCTTTCTTCTTCCTTCTTATCAACCTATCAATCATCTACCTACCTATTTATCAGAATATTTCACTGATCTAAGTACTACCATCAACTGGAAAGTTCACTTACAAACCAGGACTTGAGATGAAGTTTCAAAGCAGCCTTCGGTCTTTCTTGTAATGTTTTTAATTTTTTTCAAGGTGAACATGTTAACGCCATCACTTAGACAATTAATTTTTCAGCTGGGCTCGGTGGTACATACCTGTGATCCCAGTATTTGGGAGCCTAAGGAGGATTGCAGATTCAAAGCCAGGCTCAGCAACTTAGCAAAATCATGTTTTCAAATAAAAAATAAAGTAGGGTTGCGGGTGTAGCTTGGAGGTAGAATGCCCCTGGGTTCAACCCTAGCAACATACACAAATAATAATAATAATAATAATAATAATAATAATAATAATAATAATGAAGAAGAAGAAGAAGAAGAAGAAGAAGAAGAAGAAGAAGAAGAAGAAGAAGAAGAAGGTTTCTTCAAAGGAAATGAAAAGGGGATGAAACATGAGACACAGTAGGAGGGAGAGAAGAGAGCCCCAGACAGACATCCTCTGTCAGTCCTTCAGTCCTCCTCTCTAGCTACAGACATCCCCCAACCCCTCTCTGTGCTGACACAACTCAGGTGCAGACCCTGCCTTCAAGAGGCTTGTGTTTCTCCGGGCGTGGCAGCGCACTCCTGTGATCCCAGTACTTGGAGGCTGAGACAGGAGGATCGCAGCTTTGCTGCCAGGCTGAGCAACTTCACAAGACCCTATTTCAATACAAAAAAATAAAATAAAATAGGATTTAAGTGTATCTCAGAGGTAGAATGCCCCTAATTTAGTCCTCAGTTTAAAAAAAAGTTGCTCACGGTCTGGTGGGAAAGGCAGACACCTCCCCAGTCCCCACGCGCCTGGCTGCTCAGGCTGTGCTCCCTCTGTGTTAGGGGCTCTCAGGGGACAGGCCTGGGACTTCATCAGAGAGTGCAAAGCCTGAGCCAAGAGCTTGGCTGTGAGCTGGGCTGACCAAGCAAAAGGGCATTCCTGCCCAGGGAACTCGGGCAAAGGTTGGGAGCTGGAGAGTAGCTCGTGCCTGACTGCCCCTGAGGAGTTCACAGTGGCTGGGGATGAGGCCGGTCCCGCGTGCGTGCGGTAGCGGGGCCTGATCCCGGATGCCTTGAAGCAGGACCGATCAGCCTGCTCTTTTGGGGGAGCACATGGTAAGCAGGGTCACAGGGGTCGGGCCAGTGACAAGGAGCAGCTAGCTGGGAGGTTCCAGAAGGTGGCTTCACCAGTGGGGGTGGCGACCCCCAGACAGGAGACCTGGGAGCTCTGGGAGCGGGCACTGGGTGGCGTGGGTGGTCTGCTGCAGGCAGGGTGAGGTCCATTGTTATGGTGGGGTTGGGCGTGGCCAGGAGTCCAGAAGGCAAGTTGTCCTCTTACTCTGGCTGAGCGAGCTGGGTGGATGAAGAGGCTGAGAAAGAGCCAGCCAGTGCGGGAAGGGGCGGGAAGAACCCTGGGAGTGCACAGGCCCGCCAGTGCGGGAAGGGGCGGGAAGAACCCTGGGAGTGCACAGGCCCGTCGCCCCTGCTCGAGGACGGTGTGTGCACCCTGAGAAGGACAACTGGTAGCCACACTGTCGGGACAGAGGGACCTGCCGTGGGGATGAGCAGAGCAGGAAGAGGAGGCCTGAGCCTGGGAAGCACCAGTACCGAGGGATAGAGGAGGATGGGGCTGGGGGCGGGACAGCAGCAGGATGGAGGAAGCCAGGAGCACCCAGTGTCTTGAGAAGAGAGGGCAGAGGCGAGGATGGGCACCCACGCTCAGGGCTGTAATGGGCTGGGGGAGCGAGAAGGCAAAGGGGCCCTCGGATGTGGCCACAGAGGCCAGTGGGGTGACTCGAGGACGGGGCCAGGTCAGGACAGAAACAGAAGAGATCAGAGGCGGGGCTCTTTCCCCAGCTGCTCTGTGGACAAGAGAAGAGACGGCAAGAGAAAAGCAAAGGTGCTGGTCGTGGTGGCACGCACACCTGTAATCCCAACACCTGGGAGGCTGAGATGGGAGGATCTCAGGGTCCAGACCAGCCTCAGCAACCTAGGGAGACCTGTTTCAAAACAAAAAATACAAATAGGCTGGGGGTGTAGCCTGGAGGTAGAATGCCCCTGAGTTCAATCCCATATCACACCCACGAAAAGAGAGGACACTGGGCTACCAGGGGCTGTCAGGTAGGAGCAGAGTAGGCCAGAGGATGGCAAGGGGGCGTGGCCAGGGCAGCCAAGAGCCAGGAGGGGCTGAAAGTCTTGCAGGGAGGGAGAGCGGGCTCCAATCTGAAGGGAGGCAGGGGAAGGGGGGATGCTGGGACTTCTGTTCCTGGGGATGGGGGCTGAAGAGTATAAGACAAGTGGAGAAAGGGTGGCGGATGAGTCCGCCAAGCAGCAGAGGGCTGGGCGGGGCAGAGGAGGGCACAGCGGGCCCATAGGTCTGGGGTCTGAGCTGAAGGATCTGGGGAGATGTGAGCACAGAAACAAGAGGTGAGTATGTGGAGGCCCTGCCGAGGGCATCCCAGAGGCGCCTGGAGGCAAAGGACACAGCCCAGGAGCACTGATGGGGACACTGGGGTGAGCGGAGGGTCCGAGGGAGTGGTCCCTACCCCACTGTGGAGGTGCTCAGAGACTCCCCTGGAGCCCTGTCACCCAGGGGTGATAACTGGTCTTTAGTCCCCTTGAAGAGCCCTCAGGACTCGGGGTCCCTGGACTCCTGTCTTCCACAGAGCTGACTCCAGGTGCTCGGCAGGCGTGGGACGGCTGGATGGACTCAGCGGGCCATTCATCCACCCACAAGACACTGCGGCAGGGGCTGAGGGACCGTGCTCCAGGCCCCCCCAGGGGGAGGCGGGGAGCCGGCGGCCAGGCCATGGGTGGCTGAACAGGAGTGGTCAGAGCCACTCCAGCCCCTGGCCGCCACGCTGAGCAGAAAGACAATGACAGTCAGCTTTAATGGGAGTAGGACAGGGGCCGGCCAGACTGCAGAGACCACAAGATGAATCTGAGGACTGTGGAAGGCCCAGCCAATGCCAACTCCAGCTCCAGCTCCAGCTCCAGCTCTGCGGCAGCAAACCTGGCAGCTTTAGGGTATAGAAAGAGTGTAGGGTGTCCTCACAGGAGGCTGGAGGTGCCGCAGAGGAGAAGGGGGACTGGAAGGACAGCAGACCCTGGTCCAGGGCGCTCGTGGGACCCAGCCTTGACCCTGCCCCGCAGGCTGCGACTCACACACAGGTACACAGGCCTGGCACGGGAGCACACAGGGAGACACAGAGGAAAAAACAAAGACCCTCTCGCCCCAGGAAGAGGGGGGAGGCGTTGAAGGGGATGCAGCAGACACACGCGCACACATACACACATGCACACACACACCGCAGGAATGACGCACAAACTGGAAGCAAAATTCAATAACACTCCTCTGGAGAGTGGAGGGAGCGCGGCTGAGCGAGATGAAGGCAGAGGCAGCGGGGTGAGGGAGGAACATCAATAATAAAGTTAAAAAATGAAAAGAAGAGGGGGAGGTGGGACCCTCGGGGAGGCATGAGGCAGGCGGATGTGGAGATGCAGGCACACGCACACACACGCACAGCGCTGGAGATGGAGGGAGGGAGAGAGGGAAGGAAGAGGGAGGACTCAGCCTGATAAAGAGTCTGAAGAAAGAGAGCCCGGCCGTGACCACGGAGCCACACAAAAGCAGACGCAAATCGTGACCCTCAGGGGTCAAATCCAGAGAGGAGATGAGGGGAAAAAGAGGAAATGGAAGAGGGCGCGGAGGGGCAAAGGCTGTCAGAGAGCTGGAGAGGTAGCCTGCAAATGCTCAGACAGATAGACAGACAGAAAAGAACCCAAACACGGCAGACACGCTCTGGCCAGCACCCCAGAACCCAGAACGGGCAGAAGGGCGAGTCAGTCCTGAGCATACAAGTTCGCCACAACCTCATCGGCCCTGGTGAAGAGGGACGTGAACTAGCACCCATCCATCCATCCGTCCTCAGGCTCGGCACCTTTCTCCTCTAAAGAGGTTCTGGGGTGGATGTTTCAAACAGGCTCCATTTCTTGCTGTGGTGTGCTGGCAAACTGGCTCTCTGGAGGGCGAAGATTCCTAATGTGAGCTCATGCCCATTTCTGTGGTGTAAACACTACCACGATGGCCAGTTCAAACCCGCTGTGTGTAGTGGCCAAGCAAAGTGGGAGGGGCTGGCACATGGCTGCAGCATGCCGGGCACAGCACCCACACTCCACAGAAAGAACGCCGGGGCTTTTCACCAGGAAAAAACCCATTAGCAAACCTGCACACAGCAAATGGGCTGGGATTTAACAAGACCCTCAGCAACTCAGTAAGAACTTGTTTTAAAATAAAGAATAAAATAGGGTTGGGAGTGTAGTTCAGAAGTAGAGTCACACACACACACACACACACACACACACACACACACACACACACACAAGCAGAGCAGGCTTGTATATGGATAGCCTTACATGAGGCTGACCCCTTGGCTGCCCTTCAGGCCTGCCATGCTTTACATTTTTTGCTAAGAAAATTTCTTCACATATCACACGTATAAACACTAATTTTGTAAAAATCAGAAATGGAGCCAGCCATGGTGGCTCATGCCTGGAATCCCAGTACTTGGGAGGCTGAGACAAGAAGATTGCAGGTTCGAGGACAGCCTCAGCAACTTAGCGAGCCTCTCAGCAATTTAGCAAGACCCTGTTTCCAAATTAAAAATAGGGCTGGGAGTGTAGCATGCCCAGGTAGAAGTAGAATACCCCTGGATTAATCCCCAGCACCCCCTCAAAACACACACACTCAGGATCAGAAGTGGGAGAGAATGGAGAGGAAAAGGGGGAAGGAGGCAGGAAGGAGGAAGGCTCTCCGGGTCCTGCTCTTCTGTACCACCCCCGCCCCCCGCCCAGCCCCAGCTGGTCCTCAACCCCCTCCTCTCTGCTGAGATGCTAAGAAAAATCCAGAAAATGATGTCAACCTTACCCTTGCCTGAAAGAAGTGGGAGAAGATGCCCAAACGCATGTAGACCTGCATGCCTGGCCTAGGGAACCCTCACCCAACAGGGCGGGGCTCTGGGGCCATGAGTATTCCCGGTGGGGAGCCCCATGACCTGCTCAGTAGAGCAGCAGGTGAGGGAGGGAAGGCTGCATGTGGACAGCATGAGGGCGGTCACCCAGGACCAAGGAGGCCAGCTGGGGCAGCAGACAGCTGGAAAAGAAGGAGTGAGTCCGCGGGGTCACGGACACAGGAGGTAGACAGGAGCAGTGGGGCTGCAGAGGGACAGAGGGATGGAGTGCTGGGGTCAAGGGAAGAAGAGGCCCGCATCAGAGGTCCCGGTGGAGGGGACCCGCTGTGGGCTGGAAGTGGCCCTGGCTTTGTCCAGCCTCCTGGTGGACACGGAGAAGCTGCTGGGGTGAGTCACAGAGGACGAGGGGCCTGACAGGGAGGGGTAGACAAGGCCTGGGTGACAGTCCCGCCCCAGCTGCTTCTGATGAAAGGAGGGAGGACAGGAGAGAAGAAAAGGCCAAGGAGAGCCCCCCAGGCAGGAGGGGTGAGCCCGCTCACCTGCTGAGGGTCCCAGGGAGGGGAGGGAGGCGGGGCAGGGACAGCTGTTGTCGGCAACTGCACAGACAGGGAGCAAAGAGATGAGCAAGGGAAGTCTGGAAGAGGGGCCGGGGAGGCAGAGTCCTTGCAGGCTGGACATGGGAGGCAGGTCAAGGCTGCTCAGGCTGAGTGAGGAAACCTGGAGCCCATGGTGGACTTGGTGAGTCTGGGCTGCCAGTGGGGTTCTCAGGGTGCATGGCTGGTCAGATGCCTGGCGCTGCTGCAGACAGATCGGGGCAGGGACCGGGGGGCATCTCTCGAATTCACACTGTGATGCTTGAAGCGACACAGGATGCACTTATCACCCTGGCTTCTCACCGTAGATAATGGGTCTGCTTCCCCATGGCTCACCAGGATGTAGCCTGGCCTGTGGAATCTGTGTCCTCTAGAACACCCAGTAGGTGGTCAGTGTTTGCTGGGGAGTGGGTGGATGGATGGAGGATGGATGGATGAATGGATGGGTGGGTGGATGGATGGATGGATGGAGGATGGATGGATGAATGGATGGGTGGGTGGGTGGATGGATGGATGAATGGATGAATGGATGGGTGGGTGGGTGGATGGATGGATGGATGGATGAATGGATGAATGGATGAATGGATGGGTGGATGGATGGATGAATGGATGAATGGATGGGTGGGTGGGTGGATGGATGGATGGATGATGAATGAATGATGGATGGATGCAAGGGTGGATGGATGTATCCAATGGCTAGATGGGAGTGAAGGAGAGAGGGATAAGAACGGTCATAGATGACTCAAGGCTCTTTGCTGCTGAGCCCTGGGTGGCAGCAAAGCCAAACACTAGTGAGAATGGAGACGGGAGCTGGGTGGGACCAACACTTGATGGGAGGTCTGAGCGGCAGGAGGGCTGTGTGGAGTGGTTTCAGCGCAGGTCCTCCCAGGGAAAGGATGTGGGGTGAGCAAGAGAACTGGGCACAGGCTGGACCATGGGGTCTGAGAACAGGAGGAGGAAGAATTGGGGAGGAAAGAAAGGAGACAGGACGTGCAGACCCTGGCACTGAAGTGGCCGTCCATGGACTTTCAGAAGAGCAGGCAGATAGACAAGCCACCGGCGCGACAGAGAGGGTGGGGACAACTCGTCCACGCCTGGGAGAGGAAGAAGAGACACACACACTGTCCACCGTGGAGGGACCGTGACACAGGCACATGCAGCTGCTGTGCATCTGTGGCTAGATGGTGGAGGGAAGGATGGAGAATGGATGGGAGGAGAGAGGAGTCAAGAGGAAAGGATCGCGTTAGACGAGGACACGTGTGTGACTTTCCAGGCCACCGTGGTGACAGCTGACATCTCCTCTGGGGAAAGGTGGTGGGAGCCCGGACCAGGGAAACCGAGAAGAATTTCAGAGCTTTAAGAAAAACTCCACAAGCTCTGGAAGAGAGCTGCGGGGAAAGGCAGCAGGTCCACAGGCACTAACATGCGTCTAGACTGCAGGAACCAGGCTCAGCCTCCGAGCACAATTCAGTAACTCCCCTCTGGAGAGAGGGTAGAGGCAGAGAAGGGGCTGGATGTCAGGGAGAAAGCTGAAAAGAAGAGCTGGCAGGCAGACAGGAGGCAGGCAGAGACGTGGCAGGGCTCACAGGACCCCGGCCTCCTAACAGGCCCCCACACTCAGGAACACGCTCCAGCCCACTGGCTGGGTGGAGGGCACAGGTGGATGAGTGCACTAGCCCAGAGACTGGAAACAGAACGTGGTAAAGGACCCAGAGACAGAAAGCTGTAGTTAAGTTTGCTTGATGCTGTCAGTTCTGCCTTGCGCCCTCTCCCTCTGCTCCAAGAGCCAACCACACTGGCGCCCACTGGCTGGGGGAGAGTGGGGAGAGGATGCCTCCCCCGCCCCGTCCTCTCGGGCTGCTTGGCCCAGGCGGGACCCTCAGGGCAGCCCTTCTCGGTGACTCTGCAGCAGGCTTCACTCCTCATGAGCAGGGAGTCTGACCTCATCACTAGTGGCTCTAGGTTTCTGCAAAAGCCCTCGAGGTCTCACTACTTCCACGACTTGCAATAAATAAACTCTCCTCAGATGCGCCTCAATTTGAGTGATCCATCTCCTTCCTGTTGGGACCCTTACTAATCCAACCCCCAGTAAGAAAATAGACAACACACACACACACACACACACACACACACACACACACACACACACACAGCCCACACAGGGACACAGTGACAACCGTATCCAGAAAGAACAGAGGGAGAGAGGAGCTGACAGGGAGCGAGGGAGGGAGGGCAGAGTGACTCAGAGCCCTGGGAAGACCTTACCTCTCGTATGAGATGATGAGTGATGTGGTCATGTGTCACTTAAGTCATCAAATATTAATTCTGCAGAGAAAAGAGGCAGGAAGTGGGGGAAAGAACAAGAGAACTGAGGAAAGAGAAGAGGTCCTCTGGAGAAACACAGCATCCATCCATCTTCCATCCGCCCACCTTGAGTCACAAACCTTGGTCTGCCCTGCCTCTGTGCCAAGACCCAGACATGCAGACGCTGTCCAGAGAAGTTCAAGAGCCAGGCTGGGTGCCCAGGGCAGAGGTCAGCAGGCTCTCTGGGGGAGGACGCAAGGAGGCCATGCCAACAGGGCTGCCCCTCTAGCCAATGGGACCAGCCTGGAGAAGGCAGGCAGGGCGGGGAGGCAGTGATCTGGAGGTCACTGAAATGCTGCAGATCGTGGGGCGGGAGAACCCACTGAGGAACTGGAGGAGAGAAGGCCAAGGGGTAGGAGGACCAGGATGCCCGTTGTCCTGGGAGCCATGTCTGGGTAGGACCATCCCCAGGACTCGGGGCTACTGGTGAATGAGGTGGGAGGGGGAGGGAAGATCCGACTTTGCTTGGGGTTGGGGATCAGAGCCTGGGGTTTCCTCCCAAGGCCAGGGCAGAGCAGGGGAGGTAGAAACAAAAGGTCAGCAGAGGGTGGAGAGTTCCAGTTCACCTCTAAAACACTCGGGAGAGGGGAACATGGCGTTGCCAGGACCACCACACTGGGTGGTAGAGATGGGTGGGTGCATTTGGAGGAAGGGCCAGTAGAACTTTTAAGTGGGAGGCAGGGGAGGGCTAGGCACCTGGATTCTCAGCTGGGAGATGGCGAACGTGGGGCAAGGAGTCAAGGACTTCCTCCCAGGCCTCAACACACTGCATCTGAAGTGCCCCCAAAGGCCCAGGTGGCAAGGGCTTGCTCCTGGGGTGGTGCTCCTGGGAGGTGGTAGAGCCTCCAGAGGTGGGGCCTAGCATGAGGTGTTTAGGTCTTTGGGGGTGTGCCCTTACAGGTGGGACCTCGCCCCTTTCTCTTCCTCTTGTCTACATCTTAGCCATGAAGGAAATGGTTTTGCTCCTCCGAGAGCTCCATGGTGCCACCTCAGGCCTAAAGACAACGGGCCAGTCCATCATTGGCTGAAACCCCCAGAACTCTTAGCTGGAACAAACCTTTTCTCCTCTAGGTTGATTGGGTCGGGGGGTTCTTACAGTGGTGGAAAGCTGACTCACGCAGGCTCAGAGAGCTTGTGATGCTGGTGAGACGTAGTCCCCAGGACACCTAGATCCTGCCTGGGGTATGCAGGAAGGGCAGGGCGGGCCAGAGGCACAGAAGGGGGTCTCAGAAGCCTGAGCGTGGGTGGCATGACCCAGAGAGAGTTCATGGGAGGAAAGAAGCATCGAGTGGGGGACACAGCCTGGGTGTGTTGACGCTGGAGGGACACATCAGGTGCTGGAGGTCTGGAAAAGTGGGCAACAGGAACACACACACACACACACACACACACACACACACACACACAGAGCTGGGATGACGCACAAAGCAAAATTCACTCAGGCCCCTCTGGGGAGCAGGGGAAGCAGGACGGAGCATGGAGGAGAGATAAACACAGGCAGAAAGAGAGGAAGAGAATATGTCAAAGAAAAGTTTAGACAGACTGGATGTGGTGGCTCAGGCCTATAACCCCAGTACTTGGGAAGCTGAGACAGGAGGACCACAGGTTCAAGGACAGCCTCAGCAATTTAGTGAGATTAAAAAAATAATGTTTAAATAGCCAAAGAAGAGGCACGGACACCTGGAGGAGGCAGGCACACGTCCACCAGGTTCCATCCAAGGTGGTGCCTCAGGCGGCCTTAGGTGTGTGGATGAGCTAGCAGCCCCTAGGCGGGGCAGGAAGCTCCCAGGGCCAGCAGGGTGCCCAAGCTCCCTGGCCTTACAGCTCAGCTCTGCACCCCACACTCCCCATCCGCCCCCAGGAGGCTGGGCTGAGTGGACAGCCACATCCCCACCCCAGCCCTCTGGCTCCCCCTGGGCTTGGGGGACCCAGCACACCTGAGAGGAGGATCCCTCCTCTGGGGCTCAGATTGCTGTATCTGCTTTTCTGTCTGACATGGTCTCTCCTGAGTTCCACCCTCCCAGGTCCTGTACCCACCCACACCTCAGTACCCTTGTTAACAGACCCTCTTTGAATTCCTTCATTTGAGGGGGACATCTGTTTCCTGTTGGGACCTGACAGAGGCTTGGAGAGGAGCTGGGGGCAAAGGGGACCTCAGGTGTCTATAGAAGGCTGAGTGTGTTTTTACAAACACAATAGGTCAAAGTGAAATTAAAACCTTATTTATTTATTTATTTATTTAGTACTGGGGATTGAACCCAGGGTGTTCTATCTCCTGGCTAAACCCTCAGCCCCTTAATATATATATATTTTTTTTTTTTTTTTTTTTTTTTTTTTTGAAACAGGGTCTCACTACCTTTCTCAGCCTCCCAAGTACTGGGATTACAGGTGTGTGCCACTGTGCCTGGCTTCCCCATGGCACCCAGCATGGATTGGGAGGAGGGAGTCCCCTCCCTTCATGCGGCTGCTTGTGTGCTCTGGGCCCGGCTGAGATGCCCACACTGGGTCTAACCCAGGCATGGCCAGGTGAGCCCGAGTAAGGCCTAGGAGGGGAGGGAAGGGCGAGGACCCAGGACAGGACCCTGGCAGAGGAAACCAGGAGCCCAGGGAGGAGCAAGTCAACGGCAGGTGAGAGCAGCCCTGCTGGAGCCTTCCAGGGGCTCAGGGCAGGGGGCTCAGGGGCAGATGGGAAGGGACAGAAGCGGCCAGGGCCTTGGATTCCCTACCTCCTCACCTATGGACAGAAGAGAGCGGACGGGAGGGAGGGAGGGAGCTGACCATGTTCACCTGCTGAGCACCTGGGAGTAGAGAGGAGATAGCAGTTCCCCCGGCAGAAAGCAATGTCCATGGGAGGGGGGGCCTCCAGGGAAAGAAGTGGGAGGGGGTGTCCATCCTGGCTCAGGGAGTCTGGGTGGAATGGTGGACATGCAAGGTATGGGGCTCAAGTCAAAGGACTCTGCTGGACGTGGGTGAGGTGGCATCTTGTGAAGGGGCTTTTGAACTCCCAATAGACTGCGAGGGGGAAGGGAAGAAGGAAGAGGGTGGAGTAGAGAAGAAGTGCCCAAGACACACACACACACACACACACACACACACACACACACACACACACCACTCATGCTCACTGTGACATAAAGGCCTAAGAAGCCCCAGGCCCGCATCTTGCCGCACAGCCATAACTGGTCTGTCTTCTCCCTGAACTCTGAGCTCCTGAAGGATGTGACCTGGGCCTTGGAGCCTGTGTATGAGGAGAACCTGCTGGAAGCTCACTGCAAGTTTGTTGGAGGGATGGAGGGATAGATAGATGAATGGATGGATGGTGGAGGGATGGATGGATGGATGGATGGATGGATGGATGGATGGATCATAGGTGAATGGTGGGCATGGATGGATGGACGGATGGATGATGGGTGGATGGATGATGGGTGGTTGATGAATGGATGGATGGATGGATGGATGGATGGATGGATGATGGGTGGATGATGGGTGGATGGTGGGCATGAATAGATGGATGGATAGATGGATGGATGATGGGTGGGTGGGTGGATAATTGGATGCACGGATGGGTAGATGGGTAGATACATAAATGAACTGATGGGTGGATGGATGGTGAGTGGATGCATATGGACGGTGGATGGATGAATGATAGATGAGTGACAGGTGGATGGCTAATGGGTGGGTGGATGGACGGATAATAGTGGTTGGGTGATTGATGGATATGTATATATATGGGTGGATGGATTGATAGGTGGATGACAGATGGATAAATGGGTAGATGGATGGTGGTGGATAAATGAATGGATGAATGAATAGAAGCAGGATGGATGGATGGTGGATGAATATATGGGTGGGTGGGTGGGCAGATAGATGGATGATGGATGGATAGACAAATGGATAGATGGATGATGGGTGGTCCACACATCACAAAGCTGATGGTCAGGCTGTGGTGGGGCTAAAGGGGTTGGAGTGCAGAGGGGGCTACTGAGCAGCCCTTAGAGGAGACTTAGGAAGGGGAGACAGCCGTGGTGGGCGGCAGGAACGAGTGGAGTCACAGACGACTTGGGCTCCTGGCTGGGAAGCCCAGGTGGTGGTGGTACTAGGAGATCTGGGTGAGGAACGCATTCGGGGCTGGGTGAGGCTGTGCCAGGTTTGCACGGGTGCCCGGCTGCCTGAGCTGAGCTGGGAGCAGCAGGGGGCAGAGAACCAGCAGGGGCCGGGCCCGGGTCACACGGGAGTCAATGCAGAGGAGGAGCCTGTGAATTCATCCAAGGAGCCCAAAAAAAGAGGGAGAGGGCAGGATCTGGCAGTGGCACCGGGACCCCCAAGACTTCATGGTGTGTGACAGGGGTCAGGCAAGGAGCGAGAGGCAGGACAGGCGGGCGAGCCCAGGGCTGGCTGGGCAGGCCTGGTGCTCCGGAGGGAAGACAGGCAGGTGGATGAAGAGTCCCTGCGAAGGACAGAGCGGGTGGAGCCCAGTTGTGACCAACACACAGCGAGGCCTGGAGAAAGCGGAAACTAAGGACTTGAGGAAAAGAGAGGGAGCAGAGGGGCCGCCGAGCACATGCAGGTGTGCACACGGAGCGGGACTGACGCACAAACCCGAGTGAAACTGAATAACGTGTCTCGAGAGAGTGGGGAAGAGGGAGGGAGATCAAGACAGGAGCGAGAGGACGTGTAAATTAAAAAGTCAGAACATTACAAGGAGCAGAGGCAGGCCTTCAGGGAGACACCAGGCGGGCAGGTGGAGACACTCCGTACCAGGCCAAGGCCGCCGAGGCCTGGCTCCTGAACAGGCTGGACGTGACCGGGTGGGTGGGTGAGAGCACGGGGCAGCCACAGGACAGCAAAGCCTGAGACAGGCTCAGGGAGAAGAAATCCCCTGAAATCACCACAATTTGGTTGTGACAGCACTTTTTTCCAGTGGGGTCCTTATAAACACAGAGTGGGGAACAGGCAACAGACACACACACACACATACACACACATACACACACACACACATATACACAGACACACACACAGACAGACACATACAGATACATACACATATATACATGCACATACACGCATACACATAGACATACACACATACACATACACATATATACATAGACATGCACATGCACACATATACATGCACATATACACATACACACATGTGCACACACACATACATGCACACACATATACACACACATAAACACACACACACACATACGCACACACTCAAGAGCTAGGGCCAAGTCCTAAGAGAACTGGGAAAGAGAAGAGAGAAAGAAAGAAGACAGACAGAGCACCTGGACACAGGCGAATGCACAGACGAGGTCTGGGGAGCTCCCAGCCTGTAAAAGAGAGAGCCAGGGGCTGGGCGCGGTGTCTGTCCTATGGCGCCGGTACGTAGTCCTGACTTTTGTGTGTGTGGTGCTAGGGATTGAACCCAGGGGCATTCTACCTCTGGGCTATATTCCCAGCCTGATTTTTTATTCTTTATTTTGAAACATGCTAAGGAAGGAAGATTGCAGGTTTGAGCCAGCCTCAACAACTTAGCAAGACCTTTAGCCGCTTAGCAAAACTTATCCTGTTTTGAAAATAAAAAGGACTGGGGACAGAGCTAAGAGGTAGAGGGACTTGGGCTCCATTTCCAGTAGCAAAAAAAAAAATGACATGACTACAAATCATATTCTGCATTTTCTACAGGAGTATATATTTTCTTCCATTTCTAGTTCATTGAAGGTTTTTTGTTTGTGTTTTTCGTGTGTGTGTGTGTGTGTGTGTGTGTGTGTGTGTGTGTGTGTGTTGTTGCTGGGAATTAAACCCAGGGCCATTTGACCTCCAAGATACCCCCAATTCCTATTTTTTAATTCTTTATTTTGAAACAGGGTCTCACTAATTTTCGGAGGGCCTCACTAAGTAGCTGAGGCTGGCTGCGAACCTGTGATTCTCCTGTCTCAGTCTTCCAAGTCCTGGGATTACAAGTGTGCACCACCACACCCGGCTTCATTGAGGTTTTATGTTGACCTTTTAACTTGTGTCCTTCTAAACTAACTTGATGGTTCTAGGATCTTTTTCATAGATTCTTTAGAAGTTCCCATGTAGACAATAATGTCACTTGCTGGTAGAGACAGTTTTATTTCTTCTTTTCCAGTCTGTATCTTGCTTTCAATTCTTTTTCTTGCCTTATTGCACTGACTAGGACGTCCAACATGATGTTGAGTGGAACTGGGGAAACACCTGGCCTTGCTGTGATCCCAGGAGGAAGGCAGCCCTTTACCACGGTGGGGGGGGGAGGGAGAGTTTCAATGGTTGTACAAAGTGTGTACAACCATTGTGTGCTGTATTGCTTGGTACTTTTATATTTTGTGTGTGTGAGAATGGAGATGGAACCCAGGGGCATTTGACCTCTGAGCTATACCCCCTGCCCTATTTTTTATTCTTTATTTTGAAACCGGGTCTCACTGAGTTGCAGAGGGCCTCACTAAGTAGCTGAGGCTGTCCGTGAACTGCGATCCTCCAGTGTCAGCCTCCCGAATGCTGGGATTACAAGCGTGCGCCACCATGCCCAACGCTTTTTTTTTTTTTTTTTTTTTTTGGCAAGCTGGGAATTGAGTCCAGGGCTTCACACATGCAGATCACTGTGTGATGATTTTTCCCCCCACTAATATGATAACTCAAATTTCCTCTTGGGAAAAGGAGGATTGGGGACCAGCATGGGTGGGACCCATGGAGTGACCATGGAAGAGACATCAATCTCATACGTAATGTTTTAATCTTTTTTTTTTTTTTTTTTGGTGGTACCAGGGGTGGAACCCAGAGGCTTTCTACCTCCGGACTATACTCCCAGACCTTTTTTATATTTTATTTGGAAACAGGTTCTCACTAAGTTGCTGAGAGCCTCACTAAGTAGCTGAGGCTGGCTTTGAACCCATGCGATCCTCCTGTCTCAGCCTCCCAAGCGCGGGGATTACAAGCGTGTGCCACCACGCCTGGCTTAATCTTTTTTTTTTTTTTTTTTTGGTACTGTGAATTGAATCCTGGAGCATTCTACCACTGAGTTATAAGCTCTACCCCCATCCCTTTTTATTTTGAGACGGGGTCTCTCTAAGTTGCCCGGGCTGGCCTCAAACTTGTGATCCTCTGCCTCAGCCCCCTGAGTTGCTGGGATTACAGGTGTGTGGCACCAAACCTATCTCACAGTCCCTTATTCTTGAAAGATGGGGTTGAGAGGGAGAGAAAAGAGGCTCTTGTGGCTGAGAGTGAGACCTGCTCAGACAAGTGGAAACCAGAGCCAAAGTGACCACAGATCTCGCAAGGGGGGTGGGTGGGACGCTGAGCTCCACGTGGACCAGAGGAAGTGGGGCACGATGCTGAAGCCCGGAGCCCTGCCAGCCCCTCTGAGGGCGGAAGGAGAGGGGCAGAGGAAGACCTGTCAACCAAAGTGTTTCTGCAGAGAATAGTAAGCGTTCCCAAACCCAGAGGAGCCAGGAGAGAAGGGAGAAGGTGGCCATTGCCTGGACAATGATCTTGGCTATGATGGGGAGCGAGGGAAGAATCAGCAAGGCATTGGGGTTAAATTGGAGGTGGACCGGGCGTGGGGGCGCACGCTTGTAATCCCCGCGCTTGGGAGGCAGAGTCAGGAGGATCGCTCATGTTCGAAGCCAGCCGTGCACGCTGGCTTAGGAGACCCTGTTTCCAAATAAAAATGTAAAAATAGGTCTGGGAGTGTAGCCCAGAGGTAGAAGGGCTTCCAGGAACCCAGTACCACCAAAAAAAAAAAAAAAAAAATTGGAGGTGGAGGGCAAGGCGGAAGAGGAGGTAGCTCGACTCCTGGTCTTGGAAATAGACTGAGTACAAGGGATGAGAATGGGGATACTGAGGAGTTTAATCCTATTTTTGTCGGGGTTTTTTGTTGTTGTTGTTGTTGGGGATTGAACACATGGACAGTCTGCTTCTGAGCTACATGCCCAGCTCTTTTTACTTCTTATTTTAAATCAGGCTCTTGCTAACTTGCTGAGGTTGGCCTCAAACCTGTGATTCTCCTATCTCAGCCTCCCAAGTACTGGGTATATGGGCATGCACCACCACACCTGCCTGATCCTGTCTTGGCAAATCCATGGTGTTGCTGGGCATCGTGTGGGGTGCGGAAGGGACAGTAGACACCTGTGAAGGGTTGTCTACCTGGAGGAAGGGTCTCTAGCCCCATCATGAGCAGCCTAGTGTAGGAGAGGGCGTGGAGAGAGAAGGTATGAAAGAGTGGCCCCAGCAAATAGAACACATGTCTCTTTACAAAACACACAGTGGGAGGATCCCTCCCTCTTTTTTTCTTTTTCTGGTACTGAGGACTGAACCCAGGGGCATTCTACCTCTGAGCTACACCCCCTAGCCCAATTTTTTATTCTTTATTTTGAAACAGGTTCTTATTAAGTTGCGGAGGGTGTCACTAAGTAGCTGAGGCTGGTCTCAAACCTGTGATCCTCCTGTCTCAGCCTCCCAAGTACTGGGATTACAAGAGTGAACCTCTCTCTCAGATGAAACCCAAGGGTATTCTGCCTGCAAGCTACACCTCCAGCCCCTATTTAATGTTTTGTTTTGAAACAGGGTCTTGCTAGATTACTAAGAATTTCCCTACATTGCTGAGCCTGACCTTGAACCCCCAATTCTCCTGTCCCAGCCTCCCAAGTACTGGGACTAAAGGTGTGTGCCACCATGCCCAGCCGTGATGATATATCTTGCAGGGATAACTTGTCTGTCTCTTCCCTGGATTTTGAGCTTCTCAGGAACTTAGCCTGGGGTTTTGTGGTCTGTGTTCTCAGAAGAGACTCAGTAGGTGTACACTGTTTGATGGATGCTGGGTGGGTGGGTGGATGGATGGATGGATGGATGGATATAGTGGTCCAGGCTTCAGTTGTCTAGGCTTGGACTGAGTCAGGGGCTGATAAGATGGTGGGTTTGGGGGAGTGCTGAGCAGCTTTTGGAAGAAGATTCCACAGGAAAGAGAACAGATGGGCTGTGGGCGGCAGGAGAGTGAAGATTCAGAGATGACTCGGGGCTTCTGGCTGCGGACCCAGGCAAGCAGTGACACTCGGCACTAATGAGAAGAAGGAGAGGAACCCATCAGGGGTGCGGAAACGACGCGGTGAGCCTGTCATACGCTGGGTTTGTAGTATGGAAGCCAGCTGGGAATTGGCTTTGGGTTTCCAACTCGTGAGCGGGGAGGCAGGCTTGCCTGCAGGCTTTCAGCACCCAGGGCCATGTGAGCAGGTGCAGAGGAGGAACACGGGCCCAGGACACGCGGCTGGTCCTGAGGTGTGAAGGCAGGTGAAGAGGAGGAGGAGAAAGAGACCAAGACGGGCGCAGCAAACAGCGCGCTCACATGTGCCCACACAAACACAGCAGACCGGCCCGGGCCTGACAGGACGCAGGTGTTTAATCAGCTTCGTGTGGATTAATCATCAGAGAGGGGGACAAAGTGTGATGGCGGTGACCCAGAGCCCAGAGCCACCCAGCCCAAGTCCCAGGGGAAAGATGTGAGAGCGACAGAAGTACAGGCACAGCACAAATGGCTCATAAGCTCAGCAAAAACCCAGCGAGGGGTCTTCTAAAGAAAGGAAATGTAATGATAAAAAAAAAAAAACAAGAAGAAAGCCAGGTGTGGTGGCGCAGGCTTGTAATCCCAGAAACCGGAGGATTGCGGTTAGCAGCCAGCCTCGGCTACTTAGTGAGGCCCTCTGCAGCTCAGTGAGACCCTGTTTCCAAAATAAAGAATAAAAAATAGGGCTGGGGGTGTAGCTCAGAGGTAGAATGCCCCTGGGTTGCATCCCCAGTACCACAAAAAGAAGAAGAGGAGGAGAAGAAGGAAGAGGAAGAAAAGGAGGAGGAGAGGGAGGAGGAGAGGGGGGGGGGAAATAAAGTATTGGCCCATTTTGTAGCTAATGACCTAAAAAGAAAACATTTGCCCACAAGTCTTCATGTTGACTGCCAACTAAAGTTCAAGATCCTAAACTGTGCTTTTTTTAATTAAAAAGTTAGCCGTAATTCTCATTTCTATAAATATAGCAATATTTTTTTCAGAAATAAACTCAAGAACTTAAAAAACAAAGAAAAGAAAAAACACAGATAGTAAACTGGACACAGTGACATACCCCTGTAATCTCTGTAGTTGAAAGGCTGAGACAGGAGGATCTCAGGTTCAAGGCCAGCCTCCGCAACTTAGACCTTCAGCAATTTAGAGAGATGCTGTTTCAAAAAAATAATAATAATAATAAGCTGGGACATGGTGGTGTATACTTGTAATACCAATACTTAGGAGGCTGAGATAGGAGGATCACAACAGGTTTAAGGCCAGCCTCAGCTACTTAATGAGACCCTGTTTAAAAATAGGAAATAAAATAGGATTTGGAATGTAGCTCAGAAATAGAATGCCCCTAGGTTCAATCCCCAACACCACAAAAAAAAAAAAAAAGAAAGAAAAAATAAGCCAGGATGTCGTGATACACACCTGTAATCCCTGTACTTGGGAGGCTGAGAGAGAAGGATCGCAGAGTTGAGACCAGCCTCAGCAACCTAGCAGCAAGACCCTGTTCCAAAATTAAAAAGGGCTAAAGTTGTAGCTTGGAAGTACAATACCCCTGAGTTCAATCTCCAATACCACAAAATAAATAATAAAATAAATAAATAGGGGTGTGGCTTGGAGGTAGAAGGAGGTAGAATGTCCTTAGGGTCAACCCCTAGTGCCAAAACAAAACAACAAAAATAGCAAAAATCCCACAGGCAGTGAGGAGAGGGAAATGGGCACTCAAGGTCATGGACACAGGGATCTCTCTCTCTCTCTCTCTCTCTCTCTCTCTCTCTCTCTCTCTCTTTCACACACACACACACACACACACACACACACACACACACACATCCTCACCTTCTCACCCACTGACACAAAACCTGGCACTTGTTAGATGGTGGATGGATGGATGGATGGATGGATGGATGGATAGAGTGATCCAGAAATGAAAACAAAGTCTGATAAGAGCCTGGAATGTGAGACTCACAGATCTGATACGGCGTCATCTCGTGTGTCTACACTGCCTAGTACATCGTCTTCTATAGGACATTTAAAGGTGGAGCAGCCAGGCCCTGCGGTGCGTACTTCTGATCCCAGCTTCTGAGGAGGCAGAGGCAGAAGGATTACAAGTCCAAGGCCAGCCTCAGCAAGTTAGTGAGAACCTGTCTAAAATTAAAAATAAAAAGGGCTGGGGAAGGTATCTTGGAGGTAGGATGCCCCTGGGTTCGTCCCCAGTACCAAGAAACAAACAAGCAAGCAAAATGGAGCGATCACAGACTTCCACGTGGAGAGGTACACGGGCAGCTGGACGTGGATGTCTGGGGTTCAGATTCCAGGGAGGAGTCGGCAATGTAAGGCTTGCTGGGTTTCAAGTCAAGAGTCTCAAGGACTGAGAGAGTTGCCAGAGTCAGAGCCGGGCTCTGCACATATGAGCACCGCTGAGCAGGGGTCATGGAAACACGGGGGGGGGGGGGCACGTTGGGAGCCCGCAGTGATGAGGTACGCAGGCGGGGAGCCTCAGAGGGGTTTGGCAGTGGGCGAGCTGAGGCCAGAGCAGGGCCTCTTTCCCAAAGCTTACTTGAGGGAAAAAAAAAAATCAGAGCTATTGCTGAGAAAGAAATGGAATAAGGACAGGGGTCCTTTCTGAAGCCGGAAGACTTCTGCGTGCTGGCTGCAAAGATCCGAGACATTCCCATGGGGTACCAAGCTTCAAAAATGTTAGAAATTCCAGCCCTGGAGACAGGAGTGTGGGTGGGAGGGGGCCTGAGGGAAGGAACCAGAAGAGAACGGCACCCCCATCGGGCCAGTCATTCATTCATTCAAAAAACACTTAATAACTCTCTCTGTTTAATCTCTAATAACAGCTACGGATGGCCAGCCGGGCCTGCCGGAAGAGCTTTGCAAGATTTGATTAATCCCCAAGACACCCGGGTGGGAGCATGTCACCAGCTTCCTTCACACTCGAGGGGACTTTCGAAGGTAACAGGTGTTGGAGCGAGAAGTGCAGGGATGAGGGCGGAGAGGGGGGCCGGGAGGGGCTGCGGGGGGGGGGGCCCTGGGGGGTCTGCAGGAAGTGAGGACAGATGGGTGGGGGCGGCAGGAGGGCTTCGACCGCAGCCCCCGCGGGTGGTGCTGCCCAGAGCCGATGGGAACAGGAGGAAGCATGTTTGGGGGCTGCAGAGACAAGGGGGTGGGCTTCAGGCAACGTGGAGGATTTGGGGTCGGCAGAGTGCGAGGGAGAAACTGCCCGGTAGGAAGGTGCAGAGGAGGTCTGGGGAGGGCAGGAGGGCGGAAAGGAGAGAGACTCCCTGCTCCCTCGCTGCAGGGGAGGAAGGGCCGAGAACAGGTCACCCTGTATCGCCTTTTGTGTCACCGGCTCCCATTTTGCCTTAAGTCTTCAGGCGCCAGGTGGCCTGGGTTCAAATTCCCCTTCACTACTTACTTGCTGTGTGGCCTGGGACAAGACATTCGGCCTCCCTGCACCTTGGTTTCTCTGTGTGTAAAATGGAGATAGCGATAGCGTCTGCAGTCATACTGCAAACGCGTCAGAAGTGCTCAGGACATTCCTGGTGGGCAGAGAGCCCCAGGAAGAATGGAGGATTCCTTGTTGTCCCCGGCTGTGCTGTCTTAACAAAGCAGACAAAGAGGAAATGCTAACATAACTTGAGGGGCCTGTGTGTGTGTGTGTGTGTGTGTGTGTGTGTGTGTGTGTGTGTTACTGGAGACTGAACCCAGAAGTGTTTTAGCTCCAAGCTACACCCCCAACCCTTTTTATTTTTTATTTATTTATTTATTTATTTATTTATTTATTTATTTTGCAGTACTGGAGATAAAACGCAGGGGTATTATACCTCCAAACTACCCTTCCAGCCCTATTTTTTAGTTCTTTTTATTATTTATTTATTTATTCATTTATTTTTGCGGGTTTGGGGATGGAACCCAGAGGCATTTGATCTCTGAGCTACAGCCCCTGCCCTATTTTTTATTCTTATTTTGAAACAGGGTCTCACTGAGTTGCGGAGGGCCTCACTGAGTAGCTGAGGCTGTCCGCAAACGGCTATCCTCCTATCTCAGCCTCCCGAATGCCGGGATTATAAGGGTGCGCCACCACGCCTGGCTAGTCCTCTTTGTTTTTGAAACAGGGTCTCACTGAGTTGCAAAGGGCCTCACTGAGTAGCTGAGGCTGGCCACAAACCGTGATCCTCCGGTCTCAGCCTCCCAAAGGCTGGGATTACAAACGTGTGCCACCATGCCCGGCTTAATTTTTTTTTTTTTTTGAAATAGGGTATCACTAAGTTGCTGAGGTACTGTTTGATTGGTGAGGCTGGTCTCACACCTGCAATCCTCCTGTATCAGCCTCTCAAGTACTGGGATTACAGGCATGTGCCACTGTACCCAGCCAACAGCCACATTTGGGAGAGACCAGAGAGGAGCCACTTATTAACTGGGCGTGGGAGAGGCTTTGGCAAGGAGGGGACATTTGAACTGGGCCCTGAAGGGTGCTTACACAGTTCCCAGGGGGAGAGGGGAGTTTATCCCCTCTCCAGGGTCCCCCAGTGCAGCTGTGGCCAGCCCTGAGCAGGACAGGCAGGATACCATCTCCAGAGGGAACCTGCACGGAGCCAGCTCGGCCAGTCTGCAGCAGGAGCAGGCTCAGGGGAGAGCTGGCGGAGAGCTCACGCACACAGCAGGAACAGGAATGTGCAGACCTATAGGAGTGGAGGCAGGACTCTATTTTGGAAGGGTAGGGGTGAGGAGGAGGAGGAGCCAGCCAGTGAAGGAGGGGAGGTGGGAAGGGGGGCACGGCCCGGGGCACCCACAGCCCAAGCCTCAGAGGTGGGCCAAGAAGATGTCACTGCTCGGGTCCCCACTTCCCTGACCGCACTCCCTTTCTCTACAACCTTCACTAGCTCTCTTGGTCTTGGGAGAAAGCTCCAAATTCCTGCTAGCAGCTAAACCTTGCCCTAGGCACCGCTAGGGCTTTCCTAGCCTTGGTCCAGCTGCTTCCCAAGGCCAAGGCCTCCCTCAGGCTGCTAACCCACCCAGGCCAGCCACTGTGCACGCCTGCGGCTGGCCCTCGCTACTGAGCCCTCCCGGCTTGAGACCAGCACCCTGCTCCTTCTGGGTCCGTCCTGCTGCTCTGAGCAACTCTCCGCCTCTCTCCTCTCTGCAGCCCTCAGGGTCTCCTGTCTCTGTCTGTCTCCCGGAGCTCCTTGCAGCCCCTGCAGGGTAGGCTTCTGGCCAGGCCCCAGCCTTTGTGTCAGGCCTGCCCCCCCCCCACCAGGATCTTTCTCCAGAGCCCCTCCCAAACTTTTGCCTTTCTCTGGGGTGGGACTCAATATCCTCCAATTGCGGGTCGGTCTGGCTGCACACCCGATGTGCACATGCGCATTCACACCGCCCTCACCTATCCAAGCCCTGTCTGGATGCTTCCAAAGTTGTTCTGGGCTGCCAGGGAGGGGGCACTCATGATGTGCCAGGAGGGGGGCCAGGCACGCCATCGTGGACACAGTACCCCAGCATGAGAACAAGGATGCTCACAAGCGTGGCACCGTCAGCACTGGTGTCCCCGAGCCCCGGGCACACCCAGCCCCGGGCACACCCAGGCCCTCTGCTCCGTCCTAGGTCACCCTGCAACCTTGCCACAGCCTGCAAAGGAGGCTCAATTCCAGGGAGCAGGAAGCAGGGTGGGGTGCTCACCGGAGCACTGACTGGGGGCATCCAGACGCCACTGCCCTGTGCCACCACAGCGGGGCTGGGCCTTCGGGGAGAACTGGGGCAGAGGGGGACAGAGCTGGTCCATGTCAGCCCCCACCTCTGCTCACTGTCCCCACCCCAACCCAGGGGGCCTCTCTGCACCACCCTCCATCGCTGGCTCCCATCTGAGTGGGGAGCTCGAGTCTACCCGGCCACAGTCTTGGACAGGGAGGGTGACAGGGAGGAGGGGGCTTGAGGAAGATGTTCTGGGAACATGCCTGGCGGCACAGGAAGCAGTGCAGCTCTAGGTGGGTGACAGAAGCCAGGGCTGAAGCAGGAGCCCCTGGGTGCTGGCTGCCTGGCCCGGCCACCGCAGGAGTATGAGGAGGGCTCAGGAGCCCACGTGTGGCTCAGAGCCTGCCGGAGGCCTGAGTCTGGGGCTGGGAGTCAGGGCAAGGAAACCCTGGCAGAGCCTGCAGGTGCCCCGTGCAGCCTGGTCCAGTGAGGAGCTGGAGAGAAGAGAGAGCCCTACAGAGAGAAGCCAGCTGTGGCCCAGCCAGGGGAGAGGACACACAGGGCTACCCAGCACTGCAAGAGCCACCCTTTCCTCCCCGGGCTCTTACTGTCCCCAGGTTGCAGGTGAGGACACAGGCTCCCAAGAAAGTCGTTGGCCTAAGGACTGTCATGAGATTTGGCTGCAGGTGTGTTGGGCGCCCAAACCCAGGAGCGTGTCTACTCTGTCGGGTGCGATGCAGTCAAGACAGACGAGGCTGCAGCGAGCCTGTTGAGCAGCTCCCCACAGTGGCCATCGGCAGCCAGCCGGGTGCAGCCGGCCCACTCCTGCTTCCTACCACCTCAGGCCAGAGGTGAGGCCAGGGCGAAGCCCTCCTGCCCAGGCTCCCGGTCTGCTGTCAGGGAAACCCCAGAAACTACAGCCTCCTGTCCTGCAGGCCCAGGGCTGTGGCCACCACCTGCCAGACACTCTCTTCCATCACCAGGGACCCCAGAACAAAGAACTGCTGAAGGTGCTGGCAGGCCCGGCCTGGTCCCTGTGTCCGAGGGAGGGGGAGAGAGGAGGGAGAGAGCAGGGGAGTCTTTTTCCTCCGCCTATTTATTTCTGTTCAGGTTCTGTCTCCCCCTATCCCCAACACACACAGGAGGGAGGAGGGAGCCCGGCCTCAGATGGACAGACCTTCCAGACAAAGATGCTCAGACAGGCTGACAAGGTGCACGGGCACGAGGGGGAGGATGCTCTGAAGGATCTGACAAGTGAGAAGAGAGCGAGGCAGAATCCACAGAGAAAGACACAGGGAGAAAGGAGAGGTTCTCAGACACAAAGAAAAGATGGCGAAAGCCCCCAGAGTCGCAGGCTCCTTTCTCCCGGGAGGCGGGATTACAGGGGATTTTTATTTTCTATTCTTCCACACGTGATTTTGGCATTTTCTGCCTTGTCTGCAGTGACCATGTACTATGTCTGAAATGAAGGAAAACAATAAATGTCATGTCTTAGAGAAAGAAACTGTCCACAAAGGGGAACAAAGCCCGGGGAGGAGGCTGCAGAGAGGCGGCGGGAGAGGAGGAGGGGGAGACTGCTAGGAAGCCAGGGGCGTGCGCGCACGCGCACACACACACACACACACACACACACACACACACACACACACTCCAGCTCAGGAGGCTCACAGCATGAACAGCCAGAGTGAGATTCCAGAAATCTCCAAGGGAGAAAAAAGATGGAGAAGAGAAAGGAAAGACAGGAAAGGCTGGACGGACATGCTCACACGTGTGTGCACACACACACACTCACACACTCACACCACCCCAGCACAGCACAACTCGGCAAGGACACAACTGGCTCCCCACTCCCCAGTCATGGTGGCCGTTCTGACTTTAATAGGTTTTTCTTACTATGAAGGTAATAAGGCTTTCTGTGCTCCAAGCCAACAATTTAGAAAAAAATGATGCTCTATTTTTTTGAATGAGCAAAAGAATTTATGAATGGAAGTGACCCACGGAGAGCAGCCAGGCCTGAGGCGAGAAGCGCGGGAGGGACCCAGGCGAGGCGAGGCGAGGCGGTGCTGGAGCAGGCAGAGGGCCAAGGGCCCAGTGTGCACAGCGCGCTCCAGCACGCGCCCTCGCGGCCCAGAGTGCGGCAGAACACGGGGCCACTCGAGTGGGTGGAGGAGTGCACGGATAGCTGCAGGTGAGGGCGGACAGACGCAGCCGAGCGCAGGCTGAGGGCCGGAGCGGCTCAGAGCTGGACGCCGGGGCAGAGGATCCTCAGGAGGAGCTGGAGGTGGGGAGGCCAGGAGGGAGGCCAGGAGGCAGGCAGGGAGACCAGGAGGCAGGCAGGGAGACCAGGAGGCAGGCAGGGAGGCCAGGAGGCAGGCAGGGAGACCAGGAGGCAGGCAGGGAGTTCAGGAGGCAGGCAGGGAGGCCAGGAGGCAGGCAGGGAGTTCAGGAGGCAGGCAGGGAGTTCAGGGGGCAGGCAGGGAGGCCAGGAGGCAGGCAGGGAGGCCAGGAGGCAGACAGGGAGGCCAGGAGGCAGGCAGGGCGTTCAGGAGGCAGGCAGGGCGTTCAGGAGGCAGGCAGGGAGGCCAGGAGGCAGGCAGGGAGTTCAGGAGGCAGGCAGGGAGTTCAGGAGGCAGGCAGGGAGGCCAGGAGGCAGGCAGGGAGGCCAGGAGGCAGACAGGGAGACCAGGAGGCAGGCAGGGAGGCCAGGAGGCAGGCAGGGAGACAGGAGGCAAGCAGGGAGTTCAGGAGGCAGGCAGGGAGACCAGGAGGCAGACAGGGAGGCCAGGAGGCAGGCAGGGAGGCGCCCGGCCATCCCTCCTCCTGAGAAGTGGGCTCTCAGCGGCTTCCGTGGTCCTCGCTGCTCTTCATTTTCTAAACGCTGCGTCGCTGCACCAGAAGATGGATGCTTCTTACTTTTACAATCAGGAGAAGCTGCGTGCCTAGAAAGGAAAATGAAGAGAAAGAAGGAAAAATGGCGCAGGGAGTGAATGAAGATGAAGACGCAAGGGGAGGCCCCTGCCCCTCCCCTCCCCTCCACTCCCCCCCACGCACTGCAGACAGGGAGCCTTGCTGGGGAGACATAGGGCCCCAGATTCCCAACGTGCCCACACTCACTCAGAAGGAGGCTGGGGGTGCACTCATCAGCCGCCTGCTGTGTGCAGGATGCTGGGCTGGTTGAGAGTCCAGCCTGCTCCCTGGACGCTTCCTCAGTCTGGGGAAGCAGAGGCCAGGGCAGCGCAGGGTCCCCAGGAAAGGTGGCTCCCCCCAGGCAGAGGACAAAGCAGGGGTGCAGGTGAGTGAGAGAGGGACAGAGACAAAGGAGAGGCAGGCAGGCAGGCAGAAGGACCGCCAGGGCCCGTCTGGAGTGGGGTGGTTTCTGATGCTGGGTGCGGGAGACCACAGAGGAAGCCGACAAGGCCCTTGGGGAGCGATGGGAGGGGCCGCCAGAGGGCCGAGGGACGGGGCAGAGCGGGCTCCTCGGGCTGCTGGGGGCAGCCAGGCACCTTCTGGAGGGTCTTCTGGGGCTTGGGAGGGACCCGCAGGCCCCAGCCCAGGCAGCTGGGCATGAGGGGAACCTCCAACTCTGGAGCCTGGGAAATGAGGCTCAGAAGAGGGTAAGAATAGGACACGGGCTCTCCCAGACCAACACCCAGGGGAGCCACAGCTGGGAAGTGGGATAAGACCCCAGAAGGCTCCTGGATACCCCACAGATCAGGGGCAGGCAGATGGGGTGGAAGAAGGTGCTCTCAGACAGACACTCACATGCACAGGCACGCGCGCACGCACACACACACACACACACACACACACGCACACGCCATGCACACATGCACAGGAGACAGAGGAAGGAGAGAAGACAAAGCCGAGGGGGAGGGAGCGAGGGGACCACGACATGAGGCAGAGTCAGACATGGCACATCTGGAAAAATTGAGAAGGGAGGAGAGAGGCCAAGAGGAAGAGGAAAGGGGCGGGACGAGCAAGGAGGGCGGTGTGCAGAGTGGGAGAGAGACAAAGTGGAGGGAGGAGAGGAGAGGGGAGGGGAGGGGAGGAGAGGGGAGGGGAGGGGAGGAGAGGGGAGGAGAGGGGAGGGGAGGAGAGGGGAGGGGAGGGGAGGGGAGGAGAGGAGAGGGGAGGGGAGGAGAGGGGAGGGGAGGGGAGGAGAGGAGAGGGGAGGGGAGGAGAGGGGAGGGGAGGGGAGGAGAGGGGAGGGGAGGGGAGGGGAGGAGAGGAGAGGGGAGGGGAGGAGAGGGGAGGGGAGGGGAGGAGAGGAGAGGGGAGGGGAGGGGAGGGGAGGGGAGGGGAGGGGAGGGGAGGAGAGGGGAGGGGAGGGGAGGGGAGGGGAGGGGAGGGGAGGAGAGGAGGCGGGGGTCTTGGGGAGAGACCCTAGTGGGGCGGGCTCTCCCCCCTCAGCCAGGGCAGACTTCAGCAATACCTTCCACAGGAGAATGGCTGCAGGGAGCGCAGGGGTTCTCAGGCCGCTCACTGAGCCGGGGACAGAGGGACGGATGCCCGCTCCAGAATGAGCACAAAGCACAAGCCCCCAGAGGGGCGAGCAGGGCCCCAGCTCTCACGCTCGCCGGTGTCTCCCCCCAAAGAATGAGAGTGACCCCCAGGGCGAGGGAAGAGAAAAGGCAAGGGGAGATACAGCAGATGAACGGACAGACAGACCAACTGAGGCGGAAGACGGCCCCCCCCCTCTCTCTCTCTCTCTCTCTCACACACACACACACACACACACACACACACCACCACCACCACCACCACCACCACCACCACCACCAGCAGTAGCATTTCATGCTCAAAAGGAGCACAGAGCCACCTCGCCAGCGCTCCATCAGGAGGAAGTGTGACCACCAGAGCCCCACACACTGGAGGAGAGGAAAGGCAGGAGGCAGAGGCGAGGCCGGGAGAGGAGGCCGGGATGCACAGCCAAGTCTTCCCACACCCACTGGGCACCGAGCGCAGCTGGCCTGGTGACACCGGGTGGGGGGACAAGGACTATTTTGGAAGCCCCTCCCTCTGGAAGCTCAGGGGGTGAGAGGGACAGGAACAGCAGGAAACAATTCACCAGCCCCCAGAAGGCGATGTGAGGCCAGATGCCCCCCCGGGGGGGGCTGGGGGGGGCAGGAAGGTGCAGGGGGCAGGGCAAATGGCAGGTGCAAAGGCCCTGGGAGCTACGGGCTGGTGCGGGGGTGACTGAGAAGGGATGAGGCCTGAGAAGCAAGGGTGGGGAAGGCGGGACCCTGGGGCTGAGGCTGGGCTGAGGCTGGGCTGAGGCTGGGCTGAGGCTGGGCTGAGGCTGGGCTGAGGCTGGGCTGAGGCTGGGCTGCTCTGAAGACCTGCAGCAGCACAGGCCGGGCGCGTCAGATGCTCTCAGGCGTTTTGTTTGAGGAGCTGGTGTCTGCGCGGGTGCAAGGTCAAGGGACAGATGACTGGCCAGGGGCAGCAGCAGGAGAGCCTGGGAAAGGGGGACCACAGTGTCACTGGGCGACCCGGCTGGAGGCTCTGGAAGGACGGGGGTGGCACACTGTGGAAGTCCAGGGTCAGAGCCATCCCGGGATGGCCAAGCTCATGCAGGAATGGAGGTGCAGGGTGTGAGCCGGAGCCCAGACGCGCCGCGGTGTGGGTGGACCTTCACACCGCACAGCGAGACAGAGGAGCCGGACTCATGAGGTCTGCGTAGCCTGAGCCCACCTGCGGGAAGTGACCAAGGGCCGCAGGGGCAGAGCAGGCTGGGGCTACGGAGGGGTGGCTGCTTAACAGTAGGAGTTTTTCTTTTGGGGTGAGGAGGACTGGGGACTGGGTAGAGGTGGCGGTCACACCACTTTGAGTGGACTAAATGCCACTGAGCTGTTTGCCTTCATCTCTATTACAATTTTTTTTTTTTTTTTTTTTTTTGCGGTATTGGGGATGGAACCCGGGGCATTCTACCTCCGAGCTACACCCCCAGCCCTACTTTTTATTCTTTATTTTGAAACAGGGTCTCCCTGAGTTGCAAAGGGCCTCACTAAGTAGTAGCTGAGGCTGTCCTTGAACCACAATCCTCCTGTCTCAGCCTCCCATATGCTGGGATTACAAGTGTACGCCATCATGCCGGGCACAAAAAAATTTTGATTAAAAAAGTAAATGGAAGGATGGGCTGGAATTCACCGCACAGACACAAGAGGAAAAGGATTTCCAGGCAAGAGGGACAGAGGCCTGGGGGCTGAGAGGGATGGGAGTGGCAGCAGGCTGGCGCTCCCGGGGGTGGGGGCCTCAGGAATTGTGAGTGGGTCAGGGGCCACTGCGAGGAGGAGGGAAAGCGCAGACAGGGAGCCCAGGGAGGGAGGGCAGCACCTGAGCTGTCCAAGTGCTGCGGCAGGGCCGCTAGGGAAGGTGAGCTTGGAGTGAGGCTGCCTCCCTGGATCCGGCAGACACGGGAAGTGCTTGGCTGTGTCTCGGTCAGTCGGGGCTCCAGACTGTCCACCCGGTCAGTCACACCTCTTCCCTGTGCTGGACGCCACTGAGCAAGCCGGAGGCAGACACGGCCAGGAGGACGTGGTCCTGCCCTCCAGAGCAGATGGGCAGCGATGGAGAGGCTGGTGCAAAAGACGGAAATCAGCCCAGATGGCTGGCGGGTGACAGGCAGAGCTGAGCAGGATAGAGAGAGCAGCAGAGGACTCTGATTTAGACAAAGGGTCCAGGGAAGGCCTCTTGGCGGAGGAGACGTTGGGCAGAGGCCAGAGGGGAGTGATGGAGTGTGTGTGTGTGTCTCTGCAAAGAGCGGCGTGGGGCAGAGAGGCCGTGTCCGGTGAAACCTGAGGAGCCGGAGTGGTATTCGAGGAGATGCTGTGGGGCGGGGGGCGACTGAGCAGAGGGTCTGCAGCAGCAAAAGCATCTTCCTCCTGGGTCGTGGTGAGGACAGATTTTGGTTCTGTAATGGGGCACTCACCGGGGAAGGGACCCCAGGGAGGACAGGTGGAGACCTGCGAAAAGAGAGCTGTCCCCTGAGGGCTTCTTGATGGAAGACTCAAAAGCGAGCCCCGAAAGTTCCCCCAACAAACTCGCGGCGGGGCAGCAGGAAGCAACCCGAGGGGTGGGAGCCGGAGCTCTGTCAATGAAGGACCCAAGGCACGCATGCACGGCCGCGGGCCTTTCTGCAGTGGAAGAGATGGACCGTGGTGGGTGTGTGGGTTTGGGGCTCAGTTCCAAGCCCCCAGCTAGAAACCCCAATGTGCCAAGCCATGCTATAAGCAAAGAAAGCTTGCTTAGGGGGTGGGGTGGAGGCCTGAGTGGGGGCTGACGACCCTTACTCCCCCCCAGTGACAGCACGGAGGAGGCTGGACTGGCTCACCTGCAAACTTCAAGATGGAGCCCCAGGAGTGGGAGGAAAAGAAATGGAGGAAGAGGGTAGGGTGCAGAGAGAAAGGGGAGGCAGTGAGTGCTGGGGGATTCTCCTCCCTCCCTTGCTTTCTCTCCCTCTCTCTCTCCTGCGGTGACACACAGAAAGGAGCACAATTCAATAAGCTTTGGAGAGGGAGCGAGCGGCAGAGGGAGGAGGGGAGCGCTCACCGCATCAAGCTGTCCTAGGAGTTTTTCAGTAATTGTTGACTGAATGAAGAAACCAAGCCCAGGGACCCCCAGAAGGAAAGTGGCAGCTGAGGAAGGTCTAAGACAGACAGAGAGAATGTCACACATAGATGCAGTGAGGAGGAGGAGAAGAATAAACTCCAGGCAAGTTGGGACTCAAAACAATGCCAGCCGTAATGGGGGAAGTCCTGTGAAATGCCTCAAAGCTTTTCAGACGTGTGCGTTTACGGCATGTAAGTTATAGCCCAATTCTTTTAAATGAGAGAAAGAGAATAAAACAGGGACTGCAGATGGACGTGTCAGGCAGGGAGAAGGGAACAGGCGCACTCAGCAATGACGCCCAGGTGAGACCCTGCTGGGTGAAGTCTGAGGAAAACACCAAAGGTAACGGAGCCAGAAGAGACCTTCACCCGGAGGGAGGCGCCCAGGCCTGAGCTGCAGGCAGGACCCGGAGGGGCCAGAGGGAGCCACCTGGGGGGGGCAGGGACGGCACCGGCAGAGGCTGACCCTGGGCTGGGCCAGGCTGTTGGTAAGGGACCCAAGAGGCACAGACCCACCGGTGGGGGGCAGAGATGGGTGGTGTGGAGATGGCCCACAGCGCCCCAGGAAGGGGCCCAGAAATAACTCCTGAAGAGACAGACAGATGGAGGGATGGACAGACATTGCTGGTGCACAGCTGCCGCGCTGGCTGGCTGGAGATTCAGACTGATGTGGGACCAGGAGACCTCGAGGAAGTGGGCACAGACAGAACCCGGCTGCTCTGGAGAAACCAAGATGGGGCAGGAGAGAGAAGGGAGCAGAGTGCCACCCAGAGGAGCCTGGCCAGCCAGCCCAGCCAAACAAGCTAGGGAAAGTGCCGGACACCCCTGAGAAGGCCCAGCCGCCCAGGGAAGGCAGGGGGAAGGAGGGAAAGGCACACGCCTGCACACACCACACACAAACCACACACCACACACACAAACCACACAGGACACACACACCACATACCACACACAAACCACACACCACACACACACCACACAACACACACAGGACACACACACCACATACCACACACACAACACACAACACAGAACACACACACCACATACCACACACAAACCACACACCACACACACCACACAAACACCACACACCACACAAACCACACACACACACCACACACCACACACACAAACCACACAGGACACACATACCACACAAAACACACAATACACACAACACACAGGACACATACCACAGAACACACACAGCACACACAATACACACAACATAACACAGAACACACACAGCACATGCCACACACAAACCACACACCACACATCACACACAATACACACAACACACACAGGACACACACCATATACCACACACACACCACACAACACACACACCTCAGACACATCACACACTACACATACAACAACACACTGCACACACAACACACACGGGGTAGAGGGCGTTGAGTGAATGGAGGCTCACAGAAGGATTCAGGATGGACGCAAAGCTGGAGGCCACAGAGGAGGAGGCGGGTGCTGCTCTGCTGGGCAGTGTGTGTCGCGCTCACACACGCACACGGCGTTTTGGGAAGAGCGCAGGAGTAGAAGAGCACAACTCGCAGCCCCTGGCGGTTGGAATAAACTTCCAACAGCAGCCGCTGCTGTTGGAAGGAGCAAGAGACAGACAGACAAAGTCTTTTTTTTTTTCCAAATAGCAAATGTACTTTTAATTGATCTCAGATAAAAACTATGTAGGGAGGGTCAGTAATCAGTTCCGCCCCTACTAGTAAGAGTCTTAATGAGAAAAAGTAATTAATGCCTTGGGGGGGGGCTCAGAGATAAGAGAGACAGAGACAAAGACACAGACAGGCAAAAGCAAAACAAAGGAAGAAAGACACAGAGACAAAGAAGACTGGGAAAAGAGAGGAGGGAGAGCTGAGCCATCCGAGCCGCAGCCCTGCCTGGCCAGAGCCTGAGGCCACCAGGGCCATGCCTGCCGTGGCTCTGCCGCCTGAGGTCACCCACGCCCAGCAGGCCAGACTCAAGGCTACAGCAAGTGCGGCCTGAGTCTGGGGCAGGAGAATACACCGCTGGCCCAGCATCCTGGGGAAAGGGGACGGGCGAGCACACACACACACACACACACTCGCTGCAGGGAAGCAGGGATGGCAGAGGAAGGAGAAGAGGGGATGTGGAGGCAGACACACACACACACACACACACACACACACACACACACACACACACACACACACCGCACTCTGCACTCGAGATGGGATGGGATGGGATGGTCAAACACAGAGATGGGCATTCAGCATCAGCAGCAGGAGGGAGGCAGGGCGGGGACAAAGGCTGACAGGACAGGAGAGCGGGGCTGCTGGGCCGCTCGTCCAGGGCTCTAGTGCCTGTCACTCTCGGGCGTTTTCTCTCCCACAAGCCACAGCTTTGTGGAACTCGTGAGGGAAATATAGTCAAAGAAGACTGAGATAGAGAAAGTGCAGACAGGGAAGGAGGGAGGGAGAGAATGTGTGTGTGTGTGTGTGTGTGTGTGTGTGTGTGTGTTCACAAAGCCTGGTTAGGAGAATTTCATGAGTCTAGGGAGAGAGCAGAGGACAGATAAGAAACCAGCCAGGGAGCCGCAGCCTGGGAGGCGGACGCACAAACCATGGCACCTGCTCTAACCACACGCTACATGCCACCCCACACACTACACACCCCATACGCTACACACTACCCACAATGCACACAGCACACCCATCACATCCACACCACACTACACGCCACCCCCCCACACCCCCACCACACACATGCATCCCCACACTACACTACTTAAACCCCCAACACTGCCCTCCACAGCTCTCGCACTCGGCACGGCCCAGGACAGTGCAGCCCTGGCCAGGAGGGCTGCCCCAGGACCTGGGGTCCTTGCAGACGCACCCCCCACCCCTGCTGAGCACTCCCAGGAGACACAAATTGCACACACACAGCCGCGTCTCGGGGAACCCCGTGAGTGCATCAGCGACCTGTCCTGACCCCCCCGGCCCGCAGGGTGCTGGCTTTACACAGTGCTTCCCGGAGCTGTGATTCCCAAACACACGTGCAGATGTGCACATACAGCCACCCCACCATGGGTACCCCAACCTGATCACGTCACCCCCGGCCTGAGGCCCCTCCACACCGTCACCGCCCCCTCGGTCTCCCGTGCATGCGGGGATACTCAATGAACCATCAGCCGAGCCCTGAGGTCTGTTTGTGTTTAATCAGACAATATGCAAAGTATTTACAACTGATTTTGGACCCCCGCCCGCCCCCAAGCCTGGGCCATGGAATGCGGGTGCCCCCGGCCCTGCCCAGAGCTGGGGTCTCCCAGGCCTCTGCATAGTCATCTGAAATCTACAAAACACTGTTAAAAAAAATAGGACAGTATTAGGACACCTTCAACAGAGGGCCTCGGGCAGTTGGTGGGGACTTGGGCTCTTGAGGGCGACAAGCCCGGAGCTGACAGGAAGGAGGGGAGAAGACACCGAGACACCGGCGAGAGACACGTGGAGGGGAAGCTGAGGTGTCACGGGCAGGTGCGGCCTGGCCTCCTTCCCCGGGCGGGGGCCTGGCCACCCCGAGCCTGGCAGCACGGACTTTACCGCCATGATGGGACCATGGTGAAATGTTCAACATGTCTGGGGACAGAGCAGGGCATTTTTACATGTTAAATATAGACACACATGGAGACACACACGTGCACATTTACACATACACACACACACAGGGCCCCCTGGTAAGATGCCACAGTAGCCAGCTGCCCATTTCACAGATGGGCACACTGAGGCCCAGAGAGAAGCCTCCACACACCCTGAGGCCGGACGGCAGAGCCAGGACGGAGTCTGCAGACACCCTCGGCCGGGCTCACCATGGACGCCCTGCTCAGGGTGGCAAAGCCCCGGCCACGCATGGAACAGACGCTGCAGCTCGGAGAGGACGCTGAGACGCCCAAGGTCACACAGCTGGCCCAGGTGCCGGGCAGCCATGGCACGCCTCTCCCCACTCACGGGGCACCGACTTGGGGTGAGGGAGCAGGGTCCAGGTGCTGAAATGCTGGGGACAAACTGGGGAAAAGGAGGACCCGAGATTCCCTCGCAAGGCCAGGCCCAGGCCTCCGGCCATCAGCTCTTAACCTCCACTTGACTGCTCTCCAGCTGGGGAGTCCCTGCCCTTCGTGGCCAGCCAGCCGCGAAGATCCAGAGCCATCCTCATTCTGATGGAAGCCTGCCTCTCACCCTGCGCCCTGCGCCTTCCACACCCCACTCGGGCTCACGCCTGCCTCCTTCTCATCCCCCTTAGCAGGGCCAAGTGGGCAGCGAGGGCAGGATGCAGGCGTGGTCCCTGGGCTGCCCAGCCCGCCAGGCCTCTGAGGACCGTTCTCCTTGGTTCCTGAGGAAGACAGACAGCACCAGGAGCCAGTCCCGCCTCAACCCTGAACTGCTCGGTGGCCTTGGACAAGTCACGCCCCCTCTGAACTTAGTCTCCCCACGGGTAAAATGGGGACCAGGAATTGAAGACCCTCACGAGCCCCTTGGGTGGCAGAGGGCAGGGATGGAGGCCTTACCCCATCTGCAACTGCCCATCACGCTGGGCACAATGGGGACAGAGGCAGAGGGCTCTGGACACCGGCCTCCACCTCCAAACGCCGCAGAAATGGCCGGCGAGGGCAGGGTGCGGGCAGGCCCGAAGCCGGGCCCACTCCTCTTTGGAAGGCTCTTTGGGCAGCTCTGGAAACAGACCTGGGGGTGCCAGCAGAGGGGAGCCAGGTGTGTGGACTAGGTTGAGACTGGAAAAGGGCGCCCAGTACCAGCCTTCCTTCCAGCGCCTCCTCCAGGGCCAGGCAGAGCTCGGAAACGCGGGGAGGAGGAGTGTGGCCAGGGCAGGCACTGGGCTGAAGCCCCGCTGCGCCCCCAAAGACAGGGCCGCCTCGTCCCCGGCACTGTGGCCCACGAAGGAGGACGAGCGGCGGGCAGGCGGAGGGCAGACCCGCGCCCAGGATGGAGCGAGAACAGTCCGGCCTGGCCGCTCCTATAGGTTCTCCCCGGGCTGGTACTGGGGCTCCGTGGACGTGAAGTAGTCCTCCAGGAAGGCCTGCAGGTACTCAAAGGTGGGCCGCTCCTCCGGCTCCTTCCGCCAGCACTGGCACATGAGGTCGTGCAGGGACTCGGGGCACTCGGGCGGGCAGGGCATCCGGTAGCCACGCTCCACCTGGTCCAGCACCTCACGGTTCACCATCCCTGCGGGCGGAGGAGTGAGGATCCTGGCTCAGAGAGGAAAGGGGGCAGAAGAGGCCCCAGGGACCCAGGGCCTGAGCCCTGTCCCCGAGGCTAAAAGCCCAGCCACGAGAGCTAAGACCAGAGGCTCAGCCTCTTTGTTACAGAGATGGGGAAACTGAGGCCCAAGCAGGGGCTTGCCCGGGGACCCTTCTCACCAGGGTAGGGCACCCGTCCCTTCGTCGTGAGCTCTGTCAACAAGATCCCAAAGGACCACACGTCAGACTTGATAGTGAACCGGCCGTAGAGGGCGGCCTCCGGAGCCGTCCACTTGATGGGGAACTTGGCACCTGCGGGCGCGAGGGAAGTCAGGGGCCACCGAGCACTCTGCCTCCCCGCCACAGAGCCTCCCACCTCGGCCTGGCTCAGAGCAGAGCGGTGGCCGTCCCGCCCCGCCCTGCCCACCTTGCCGGGCCGTGTACTCGTTGTCCTCGATGAGCCGGGCCAGCCCGAAGTCGGCCACCTTGCACACCAGGTTTTCCCCGACCAGGATGTTGGCAGCACGGAGGTCACGGTGCACGTAGTTCATCCGCTCCACGTAGGCCATGCCCGAGGCAATCTGGAGGGAGAGGCCCTGCTCAGCCGCTGCCCTGCCCCTGTCCGGCCAGGCCACAGCGGGAGGGGCTGGCCCACCTCCTCGGGCAAGCCAAGTCCACTCACAGAAGACAGCCCTGCTGTAAAAAGCAGGACCGATTCAGAGGGACAGTGGTGCAGGGCAGAAGGGAGGATCGTGAGAAGGTGCAGCCAGGGAAGGAAGGGGGCGACTGTGAGCAAGCACCCCAGCTGGCCCAGAGACACAGATGCGGGCCACGTCCTGACTGCTGTCCCAGGTACCTGAGCCTCAGTTTTCCTATCTGTCAAATGGGAATAATAGCTAATCTCTACCTCTCTTGATTAGGATCAGATTAAATAAAAAAAAAAAACACCAAAAGGTAGTAGAGCTCTGCCTACAGCAGGCAGTAATGCCTGTTTGTTGAGTGACTAAATGACTTTTCAGAGATGAAAGCTGAGGCCTGAGGTCCTAGAGCAAGTCAATGGCTCCCCGATGACCAGTTCAAATCCTCTGCCAGGAACCAACACTAGTTCCAGTAACAAGGGCGGTGGGATGAGTGAGTGTGGGCATGGAGGGTGGGCTTCCTAAAGGGGGCACTGGAGGCTGGGACAGCCGAGCCAGGCAGGACCGGGTGCTCCGGGGCCAAGGGGGTGGGAGGCGGGAGAGGCCGACTCACCTGGGCGGCCATGTCCACCAGCTGCGGCAGCCGCAGGTACTTGCCCGTCTCTCCCTTGAGAAAGTCCAGCAAACTCCCTGGGCAGAGAAAGACCCAGCTCCAGCCCCTGCCCGTCCTTCCTGTGTTGGGAAGCAGCGGCCGCAGGCTAGCCCGCCACGCCGGCCTCCCTCCGCCCAGCACAGGAGCTGCACAGCTGCTCCTGAAGGCTCTCGCCACGCCGTGCGCTCAAAGAGCAGTGGGACGGGAAACAGTACACGAGCTGCAGTGCACACGGATGACGCCGTGCGTGCGGACAGGCGAACCGCAGGGCACAGGCAGTGACAGTGGAGTCCTGCTTGGCAATAAAAAGACAGGAACCACTGACGTGCAGGGTAAGGATGAGCCACAGATGTGAGAGGTGACGTACAGAACGTTCCAGAACACACATGAGTCTGTCATGGCAGAAAGCAGAGGAGTGGTGCCTGGATTTGAGCCTGGAGGGAACAGCCAAGGGGAACAGGGACAGTTCGGGGTGGTGGAGAAGCTATGTGTCTTGATGTAGTAAGGGGTCCACAGAGACTCCATTGAACTGGACGTGTGTGTGTGTGTGTGTGTGTGTGTGTGTGTGTGTGTGTGTGTGTGTGGTGCTAGAGATTGAACCCAGGGGCATTCTATCTCCAAGCTACACCTCCCAGCCCGATTTTTAACCTTTTTTTTTTTTTTTTTTCAGGTCTGGGGATGGAACCCAGGGGCATTCGACCTCCGAGCTACACCCCCTGCCCTATTTTTTCTTCTTTATTTTTGAAACAGGGTCTCACTGAGTTGCAGAGGGCCTCACTGAGTAGCTGAGGCTGTCCACGAACCGTGATCCTCCTGTCTCAGGCTCTCAAGTACTGGGATTATAAGCATGACCACTACACCAGCTATTTTTTTTTTTCCAGTACTGGGATGGCATTCTACCCCCAAGCTACACCCCCAGCCCTATTTTTTAGTCTTTTTTTCTTTTTTTTGGGGGGGGGTAGTACTGGGGTTCCTGGAAACCCTTTTACCTCTGGGCTACACTCCCAGACCTATTTTTATACTTTTTTATTTGGAAACAGGGTCTCTTAAGCCAGCTGGCTTCGAACCTGCGAGATCCTCCTGTCTCCGCCTCCCAACCTCGGAGATTACAAGCATCCGCTGCCACTCCCGGCTAGTCTTTTATTTTTCAAACAGGGTCTCACTGAGTTGCGAAGGGCCTTGCTAAGTAGCTGAGGCTGTCCATGAAAATGACCCTCTGATCTCCACCTCCCAAGTGCTGGGATTACGAGTGTGTGTTGTGTTACTATGCCCGGCTTGACTTTTTTTTATATATATAGTAAGGAACTGAACCCAGATGCATTCTACTTCTGAGCTATACCCCATACTTTTTATTTTTATTTTGAAATAGGGTAAATTGCTAAATTGCTGAGGCTGGCCTCAAACCTCCAATTCTCCTGTCTGAGCTTCCCAAGTACTGGGATTACAGGCATGTGCCAACATGCCCAGATGAATTGGACATTTTAAATGAGTATATTTTATGTGTTAAACATGTAGTGTTGAGCTGGGCCGTGATGGCACACATTTGTAATCCCAATACTTGGGAGGCTAAGACAGAAGGATTGCAGGTTCACAGCTAGCCTCAGCTACTTAGTGAGATCCTGTTTCAAAATAAAAAATAAAAATAAAATCTAGTGTTGGAAGCAACTATTTAAAATATTAGGTCAAAGTTGCTGGGCACAGAGGTACATACCTGGAATTCTAGCAACCCAAAAAACTGAGGCAGAAGGATTTTAAGTTTAAGGGCACCCTGGACATTTGGACATCTTAGACTCCCTTCTTGAAATTTAAAAAAGAAAAAAAGCTGGGCATGGTGGCGCATGCTTGTAATCCGAGCATTTGGGAAGCTGAGACAGGAGGATCACAGTTCACAGAGACAGGAGGATCGCAGTTAGGTGAGGCCTTCTGCAATTTAGTGAGACCTTGCTTCAGAATAAAGAATAAAAAAATGGGGCTGGGGGTGTAGCTCAGAAGTAAAATGCCCCTGGGTTCCATCCCCAGTACCACAAAAGAAAAAAAAAAAAAAAGAAAAAGAAAAAATGCTTTTTGAAGCTAGGTGTATGGCACAGCGTAGAACACCTCCTAGCATGTGAGGGGCCTGGCCTGTGACCCCCAAAACTAAGTCAAAGTGAAGCTAAGAACTTTCCCTAGGTGTGGCTCAGCCTGGCGGGCCAGGGAGTTCTCTGTTAGCCCAAGATAACAAGCAGCTTTAGAAAACCAGCACGGGGCTGGGCGTGGTGGCGCAGGCTTGTAATCCCCGCGCTTGGGAGGCTGAGACAGGATTGCGTGGTTTCGAAGCCAGCCTCAGCTACTCAGTGAGGCTTCCAGCAACTTAGTAAGACCCTGTTTCCAAATAAAATATAAAAAAGGTCTGGGAGTATAGCCCGGAGGTAGAAAGCCTCTGGGTTCCACCCTCAGGACCACCAAAAAAAAAAAAAAAGAAAGAAAAAGAAAACCAGCACGGGATGCATTGGGGAAATCATTAAAAACGAACAGAAAGGCCGGGCGTGGTGGCGCACGCTTGTAATCCCAGCATTCTGCAGGCTGAGACTGGAGGATCGTGGTACGCAGACAGCCACAGCCACTTAGTGAGGCCCTCCACAACTTGGTGAGACCCTGTTTCAAAATAAAGAATAAAAAAAAAAAAAAATAGGGCACGGGGTGTAGCTTGGAGGTTGAATGCTCCTGGGTTCATTCTCCAGACCCACAAAAAACAAAACAAAACAAAACCAGGAGGCGGAGCCCTCCGGCCACTTTCCACTGACAGGGAAAACTGCAGTTTTCCCGTACATGAGCACACTCCGGGTAGGAGGAGTGAGGCCTGCCTCCTGCCCTGCCCGAGCACCCCGCCGCGCGTGGCCTCACCCTTGCTCATGTACTCTGTGACGATGTAGATGGGCTCCTCGGACACCACGGCGTACAGCTGCACCAGCTTCTCGTGCCTCAGTTTCTTCATGACCTGGGCCTCCTGCAGGAAGGCCTCCGGAGACATCGTGCCAGGCTTCAGGGTCTTGATGGCCACCCTGGTAGTGCCGTTCCAGGTTCCTGTGGGGACAGGGGCAGGCTGCTTCAGTGACGTCCCATACCTGGGGCGCAGGGACAACGACCTACCTGCCTGGTGCCAACCTGCGCCCTGGCCTCCCTCGCCACTTGCCAAGCCCGCCACGGCCAGGGCTCGGTACTCCCACGTGTAAAACAGGCACAAAGGTAGGGTGCCCCCACAGGCCTGAACTGGGGCTCTGGTTACTAGGAATGTGCCCCAAAAGCAACGCAGCTGAGAGATGGGAGTCTGTGGTTCCAACTCAACTGCTCTCAGTCCTGGGAGATCCCGCCCCTGCTGGGTCGGGTGGCAAAGGTGCCCCAGGCCAACACAGAATATGTCCTAGTGGGGGGTAAGGTAGGGGCAGAGCTGGGGCGAGGGCCATCGAACAAGACATTGCCTCCAGAGCCTGCACTCCCAAAAAGTAGTGCATGGTACCAGGCGCAGGCCTCAGAGGCCAGCTGCCTCGCTGCTCCAGCCAGCAAGGGCCACGTGTGGCTCGGCCCCTCCCTGAGCCTCAGTATCCTTATCTGGAAGGTGGGACCATCTGTGCCAACCACAGAGCTGTTTGAGGATTGTGTAAGGTGATGCCCAGAGGGTCAGCCCCCGGGGGCTCAACTAACAGGAGCAGCGGCCCTGTGAGCCGTGGGGAAACTGTCCCAAGAGCTCCATCCAGGTTCTTGCCCCTGAGTGACCGTGGGCTCACTCCTCCATCACTGGGCCTCCATCCGAGGGCTGGGGCTCGGGCCCGTCCCGGTGCCCGCCGGCACAGACCGTGGGGATCTATTCATGGCGCTTCATGAGTCTGCTCTGCCCAGAGGCCACGCAACAAGCCTGGAACAAGTTTCGCAGCTGAAGCCATGGACCCACCAGGTCTAGCTCAGAGCCCCCTCTTGGGCCTGCGCCTGGGCCTTGGCTGCTGGTACCTCACCCCGCCCCAGCGCAGGGCCCAGCCTCCCCTCACACACATGGCCTCCAGCCTCAGGCCTCTGTCCCTACAGGGCCTCCCACCCAGGAGCCCCTCAGGGTGGAAAGTGAAGAGGGGGCGAGTCACCATGTCACACTGATGAAAGCCCCCAGGGAAGGGGCGGCCATAGCCACAGGCACACAGCTGCCCTCCTGCCTCCTCCAGCCCCACCTCAGGGCTTCTGGGTCTGCAGAAGCCAGTAGGCAGAAGAGGGGCCTGGGTTTGTAAGTGCTAGCCTGAGCTCATTTTCAAGGATGAGTTTACCATGTCTCAGGTTAGACAGGAAATTACTAACAGGCCCAGAATGCGCCAGGCCCTGGCTTCTGACACTCCCTCCCTCCCGGCTTTCCTTCCCTCCTGGCTGAGAGCGCATGCGCGAGGCACACTGCTCAGCTCCACTGTGCAGCTGGGAAGGCTGAGGCTCAGAGAGGGCACCTGGCCCAGATGCCTGGCAGGCCTCCCGTGGCCACGCTCCCAGCCCTGATGGCTCAGGAGTGGGCAGCAGAGAGTCACCATGCCCAGCACTCGGGGCACCTCCCAGCTCAGACAACTAGCATGGGGTGGGGGGGCTGCGAGGACACATCCCTCAAAGGGGACTAAGGTGCCCACGGGTGAGTGCCTGGGCGGGCGGCGTTCTTACCCATCCACACCTCTCCGAAGCAGCCCTGGCCCAGCTTGACTTCCAGCCGCAGCGACTCCCGGGGGATCTCCCAGGCATCCTTGGCCAGGCCCTGGGTCTGCGGCTTGGACGTGGGGCACACGGTGGTCAGACGGTGGCAGAGACCGTCGGCGTGTTCTGAGGACAGAGGCACAGGGCAGGGCTCAGGCGGGGTCCCGCCCCAGGGCGCCTGGTCCCCATGCGCAGCCTGACCCACCACTCAGCCTCTGCATATAGGCTGGGCCGTGCAGGAGGTCCCATGGAAAGGCACCCACACGCGTACATCTGCCCTCCGTGGGCCGCAGGGCCTTATGCAGCTGCTTAGAGCCATTCATTATTCAACTATCGGGTGTGTGTGTGTGTGTGTGTGTGTGTGTGTGTGTGTGTTTTACTGTTCTCCAGAGAAGGCAGGGATACAGTGGGGCAGACGCCAAGCCCAAGACAGCTCCTGCACACACATACGTGCGCGCGCACACACACACACACACACACACACACACACACACGCACGCACACACGCGCGGCTCGCTAGACATCCATGGGCGGCCCCCTCCACCCTCGGTTCTCCCTTCCTCCCTCCTTCTCTCTCATCTTGGCTACAATTTGTGACTGCCCCCTCCTCCTCTCCCAGTAACCGGTTCAGACCGGTCCCAGGGCTGCAGAGACAATCAGCTCGCTGGGGCAGCCCCTCCACACCTGCCAGCTGCAGAGGAGGAGGGTGGGCAGGGAGGGGAGGGGAGGCTCTGCGAGGAGGGGCGGCGGCCACTCACTGGAATAGTAGGCCACGAGCTGCTGCAGGCTGTTGAACTGCGTGCGCGAGGTGATGTAGAAGCCGCCGCTGTCCAGCTTGCGGATCTTGTAGTGCTTCACGTTGAGGCCCTTGGCGTTGTCGAAGTCGGACACTGAGAGGCAGTAGGCACCTAAAGGCAGGGCAGAGGGGCCGCGGCTGAGACCCACGCGCCGTCACCTCCCCAAGCCAGAGCCCTGACAGCGTCATGCCTAGCACCAGGGGGGAGACAGGCACCCTGTCTCTCAGCACCTGGCTCTGGAGGGCCACAAAGGCGCAGCCAAGAGACCAAAGGAGCACCTAGCTGGAGAGCCCCACCGCGAACCTCTGGCTCCCACAAGACCTCTGAATCCAGGCCGTGGATCTGGCTGTGTAACCTTAACAAACGGCTCACCGTCTCCGGGCCAGTTTCCCCCTGGGCACAACAGGAGTACTCTGGGGGTGCTGGGAAGGTTCAATAAGACTGTATATATATAAAAGAGCCTGTAGCTAGGTGGTGGTACACGGGAAGCTGAGACAGGAGGATTACAGGTTCAAAGCCAGCCTCAGCAACTTAGTGAGGCTCTCAGCAACTTAGGGAGACCCTGTTTCCGAACAGAAAATAAAATGGGGCTGGGGGTGTAGCTTGGAGGTAGAACATCCTTTGGTTTAATGCCCAGCACCACAAAAAAAGAGGGCCTGACACACAGTAGAGACTCGAAATGTTTGGGGGAGCCTCTAACTGCTACGCTCTCTGGGCACTGACCACACCCAGCCACCCAAGATCAGCCTCAGCTCGGGCAGGAGCAGGTGCTGGCGAGGCCAGGCAGCCTGGCTGGTCCCTCTGGGCTCGCCTACGCCAGGGAACTTGTGGTTAGAGGGGTTTCCTCCTGCCAGCAGGCCTGGCCGGGAGCCTGTTAGCCAGAGCCGAGGGCCACCTGGGGGTGGACTGTGGACCGTGGCTGGGCCCCAGAGGTGGGACACAGGGTGGAAAGCCAGGCCTCACAGCCTGGGACTTCCCTCCAGACGGCCCTCAGCTGGAGGTTACAGTCCCAGTGCAGAGGGAAAGTGCAGCTCAGGAGGGAAAGGCCGGCCTGGGCCTCCCAGAGAGCCAGGCAGGGCGCTGGGCCCCGCCACACCGAGTGTCTGTGCCAGCATGGGCAGCTGTGGTTTTCTGCATGCCTGGGATGTGTGTACGTCTGTCACAAGCCAGAAAGTGAAGCAACCCTGACCTCTCGTGTACACACACGCACACACACGCTCCCCGGGGTCTGGGCACCAGGACAGTGCACTCCCAGGAAGTTGCACACGGCCAACAGCATACAGGGCATGTGTGCACAGGGCCACACAATTGCTCACACATGCACACGCAGGGACGCTCTGCGTTCCCGCTGAGCCCCAGGCCCACAGGAAGCAGCCCACTTGGTTGCCATAGTGACAGGCGCCTGCAGCCCGCTTTCAGAAAGGCTGGAGAGAAGGGGGTGGTCTTCGCTCCCTGGGTGGGGGAGGGGCGGGCGAAGAGCCTAGCGAGGACAGGGAGGGAAGGCTGAAGGCAGACCCCAGCAGCGCAGCTCCAGTGGCGCCTGGCGAAGCGGAGGCGGGGCCGCTGCCTCAGCACCCTCCCTGGAAAGAGCCTTGCAGGGTCACTCAGACTCTCGACAGCCGGCCCCCTTCCGCTAAGCTCGTCTTCCAGTGGACCTCCAGCCACCCAGATTACTCAGGATTCTGAGTAGTTAGTGTCCTGACCATGCTGTTCCCTCCACTGGAGGTCTCTTCCTTCTCCACTCCAGAACCAAACTCCTATTCACTCTACAATGGCCAGCTCAAGCAAACCCACAAAAAAACTCCGTTTCTACTGACCAGCAGAAGTGCTCTTACCTTTTGTGGTCTCACTCTCCCGCACCAGGAAGGTCCCTCTTGGGTTCTCTGTGTTGAGCAGTAACCGCTCCGACTCCCTTCTGGTGATCTTGCCAAAGTACCACCTGTGGGGAGGCAAGGGCGGTGTTGGTGCGCGCCCTGGGGTGAGGCCGGGCAGCCGAGCTCTTACTCTGGCCCAGGGGAGGCTCTGCACCCGCAGGCAGGCTAGAGGCCATACTCACTCCTCGGCCTGGATGGAGTCGGAGGGCGCCACGTAGTTGCTGGGGATGTAGCCGGTCTGCCCCGTGCTGAGTGAGTGGGCCAGCCACCAGTCTCCCTCTCTGAACAGGGGCAGGGGGAGCAAAGAAGAAAAGGGGCTGCCATCAGTGGGCCCCGGGCGGCCGCGACCTACCCAGGTGCTAGCCGGGACCCGGTGGCCCACTCAGAGAGGCCCAGGGAGGCCGGGGCCCGGCTGCGTTCCCGAGCTGTACCGGTAGAGAGGACCTGAAACCCGCCCCCGCCCGGCCAGCGCCTCAGCCAAAGCCAGCCCAGGTGAGCTTCATCAGGGACCCCAGCGGCCTGAGCTCCTCAGCGGGGCCAGACGCAGAGGCCCCGGCCGGGTGGGAAGGAAGCAGCTTCCTTTTGAATGTACCAAGCCATCTCGAGATGCCCCGAGGGAGCTCCCTGTCTCTGGGGGCAAGCAGCCTGGAGCAAGATCCCTGCCTGAGATGGAGTCAAGTGAGATCTCCAAAGTCTCCCCAGTCCTGGGGGCGAGGGAGACCCTTCTGGGGTCTTGTGATAATCCAAGCCCCGGCCCTGCACACTACAGCGATGCTTGCCTGTTACAAGCCTAAAGGCCCTCGGCTGAAAACCACAGGCCTCCTCCGGCAGCCTGCCTGTGCACAGCGGGAAACTGAGGCCAGGGGGGGCTGAGACTTGCCCAAAGTCACACGGTGAGTCATGTTGGAGACAGGCGAGAACCCCGTGCCAGGGCACGTCTACACTGACTAGCCCAGGAGGAGGCGGAGGAGGAGACAGTGGAGGGGGAGGCAGAGGAGGTGCCTGGACAGGGCAGAGGGAGGCGGGAGGGGCACCCAGCCAGCTGGGTCCCTGGGCTTGGGAGAAGGGCGGGGTGGAAGTACCTTTGCAGCCATCTGAATGTGAACCAGGTCTGGCTGGAGCGGGGGTCCAGAGACACAGAGGAGGGAGGAGCAAGCAGAGCCCGACGGGAGAGAAGAGGCAGAGATGGGGGTGGTGAGCACGGAGGAGCGAGGAGGGGCAGGAGCAGGAGCACCAGGCAGGGCTGGGCGCGGGGAGGACAGCCGGGGCCTGGCATCCATAGCAGCCCACGGGGTGAGGTAGGGGCCAGTGAGAAGGCGACGGGCGGGGCCTGGGAACTCGGGTCCGCACCCTCCCAGCCCCCCCACACAGATGGGAAGACTGAGGCCAGAGAGGCAAAGACCTCTGCTCAAAGTCACACAGCAGGCCGGGTCCTCCGCGCGGGGAATGCGTGGGACTCCACAGTCCAGAGCTCGCTGAGCTACTCTCCATTCAAGGCCTCCCGGACCTCAGCACAACCCAAGGAGGCGCACAGCACCCTCCAGGGCCCCCCGAGGCCTCCTGACCTCAGCATGACCCACGGAGGCGCACAGCACCCTCCAGGGCCCTGAGGCCTCGCCTGCGGACACACTGGCTGAGCTTGCACCCACACATCCCTGGCTCCTGAGTGTTCACGCTACCCCTGGCATCATCAGCCTCTTTAAAGATGGAGAAGTTGAGGCAGGAGAGAGCCGGCCAGAGACGGGGAGTACAGCAGCCCCGGGGCCACTGGGTGGGCTGAGGCCGGCGAGAAGGCAGGGGCATGACAGCGTGGGACTCTTCACCTCCTGCTCTGTGCACTCACTGACCCTCAAGGCCACCCTGGGAGGCAGAAGGCCAGGCCCAGCGCCAGCACAGTGCTCACGCCTGCAGACAGGCTCAGCAGGTGCCCCGCGGGGCAGGCCAGTGCTGTGGATTGCTGGAACCCCAAGGCAGACAGGGACGGGAGCTCTCCAAAGCCACAAAGGCTCAAGTCTGTGATGGGAGGGAAGTGTGAATCTTCCAGTTCAAAGTGTCCGTTTCTCAGTGGGGAAACTGAGGCATGGGTGGAAGCCAGGGCCCTGAGTCCACGGCCAGCTGCACAGGGCTCGCAGGACCTCGCAGAGGCCGGGCCCGCAGAGAAGCCGGGGAAGACAGAGGAGGCCACAGGGCTGGGCCGGGGCTGGCTGCAGGGGACAGGGATGCCCCGGTCTGAGGGTGGAGGCTGGCAGAAGGCCCGTGCCAAGCTCCAGCTCCCCAGCCCCAGCCCACCTGGGAGTTCGGGGTCCACAGCCCTGCCTGGGGGTTCCTTTCCCAAGGGACAGGGCAGAGGCACAGCAATTCTACTAACGGACTCAAGCCCAACTTCAGCCCCAACTCTAACGTCTGCCGGCTTAAACTCCAGAGCCGGCGCCGCTGGCCACGGGGCCACAGCGCCCAGGCACCTCGCCCCAGCCTCCCCTGGAGGGGACAAATGCAACACCGGGCCCCGCGCACAGTAGGTGGCAACATGCATGAGCTTTAGTATCGTTAGTTGGCTAGAAAATAAAAACAAAAGCCGGGCGTGGTGGCACAGGCTTGTAATCCCCGTGGAGACAGGAGGATCGCATGGGTTCAAAGCCAGCCTCAGCTACTTAGTGAGGCTCTCAGCAACCTAGTGAGACCCTGTTTCCAAATAAAGTATAAAAAAGGTCTGGGAGTATAGCCCGGAGGTAGAAAAGCCCCTGGGTTCCACCCCCAGTACTACAAAAAAAAAAAAAAAAAAAAAAAAAGAAGAAGAAGAAAAAGAAGAAGAGAAGAAAAGAAAAACAAAACAATTAAATCTTCATCTCCAGGGTGGCCCTTCCTACTCTCCACACATCTTTAAAAAACCCAAGCAGGACATTCCGGGTCTTCAAGGAGGATCTGCTGTGTGACCTTGGGCATGCAGCACACCCTCTCTGGGTCTTAAGTGTCCTCATCTGTAGAGATAATATTCACAGACTCTCCCTTGCGGGCAAAAGTATGTAAGTGGTCAGCACAGAGCAGGGCTCCGGGTAAGTTGACACAGTTGCCACAATGGTCGCCTAAGCCTCAGTTTACCCACTGACCAAATGCAGGTATCAGCGTCCACCTTCCCACATCCAGGGTCCAGGAGGTTTACACCTGCCTAGGTGGGTGCGAGCTAGCCATGCCAAACGCCCAGCGCGTCCACCTGAGGTGAGCCAGCTCCCCGGGTGGGGGGGTCTGGGGGAACCCCCCTACCCGGGGAGCCTGGGTCTCAGCAGGTGGCGGGGGAAGGGGCTGACATTCCCCACCCAGCTGGACCCTCGGGCGCCCCAGCTGCTGGCTGTGTGACCGCGGGCAACTAACTCCCCTCGCTGAGCCTCACAGTCCTCTCTTGAGCCCCCATGCCCATGTCCAGCCAGGTGGCACGCAGGCCCGGGGTGCAGCAGGCCTGGGGCCGGGGACTGTGTCAGTCTGAGCACGGACACTGACTCGCCTGGGTTTGGGACAGTCGGCGATGTACCCTGGGGACAGCGGGCAGGCCGGGCAAGCCGGGCAGCTAGGGCCAGGGTGCAGTCCAGCTGCCAGGCCCTGGGCAGGGCACATGGCCGAATGGGGAGGCCAGAACAGGTCTCTGGAGGACACAGAAGGTCCTGCGAGGCTCTGCACTGCGAGGCTCTGCACTTTTTTTTTTTTTTTTTTTTGGTGGTACTGGGGTTCCTGGAAGCCCTTCTACCTCCGGGCTACACTCCCAGACCTATTTTATACTTTTTGTTTGTTTGTTTGTTTGTTTTGGTGTTACTGGGGGTGGTACCCAGAGGCTTTCTACCTCTGGGCTACACTCCCAGACCTATTTTGTATTTTATTTGGAAACAGGGTCTCACTAAGTTGCCGAAGCCTCACTCAGTAGCTGAGGCTGGCTCTGAACCTGCGCGATCCTCCTGCCTCCGCCTCCCAAGCGCGGGGATGACAAGCGTGCGCCCCCGCACCCGGCAGAGGCTCTGCAATTCTGAGCTGCCCCCGTCCTAGACAGCGGCAAGGAGGCCGAGGTCCGGCCGACCCTGTCCCTGAGGGGCCTGCTCAGAGCTCCGCCAGCTGCTGGAATTCGGGTGGAGGGCGGCCACCAGGGAGCCCAGGTCAATGGCCACGGGGCACCGAGACCTCGGGTGCCAGTGGGCTTCTACAGAACCCAGGGCACTAGGCCCCAGGGCCACTTGGCGCCAAGATCCATCCAGCAGGGTCTCCGGACTGCGGTGAGGACAAGCCCGGGTGGCCCTGGCCACACCCGATGGTAAGCAGACAGACTCACTATCAGTGCTCTACACCCAGCCCAGCCCCAGCACAAACTAGAAAGCCCTTTACTAGGCAGGGGTACAAGTAGAAAACTGGCCTAGCATGTGTGTGGTTCAGGGTCCATCCCCAGCACAGACAGGGGAGAGAGGGAGAGAGAGGAGAGTGCAAGAGGGGGGGAAAGGAGGGGGAGGGAGGGGAGGGAGAGGCTGAGTCTCACTGCCATGGGTGGAGGGGGGCACTGAGCCACCATGAACCCCAAGCAGTAATGGCAGGAGGATACACACCATGTCCCTAATGCCTCAAATCCGGGCCCATCTTCCACCAGGTCCCGCCCAGCACCCCTTACCTCTGCCCTTCTCCAGAGCCAGCCCCTCTGTACCCCACCCAAGGCCCGTGCTAGGAGGAGGACCCAGTGCTGCCGGTGGGGCAAAGGAGAGAGCGGGGCCTCCACACCTGTCCACACCTGTCCAGCTGCGGCCCAGCTCCGCACAGCACGATGGGACCACAGGTGATGTGGGGCCCAGGGCAGTGCTCAGGGAACTTGGGCTGGGCAGCAGCTGGGGAAGGACCCGGACAAGGGCCTTCATGACCTGAGCCTCGGTTTCATTATTTGCAAAGTGGAAACAGCCCACTCGCCATCACTACTGCCCTGGCGGGGTCGAGAAAGGAGAGAGTGGCAAGGGACGGGGGGGGGAGGGGGGTTAAGACGCCAAGCACGGCACCCAGCACCTCTGTTCCCTTTGCCTCACAGAGAAGGCAGTCCTGTGTGGGGTCTTGAGGGATGAATAGGAGTTCGCCAGGCAGAAATGGGAGAAAGGTGGTTCCAGGCAGGCAGAGGGAACAGCATGCACACGGAGAGGGAGGCGTGGGCAAGCAAGACACGCTCTGGGTTGTGGAAATGTCCTACCTCCTTTGCCAGGGCTATGGACAGTCAGGAGCGATTCTCCTCTACCCTGCAGAACCTACCGGCTTCTACCACCTGCTCCTGCACAGGGCCTCACTGTCCACTGAGGGGCCTCTGTAACCTGACCCCCTGACCCCAGCTCCCTCTGCGGAGGCCCTGGCTACAGGGACAAGCCCTCCCCACCCAGGCCTCCTGTGCCCAGCAAGGGCCCGCATGCAGCTGGCGCTCAAGGTGGGCTGACAGATTGCAAACAGGGATGGTGAGTTCACAGGGATGGGTGGGTGAAGAAGCACCCCAATCTCAGTCTGTCAAACCGGGGTGGGTGCAGGGAAGCCTGGGCAGAGGGGGCAGCCAAGCGAGCAGAGCCGGGCGGCGGGTGCTGGGCACATGCAGACAGCAGCCCCAGCCCGCCGCCCACGAAGTGCATACACACCTGACATCCACCTTCCTCCTATGGCCAGCGAGAGAGAAGCAGACAGAAGGAGAAGCTGAGAGGCGGAGGCGCAGGCCGGGAGGGGCCTGGCTGGGGCCCGCGGCTCCGCACCACCCTCTGCTGGCAGCTCCCGCGCACGGCCCCACCCCACCGCTCCGGGAGGGCACTCACGTGTTGTTGACAATCTGGAGCCGCTCCCCTTTCTTGAAGGACAGGTCTGTCTCTGTCCGTGACTCGTAGTCATAGAGGGCCACAAAGGTGGTCACTCCACCTGCAGAGGCAGTAGGGTGTCAGGGCGGCCACGCTGCCCCGCCCGTCCCGCAGCGCCGGGCCTTCTGGTGACTTCAGGCGGCTTCCTCCCCCACACCTACACAGCTGGCTGCCTCACCCAAGGGTGCCCGAACCCAGGGCCCACCTCCACCGAGCTGTTACACCCCCAGCCCCTTTAACTTTGTCAAACAGGGCCTGACAGGCCTGCCCCAGCTGCCTTCGACCTTGAGATCCTCCTGCCTCAGCCTCCCAAGTGGCCGGGATGACAGGCACCTGCCACCGCGCCCAGCACTCACAACTAGCTCCTGGACACGCGGGTGGGCGTGCTCGTGAGTCTGTTTGTCTCACTGGATGTGTCTGTCTCAGCGGTCCTGGCTATGCAAGGGTGTGTGTGCACGTATGTATGTGTGCACACACACCTTCCCTGCGGGCAGGGGGTTTCCCGCGCCCGTGTCTGAGCCTGCACACCCGCGCGGGGGCCTTCCTGGGGGCCCCCCCAGGGCGCCTGTCCGACGGGGTCTGGGCTCCCTGGCGGCCCTGCGCACGGGCTGGGGGCCGCGCCCCCCGCTGCTCCCCGCCGGCTCCGCGCCGCCAGCAGAGGGCGCAGTGCGCACGCGCGGGCCCAGAACAAAGCCGCCCTCCCACCCCGCCGCAGCACTGACCGGCCAGCGGGCCCGCCCTCTGCGGGGACGTGACGGTGTCCGAGGAGTTGAAGCCCCCGAAGAGCTTGGGCTCGGCGGCCGGGGCGAAGGCGGCGCCCGGGCGGTGGCCGTCGGAGGCCGGCTTGCTGGGCGTCTGCGAGGCGGGGAAGGCGCCCGCCGTGTGCGCGCCCTCGGCCGGCTCCAGGCTGCGGCGCCGCTGGCTGGCGTCTTTGGGCTTGCTCTTGTTGCTGCCCATGGTGCCCGCTGCGCACGAGGGCGAGAGGGCGCTGGTGAGCAGGCCGGCCCGGGCTCCGATGGGGAAACTGAGGCCCGGGGTGGGCCTCGCCGCGGGGTGACCTTGGGAGCCTGTCTATGTGCTGCGGGCCTGGCCGTGGAACCCAGGGGGGCATTCTACCTCCAGGCCACACCTCCGGCCCTATTTTTCATTCTTTATTTTGGAACAGGGTCTAAGTTGCAGGGCCTCGCTCAGTAGCTGAGGCTGGCCGCGAACCTGTGTTCCTCCTGTCTCCGCCTCCCAAGCACTGACTGGGATTACAGGTGTGCACCACCTGCCCTGCTCAGCCTGCTGTAAAGGCAGTGTGCTGAGGGCACCTGCCTTTCCCGGCACCCTGCTCTCCCCGGCTCCCTGCTCTCCCCGGCTCCCTGGCCACTGCTTCAGTCCCTCGTAGAGAGGGCCACTATCGAGGCTGTGTCTATGTCCCCAGCACCTGGCCTAGAGGAGGGACTCTGCAGGCTTGTTGAATGAACACAGGACCAACTAAAATTGTCTCTTGCGGGCAAGTGGCGCTAAAAGTGGCCACCAGGGGGCAGCGGACCAGGAGGTTGAAGGAGAGATGGGGAGGCACTAACTGGAGCGACAGGGCCTTTGCACAAGCTGTTCCAAGGCATTCCTTCTGGACTGCTCCGCCAGGGTCCCCTGAGCCTCCTTCGGTTCAGTCTCCTCCTCTGAGTGAGGTCTCCCTGACTTCTGGGCTGCTTCTGACTACATGAGGCCCCATTTTTATAAACTCCTGTGGTCAAAAGCCCGTGATTTGCGTCACGGGCTTTTGTCTGTCTGGTCCACTGCTCTGCTGGTGCCTAGCACAGGGCGTGGCATACAGCAGGTGCTCAATAAACAGCTGAATGAACAATGAATCAATTCAAGAGTTAATGCCAGAAATCCAGGAGGTCCAGAGGTCAGGAGGCAGAGTCAAACTGAAGCCACCCGAGGCACCCCGGCCCTCACCTCCCTTCCCGCTCACAGGCCCGGGCGGAGCCTGGAGGGTGCCCACCGCCCGGTGGCCCAGCCCACGCCGGCCCTCACCTCACCTGCTGGAAGGCAGGGCTGCCCCAGAGGATCTGGGAAGCAGCCTGGGGTCTTGGCAGAAGCACCAGGCGCGGAGTCTAGAAACCCTGCTGTGTCTCCCGGCTGTGTGTCCCTAGGCCAGGCGCTTCCCCTCTCTGGGCCTCATCTGCAAAACAGGGCCAGAGCAGATGCCTCAGGGCTGCTGTGAGGATGAAGAGAGGGGATGAAGAGAGACTGTGCCGCTCCCCTCCGGCCTCTGCGCACCGTGGATGGGAGCCAGCCAGCCTGGCGCCGTGACCAAGGCCGGAGTCACATCTCCACGCCCTCTGTGTTGATGGCGGGCGGGATCACCAGTCCCCTTGCCCGTCCCCAACTCACACCGTGACTCTGGAAGGCCACAGAGGGGGTTCTGACCACTCCAGCGTCACCCCAGAATGTCCTCAGAGAGCCTCTCCTCCCCAGCGCGGCGGTGGGGCCTGGACGCCCCCGGGGGACACCTGCTTGGCTGCCCAGGACCAGGTCGCCGGGGTCTCCTGAGGGACGTGGCAGCAGAGGTCATGGTGCCCAAGCTCTAGCACAGTCCAGGCTGGAGGCCCAGGGCGGCCCCCACCCCGGCTCCCCGGTCAGAGGAGCCTCCCTAAAACGTTAATGGCTGCCATTCAGAGTGGCCTCGGGGGACGAGAGGAGGACGGAGGAGCTAAGATGCCCCTCGGAGACAGCGTGGGGCCATGGTGACAGTCTTCTCCTGTGTCCCAAAGCAGCGGGTCTCTGAACAGAACTGGGCTCCCGGTGCCCGGCTCAGCTCCCCGCAGGTCCCTCTCCACACGGCCGCAGCCGGGCCAGGTCTGGCACCCACTGGGCGCCCTGGAAACGCTTGTGCTCACTGGCAGAGGACAAAAGACCAAAGGAGCCCAAAGACGCTTGTATCCGCTTCATCCTCACAAGGGCCGGGCCGTGTCAGAGGGAACAAATATTCCACAATATAAGAAACAAACACTCCCAGAACCCAGACCTTTGAACTGGGCCCTGCTCTGAGCTCTGCAAATATTGACTCATCAAGTCCTCGAGATAATCCAGAAGGTGGATATGAATAATGTCCTTACTTTACTGATGAACAAGCTGAGCACGGGGAGGCCACACAGCACGAGTGAGACTGGAATGAAGGTAAGGACCCATAAACAAAGACAGAGAGCCATAATGGGCAGGCAGGAATAGGGGCTGCTCTCGGGGTCTGCATGGGCCCCCCTTCCTGTCCTAGGACCTCTCAGATGGGGCAGGGATGCCCCAAGCAGAAGAGGGCGGGTGGAATGGCAGGCCAGCTCTGCTCTGCAAGAGCCCGAGGATCCAGCCTCCAGCACAGAGGTCGAGGAAGGATGGACCCTAGTCTCAGAGGGCCGCGGGCAGGCCGTGCAACCTCGGAAGAGATCACCCTCCAGGCTTCCGGCTTCTGCACCCAAGTGCAGAGTCACCGTGAGGTCCTGTCTGATGAGGCCCCCACCCCCGCGGCTCTGCCACCGCGTGCACACCCCGAGGTGCAGACGCACCCTTGGGGGAGAAGGGGAAGCAGCGGCAGCCGTGTGCAGGGGTGTCGAGCTTCCCAAAAGAGGGTGGCCCAAGCCTGACCACAGCTCCAGACGCCTCCCTGACAGCCTGGGATGGCCCCCAGCTCCCTGCAGGTCCCCAGCACTGCGTGCAGCGGGCCCAGGTCCCCAGCTGACAAGGCGTCACCCCAAGCCTGAGACCCTGACACTGAGCAGCATGGCCTACTCAGTCGTCATCAAACGTCTGAACACCACCACCCCCACCCCCACCCCCACACCCCCGTGCACCAGGGCTCTGCCCAAGGGAGCTCCTGCACCTTCCTCAGCCCCCCTGCCCCCTCCAGTCACCTCTGCAAGCCACAGAGATGGGAGCCCGGCCCCGAGGCAGGAGGATCACATATTTGAGGCCAACCTCAACAATTTAGTGAGATCCTGTCTCAAAAAAAAAAAAAGGCCAGGCATGGCAGCATGAGCCTGTAATCCCAGTATTTCGGAGGCTGAGACAGGAGGATCACAGGTTCACTCGGCAACATAGTGAGGCCCTCAGCAACTTAGTGAGGTCCTGTTTTGAAATAAAAACAATGAAGCTGAGCATAGTGGCGCACACCTGTAATCCCAGTACTTAGGAGGCTGAGAAAGTTGGATCGAGCCGGGCGTGGTGGTGCATGCTTGCAATCCCAGCTTTCGGGAGGATCGTGGTTTGCAGACAGCCTCAGCTACTTAGGTCCTTCGCAACTCAGTGAAATCCTGTTTCAAAAAATAAAAAGACTAAAAAAATAGGGCTGGGGTAGCTCAGAGGTACAATGCCCCTGGGTTCCATTCCCACTACCGCAAGGGGGGGGGGGGAGAAGAAAGAAAGAAAGAAAGAAAGAAAGAAAGAAAGAAAGAAAGAAAGAAAGAAAGAAAGAAAAAAAAAGATAGATGGATGGATAGATCTAGGTTCGCGGACAGCCTCAGCTACTTAGGCCCTCTGCAACTTAGACCTTGTTTCAAATAAAGAATAAGAATAAAGAATAAAATATAGAGCTGGAGGTGTAGCTTGGATGTAGAATGCTTCAGGGTTCTATCCCCTAGTACCATAAAAAAATAAAATAAAAAATAAAAAGTCAAGTATGGTGGTACACATCTGTAATTCCCATATTTGGGAGGCTGAGGCAGGAGGACTGTGGGTTTGAAGCCAGCCTCAGCAATTCAACAAGACTCTCAGAAACCTAGTAAGACCTTGTTTCAAAACAATAAGAACTGGGATGTAGCTTCAAGGTAAAACACCCCTGGGTCCAATCTTTAGCACCACAGAAGTAAATAAATGAATGAATAAATAAATAAGCAAATAAATAAATAACTGCCTGAGTGTAGCTCAGTTCTAGAGCACCCCTGGGCTCAAACCCAAGACCACAAAAACATAAAATAGAATCCATGGAGAGCCAGTAAGAGCCAAGGCCCCGGCGGGAGGGCTGGATCCGTAGGCAGCGGTGGCGCCTGGCGACTGTGAAGGCCCCGCACAGCACAGCTGGCAAGATGCTCAGGACAGCGGTGGAGAGGCGGGCGCAGGCCGGGAGCAGCCCCTCCGGGACCCGGCCTCCTTTTCCTCCTGTGGAGGACAGGGACACCTACACTGGGCTGTGGGGGTGAGCGAGGCGACACCCACAGTTGGTGGCATATGATGCCCCCACGCAGCAAACACGTGCATGTACACATGTGGTCTAGAGGTCTAGAGAAGGTTCTGGAAGGATTCCAAACTCTCCACGAAGTTCCACCCAAGAGGCATGGGACCAGGAAGGGAAATTCCTTCTTTACTCTATAGCCGGTACCAACTGACATTTGGAAATTTCTTTATTGTTTCTTTTAGTTAGACTTTGAAATTGGAGAATCCCATCAGCATTCCTAGGTGCCGGAGCCTAACCTGCTGACCGGGTCCACCCCATGCCTCCCTGACCGGCCAGAGGACAAGCGCTGTCCCAGCGCCGCCACACGGTCCCTCCCGCCCTGACTCTGAGATCCGCCCCGGTCCCTCTGGTCTCGCCCGGGCACTGCTTACTAACTAAACCTTCTTGGGTGAGAAGCTCTTTAAAGCAGGGGTGAGCCGGGCATGGGACACATGCCTGTGATCTCAGCACTTGGGAGACAGGAGGATCGCAGGTTCAAGGCCAGCCTCAGCAACTTGGTGAGACTCAAAATTAAAAAATAAAATAGGGCTGGGGGTGTAGTTCAGAGGTAGAATGCTCCTGAGTTCAATCCTCAGTCACACACACACACACACACACACACACACACACACACACACACACACACACAGGGATGCTAACGAGCCTAATACCCGCTAGGCATGATGGGCATACCTCTCCCGAGCTACAGGAGACAGAGGCAGGAGGATCACAGTCTGAGGCCAGTCTGGCAACAGGTTGGGACCCTGTCTCAAACTAAAATGAGAAGGGCTGGGGGCATGGCTCGGCGTAGAGGCCCCCACGTTCACGCACTACAAAGACAAACCAGCGTCACACCTCACAACTGAGACTACATGTCCCCAGCAGAGTCGGGCCCGATGGCCTGTGCAAGCGCCGCTCACCGCTGTCGCTGTCTTCACGGAGGGCAAGAGGAGAACGCGAGAGGCGGCGGCGGCCTGGCCTGCGGCGGGCTGAGCGGGGCACGCGTGGACTCTCAGTGTCCGCCGCATCCCTGAGCGAGGCTGCAGCCGCAGCCAGGCACAGGTCAGGTGGACCAGGCTTCAGAGAAGCCGGGACCTCGCCGAGGCCACCGGCCAGCGCGTGCAGCGGAGCCCAGGGCTAAGGGTCAGGGTCTCCGGCACCCCACTCCCCGTGCTGGGGGACCCCACTGCCCACGGCAGCAGGGGGCCGGAGGCAACCTCTGCACCTCCAGAGAAGCCCACCATCAGGGAGCAGACGCAGCCTGTAGCTGGGGCCAGGAAGCCAGGCACGGATGCCAGCTCGCCACTCCCCAGGGCTGGGCCTCAGTTTACCCCGCTAAAATGGGAACAGGCATGACTGATCATATTCCATTTGGCTTGTTGGGGGACAATGTGAGGTAAGTGCCTGGCATGTGAGAAGTGCTCAATAGAGACTAGCCAATACTCTCATCTCTGTGTGTGGTACTGGGGATAGAACCAGAGGCATTCTGCCTCCAAGCTACACCCCCAGCCCTTTTTATTCATATATATATATATATATATATATTTTTTTTTTTTTTTGCAGTATTGGGGATGGAACCTAGAGGCATTCTACTTTCAAGCTACCCCCCCCCAGCCCTATATTTATTTTTTATTTTGAAACAGGATCTCACTGAGTTGCAAAGGGCCTAAGGCTGAGGCTGGTCATGAACCCAAATCCTCCTGTCCCAGCCTCCCAAAAGTTGGGATTACAAGCATGCGCCACTATACCCAGCTTATATTTATTTTTAATTATTTATTTTGTTTGTGTTTGGTACTGGGAATTAAACCCAGGGGTAGTCTACCTCTGAGCTATGCCCCTAACCCTTTTATTTTTACTTTTTATTTTTTGGTACTAGGGATTAAAACCCCAGGGCATTCTATCTCAGAGTTACACTCCCAGGACCTATTTTATGTTTTAGTTTGAAACAGGGTCTCACTAAGTTGAAGAAGGCTTCACTAAGTAACTGAGGCTAGCCAAGAACCTGCAATCCTTCTGTCTCAGCCTCCCAGGTGTTGGGATTACAGGTGTGTTCCAGCACACCCTGCTCGCTACTATCATTTTCGTGGAAAACCTTTCCCAAGCTCTGGCCCGTTTCTGATCACTCTCATGGTTAGGCAAAGGTTTCCCAGAGTCCTACCCTGTGCTGCACCTGTGTGCGCCCTTTCAGGGCTCATTTGGGAGAGAGCGGATTAGCAGCAAGGGCCTGAAGCCCCTTTAAAGGGAAGGAGCCCAGAGAAGACAAGCCTGCCGCCTGCTGAAGAAACTCACAACCGCAGCCCTCTTCCCCAGCGCCATGGCCATGGCATTGGGAAGCAATTAGGCTGAGAAGGTGGCGCCCTCCTGGTGGGATGAGTGGCCTGGGAAGACCAGAAAGAGGCCAGGACTGGCTGCTCTCTGCACTAGGGACGGCCAGAAGATGGCCGTCTGCAAACCCAGAAGAGGGCCCCGGTCAGACACAACTGCGGCACCTTGACCCTGGACGCGCCGGCCCCAGGACCAAGAGAAATCACGGTTTAGGGTTTGCGTGTTCCTGCTCCACTGTTATTGTTGTTTACAACTATTTTGATTGTTTTTAATTTATTTTTATTGGTGCATTGTAATCATACATCACAGTGGAATACAAGACCTGAGAGGATATACAAGCACACATCATCCAACTAGCCCTCATCCAGCCCCCATCCCATTCCCTCCCCCTCCCTCGATCCCATGCTTGTTTGGTGATTAACTCTGATACATATGTTTATGTACCTCCTGCTTTTTAAAGAGGCTCCATCCTCCCCTATTCCATACCCTCTGATTGGTCACCTTAATTGCTTCACTATAGGGCCCTTTCTATAGCTCGACCTCTTCCTTTTGCCCCTTTCCTCCTAGTTATTGCTGATTAGGGGAAGCATCTGGTTTTAATTTTCTGCGATATTTCTCTGTGCATGCCGCGTTGCAAATACCGATCCCACTCTTGACGGCCCCAGTTGTGACCTGGCTACCCGGTGAACTGATCCAGACCTCGCTGACTCCAGCAGCGGCCTTGCCTCATGGGAGGCCCGGTTCCGGCCTCGCTGGCCCCGACACTGGCCTAACCCCTCAGCTGGCTCTGATCCCGGCCTCGGAGGCCCCAGCACCGGCCTTCCTCACGGCAGGCTACGATGTTGGCCAATGGCCCCGGCATCAGCCTAACCCCTCGGCAGGCTCCGATCCAGGCCTCGGAGGCCTCAGTAGCGGCCTTGCTTCATGGAAGGCTCTGATGCCGGCCGCTGGCCCCAGCACTGGTCTAACCCCTCGGCAGGCTCCGATCTCGGCCTCCAAGACCCCGGCACCAGCCCCGCCTCGCGTCAGGCTCTGATCCCGGCCTCGCTGGCCCCAGCACCAGCCTAACCCCTCGGCAGGCTCCGATCCCGGCCTCGGAGGCCTCAACAGCGGCCTTGCCTCACAGAAGGCTCCAGTGCCGGCCAGTGGCCCCGGCCCCGGCCCCAGCCTTGCCTCGCGGCAGACTCCGATCCCGACCTCAGAGGCCTCAATAGCAGACTTGCCTCACGGAAGGCTCCAATGCCGGCCGTTGGCCCCGGCACCGGCCGAACCTCTCAGCAGGCTCCGATCCCGACCTCACTGGCCCCAGCACCGGCCTAACCCCTTGGCAGGCTCCTATCCTAGCCTCAGATGCCTCAATAGCGGCCTTGCCTCACAGAAGGCTCCAATGCCGGCCAGTGGCTCCGGCACCGGCCGAACCCATCAGCAGGCTCTGATCCTGGCCTCAGAGGCCCCAGCACCGGCCTTGTCTCGCAGCAGGCTCCGATCCCAGCCTCGCTGGCCCCAGCACCAGCCTAACCCCTTGGCAGGCTCCGATCCCGGCCTCGGCGGCCTCAATAATGGCCTTGCCTCACGGAAGGCTCTGATGCCGGCCGTTGGCCCCGGCACCGGCCTAACCCCTCAGCAGGCTCTGATCCTGGCCTCGGAGGCCCCAGCACCAAGCACCCTCTTCGCCCAACTATCTGTCCCACGTTCTCAAGGGTGCGTGGTGGTGGTAGCATTCTGCCTCTGGGGTCATTACTTCAAAGGTTCCAGGTGTAATTCATCAGATCTCTGCCTCCCCTGAGTACTGGCCACTGCCATTGCCACTGCCTCCACCATTTCAAATCTTTCCCAAGCTCTTTTTCCACTCTGAATGTTGTCCAGTCTTCCTAAGCATGCACGACGGTAGCATTCAACCTTTGGTATAATTTCTCCAAAAAAAAAAAAAAAAAAAAAAAAAAGGTTGGTAGGCTCAGATTTCTGCTTCTCCTGAATACAAGTCTCCACCACCAACGCAGAGACCGCTTTCAGCACCGCCTTTCTCCTTGGTCTCCGCTAAAGTCTCTCTCCTTACAGGTGATGTCCAAGATTCTTAACAATGTAGAGAAGAAGCAGTCCTCCTTAGCAGGGAATTTTTCCAATAATTCCAGTTCATTTGGATAAGTTTTGTCTGCATCTCCAGTATCCTGGCATCCGCCACCTTCTTGACCCCTCTCCGATATTTTCCTTTTTTCTTTTTCTTTTCCTTTTATACAGGGTCCTTCCGGGTGGAGAGGGGGTTCGCCTAGGGGCGCCCTGCCAGCGCCTGCCCACCCACCCAGGGTCGGGGCTAGGGGCCCAGACCACGGGGTCCTTCCAGGTGGAGGGGGTTCACCTAGGGGGCCCCGCCAGCACCTGCCCATGCCTGCCCACCCACCTGCCCATGCCTGCCCACCCGCCGAGGGCCGGGGCCAGGCGCCCGGACCACGGGGTCCTTCGGGGTGGAGAGGGGGCTGGTCGCCTAGGGGCGCCCCACCAGCGCCTGCCCACCCGCCCAGGGTCGGGGCCAGGAGCCCGAACCACGGGGTCCTTCTGGGTGGAGAGGGGGTCGCCTAGGGGCGCCCCGCCAGCACCTGCCCACCCGCCCAGGGTCGGGGCCAAGCGCGCGGACCACGGGGTCCTTCCAAGTGGAGAGGGGGGTCGCCTAGGGGCGCCCCGCCAGCGCCTGCCCACCCGCCCAGGGTCAGGGCCAGGTGCCCCTATTTTGATTTATTTTAACTGATAAAAATATTCAAATGGGGTATCATGTGATGTCCCCATACATGTATATACTTATATACTGAATGATGTTTAAGTCAGGTCGAAACCTGTCTCCCCAAACATTTATCATTTCTTGATGGTGAACACATCCCGAATCCTTTTTTTTTTTTTTTTTTTTTGGTGGTACTAGGGTTCCTGGAAGCCCTTCTACCTCCGGGCTACACTCCCAGACCTATTTTTACATTTTTATTTGGAAACAGGGTCTCCTAAGCCAGCGCGCACGGCTGGCTTCGAACCTGCAGGATCCTCCTGTCTCTGCCTCCCAAACGCAGGGATTACAAGCGTGCGCCACCACGCCCGGCTGCGAATCCTTTCCTTTAAGCTTTTTGAAAGATGTAATACTGATTATCCATAGTCACCCTACTGTGCAGTAAAACAAAAGAACTCTGGCTCGAATCGAGGACCCGAGCACCCATCCATCTGCCTGTCTGTGGTTTCAGACTCAGGTTATGGAATTTGGTTACAGCAGCCAGAATAGACGACACACATAGCTACTTGTTAACTAAGACACTGGCCAGTGCAATTAGCTCAGAGAAATAAATACAAGAAACGAAATGGAATCAGGAAAGAAGAGCAGCATTTGCAGATGGTACAAATGTACATCAGGGAGATCTGAGAAAATTACTAAAAAAAGATGTAAGAAAAAGCAAACTAAACCAGGCATGGTGAGCCAGGCCTGTAATCCCAGTGCTTGGGAGTCTGAGACAGGAGGATCTCGGGTTCAAAGACGGCCTCAGCAGTTTAGCGAGACTCCCCGCCACCTAGTGAGACTGTGCTTAAAAATGAAAAAATAAAAAGACCTGGGGGGTAAAGCTCGGAGGTAGAATGCCCCTGGTTCAATCCCCCGTATTAAAAAAAAAAAAAAAAATCCAAAATTTAAAAAGCAAATTAAATAAGGCAGCAGGGAAATAGATATCTAAAAATCAACAGTATGTCTATAAGCCAATAGCAATCAAAATGTAAAATGAAAGAAGGCTTAGCATATAAGATTATCAGTTATTCCTAAAGCAAACTAAAAGTTCAATACCGGGCATGATGGCGCACGCTTGTAATCCCTGCGCTTGGGAGGCGGAGACAGGAGGATCGCGCAGGTTTGAAGTGAGCCTCGCTGGCTTAAGAGACCCTGTTTCCAAATAAAAAAATATAAAAATAGGTCTGGGAGTGTAGCCTGGAGGTAGAAGGGTTTCCAGGAACCCCAGTACCACCAAAAAAAAAGTTCAATAAGACTGGACTCTAGCAGAAGCCTATAATCCCAATACCTGGAAGACTGAGACAAGAAGATTGCAGGTTCAAGCAATTTAGTGAGGCTCTCAGCAGCTTAGTGAGACCCTATTTCAAAAGTAAGAAATTAAAAAGGAGTCAAGTGTGGTGGTACAATATGCCTGTAATCTCAGTACTTGGGAGGCTGAGACAGGATGATCACAGGTTCAAGGACAGCCTCAGCAATGTAATGAGGCTTTTAGCAACCTAGCAAGACCTTGTTTCCAAACAAAAAAAGGGGCTAGGTATCTTGAGGCAGAATGTCTCTGGGCTCAATCCCCAGCACCATGATAAATAGATAGATAGATAATAAATAATTTAAAATTGGCTGAGGGTGTCGCTTGGAATGCCCCTGGGTTCAATCCCCAATACCAAAAATAAATAAACAAATAAATAAATAAAAGCCTTCAATGTGATCCCAATAAAAACCCCAACAGATTTTTTTCAAAACAAGGCAAACCAATTTTCAATTTCATAAATGAAGCACACAGGTTAAGAATAACCAGAAAAAGTCCTAAAAAAACAAACAGTAACGGGGGAAATAGGCCACCTTAAGATGGGGCAAAAGAAGGCAAAACTAAAGCCCAAGCGAGCGAAAGAAAGGAGATGGTGAGGATTAGAACAAAATGTACAAAACGAGGAGACACGCAGAGAAAATCCACAGGACCAGGGGTTGGACGAGACCAGCCACACGGAGAGGCCTCGAGGCCACAGAGCAAAAGCCCGAGGACTCGAATTACTAAGACCAGGAACCGGAGAGAATTTATTGCTACTAACCCCTAAGAAAGCAGACGGGGAAACCTGCTACAAACCCACGTCACGAGAACCGCGTGAATCAGATCAATGGAATAAAACAGACAGCCCCACACTGTCTCCAGACACACCGGAATTTAATCATAATGGTGTGGCACTGCAGGCCAGGGAAGAAAAGGTGAATTTGAGGGGAAATTGAGAGGGCACGCTGTGGGACTGAGCTGGAGCCTTCTACCTCTCAGGTACACCCCCAGCCCTGTTTAAATTGTTATTTTTTATTTTTTATTTTATTTATTTATTTTTTTGGTGGTACTGGGGGTGGAAGCCAGGCGATTTCTACCTCGGGCTATACTCCCAGACCTATTTTCTATTTTATTTGGAAACAGGGTCTCACTAAGTTGCTGAGAGCCTCACTAAGTAGCTGAGGCTGGCTTTGAACCTGCGCGATCCTCCTGTCTCAGCCTCCCAAGCGCAGGAATTGCAAGTGTGCGCCACCACGCCCGGCTTTAAATTTTTATTTTGAAACCAGGTCTTGATAAATTGGTGAGGGCCTCACTACATTGCTGAGACTGGCTTTGAACCGAGATCCTCCTGTCTCAGCCTCTGGGGTTACCAGCGTGCGCCACCACTCCTGTCTTGGATTATTTCTTAAGTGGAGTTGGGACCCACAATCCTACATCAGGAACAAGTGAAGTTGGATCTCAACCTTCCTCCCCACGCCCATAAATTCACAGCAACCCGAATGGAATGACAAAAGAACTGAAAAAAGCTCCAGAGTGGGGAGGTGGATAAATCCCCTAATCTTAAGGCATCCTGAAACATAAGAGAAAACGTGGATATCATTTTAAAGTGATAAATCGGAAGCCTGGTGTGGTGGCGAACGCCTGTAAACCCAGTTCTTAAGAAGCTGAGATGGGGGGGTCACAGGTTCCAGGCCAGCCTCGGCAACTTAGGGAGAGCCTATTTTAAAATAAAAAAATAAGGAACAGAGTGTGGTGGTGCACACTTTTAATCCCAACACTTGGGAGGCTGAGACAGGAGGACTGCGGTTCAGGGACATCCTCAGGTACTACTTAGTGAGGCCCTTTACAACTCAGTGGGACCCTGTCTCAAAATAAAGAATAAAAAATAGGGCTGGGGGTGTAGCTGGGAGGTAGAATGCCCCTGGGTCCCATCTCAGTACTTCAAAAATTAATAATAATAACAACAACAACAACAACAAATAAAAAGTGCCCACAGCTACAGGGCATACCTCAGAGGAAGAATGGCCCTGGGTTCAATCCCCAATATAAAAACAATTACACTCCATGACCTTTATTCTGTGAATACAAGGTTAGTGTGACTTTTGAAAAATCCATTAATGTTGGCCAAGTACGGTGGCAGGTACCTGTGATCCTAGTACTTGGGAGGCTGAGAAAGGAGGAATGTAGGTTTGAGGACAGCTTCATCAAGTAGTGAGACTCTCATCAACCTAAGAAGACCCTATTTCAAATTAAGAAGTTAAAAAATAGGGCTGGGGGGTATAGCTCAGTGGTAGAAAGTCCCTGAGCCCAATCCTTAGTACTACAAAACAAACAGCAATCCCTCAATGTATAGCACCACACAAGCAGAATAAAGGACAAAACCATTTAACAAAGTCAACATGTGTAGAAGAGGAAATTGGTCCAACACCCCTTCAGAGTAAAAATGGTGCCCCAAGGAAGGGCACTTCCTCCACCTGGTGACTGCAGTCAATGAGAAGCCCACGGGTCGCTCACACCTAATGCAAAAGGCCAGAAGACCATCAAGGCCAGAAGAGGTGTCTGCTCACCTCGCTCTGTTCAAGATCATACCGGAGCCACCAGCCGGGGCTATTAGGGAGGAAAACAAAACATCAGGCGTCCACACGGAAAGGAAGAAACGCTACGCTTCCATTTGCAGGGAACATAAACTTATATGCAGAAAACCCTAAGGATTTCACTTTTTCGTGTGTTTTTATATTTGTGTGGTGCCAGAGATTGAACCTCTTAAGCTGTACACCCAGCCCTTTTTTTTTGGGGGGGGGTGTTGGAAACAGGCTCTAAGTTGTGGAGGGCCTCACTATGTTACTGAGGCTGTCCTCAAACCTGTGATCCTCCCGTCTCAGCTGCCCAAATACTGGGATTGCAAGCATGTGCCACTATGCCCAGCTAGAATTTTACTTAAAAAACACAGAATTACGCCAGTTGTGGTAGCACACGTTTGTAATTCCAGCATTTGGGAGGCTGAGAAAGGAGGATTGTGGTTCACGGACAGCCTCAGCTACTTAGTGAGGCCCTCTGCAACTCAGTGAGACCCTGTTTTAAAATAAAGAATAAGCTGGGCGTGGTGGCATACTCTTGTAATCCCCACACTTGGGAGGCGGAGACAGAAGGATCGCGAAGGTTCCAAGCCAGCCTCACTGACTTGAGACCCTGTTTCCAAATAAAAATATTTAAAAAAAAATAGATCTGGGAGTGTAGCCCGGAGGTAGAAGGGTTTCCAGGAACCCCAGTACCATCAAAAATAAATAAACAGGACTTCCGGGAAGATGGCGACCGAGAAAAGCGGGGCTTAAGAGCCCCGCTAACAACCAATCTCCATTACCACAAAATCAGCGCCTTTCATAGCCAGAAAACACCATCACCAGAGAAACAAAAAAATCACCAGGCTCCAGAGAGAAAGCGGACTGAGAACAGAGCTCAGAGCCACAGAGGAGATACACCGGCCTCACGCCCGAGGACGCGGCAACAGCGCCAGACTGCCGGCGGCAGCGGCGACTTCACAGGACAGCTACAGCATGCTGAGGTGAGCCGCTGCGGAATAGCCAGGAGGGATTTTTCAGCCCAGGGAGCATCTAAAGCTCCCAGTGGCTGAGCTTAGCACATGCTGCAGGGACTCAGAGTGGAACTCAAAACCAAGAAGAAATAAGCCAGCCTCACAGCCGAGGAAGTAGCAGCAGCACCATATTGCCACCGGCGGCAGCAGCAGCGAATTCACTGAGTCCAGTACAGCTACATCTGTGTACTCAAGAACAGTGAGTCAAATTGTGGGCCACAGAGGAGAAATCCCAGTACTGTACTCCCTGGGACTTGACCCAGTGGGGGAGTGGCGGTGGCAGAGATATCACACCATAGGAGAATGTGCAACCTGGCACCCCCCATAGTTTAAAGCAGCCTCTATCGACTCCCTGGGTCGGAGACTCTGTGATACAACCCAGTAAAGGAGTAGTGGGGTCTGAGATACTACAGACTCGAGATCCAGAGCACCTTAAGTAAAGTCGTAGTGACCCAAGGAAAGAACCCAGAGAAGGCACAAACTTCCGAAATCATGGGAAAGAGGAATAACACTGGAGCAATGAATGCCCACAACCCCACAACATCAGAACCCGATAAAACAGAAATTCAGAGATTTCTAGAAGATCAAATCAGGAAAATAACTGTAGAAATAATAGAGGTGCTTCAAAAAGAACTCAGAGAGAGCCAAAAAGAGATAAAGGATGCAATTAATGAAGTAAAGGCCTCAATTCAAAGCACAAACAACCGATTAGACCACATGGAGAATAGAATCTCACTCTTAGAAGATGATCATTCCAAAAATGAACACATAGTTTCTAATCTAGAAAAAAATATCCGACAGCAGGAATCTGACATTGAAGAAATATGGGCCCATTTTAAGAGAGCTAACCTAAGAATAATTGGAATAGAGGAGGGAAAAGAAGGTGAAACCAAAGGGATCAACAATCTCTTCAAGGAAGTAATAGCAGAAAATTTTCCAAACGTAGAGCAAGAGGTCGATACACAGGTCCAGGAAACTTATAGAACTCCCTTTAGACAGGATCGGAGAAGAGGATCCCCACGCCACATAATTGTCAAAATGACTAATGTGGAAGCCAAGCAGAGAATCTTAAAGGCAACAGAAACAAAGGGCCAAGTGACATTCAGAGGCAAACCAATTAGAATCACTCCAGACTTCCCAAACCAAGTCATGAGAGCCAGAAGGGCTTGGAGTAACATATTCCAAACTCTGAAAGAAAACAACTTCCAGCCAAAAATTTCCTACCCAGCAAAACTTTCTATCAAATTAGAAGGGGAAATAAGAAGCTTCCATGACAAACAGAAACTGAAGGAATTTATGTCTTCAAAACCAGCACTAGAGAAAATACTCAAACAGACTAACTACAAAGAAGAAATAGGTAACACACACCAGAACCAGAGAAACAAGATTTTCCATCCAACAGACAACTAAGATTGGTTATCTGTGGAGATTCATTATTTATGTTAGTCTTTTACCTATCTCTAAATGGTATTGTTTGCCTTTATTGTTGTTAATTTTTAGGATTTCTAGTTGGAATATTAATTTACCTTCAGTTATAGCATTTGGAAATATTTTATCCCATTCTATTAGTAACTTTTAACTCTGTTTACATTGTCTTTGGATATACAATATTTTCTTTTATTTTTTAGGGAGTTTGTATACTCTTCTGTTGCCTGTGCCATTGAAATCATATCCAAGAAATCACTGCCAATTTCAATGTTGTGAGGTTTTATGACCCAGATTTTCTCCTAAAAGTTTATAGTCTTAAGATTTATATTTAGGTCTTTTATCTATTTTGAGTTAATATTTGTATATGAGATTAGGTAAGGGTCCAACTTTATTCTTTTCCATGTAATTATTATGTTTCAACAATATTTAGTTAAAAGATTATTATTTTTTACCACCAAATGTTCGTGGAAACCTTGTCAAAAATAACTTGACAATATAGGGAAGAATTTAGCTCTAGGCTTTTATTTAACTCCAGTGGTTTATATATCTGCCTTTAGAATAGTACTACACTGTTTCAATTATTGTAGCTTTATATAGTTTGAAATCAGAAAAAAATATATCTTCTAGCTTTGTTCTTTTTCAAGCTCATTTTGGGTATCTAGAGTCCATATTCCATATTGGGGTAGATTTTTTTCTGAAAAATAAATATATAAATATATGATAGTTTCACCTAAAAAAATAGAAAAAAAATATTCTCTGGTAAGAAAGAAAGTAAAAAGAAATATTGAAATGTCATCTTTAAGTCATCAAAAGCTTGGTATCAGACAAATGAAACTGTTATGTGAGATTATCATTTTTAATTTAGGATAAACTGCTATAATACTAGATGTCAACCACTAAGCCAAGCATGGGAAGGAGGGATGGGGAGGGAATGGGGTGGGGATCGGGTGGGGGCTGACTGGGCGATGTGTGCGTGTATGTCTACAAAAGTTTGTATCCCACTATGATGTATGAATACAGTGCACCAATAAAAATAAATAAATTAATTAATTAATTAAAGAATAAAAAAAAATAGAGCTAGGGGTGTAACTTGGAGACATAATGCCCCTGGGTTCCATCCCCAGTACCACACACAAACACAAAAAAACAGAATTAATAAAAAATGGTTCAGTAAGGTTGCAAACTGTGTGTGTGTGTGTGTGTGTGTGTGTGTGTGTGTGTTGCTGGGGATGGAACCCAGGGGCATTTTTATTCTTTATTTTGAAACAGGGTCTCACTGAGTTGCAAAGGGCTTAAGTAGCTGAGGCTGGCCACGAACCCAGATCCTCCTGTCTCAGTCTCCCGAATGCTGGGATTACAAGCATACACCACCACACCCAGCTTTCTGTGTGTGTGTGTGTGTGTGTGTGTGTGTGTGTGTGTGTGTGTGTATGTGTATATATATATATATTATGGGAATTGAACCTAGGGGGGCATTCTACCACCAAACTATATACCTAGCCCTTTTTTTAACTTTTTATTTCGAAACAGGGTCTCACTAGGTTGCTGACAGTCTCACTAAGGTGCTGAGGCTGGTCTCAAACCTGTGAATCTCCCATCTCAGCCTCCCAAGTACTAGGTTACAAGTGTGTGTGTGTGTGTGTGTGTGTGTGTGTGTGTGTGTGTGTGTGTGTTGTGGGTGTGGTACTGGGGATTAAGCCCAGGGGCATTATAGAATCTGAGCTATACCTCCATACTATTTAATTTTTATTTTGAAAGAGGTCTCACTAAAGTGCAGAGGGCCTCAGTAAGTTGTTGAAGCTGGCCATAAACCTGCAATCCTCCTGACCCCCCAAGTAATGGGATTACAAGCATGCACCACCAGTGGGCCCGGCCAAGAGCAATATATTTAAAAAGGGCTAGGACAGGGAGGCCCAGTGGTGTACCCCTGTCATCCCAGAAATCTGGGATAAAGAGGCAGAAACATGACAGTTTCAAGGCCAGAGTAGAACCTGCCTCAAAATAAAATACAAGAAGGGTTGGGCATAGCCAGGCGTGGTGGCACACCCTGTTATCCAGTACTTGGGAGGCTGAGACAGGAGGATCGCAGGTTCTGGGCTAGCCTCAGCTACTTAGTGAGGCCTCCGCAACTCAGTGAGACCCTGTTTCAAAATAAAGAATAAAAAAAAATAGGCAGGGGTGTAGCTCGGAGGTAGAATGCTCCTGGGTTCCATCCCCAGACCCACAAATTACATATGTATGTGTATGTACACTATAAAATGGAAAGATAAAAAGGGCCGGACGCAGCTTGAAAGTAGAATGTCACTGAGTTCAGTCCCCAGTACCTAAAGCCAAAAGAGAACAAAATTAATAGCACTGGGAGTATAGCTCAGAAGTAGAACGTCCCTGGATTCAATTTCCAGTATCACAAAAAAATAAAATAAAAGGGCTGGGGATGGAGCTCAGTAGTAGAGTACTTGCCCAGCACACACAAGGCCCTGGGTTCCATCCTCAGCACTGACAGCACTAAACAGGCAAATTAGTTAACTAATTAAGAAAATAATTTACCATAGCATCAAAAGAATACTTTGGAATAAGAATAACAAAGGAGCCGGGTGTGGTGGAGCACACTTGTAATCCTCACGCTTGGGAGGCGGAGACAGGAGGATCGCGCCGAGTGCGATGGCTTAAGAGACCCTGTTTCCAAATAAAAAAGTATAAAAATAGGTCTGGGAGTGTAGCCCGAAGGTAGAAGGGTTTCCAGAAATCCCAGTACCACCAAAAAAAAAAAAAAAAGAATAACAAAGGAAATGCAAAACTTATACTCTGGAAACTATAAACATTATTGGAAGAAACTAAAGACCTAAATAAATAAAAAATGTCTCATGTCCATGAGTCAGAAAACCAAACATTGTTAGATGGCCATATTCTCACCTGCTCTACTGATCCAGCACAAACCCCATGAAAATCCCAGCCAGCTTCTTTGCAGAAACTAACATCATGATATTAAAATTCATTGGGAAAACCAAGGGATTGAGACTAGTCCAATCTTGAAAAAGGAAAACACAATTTAAAGATTCACACGTCTTTAAAACTTACCACAAAAGTACAGTAATCAAGACAGTGTGGTCCTGGTACATGTACTGACTTATAACCCAGTGGGATAGAATCAACAGCCCAGACATAGACGCCCACACTTATAATCTATTGGTTTTTAGTTTTGTGGTGCTGGGGATTGAGCCAGGGGCATTCTACCTCTCAGTTACACTCCCAGCCCTATTTTACTTTTTATTTAGATCTCAATATGTTGCTGAGGCTGACCTTGAACTTGCAATCCTCTTGTCTCAGCCTCCCAAGTAAGTCTACTGGGTTCTAACAAGGGTGTAAAGAAAATTCAGTAAAGAAAGAATAGTCAAAATGAAAAGAATAGTCTTTTTGGCAACTGATACGGGTAAAACTTAATATCTATGTGTAAAAGAAGCAAGCTGGGAGCGCAGCTCGGCGGTAGAACGTGTGTCTAGCACGCGCAAGGGTCCTTGGGTTTAACTCCCAGCACCACATGAAGAAGGAGGAGAAAGTTGGATATCCTTTCTCAAACCCTACACAAAAACTAACTAAAAATGAATCACAAATACAAATGTAAGGGGTAAAGCAAAAAAAAAAAAAAAAAAAAACTTGTAAGAAAATATAGGCAAAAATTTCATGAGCTTGGATCACAATGACTTCTTAGATATAAGTTGGTCCCAAGCAGCAACAACAAAAATTTAGATAAACTGGTCTTGATCAAAATTCAGAACCCAGGGGCATTCTACTTCCAAGCTACACCCCCAGCCCTATTTTTTATTCTTTATTTTGAAACAAACAGAGTCTCACTAGGTTGCAAAGGGCCTCACTAAGTAGCTGAGGCTGCCCGTGAACCTCCTGTTTCACCCTCCCGAATCCTGGGATTACAAGCGTGCACCACCACGCCCGGCTAAAATTTAAAACTTTTGTGTTCCAAAGAACACTACCGAAAAAGCAAGAAGAATAGCCAGGTGTGGTGGCGCATACCTGTAACCCTAATGCTCAGAAGGCCGAGAAGGCAGGAGCAGGGGCTCGAGGCCAGCCTCAGCAACTGAGCAAGGGCCTTAGCAAATTAGTGAGATCCTGTTTCAAAATAAAAACAGAATGGAGCCAGGTGTGGTGGCACACACCTGAAATCTCAGCATCTGGGAGCCTGACACAGGAAGAATGCAAGTTCAAAGTCAACCTCAACAACTTAATGAGGTCCTCCACAGTTTAGTGAGACTTTGTTTCGAAATAAAAAATAAAATAGGACTAGGGGTGTAGCTCAGAGGTAGAATGCCCCTGGGTTCCATCCCCAGTACCAAATAAAATAAAATAAAATAAAATAAAATAGGGCCAGGGATGTGGCATGAAGGTAAAATACCTGTGGGTTCAATACCCAATACCAAAAAAAAAAAAAGAGCCAGGCGTGGTGGCACACACCTGCAATGCCAACTCCTGGGAGGCTGAGACAGGAGGATCATGGGCTTGTAGCCAGCTTCAGCAATTTAATGAGGCCCTCAGCAACTCCGAAAGACCTTGTTTGAACATTAAAAAATTAAGAGGGGAGGGGGGATAAGGCAGTAGCTCACAGGCAGAACACCTCCGGGTTCAATCTCCAGTGAAAGAGAAAGAAAGAAAATATGAATTTGCAAATCATACTGACAGGGGACTTGTATCCAGAACACATACAGAATCCTCACTACTCAGCTGGATATGGCAGCACATGCCTGTAATCGCAGTACTTGGGAGGCTGAGACAGGAGGATCACAGGTTTGTGGCCAGCCTCAGCACCTTAAGGAGGCCCTCTTCAAATTAATGAGATCCTGTTTCAAAATAAAAAACATAAGGAGCTGGGGGTGTAGCTCAGAGGTAGAACACCCCTGGGTTCAATTCCCCAGTACCGGTATGGACAAAGGACTTAAATAGACATTCCCCAAAGAAGACGCACACACGGCCCATACGCACATGAAAACAAACTGCTGCCCTTAGTCGGGGGAAACGCAGGAGCCGGCTCCTGGCGCCACCAGGGCGGCACCATCAAGGACCAGCAGGAGCCCCGGAGGACCGGGAGAGCCTGGAACGCCGCCCGGCCGCTGGGAATGCGAACCACGCAGCCACTCTGCCAAAGTATGTGGCGTTTCCTCCAAAGGTTAAACGCATGATCCAGGAATTCCACTCCAAGGTGTCTGTCAGGGAGGAATGGAAGCTACGTCCACGCACACGCTCGCACGTGACTGTGCACAGCAGCGTTCCTCGTAAGAGCCAACAGCAGAAACAACAGGTCACAACGGCCAGTGGACGCAGTCTAGGTGTCCGTCAGCTGAGATTCGAATGGATAAAGAAAACGCGGGTGTTTACACAATGGAACACTACTCAACCGTGTGAAAAAGGATACATCCTGGTATTTGTGAGAAGAGTGGGACCAGAGATCACTTTTTTTTTTTTTTTTTTTTTTGGCGGGTCTAGGGATGGAGCCCAGGGCATTCTACCTCCAAGCTACACCCCTGCCCTATTTTTTATTCTTTATTTTGAAAGAGAGTCTCATGAGTTGCAGAGGGCCTCACTAAGTAGCTGAGGCTGTTCGAGAACTGCGATCCTCCTGTCTCAGCCTCCCGAATGCTGCGATTGCAAGCGTGCGCCACCACACCCGGCAGGTGGTCACTTTCTTAAGTGAAAGAAGCCAGGCACAGAAAGACAAATACTACGTGACCCTGCTAATAGTGACCCTGCTAATACGTAGAGTCTGAGAAAGTTGTCCTGGCTGGGCTACGTGGGGCGGCGGTTACCAGAGGCTGGGGGGGAGGACTGGGCAGAGGGGAAGGGAGTGCCAAAGCGCCACCACAGGGTGGCGGGAACACAGATCAGGGTAAGTCATATTTCAAAAGAGTGGTGCCGGGCAGGTGGCGCACGCCGGTAATCCAGTACTTGGGCGCTGAGACGGGAAGATCACAAGTCTAAGGCCCAGAGTGTAGTAACTTAGTGAGATGCTGTTTCAAAATAAGAAGCTTTTAAGAGCCAGGGTGTAGCTCAGAGGCAGAATGCTACTTGATTCAATCCCGAGCAGCGTGCGTGTGCGTGCACACACACACGTCCACAACAGACAATCTAGAGAAACACTTAGCTACAGAAAGTAGGATGGGGAAGTGGATGAGGACTGTGATATGCTTAGTTTCTTTTTGGGGTAATGAAAATGTTCTAAAAATTGACTGTGGTGATGGTTGCACAACTCTGAACACTCACATCCATGAGACTGGACACTTTTTCTTTTGGCAGAACTGGGAATTTAACCCATGGGCACGCTACCTCTGAGCTACGCTCCCAGTCCTTTTTTTTTTTTTTTTTTTTTTTTTTTTTTTTTTTTTTGTGGTGGTACTGGGGTGGAACCCAGGGGCCTTCTACCTCCGGGCTACACTCCCAGACCTATTTTATATTTTATTTGGAAACAGGGTCTCTTAAACCAGCTGAGGCTGGCTTCAAACCTGCGCGATCCTCCTGTCTCAGCCTCCCAAGCGCAGGGATTACAAGTGTGCGCCACCACGCCTGGGCTTAGTCTTTGTTTTAAATCAGTCTTACTAGGTTGCTGAGTCTCACTATGCCCCTGAGCCTGTCCTTGAATCTGCAATCCTCCTGTCTCAAACTCTTAAGTACTTGAATTGCAGGCATTCCCAGCAGATTATAGTGTGTGTGTGTGTGTGTGTGTGTGTGTGTGTGTGTGTGTGTGTGTGTTATTGGGCATGGAACTCAGTGGCATTCTACCTGTGAACTACACCCCAGTCCTATTCTCTTATTTTATTTTGAAACAGGGTCTAAGTTGCAGAGGATTTCACTAAGTTGTTGAGGCCGCGATTATCCCGTCTCAGCCTTCCAAGTATTAGGACTACACGCATGCACTACCATGCCCAGATAGACTGTACACTTTAAATGAATGAACTATATAGAATGTGTGATTTTTTTAATCTCAATAAAATTGGTATTAAAAAAAACTATACTAGAAGCCACTGTTTGCCTATCAGATTGACAAACTGACACCTATAAGATTTATTCAAAGCCAGGCAGGGTGGCGCATGCTTGTAATCCCAGCATTCGGAAGGCTGAGACCAGAGGATAGCAGTTCGAGAGCCTCAGCTACTTAGTGAGGCCCTCTGCAACTCAGTGAGACTCTGTTTCAAAATAAAGAATAAAAAATAGGGCAGAGAGTGTAGCTCAGAGGTAGAATGCCCCTGGGTTCCATTCCCAAACCCGCAAAAAAAAAAAAAAAAAGACTTATTCCAAAATTAGTTAACCTCTGGGATGGGTGGCAGTGAGGAGAACCAGGTGTGCTATACATCAGCAATACCTCTCTGAAGGACAATCTGGTAAGATCTATCCCAATTACAACTGTATTCACCTGCTGACCCTGGAGTCTAGAATCCATTCTACAAGTATCTGTACAGTGGACAAGGGAATTGTGATAAGCAAAAGACTGGCATCGACCAAGATATCCTTCACTAAGTAAATGAAACATGGCTTCCATGTTTGAAACTATGCAGCCATAAAAAAGATAACTTGGAGCCAGGCGTGGTGGCGCACACTTGTAATCCCCGCGCTTGGGAGGCTGAGACAGGAGGATCGCACGGGTTCGAAGCCAGCCTCAGCTATTTAGTGAGGCTCTCAGCAACTTAGTGAGACCCTGTTTCCAAAATAAAATATAAATGGGTCTGGGAGTATAGCCCGGAGGTAGAAAGCCTCTGGGTTCCACCCCCAGTACCACCCAAAAATAAAAAAAAATAAAAAAATAAAGAGGATTATGTAGGTTTGAAGCCAGCCTCAGGTTTCCAAACCTACCCTGTTTCCAAATAAAATATAAAATAGGTCTGGGAGTGGAGCCCAGAGGTAGAAAAATCCCTGGGTTCCATCTCAGTACCACAAAAAAAAAAAAAAAAAAGAAAGATAACTTGGCCAGGAGTGGTGGTACATACCTGCAATCCCAATATTTAGGAGGCTGAGACAGAAAGATCAGGGTTTTAAGACCAGCCTCAGCAGTTTAGTGAGACTAACAGCAACCTAGAGAGACTCTGTTTCTAAACAAAAAATAAGAAGGGCTGGGAGTACAGCTCAGAGGTAGAATGCCCTGGGTTCAATTCCAGTTCCCAAAAAAAAAAAAAAGAGCAGCACAAAATTATCTCCAAGACAAATATCCAGAGACAGGAGCCATCAGATGGGTATGGTGGAGCACACCTACAGTCCCCGCTCCCTGAGAGGCTGAGGCAGGAAGAGCATTTGAGGCAGGACCTTAGGGCCAGTCAGGGCAACATAGTAAGATTCCATCTCAAAAAAATAAATAAAAAGAGCCTGGCGTGGTGGTGCGTGCTTGCAATCCTAGTACTCGTGAGGCTGAGACAAGAGAATCCCAGGTTGAAGGCCAGCCTCAGCTACTTAGCAAAGCCCTCAGCAACTTAGTGAGACCCTGCTTCCAAATGAAAAATAAAAAATAGGTCTGGGAGTATAGCCCAGAGGTAGAAAGACCCTGGGTTCCACCCCCAGTGCCACAAAATAAATAAATAAATAGATAAATAAACAAACAAATAAATAAAATTTGTTTTTAAGCAGGGTGTAGTGGCATACACTTATAATCTCAATACTTGGGAGGCTGAGACAGAAGGATCACAAGTTCAAAACCTCAGCAACATAGTTACGCCCTCCACAGCTCAGCAAGATCCTACTTCCAAATAAAATATAAAACATAGGTGTGGGGTATAGCCCCGAGGTAAAAGGTCCCTGGGTTCCATCCCCAGTACCACACACACACACACAAAAAAAAAAAAAAATGTGTTTTTATTTATTTTATTTTATTTATATATTTATTTATGCAGGTCTGGGGATGGAATCCAGGGGCATTCGACCTCTGAGCTACACTCCCTGCCCTATTTTTTATTCTTTATTTTGCAACAGGCGCTCACTAAGTTGCAGAGGGCCTCACTAAGTAGCTGAGGCTGGCTATGAACTGCGATCCTCCGGTCTCACCCTCCTGAAAGCTGGGATTACAAGCGTGTGCCACCACGACCGCCTAAAAATGTGTTTTTCATACCCATGTCCCCACGCCTGAATCTCCCTGGAAGGATACACCACACAGTCTTTGCAGTGGCTGCCTCTGAGGAGACTGACGTGACCCGTTCTTCCCTGTCTCCTTGGGCTATCTAGGTGTGGGGCGCTTTGCTTTTTAAGCCCCAGGCTCACCTGATTTCAGAGCCTGGCCTCGCCTCTCATAGGCAGCGGCCACCATGAGCCCCTGCATTCTGTTAGTTAAAAAGGATGGACCATCATGACTGCTACCTGGCAGGGGTGCTGTAGGCATCAAGCAGGACACAAGCCGGCTCCCAGCGTGGGCACAGTCCTGTTGGCCGCTAGTCCGTTTCTGTGGACTCGGAGTGGACCGCCAGCGTTCAGAGAAGCTGCTCTGGCAGGAGACAAACGGGGCCTCCAGGGAAAGGCTGCCCTCGGGAAGGCACAGAGAACAGGAGCGTTCCAGTAAGTCCAGAGGAAAGGGCGCGGGACGAGCCGTGGAAGAGCCCAGGCCGCCGCTCAGCCTCGTGCACTCCTCAGCTCCTTCAACCGAGCTTAGCTGAGCACCTACTATGCGCTAGCCACTGTCTCAAGAAAGATACAAGAGCCAAGAGGCTAGACCAGCCACGGGAGGATCACAGAGGGCCCGGGCGCAGCTTCGCCCGGCCAAGTGCTCAGAGAGCAGACTGGGAATTGGAGGCTCAGAGGGGGAGAAGGACTGCCCAAGGTCACATGGCAGGTTCTCAGCTTCTGAAAATAACCTCGCTCGGCTCTGCCTCCAGCATCATGGGCTGCTCCAGGACGGCCTGGCGTGGGACACCGAGAGCCACACTCCTCCCGTCGGCCTCCCCTCGTGGATCTTACGCCTGAGGAACCAGGCTGGAGTGGAAAGTCAGGATGCCAACCCAGACCCCAGTGACCCAGAGGCCCCATCCTCTCTCCAGGCACCCGCAAGGCGGCTCGGGAAGGACACCCGGGCAGGTAGACGGCCGGGGCAGAACACCACGTAGGCAAGGTGCCCTGCAGTGGACAGGCCTGAATGGGTCCTGGCCTAGCGGGGCGCTGCTAGCCCCTGGCCAGGGCTGAGGAGGTCCAAGGGAGACTCTGAGCGGGACCTGCTCATCAATTCAAGGCCCAGGAGACCACAGGAGCACAAAGGTGGAGACAGTAGAGACTCAGGCACCCCGCAGCCCTGCCGTTAGGGCACGGTGAACCCAGCCGCAGGGGGTGGGGGCACCTGGGCCATGGTGGGCTTCTGGAGCAGGGGCGTCTGGAGCAGACCCCAGGACCGGATGACCGCGGGAAACCAAGGGGACAGCACTGGCTCGTTCAGCACCCAGGCCCTGGGTCTCCCACCCCCACCTGCGATGGGGATGGGCCCCGGCAATGGCTGCCAGCCGGCCCCTGCCCACGGCGCCCGCTGTTCCTGCCAGCAGCTCCTGCTGCTCTCGGCTCCGGAAACACACAGTGCCCCTCCTCCCGCCCACGCCCGGCAGCATCCTTCTCGGGCACGCTGGGGGGCAGGAAGGTCCAACCTTCCTCAACCATGAAACAGTCTCTAGCAGCACCCTAGGGAGAGGGCACCTGGGCCCCAGGTGGACAGCAAGGTGGTCCAGACCCTCCGCTCCAGGCCCAGCCTCGGGGAGAGGCTCCCTCCTTCCTGATCCTTCAGCCTCCTCCAGCCTCCAAGCCCATCCCTTACCCTCTCCGGCAGCTTCCCCACCCCGTGAACTCTAGGACACCCGCGGGGCTGAGTGCAGGCAGCGCCTGCCTCACTGCCCCAGGTGCAGGCAGGTACCCCTCTTTCCTGGACTCACACAGCCCCTGTCCACATGGAGACGAGGCCCTGCACTGCTGGGTTCAAACCCCAGCTCTAGCCCTGCCTCTCTGTGTGACCTTGGGAAAGTCGGCTGCTGCGTTTCCTTCCCTCCAAAACAAAGACAAGCATAATAGCCGACTTCAAAGAAGTGAGCTCTGGGTGAAATGGAGTCCTATCTGTGAGGCCCTCAGCACAGGGCCCAGACCCAGCACGCTGAACCCTCCGTGCCTACGGGCAGCCAAAGCCCCAATGGCGGCAGCCGCTCAGCATCTCACCTGAATTATCCCACCAGAGTGTCTTCCGAGAGCCTGGGGGGCGCTGCCGTAGAAGTCACATCACGGCAGGGGAGGGAGGCCCAGAGCATCGGCTTCACCAGCAAATAAATCTGGGGAAGAAGACGGGTTTTGCTCATATTAAGAAATTGTTGTTAATTGCTTTTAGGTACATTATGGGCCTGTTTGTTTTCATACTGGGGATTGAACCCAGGAGTATTCTACTTTTGAGCTACACCTGTAGCCCTACTTTTTTATTTTGAGACAGGGTCTCACTAAGTTGCGGAAGGCCTCATTAAATTACTGAGGCTGCCTGGCGTGGTGGCTCACACTTGTAATCCCAGCATTTGGGAGGCTGAGACAGGAGGATCACTGCTTGAGGACGGCCTCAACTACTTAGTGAGGCCCTTTGCAACTGAATGAGACCCTGTTTCAAAATAAAGAATAAAAAATATGGCTGGGGGCGCAACTCAGAGGTAGAATGTCCCTGGGTTCCATCTCCAGTACCGCAAAAAAAAAAAATTAAGAAAGAAAGAAATTGCTGAGGCTGGCTGTGAATCTGCGATCCTCTTGTCTCAGCCTCCCAAGGACTGGGATTACAGATGTGTGCCACCATGCCCAGCTTAGATGAATTATGGTTTGGGGGTTTTTTTGTTAACACAAAGTCCTTCTTTTAGGGATACATAATGAAGTACTTACACAGGAAATAGGCTGTCTGGGATTTGCTTTAATATGTATGTCTCAATGGGAACTGAACCCCAAGCTTCACGCACGCTAGGCAGGCAGCCTACCACAGAGCTACATCCCATGCCCTTGCGTTTTTTTACTTGAGACAAAGTCGCCCTAAGTTGCCCATGCTGGCTTTGAATCTGGAATCCTCCCGAGCCCCTGGGATTGCAGTGTGTGCTGCTATACCTGGCTGGAATTTGCCTTAATATGACACAGGTTGGGGGTGAGATGGAGAGGGGGAGAGGAGGGAGCAGGCATGGGGTGGGATGCTGGGGTTCGGTGGGTTTGTGGGAGTTTGTTATATTAATATGCTTCCACAAAAGAAGTTTTAAAAGGAAGATTAAATTATTTACAAAACCAAAAAAACTAGGCTGACCACTTGCTACCTCCCAAGTATCCCAGAAAGGGCACACTGTTCCCACCCGGCTCCCCCTGCAGGAGGAAGGCCCTCCCGCCATCGCCCCATCCACCCGCCTCCTGGCTGCTCACGGGGCCAGGTGCACCTAGAGCCCTGCGCCCGCTCAGTCCCAGCCAAAGCCGCTGCAGAGTAATCCCAGCGGGCCTTCCGCTCCCGCAGTTCTCTCCCTGCTCACTCAGCTCCCTGGCTTCCCCCACCGCGCCTGCCTGGGGGCCTTTGCATGGCTGGTCCCACCCTAGACCCTCCCCCAGGGCCCACAGGGCTCCTCGCTCCCTCCTTCCCTGAGCAGCACCTAGGAGCAGCCACGTCCCATGGCCCAGCCGGCACATGGAGCCCCTGCCTCCCCATGTGGATCCGGGCTACGGCCTTAGTGTAGGTCCCTGGTTTACTGTGGGGTTGTCTCTCCCGTGAGACTGGGAGCTTTGTGAAGGCAGGGGTTCGTGTCTGGCTGGTCCTTTAGTGTATCTCCAGCTTCTAGAACATTGTCTGGCACACGGGCTGCTCAGTGAAGGTTCGCTGGATGGACGGACGGACGGACGGACGGATGGATGAATGGATGTGGTGCTGGCTATTGGATCCAGGGTGTTCTGCTAAATTATGACACACTAGCCTCAAGCCTGCTACCCTCCTGCCTGGTGCGTGGGTGAGTGGGGTGGGTGGTTAGAGGAGTGAGTCAGTCAGTAGATGGGTGGGTGAGTGGATGGATAAATAGGTGGGTGGGTGGGTGGGTGAAGGGTTGGGAGGCTGGATAGAGGGATGGGTGGCCCCACCCAGAGACCCCAAGGATAAGAGGGGGCAGGCCCAGCCCCAGGCCCATCCGTCACAAAGCCCACACCCCCACTGCACTCCTCTACCTCTGGTCTGGCTCTCCCCCATGGCAGCACCTCTGGTGGCTCAGATTTACACGGGAAACATAAGGGTCTGAGACAGCCAAGCATGGTTGTGCACACCCATAAGCCCAGTACTTGAGAGGCTGAAACAGGAGGATTACAGGTTCAAGGCCAGCCTCGGCAACTTAGCAAGGCTGTTAGCAGCTTTGCAAGACCCTGTTTCCTAGTTTGTTTGTTTGTTTTTTTCTTTCTTTTTTTTTTTTTTTTTTGGTGGCACTGGGGGTGGAACCCAGGGGCTTTCTACCTCTGGGCTATACTCCCAGACCTTTTTTTTTATATTTTATTTGGAAACAGGGTCTCCCTAAGTTGCTGAGAGCCTCACTAAGTAGCTGAGGCTGGCTTCGAACCTGTGCGATCCTCCTGTCTCAGCCTCCCCAGCACTGGGATTACAAGCGTGCACCACCACGCCCGGCTTGTTTGGTTTTTTTCAAAAAAAAAAAAAAAAAAAAAAAACCAGGCATGGTGGTGCACAGGTGTCATCCCAGTACTGGGGAGGCTGAGACAAGAGGATTGCAAGGTTCAAGAACAGCCTCTGCCTGTAGTGATTCTCATCAACCTAGTGAGACCATTTCCAAATAAGAAGTCAACTTGGGCTGGGGTATAGCTCAAAGACAGAATGCCTCTGGGTTCAATTCCCAGTCCCCCCCCCCCACACACACACACACACACTCGCTGAGACAACCCCAGGGCCCAGCCCGCCCAGCACAGGCCCAGGCGGGAGCCTGGGGCCCAGGGGTGTGTGCTGGGTGAGCGAGGAGTGCCGGAGGGCCCCGGGATGGGGCAGCCAGGACGTGTCTGGTCCCGCGTGCAGGGAGCCAACACGCTTGGGGCTGGCAGGCCTCAAACCGGCTCTGCCAGTGCGGCTGGAACGAGCAGCCGCGGGCCGGGGGGGGGGGGCAGAAGTGGTGGGTGCTTCTGGAAATAGGAACTGCAGCAGGAAGGCGCATGCTAAGCAGCGGAACACGGGGCTCCGGCTCCCTAGAGCGCAGCAGAGGGCACCAGCCCCACTCCGAGATTCCTCCCGGCAAGGGCAGGAGGACCTGCCCCAGGAGGCCTGGCTCAGCATGCAGCGCTAGAGGGAAGGGAAGGGAAGGCCCAGCCGTGGCCCCGAGCAGGGCCGTGGGCTGCGCCCTGGGGCCGGGCAGCTGACAACCAGAACAGAAACCCTGACCAGCGTCGTGTTGCCAGGCAGCCTTTTCCAGATCCGGTGCCCTTCTGGACTCAGTTTCCCATGTGGGAAGTGGTATTAGCCATGGATCCCAGGAACTTCAATCCCAAGATCCCAAGACGCTAAGTTGTCTGGAGGAAGCCACTTGGCAACAGCAGCCCTGCCCCACAGCCCAATCCATACGGCACGCTGGAGCCCAGGCCCCGGCCACGCTGGGCAGCCTCCACCTGCTCAGGACAGTCCAGGACTGGAGGCAGGAGGTCTGAAGCTGCTAGTTGAAATTTGGGGGGTCAGGTCCATAATCCTCCAAACCATAGAGCCCCTGGGTCCTGACAGGCCACCCTGGCACTACCCCAGTGTGAGCCAGGCATGACTGGCCCGCTCTGCACCTCGGGCTCCTCGCCTGTAAAGCGGAATGCCAGCCTCGCCTAGCGGACACCTGGCACTCGGCTGCGGCCATGTCTCCAGACAGTTCTGTGGAAGGGAAGCCAAGGCGGTTGTCTGGGGGCCTCTGCCCCTCACCACCAGCTGCCCAAAAGAGGAAGAGGGATTCCTCGACCCTGTCCAGGTGTCACAAGGTCCACCTCCACGCACACGAATCCTCTCCCCCACCCCTCAGCCACAACCCCTTTCAGCTGGGCAGAAACGCCACTATGAGCCCTTCGTCCCTGCTAAAACCCCTCACAGGCCTCCACACACCTCAGACTGCTCCAGCTTGAGCCCCACAGTCCTGCCCCAGTGCCTTTGCACACGCACCCTCCTCTGCCCAGAGCATACTCCCCCACACATACGTACCTCACTCCCTCACTTCCTTCTGGTCTTCAGGGCTCACCTGTCACCTGCTCTGACAGGCCCTTTTTTTTTTTTTTTTTTTGTGGTACTGGGGGTAGAACCCAGGGGCTTTCTACCTCCAGGCTACACTCCCAGACCTATTTTATATTTTATTTAGAAACAGAGTCTCACTAAGTTGTTGAGAGCCTCACTAAGTAGCTGAGGCTGGCTTCGAACGTGTGCAATCCTCCTGTCTCAGCCTCCCAAGTGCAGGGATTACAAGGGTGCACCACCACGCCGGGTGTGACAGGCCTGTTTTGAACATGTGTTTAAACACAACACACCCAGCCAGACTCTCTATCCCACTCAGCTCAAGAGCCACCTCCCCGTGGAAGGCCTCCTGGGTCCAACTTTGCCCTGCCACAGACCACAGCTCACTGCAGGGTGCGTCTTTCATGAGACAGAGGCCATTCCTAGAACTACACGGTGGGTGTCATGCTCAAAACAAACCACAGCGGGGGTGCCTGGGCACCTTTGGGTGAGAAGAGAGCCCAGCCAAAAGCACAGGGCAATTACTGAGCATGTCCTGGGCGCACAGAGGAGCAGGGAGGGTCGCCAGGCTCACAAGCAGATCCGGCCAGGGCAGCTGGACCCGGCGCCCCTCCTGCCCGGCCCAGGCTGCTTCCCACCCTCAGCCTCAGGAAGCGTCTTCTCCCGGGGAGCAAAGAGGAGGGCGGGCAGCCCCTGCTCCCCAAGGAGCACGCTCCCACGCTCCATCTGTCCCACCACAAAGGAGCCTTGTCCTCCCGGGCCACCGGAAGCCACCCTCAGCCTCCCCCTCAGCCTTCGCGCTGCCCAGGGCCGGGCAAGCCAGGCCCCAAGGCCAACAAGCCCTGAAGTCCCACCCATCCTCTCAGGAGCCCTAGCAGGCAGGCTCTGGGTGCCCCCACTTGTGAAGAGGGGGAAACTGAGGCTCAGAAGGGCAGTCCCTTGGCCAGGGCTTTCGGCCAGAGATAAGCTAGGATTCGAAGCCAGGCCCTTCTGGCTCAGCAGCCACAGGTCCCCGCTTGTCAACAAGCAGCGCAGACCTCTGGGCGTGACCGGCAACCCTGCCTGGCCCGAGGCCCACACTGAGGAGGGTGGCCGGGCCCTGAACCCAGAGCTCTCACCCCACACCGCGCCCACAGGCTGCAGTCTTTGTGCTGCCCCTCGGAGGCGGGATTGGAGGCGGGAAGGGGGGCCTTCACCCTCCCCCACCAGCCCCAGACCCAGCGTCCTGCCCAGCTGCCACCCGCCAGCACCCACCCTCTCCAGGCCCATCCTTCTCAGCACAGCCACTTCACAGAACCCCTGCCTGGGATGGCGCTGCCCACGGTCCTGGATAATCTGCATCCCTGCATCCGCAGGGGCCTTCTCAATGTCCAAGGACAGAGCATAACGCTGGGCAGGCATCCCGGCCCTCCACCTCCTGGGGGCTGACATGCCACACCGCCCCCCACAGCCTGCCTCCCTCTGGGGAGTCCTCCCTCCTCCAGGAAGCCTTCCTACCTGACCGCAGGCCCAGATCAGTCCCTTCCTTCTTCCCCAGCTAGGGGCTCAACCGGTATCTTTTTTCTTTCATTGGTACTAGAGATTGAACCCAAGGCATTCTGTCTCCAAGCTACACCCCTAGCCCTGCTTTCTGTTGTTGTTGTTGTTGTTTGTTCGTTTTTTGCTTTTTTAGGCAAAAAAGGGTATTTGCAGGCTCACAAAACTGCAAAGTCCAGGAGATATACTAGCTTCAGGCACGGCTGGATGCAGGCACGGAGGCTGCCATCAGGACTCGGGTTTCTCCATCTCCTGGCCCTGCTCTCCCTTCCCTCTCTGACGGGCCCATTCAAGGTGGCTGGCTTGAGTTGTTCATCCTACAAAGCTAAAGTATGTCAGTAGAGAGACCTCCTTCACAATTCAGTAAAATGCTTAGGGTGGAGAATCACCGGGCCAAGCTAACCACACAACCATTCCCGAACCCATCCCGTGGTCAAGGCGACGGATCTGCTGACCGAGGAAATCTGAACTACAGGTCTACCCAGGAAGCCCAAGGTTGGGCGAGACTGTCCAATCCGCATGCTGCTTTATTTTTTACTTGGAAACAGGGTCTTGCTAAATTGTCAAGGCTGGCCTTGAACTTCTGATCCTCCCATCTTGGCCTCCCAAGAACTGGGACTGCAGGTATGCACCACTGCGCCTGGCTTTGGTCCACACCTTGAACCCCAGCCCTGTGGGCTGCCTCCCAGCCTTCTCTGTCCTCCAGCAAGAGGCCACCCAGGCAGGACCTGCCCGCTCCCTTCCTCCAGGACAGTCTGGGGACCACAGGAGGGTGTAAGGCCCTGCCTAATTAACCAAGTCCCCTTGGAACCACCTAGTACTTTACCTGCCAAGCCCTGGCTCCCTAGGCCCCACACACACACCTCCAGGGCTTTGTGCACCAGTCCCTTCTTCCTGGCTTACCCTCACCCTCTCACCCTCTTTTCTCATGAGCTCCCTTCAGGACCCAGGCCAGGCGTCACCTGTTCTGAGAAGGCCTCCTGCCACCATTCAGGCGGCACCTACTCCACAGCAGGGCGATGACCTGGCTCCCCAGGGCCCTCTGATCAACACAGCACCCATCCTTGCAGTCCCCAGCACCCATGACAAGGCCCAGCCCACCAGCAGACCATGGACCCGGCCCGCTGCCCCGCCCTGCCGAGAGCCCAGGGGCAGGCCCAGGAGCGGCTCTCAGTGTGGCGGTCCTGTGCTGCCCACGACGCACACAGATCTTTGGTTTGGGCAGAGGGGGGCGGAGAGGGGGAGCTTTCTGCAAACGGCCAACTGGTAACCAAACCCACGTCGTTCTAAAACTAGGGCACAGGAGAGAAACGGGAACAGCAGAATTGTCCCCAAATAGAACTGTGGCTCACCTGGTTCCGAGGCCTTCGGGAACACCTGGCGGGGCGGGGGAGGGGCACTCGGAGCTCTGGAGGGATGGAGCTGGAAGGCAGGCAGCTCTGGCAGCCCACCTGCTCAGGGCCAGCCCAACCCACCGAAGCCCCACCACGGCGCATCCTACACTGTCCCACCCCCAGGCCTTTGGCCACAGTCAGTCTGCCTGGGACACGGTGCCCCTTCCTGCCAGGCAGAGCCTGCCCATCCTTATTACCTCAGCCACTGCCAGTTAACCAGGACACTTCCTAGCAGCCGGGCGTGGGCAGGCACGTGGGAGAAAGCTGGCAAGCCTTCCTAACAGCCCCAAGGAAAACCTCCTGCCCCAACTCACAGGGAAGCCACTGCTAGGCATGGCGGCGCATGCTTGTAATCCCAGTACTTGGGAGGCTGAGAAAGGAGGATCCCAAGCTCGTGGCCAGCCTCAGCAACTTAGCAGGGCTCTCAGTAACCTAGTGAGATCTTGTCCCCAAATAAGAAATAAAATTGGGCTGAGGGTATAGCCTGGAGGTAGAAAGCCTCTGGGTTCAATCTCTAGTACCAAAGAGAGAAGGGGGGGCTATTAGCCAGTGAGACTCCCAGCAATTTAGCAGGACACTGTTTCAAAATAAAAAATAAAAAGGACTGGGGGTGTAGCTGAGAGGTAGAATGCCCCTGGTTCAATCCCTGGTCAACCTCCCACCCCCAAGAGAGAGAAGCCCATTTGCCCAGGGCTTACAGCAGAGGCAGGCTGACCTGGCAAAGTAGGGGGAGCCACCGCCCAGGGCCCAGGAGGCCTGGCACAGCTCAGGACAAAGTCCACAGGGACTGCCCTGTCCTCCTTGACCCCCAGCCCTGCCTGGGCTGTGACCAGAGGAACCACTTCAGTGACTGCCAGAACTCTCGAGCCAGGCGTGGCGCTGCATGCCTGGATCCCAGGCACTGGGAAAGCCAGCCTGCGAACTTGCCAACTTGCTAACCCTGTCTCAAAATTAAAAAAAAAAAGAGAGCCGACATGGTGGCACACACCTGTAACGCGGCACTTGGGAGGCTGAAACAGGAGAATCATAGGTTCGAAGACAGCCCCGGCAATTTAGTGAGCTACTCAGCAACCTAGCAGGACCCCATTTCAAAATAAAAACTAAAAAGGGCTGGGGGTGTAGTTCAGAGGTAGAAGGCCCTGGGATTCAATCCCCGATCCAAAATACAAAAATAAAAAATAAAAAGGGTTGGGGATGTGGCTTGGTGGTAGAACAGTTGCCTACCATGTGCCAGGCCCAAGTTTCATCCCCAGCACTGCACAGAAACAAAAAAACAAAAAGCTGGGCATGGTGGCACAGGGCAGTCAGCCCAATACTTGGGAGGCTGAGACAGAAGGATCTCAGGCTCAAGGTCAGTGGCAGTAACTTAGTAAGACCCTGTTTTAAAATAAAATTGGGCTGGGGGTGGGGTTTAGAGGTAGAAGCTTCTGGGCTCAATCCCCAGCTCCGCACTGTGGACAGACCCAGGGCACAGGGCAAAGACTGAGTCCTGGAACTTGCTCCCTGTAGCCATTTGTTGAGTGCAGCCTCGGGGCCAGGCCTGGAGCTAAGTGGGATGGAGACAACCCAAGGAGGAGAGGGATAAGGAAACGGCTCAGTGAGGGGAGGCGACGGACAAAGCCCGGGATAGGCCTCGGAAATCGAGCCCCCAGCGGAGTCCCTTTCCAATTCTAAGCCTCAGTTTCCCCTCCGGGGACAGGGATTGCCGGAAGCCTTCGGTATGGCCTGGAGGCGCTGCTTCCTCACCTGGAACCTCAGTCTCCCCATCTGGCAAATGGGGGTACCTTCCTTCCTCCCCTGCTCAATAGAAATCCTAATAAAACATCAGCTCAGGCCGGGTGTGGTGGCGCCTGAGACAGGAGGATCGCAGGTTCGAGGACAGCCTCAGCAAACAGTGAGGCTCTCATCAACCTAGCAAGACCCTGGTGGGGGCGGGCAGCAAACACAACCTGCCTCTCATCCCCCCAGGCTCCGCCCCTTCTGTGCTGTGCAACCTCAGATAAGTCACCCAGCCTCTCTGAGCTGCTGAATCCTCTTGACAATAAGACAAGGCTTTCATGGAGGTCTGGAGAGACTGGGCCTTAGGTAGGGGAGGCCAGTCCCAGCTGCCCGAGCTGAGGGAGCCCTTGGCAGGAGCCCAGCTGAGAGCCACAGTTTCCTCATGAGCCAAGTGAAGATGATTATGGCTCTGTGTCTCCCTCCCAGCCCTGCTGGGGACTGCTTCGTAAACTGTAGAGTGCTGCACCTTCAAGACTGACAATCAATCACCCATATTCCCCTTAGAAGCAAAAAAGATTCCTCTGACTTGCCATCTATGGCAGGGTGTGCCGCAGCAGGAGGGAAGCCTGGGGGCAGGAGCGCCGGGCACCTGCGGAGGGAAAGGTAGGTAGAGAGATACAGCCAGTGGCTGAGAGGCTGCGGGGCCACCTGCATGGCGGGGACGTCTGGGAGGGGGGGGTGCTGTGCGGCTGGGGCCACCCCGTCCCTCTCTGCGCCCTAGCCGCCTCCCCAAGAAGCAAAGAAAGGACGGCTCTTGCCACTCGGGCCACGCAGAGGGGCGGCCCAGAGCTCAAATGCCATTTAGCCAGGTTGAGACCCTCGCAGGTCACAGGCAGCAAGGTCAAGCCAGGCTCGGGAAGGCTGGATGGGGCTGGCGGCTGCCAATCCATCCTCCAGCCACTGAGCTTGCCTGTCCAGCTAACCGTCCCCCGTTCCCTGCCCCCAGGACAAGCCAACTACTGACCCAGGCAGCCAGCCCCAGCCCTGGGGAATCCCAGATCAATGGACTGCCCAGGCCCAGAAGTCCTGCCCCAGCAGGGAATTACCTTCCCAACAGCAGCCACTGTAAACGCCAAGTGCTTACTGTGTGCAGGCCCTACGCCCAAGCACTACACACTCTGGCCCATCCGATCCTCACACCACCGTGCCAAAGCTGGTACTGGCACTGTTGAGCCCATTTCACAGATGGGGAAACAGGCTCAGAGCAGTCATTTCCCCACAATCGTACCCAGCGATCGAGTGGCCAAGCTAGGATTAAAACCCAGGCTCCCAAAGGCCTGCTCCTCCCCCTACACCCCGGGCACCCACAAGCACCCAAGATCCCAGGACTTGGGTCTGGATGGAGACCCACCAGCCAAAGCCGCAAGCCAGAGGGGCAGGGCACGCCCACCCTCCACCTGGAAGAGAGGCCAGCCACACGGGAGGAACCAGACACCGAAGGTCTGGGCTCACTCTTCCCTTGCTGGAGACTGTGGCCCCAGCCCTCGGACCCCTCTTTCAAGCAGTAAGTTTCAGCCCCCTCCAGGATGGGGCGACCTCAGGGTGGTCCAGCTGAGGGAGGGGCAGGTGGGGACAGCAACATCAAAGTGAAGCCAAGGCCACGATTTTGGACAAAGCGGCTTGAGAGAAGCTAATCAGGCCTTGACAGGGAGGCCAGGCTTCCTGATGCCACCCCAAGCCGCTTCCACTCCCCGCATCCGGATCCTGCCTGCGCTGGCCTCCCCGCCCAGCAGGTCCAAGGGTTCAAAGGGACCAGTTCCTACAGCCCCCAGCAGCCCCACGACCCCCAGCCCTACACGGACACCAAAGAGAACTCAGCAGGCCTCCCCCGGAGAAGCCTCCCGCCAGGGTCCCGTCCCCAGCCTCAGTGTGAGCCCACAGCGCCCCAACGAGGAAACTGAGGCCCGGGACGGGAAGGGACTAGGCCAAGACCAGCGGACTTCTCCTCCCGTCTAGCTTCTCCTTTTATTCTGGAACTTCTCTAGGTCGTTCTGGGGGGAGGGAAGACAGAAGGGACCAAGGTCAGGGGAAGTCACTGGCCCGCGGTCAAGAGAGCTGCAGTTTTCTCCCAGCATGGATGATCTGCCCTGGATTTTTTTGGCCTCGTTTCCCCCAGAGTTAAAAGAGAGGCCTGAATAGATCAGAAACAACATACTACACTGTCTAATCCTCTGCCCAGGGCAGACATGACTGATCGATCACAGCACTCATTCCCACGAAGCCAAGACTGGGCCTCAGAATGCTCCCAGGCACAGCCCTTCGGGACTGTGGGAAGTGAGGCCCAGGCCCAAATAGACTAGGTAATAACTGAGCCCAAGGAGGGGAGGGAGGAGGCAAAGAAAGGCATAAGATTTACTGGACATAGGCACTGGATTGCTTAGCAGATTCAGGCCTCACTAGGGAGGCGGGCGGACAAGGCTCAGAGAAACTGAGTGACTTGGCTTTCTTTGGACTTGCCGCTGGGAAGGCCCCTCTGGGCCCCCCTCCCCTGGCGCTCTTAGGTGCAAGCCCTGCCCTCATTTTAGGGTTTCAGGGGTATCGGCTGCTGGGGGTGGGGGGACAGGGCCTCAGCTGCAGACCAGCTCTTCCCCACCGTGTTTACTGAGCACCTAATTTGTGCCAGGCACATTCTGTCTGTCCTCTTGAGACATCCTGGGAACCATGACTTGCTGCCCACTTCTTGGATGAGGAAACTGAGACCCCTCCAGGGGAAGTGCCCCCCCCAAGCTCAAGTGTAAACCAGAGAGGTTTCCCAGGCAGATAAGGGCACGGGGGCAGCGGGGGTGAAGTGAAGAGCTGTGGGGGCCTGAAGGGAGATAGAGCCGGGGCCGCCAGGGCAGGAAATGAGGCTCTGGCCAAAGATAGGGGGTGCGGGTCCATGGCCGGCAGGGCCTTGGGAACTCAGCCAAATTCAAAGCTCCCAGTACATAGCAGGTGCAGCACAGCGCCACGGCGCTCACATCTAGGCAGCTTGGGGAAACAGGCAACTGAGGGCCAGAGGGTGAGTGGGAGAGGTCTGTCGGCAGGCCACTGGGCCACAAGGAACGGCCCAGGAGCCCAGAGCCCCGCACCTGGGCCCCGCTCACAGTGGGGCGGTCCTAGGCAAGTGCTTCTCCTCTATAGGTCTTAGCATTTACACCTGGAAGCTGTGGCCAATCTCACCTGCAGCCGGCTTTTTAGCAGCAGAGCTAGCTGGGTTAGATCCATGGCCTCTACCCAGTTCAGCCTGCTCCCACACAGAGAGGGCGCAGAGAGGGCGGGGCGGGGCTCGGGATCCGCGCACAGTGGTGACCTTAGCTGCCAACATCCTAGACCAGCCCTGCCTGACGGCACCCAGGTGATCTCAGGAAGCTCACCCACTCGAGACTGTGGAGCGCAGCGGGCAAGGCCAGAGATGCTGGCTGACCAGCACAAAGCAGGTCCCGGGCGCTGGCACAGAGCCTTTCTTTACACCTAACCCAAAAGGGAGATGCATTGTGCCCCACTTTCAAGAAAGTATTGAGAAAGATACAGCGAATGACCCAAAGACACCCAGCAAGTGGGACAACCAGCCCTTGAGCCCAGGCCCATCCGATTTACAAGCCCTTGCTGTGCCTTTGGTCTCGTCTCTCCGGCTGACCCTTCCCGCTCCTCGCCTCACTCCCTGCTCCCAACAGCCCCACAATTCCTTCCCTAGCCTTTCTGCTGCTGAACCCCTACTCTCCCTTTAAAGCCCAGCCCCTCATGCCCCCTCTTCTGGGAACCAGAGCTCCCCGCAGAGTACTGGAGTCAGCCTCTGCTCCCATCTGGCACCTTGGTCAGCTCTGTTGTAGCCTTGGCCTCCAGCACGAGGCTGTTCACCAGTGGAAAGATGGAGGCCAAAATCCTCTTCCTGGCCTGCAAGGTGTGCGCACGTCCAGCCCAGCTGATAAGACGGCCTCACTTCACCTCTCATCCTACCTCAGGGCCTTTGCACAGGACCTTCCTCTGACAGGCCCACCCTTCCCGACTTGGTGCTGGCCCACTGCGCCATGCTTTCTTCACAGCCCTGCACCCCAGGCCTCGCTCTCCACAGCCTATCACTTCAGTGATTACACACGTTCATCCATCTAGCAACTTGTCTGCTACTCCTTTCTGGAGGTCAGGAACCCTTCCACGTGCCCACCACGCTAGCCACTGCCCACAGTCAACGGGACGGACAGGAGGGAGGGAAGTTCCCATGCCCTGCCTGCTGAGCAGCCACTCCCCCAGTTCACCCTGCAGGACACTGCTCAGCTGAGCCCAAGGCTCCCGCGTGTCAGGTGTTCCTACAGGGTCGCTGCGCTCGCATCTAGGCAGGTTTGGGGAGGTCTCTGAACCCCAGCCTCCTGGTTCCCAGGGTGTGAGCCAGCTTTCTCCTCCCCCACCCAGAGGAGCCAAGGCAGGAGGTGCTGGGAAGCAGCAGGGGACAGGAGAGGGCAGGGCGCGCCTGCTGCCCAGGCGGGCGGTCAGCTGAGAGGGTGAGACACCGTAAGTCATGGCCCAGGACGGAAAGACCGTGTGTCACCAAGGCACAGAGGGCCCCGTGGCTCCCGGGGCTGTCACTGCAGGGTCCCAAGGCAGCAGGCTGGGGCTCTGAACGAGGCTCCGACTCCAGCTACACGGTGTGGCCTTGGCATCATGTTGCTTCTATGCCTCAGTTTCCCCATTAGAAAACCAAGGTTATTCTTCTACCACCCAGCAGGCCACTGCCTAAGGCCACGAGCTGCGGGCAGCAGGGAGGTGCCTGGTTACTTATTTCTGGAGGGGTTCTGGGATCCACCCACCCACTCCTGGAGGTAATCTCCACCACCATCAGCAGCCGCACCTCCCGCCTGTCTGAGGCAACGCGTCCAGTGCAGGGCCCGTTTACTGAGCACCTACTGCATGCCAGTCCCTGGATGAAGGAGCATCTTCCCCAGTGCATCCCCACTGCACACATGGGGACCCAGACTGGTCCCTGGCTCCCATCACCTAGTGAAACAAGACACCTAGGCGTCCCGACTGCCTGGCCAGGGGGCTCGGAAGAGGGTCAGCAAGAGGGCCAACCTGGCCCCACCCCAGATACCCAGTGACCCCGCTGAACTGGACAGAGTCGTGAGGCTCAGGAAGCTGCCCAGGGCCCCAGAGCACACTGCCCTCTCCCAAGTCCACCTGCAGGCCCCAGAGGCTGAGCGGACACCCACAGGTGAGCCCCTTCCCTTAGCGCCCACTTTCCACCAGCCCAGCAATCCTCACCAGACCGCTACCACTGATGGGGCCCTGGCTCAGAGAGGGCAGGCAGTTGCCTGCGGACACACAGTACCCTAAGTGGTGACCCCAGGAAGGGCTCAAACCCACCCCAGCCCTTGCCCAGGTAGGCAGTGGACCTGGCCCAGTGGCGAAACCCCAAAACTTTTGCCAACTTCTGAGGGCCTGTGGCTAGGCCCCGCAGACACCGGGCTGGGGGCTCCGGGGCCAGGCGCCGTCTGGCCCAGGCCCTTGCGGGCCAGGAACAGGAGCAGGAGCAGCAGGCCCTGCCGCGGCCCCTCGAGGCCCGGGAGGTCCTGGTGGCCGGCCCGGGCCTGGCCCCGGCGCCCCGAGGCTGGCCCTGCCGCCCCCGCCCCACCTCCCCCTCGGGCCGGGTGCGGGGCGCCGGGCGGGGGCTCGGCCGCCGGCGACTCCGCGGGGCTCCTTTCGGATCTGGCCTAAACCTGGCGGGTGGGAGGAGGCCGAGGGAGGAGGCGAGCCGGGTCCGCGCCTCCCCCGCCGCATCGCAACAAAAGGCCGCGCGGCAGGTCCGCGGACCCGCGGGCGCAGGGCGCTGGCCGGGCGGGGCGGGCGGGGGTCCCGGCGGGGGCTCACCTGGGCCGCGGGCGGGCGGCGGGAGGGCGGGCGGCGGCCTGGCCGCTCCGGCTCCAGGGCCGGAATGGATTCCGGGCCGGCCGGGAGAGACGGAGCGAGAGAGAAAGGGAGGAGGCGGCGGCGGCCGGGAGGGAGGGAGGAGGCGGGAGCAGCGGGAGGAGGGGCCCGCGGGCCCGGGAGGAGGGAGGAGGGACCCGCGCGGATCCCCGCGACCTGGGCAGACCGCGGGCGGAGCGCCGGGCCGAGCGCCGCCCCCAGCCCGCCCCGGGGTCCGCCGCCCCGGCTGCCGGCCAGAGGCCTCCGGGCCGCGCCCGCCCCCAGCCCGCGCCCTCGCCTCGCCTCCCCTGCGACCCTGCGCCGCGGGGCCCGCACCCGGGCCTGCCTCCCTGCAGGACTTGCTGGGAACCACTACCTGGGCTGGTGCCCATGATTAGCCCCAGTCTTCAGGCGAGGAAACTGAGGCACTTCCAGGAGCCAGGCCTGGACGTAGGCCTTGCCAGAGGGACGGTGGGGAGGAGTAACACTGATTTTAATTGATATGAGTTGTTTTGTTGTTGTTGTTTGCGGTACTGGGGATAAAAACCAGGGGCATTCTACCTCCGAGCTACACCCCCTGCCTTATTTTTTATTCCTTATTTTGAAACAGGGTCTCACCAAGTTGCGGAGGGCCTCACTAAGTAGCTGAGGCTGGCTGTGAACCCGGGTCCTCCTGTCTCAGCCTCCCAAGTCCTGGGATTCCAGGCGTAGGACACCATGCCTGGCCTGATATGTGTCCATTTTAAGTGCAGAAGGAAAAATATGTAAGTGGCAGCCCACTGGGAAGGCTTCGTGCCCTGGCTGTTTTGCTGGGGAGGGCCGAGGCCGTCCTGAAGTAGGAGGCACCTTTCCAAGGAAGTTGCTCAGTACTTCTGAACCCGGCAGGACAGGAAGTGTATCAGGGAAACAGACTGGGCTTGAGGAAATGCTGCCTGGGGCGTGACCCCTGCCCTCCCTGCAGGGGTGGGGGCCCCTTGGCTCCTCAGTGCTCCTGGAATCACAAGCAGGGAAAGATGGCGGGAGCCAGGTGCAGTTACCACCACCTGTTCATGTTCCCCGGGCCTGGGCTTCTCCCTGGACAGAGGTCCCTGCTGGGAGGAGCCCCTAGAAGATGAGAAGTAGAAGCCTTGGGGTGCCGTGCACCTTCCAGGGAACCAGGCTCCATCGGGCAAGCTGCGGGACAGGGGACCTGAGTTTACACCCAGGCTAGTCACCACCCGCTGGGTCCCTCAGCCTCCCCTGCCCCACACCCTGTAAAGCAGGCATGAAGGGGCCACAGGAGACCCCTGGGAAGGCTAAGCTGACAAGTGTGCGGTGGCCAGGCCGTGCCACAGAACAGCAGCTGGGTGGGTGGGGGGGCGCTGGGGGGCCGGGAGGACGGCTCCCTCCAGAGCCACCCTGGCTGGCAGTTCAGCTTGTTTGCAAGGTTGGGTTAAAGATTAACCTCCGCTTCCCGAGAGTCAGGGCGGGGCCCAGCTGGAGGAGCAGGTTTACCCGCCTTCATTCATTCATTCACTGCAGAGGCACATCTTGCTGCCTTAACTCTGGGCTGGGCTGCGCCAGGCCGGGCCGGGGGCGGGGTGGACGTTCTGCCAGGAGCCACTGGCTGCTGGCCGGCTCCTATCACCTTGCAGAAGCTGATTGTGCCCATCGTGTTTTCCCAGCACCATATTCAATGATGTTGCGTTGGCAGCTCGACTTCAGCTGTGGAGGGCTCATTTACACCTTGGAAACTGGCAAATGCTACAGGCCCTTGTGTTCTCTTCTAGAAAGCTAGTTACTAAATATTTACCAGCATATCACTCAATTCATCCCCAGGTCTTCACCAGAAAGTCCTGGGTTTTTCTAGATCTGGGATCAGAGAGGTTTTTTTTTTTTTTTTTTTTTTTTTTCTTTTTTGGTGGTACTTACTGGGGTTCCTGGAAGCCCTTCTCCCTCCGGGCTACACTCCCAGACCTATTTTTACATTTTTATTTGGAAACAGGGTCTCCTAAACCAGCGCACGGCTGGCTTTGAACCTGCGCGATCCTCCCATCTCTGCCTCCCAAGCGCGGGGATTGCAAGCGTGCGCCACCATGCCCGGCTCAGAGAGCTTTTAAAAGCAGACTCACTGGGCATGGTGGCACACGCTTGTAATCCCCGCACTTGGGAGGCAGAGACGGGAGGATCGCGCAGGTTCGAAGCCAGCTGTGCTGGCTTAAGAGACCCTGTTTCCATATATAAAATAGGTCTGGGAGTGTAGCCCAGAGGTGGAAGGGTTTCCAGGAACCCCATTACCACCAAAAAAAAAAAAAAAAAAAAAAGCAGAGACTCAACCCACAGACCTAGGTTCAAGTCTCAGTTACCACTTCCTAACATAGATGATCTTGAGCTCACCAATTCCCTGAGCCTCAGCACGCCGACCTGCAAAATGGCCATGACAGCAACCCCCACCCCCCGGGTGAGGAGGCAGCGAGGCGTTAGCAGGTGTGGGCCAGCACGGCTCGCACCCCTGCCCGGCTCGCACCCCTGCACACGCCCAGGAGAGGGCAACGCAGACCAGTATGGGCCCTGCGGACGCTGATTTGGCCTCCCCCCAGACACGGCTGAGTCAGCCCACTCAGCTGCTGCTGAGTTGCTCAGAGGATGTGGCCAGCCCCATGGTTTCATTATTGAGCACTGGAAATGCTCTTTACTTTTAACCATCCCCCTGGGCCTTTGCTGGGGCTGTAACCCCGCCAGGAGTCCCAGCCCCAGCTTCCCAGCCTGGCATCGGGCAAGGGCCGGCGTGACTGCCACCTCCCCCGACGGCTTCTTCACACGCCCTGCCTGACCCCCAGCCAAGTGCATCTGGGTGTGTCTACCCCCAACCCCGAGGGCAGGGACCTTGGCGTGCCGTGCCCAGCACAGAGCAGCCACTGACCAGCAGCAAGGGAGAACACGCCAACTTGGAGCCACAGACAAGAGTTCAAGTTCAGCCGGGCGTGGTGGCGCACACTTGTAATCCCAGCATTCGGGAGGCTGAGACTGGAGGATCGCGGTTTGCAGACAGCCTCAACTACTTAGTGAAGCCGTCCGCAACTTAGTAAGACCCAGTTTCAAATTAAAGAACAAAAAAATAGGGCAGGAGGTGTAGTTTGGAGGTCGAATGCCCCTGGGTTCCATCCCCAGACCCGCCAAAAAAAAAAAAAAGAGTTCAAGTTCAAACTTTTCCCTACACCGATATGTGACCTGCCTTCTCTGGGCCTCAGCTCACTCATCAGTAAAATGGGGTAAAACTCCACCACCTTCCAGGACTATGCAGATTGAAGAATTGCTGAGGTGGCACATGCATGTAATCCCAGTACTTGGGAGGCTAAGACAGGAGGATCAGAGGTTGTAGACCAGCCTCAGCAACTTAGTGAAGCTGTCAGCAACCTAGCGAGACTGTTTCAAAAAGTAAATAAAATAGGACTTGGTGGCCGGGTGTAGTGGCACACATTTGTAATCCCAGTACTTGGGAGGCCGAGACAGGAGGACATTAAGCCCGAGGACATTCTATCTCTGAACTATACCCCCAGCCTTTGTAATTTTTTATTTGGAAACAGGGTCTTGCTAGGTTGCTGAGAGTCTGGGTATGTTGCTGAGGCTGTACTCAAACCTGCAATCCTCCTGTCTCAGCCTCCCAAACACTGGGATTGCAGGCATGTGCCACCATGCCTGGCTCGCTATTATCAATGGACAGGTCCAGGCCTAGAACACCAACAGGGACCATCTCCAGCCCAAAGCACCAGCAGATGGTAAATGGCATTTATAAGTATGTATAAGTATATGGCACTGGGAATTGAACCCAGAGGCATTCTACCTCCAAGCTATACCTCCAGCCCTATTTATTTATTTACTTATTTATTTATTTATTTATTTTTGCTTATTTGTTTGTTTGGAAACAGGGTCTCCTAAGTCACTGAGAATCTTGCTAAGTTGCTGAGGCTGACCTCAAACCTGTGATCTTCCTGTCTCAGCCTCTCAAGTACCAGGATTACAAAGTGTGCTACCATGCTCTATCTACCTATCATCTGTTTATCTATCTACTATCATTAATTCACTCACTCATTCCATTCGTTCATTACTGTTGACGTGGGGTCTTGCTATGTTTCTAAGCTGATCTCCAACTCCTTGGGCTCATGTAATCCTCCCACCTCAGCTTCCCTAAAAGCTGGAACTGTAAGTGTATGCCAGAGGCCTGGCTTTGGTAGATGCTACTGAGGTCACCATAAGGAGATGGAGGGTACACAGCGCTTGGCCTGTGGCATCCTCTTCCCTCTACCTGAGAGCAGGTGGAGGGGTTGGGACGGGACGGGCCTCCTGGCCCCCACTGACAGTCCCATGCCATGAGGTCAGGAGCGCTGCGCAGCCTTCGTCCAGGGCCATCCCCAGCCAGCTCACCCTTGGAGCAGTGGCCGGGAAGCCAGACCGTCACAGGCAGTCGGGAAACCCCAGCCCAGCCTCCCACTGCCCGTGTGGTTTGCCACAGATTGTTGGAAAGCACCAGGCTCAGGCCTAAGCGCAGCACAGAGGAGGGCAGGCTGCAGCAGGGGCTCTGGGGTGCTCTTGGCACTGCCCCCACACGGGCTTTACAGCTTTAAAGAGATGTCCTGATGGGCCCCAGACAACGCTCAGGCGCCCTTGCAGCCTGACTCCTCCTTGGCCAAGCCTTCCCGCCCTGTGCCGTGCCCCCCACCATCCCACCCTGAGGCCTTTGCCCCCCCTCCTCCCCAGTCTAGCTGATACTGAGCATCTACCGGGTGCCAGGGCATGGGCCAGCAACTGGTGATGGCTGCCCCAGCCCAGGCCAGCGCTGGGGCCGCAGCAGGAGGCTGGCTCATATTGCGTGTTTGTGTGAGCGTATGTGTATACACGGGCAGACCTGCGCTCCAGGGAGTGCGGCCAAGCAGCCCGAAGGCTGAAACCCAGATGCCCTTCGGGGACATCCCCAGCATGAGAGTTGGAGGAGCAGGTGAGCTTGTTCCCAGGAGAGCCAGCAAGCACCTGCAGGTCTCTCCAGCATCCTCCCACCCACTGGGGAAGATGTGGGTCAACCGCACCTGCGAGACACTGCCTGGTCTTAATCCCTCGCCACAGCCCCACAGATCAAAATCCCCAGGGCCTCACCTGGGGCGGTGTGGCAAGTTCACAGGAGGGGATCCTGAGCTCGTGCGTGCCTCCAAGCAGCCCAGGGACTGGAGACAAGCAGGGATGAGAAACGCAGGAAGGAAGCCGGAAGGCGGCGCACAACTTTAACCCCAGTACTTGGGAGGCTGAGGCAGGAAATTGCAGGTCCCAGGACAGCCTCAGCAAGTAGTGAGACTCTCATCAATCTAGCAAGATCCTGTTTAAAATAAAAAAATAAAATGGAGCCAGGTGTGGTGGCGCACACTTGTAATCTCAGCATTACAAGCTGGGATTCGGGAGGCTGAGACAGGGGGGTCATGGTTTGCAGACAGCCTCAGCTACTTAGGCCTTTTGCAACTGAGACCCTGTTTCAAAAATAAAGAATAAAAATTAGGGCTGGGGGTGTAGCTCGGAGGTAGAATTCCCTTGGATTCCATCCCCAGTACCGCAACAAATAAATTAATTAAATAGGGCTGGGGGTGTAGGTCAGAGGTAAAATACCCCTGGGTTCAACCCCAGTACCACCCCCAACACATACACACAAAGGCAGGGAAGATCTGCCTGTGTAGAGATGTGGGGACACGGGAAGGCCAAGCACCCAGAAACGGCCACCTACCACATCGCTCCCGTGAGGGATCTGGGAGGGACAGCCACCCTCCAAGGTCACAGAGAGCGTCACTGGTCACGGCAGGCACTGCCCGCTCCCCCCAGGCTCCTTCTGCAGCTTAGAATGTCTGTGAGGACAGATGAAAGGCATCAGGGCCCTTGATCCAGCCGCCCGCAGGGAGGGCAGAGGGCAGAGGGCAGCCGGAAGCCTGCAGCCAGAGCTGTGACCCGCAGGCCAGAGGAGCTCAGAAGCCTGCGGGCAGGAGGCAGGCACGGGGGCGTGGGAGGGTCGCGTACAGTAGTAATCGGGCGGCCGTCCTGGCGTGGGCAGGAGCCGGGCCGCGCCCGGGCCTGGGCTCTTGCTGTTGCATCTTGTGTATTCTTTGCAGCGCAGAGGCAGAAGACTCATTTGTCCCCACTCTAGAGATGGGACACTCGGAGGGTGGCTGGGCACAGCGAGAAAGGGCAGGATCTTCAAGTTCAGACGCCCCGGGATCCGGACCCCAGGTGCTGGGCTTCTGTCCACCTGGCCCTCCTGCAAGCCCGGGGGTTTACAGTCTTTCACATCCAAGAGGAGAGACCAGCCCAGGCCGCCCCGCTGGCCTCGGCATTCCCTGGGTGAAGCTCTTCACCCCCTCCCTTCCGAGGCATCGGGAAGATGGACATAGCAGTGGCTGGAGGGGCGCTCTGGTTTTTCTTTCTTTCCTGGTACTGGGGATTGAACTGAGGGGCGTTCTACCTCCCAGCTGCACCCCCAGCCCTTTTTATGCTTTGTTTTTAACAAGCTCTTGCCATGACACTAAGGCTGCGTCACACCAGCGCCTCCTCTCAGCTTCCAGAGGGGTCACGGGCCTGCACCACACCTGGCCTGAGGGAGTATGTGGAAAAGGAGACTCTACAGAAGAAAATGTTAACGGTACACTCTGCCCGCAGGGACGGGAGCCTCCCCACTCCTTCCAAAGACTACAGCACGGGGCGGAGGGACAGACAGTGGAGAATTCTGACAGACACTGGCTCAGCCAGGGGGCGAGGTGCACAGCGCGCTGTTTCCCTTGACGTGAGGTCATGAGCATGGCATTTTCTCTCTGTGGTCTGTCTCCCAGAGGCCAGTTTAACCATGAGAAAAACAGGAGGAAAATTCAAGAGGGGCCTCTACAGAACTCCTGCCTAACGCTCCCCAAGACTGTCGAGGTCATCAAAAACAAGGAGAGCCAGCCAGGTGTGTTGGCACACGCCTGGATCCCGGCTGCTCCGGAAACAGAGGCAGTAGAATCACAAGTTGGATGCAGGCGGGGCAGCTAAGTGAGAATTTGTCTCAAAGAAATAAAGCAAGCCAGGCGTGGTGGTGCAAACTTGCAATCCCAGTACTTGGGAGGCTGAATCAGGAGGATCACAGGTTCAAAGCCAGCCTCAGCAACTTAATGAGGCTCTTAATAACTTAGGGAGACTCTGTTGCCACATAAATAAAATAGGTCTGGGGTGTACCTTGGAGGTAGAAGACCCCTGGGTTCCATCCGCTGTACCACACACACAAAAATAATAATAATAAATTTTTAAAAATACAACAAGTTGAGTGTGCTGGCACATGCCTGTAATCTTAGTACTTGGGAGGCTGAGTCAGGAAGATTGAAGGTTCAAGGACACCCTCAGCAACATATCAAGACCCTGCTCTAAAAAAAAAAAAAATTTTTTTTAAAGCACCAGGGGTGTAACTCAGAACACCCCTGGGTTCAATCCCCAGTACCAAAATAATAATAATAATTGATTGGTATTGATGGGTTAATTTAACATATACATGCTAAAGTACATGTTAATAGGGGAAATTAAGAGTGTGGGGTGTCTGTCAAACGCTCTAAAGCAAAGGACAGACTCTGAGGACAGGGAGGGAGTTAAGGAGCCGTCTCTATGTGGTTCCTTCTGAAGCTGGGGCCGGAGGACCGCGGAGTAAAAGTGACCTGCTGAGGTCTTGCTGCAGGTTTCTGTGAGACTCCTGACTGGGAGCGAGGTTTTGCAATGTCACAGACTTTATTAACTGCCAACTGTATGCAAGGCACCAGCTGAGCCCCTCACCGTGGTGGCGGCAAGAGGGGAGGGTCAAAGGTTCGCTCAGGGGCCAGCACCTCCTCTGGGCCAGGACTCCAGCTGTTACGGTGAAATATGTTTGGTGTGTGAGGGGAGAAATAATTCCCCCAACACAACCACACAAACAGAAAAACAGAAAAGCCACGGGTCCTGGTCCTGAGCTAAGTCTAGATACACATTAGCCTGGACTCTTGCTGAAGATTTAAAGAAGTTTATTAAAAAGACAGAAATACAGAAGATAGTTACAACCCCATTCTGGCATTTGGGGGGGGGCGACTCGAGTGAATACACCAAAAGACCCCGCATGCTGAGTGTTCTTACCCTGACCAAGTCTGCGCGGGTCCTTTGATATGTAGGTATATTGTCCTATCTCTAGCCCAGTTTTCTGCTGTCTCCATCCCAGCCGGATCTGCCCCTCAGAGGCAGGGGCTGGGGGGGCAGCCCTGTCTTGGGGCACAGACCTCCACACCTTGGGTTATATTCCCAAGATGTGTTAAGTTGCTTCTCCAGGATCTGGGATTTCCTCCCATCCTTGAGGCAGTTTGTCTCTTTAGAAATGTAAAGAGGCCCTTTTCCCTGGCTCCTGGCTTTCTTTACTTCTCTTTAGAAATGTAAAAAGTCCCTTCTTCCTGACAATCCTGGCTTTCTTTAGTACAAACATATATATTTTCAAAATTGGAAATCTTTCCCAATACTGGTACATTAGTACATTTTGAAACCTCTTCCCAATACTAGTACACCAGCGATACACACCGGGCCTCTTGAGGGTGTCCGGGCCAAAAGAGGAACCAGACCCTGGTATGTGTGAGCAGGAAGGCTACAGCCCGGAGCTACAGTGTCCAGGAAAGCGGGCCCTGCCATCTGTGTGCCCTCCAGAGCCCACGGTAGCTGGGTATAGGGGGTGTGGTGACCGTGGGCAGCGCCAGGTGGGTACAGCAGGGTGTGAGGCTGTGGGCCCCCGTGCAGGGAGCACTCCGTGAACCATTACTCCGAGTTGTCTTCTCAGTACTGCAGGGACTTGGCTTCTGTCCCCTGATTTGACAGGGGTTCTCAAGAGCTCCCCAGGTAAGGACGTTTGAGTTGGGTGCAGAAGGCTAGGAAGGGGTTTGCCAGGCAGGGAGGACATGGAAGCCACAGCCTGTCCTCCGTAGATCATAGTTCGGTCCCCAAAAGGAGGGACACATCAGAGCAGCCTTCCCTGTTTGCTGGCCTCCCTGGGTCCTTCTGGGCCCCCCGGACGCTGGCTCACCATCACCTGAGGCTATAGGCAGAAGCAGAGGGTGCCAGGGTGCAGTGGGTGCCAGAGCCAAAGGCTCCCCAGGGCCTGCCAGGGAGGGGGCTGGGCCCTGCCTCCCACTCGCCAGCTGAGTGGCTGGCACGACTTTCTCTTTCTGCTCTTGCTCAGGAATTACCTACGTGGACTGGGGGCTGGGGCTGCCCCAAAGACTGCCCCGGAGCCTCCTGGGCCTCCCTGCCACCCGCACACCACAAGCCCTCTGTGCTGTCTCCCCAGGAGCCCATTCCCACCGCCCACATACTTCTTCCTGCTCCCACACATTTGTCCCTGGGGGATCTCCGTTCCTTTCTGCTGGTCCAACCCCCACTTGCCCTCTGAGCCTGCCCCAGGCCCCTCCCAGAAGGCCCACACAGACCCTCCCTGACCCGTCCCCAGCTCCTGCGTGTCAGGCCCTGAACTGGTGGGCAGTGGCCACACTGACCCAGCCCCTGCCCTTGAGCTCAGGCCTCCGGATTCCCCATGTCCTGTGTATCTTACGGGCTTTGTCCACAGCCTGGCTGGGGAATCTGAGTCAGGCCCCCTGTCCTGTAAAGCCTCTGGACAGTGTGGCTGGCATCAGACCCATAGCTGCTCAGAGAAGAGGTGCCCTGTCCAGGGAGCCTCAGAGAACGGGCACGAGGGTATGAGGGCTGTCACCTCGCTCCGCCGTCCTCAGTGTAAGTGCTCCCCAATAAAGGTCTCAAGTGGACCTGGTAACATGCACACCCAGGACTCAGACTCATCACAATTCCTGTGCAGAAACAAGCATGGGGGCCCATGAAGGAGGATCGCCAGGTGGCTGCATGGGATAATTAAAGGCTACTGTGAGCCGGGTGTGGTGGCCCACGCTTGTAACCCCAGGACTTGGGAGGCTGAGACAGGAGGATCGCAGATTCGCAGCCAGCCTCAGCTACTTAGTGAGGCCCTCCAAACTTAGTGAGGCCCTGTTTCAAAATAGATAATAAAAATAGGATTGGGGTGAATGCCCCTGTGTTCAGCCCCAGGACTGATAAAGAAAAAAAGCAACCGTGGATTTGGGTTGACTCCTGCCTCCATAGCTCGTGCTGTGAGCAAGTCGTTTAACCCTCTGGCCCTCGTTTCTCCCATTCGTTTATTAAGGACAATTGTACCTCCGTGTACGGCTGCTTATCCATGAGCCTGCGTACGCAACTGGCTGACCTAGGAATGTATGAAGAAAGCGCCCCAACTGGTCTGCTGGTCCAAGTGCAAGGTCTGATCACTGAGCTTCCCAGCCCAGAGTTCCCTTGGGCTAAAGTCCTTACGGGCGGCTGGTCTTGCCCTTGGCCTCTCCCGAGCTCCTGCGGGCAGTCGCCCAGATGCAGCCATGGGGAGACTGTGTGGTAGCCGCAGGGTCACTGTGTTGCAGCTCTGGGGACACTGTGTTATGGCTGTGGGGTCACTGATAGTAGCCGCGGGGACACCGTGTTGCAGCTGCGGGGACACCGTGTTGCAGCTGTGGGGACACCGTGTTGCAGCTATGGGGACACCGTGTTGCAGCTGCGGGGACACCGTGTTGCAACTATGGGGACACCGTGTTGCAGCTGCGGGGACACCGTGTTGCAGCTATGGGGACACTGTGTTGCAGCTATGGGGACACCGTGTTGCAGCTGCGGGGACACCGTGTTGCAGCTATGGGGACACTGTTGCAGCTATGGGAACACCGTGTTGCAGCTGCGGGGACACCGTGTTGCAGCTATGGGGACACTGTGTTGCAGCTATGGGGACACCGTGTTGCAGCTGCGGGGACACCGTGTTGCAGCTATGGGGACACCGTGTTGCAGCTGCGGGGACACCGTGTTGCAGCTATGGGGACACCGTGTTGCAGCTGCGGGGACACCGTGTTGCAGCTATGGGGACACTGTGTTATGGCTTTGGGGTCACTGATAGTAGCCGCGGGGACACCGTGTTGCAGCTATGGGGACACTGTGTTGCAGCTGCGGGGACACCGTGTTGCAGCTATGGGGACACCGTGTTGCAGCTGCGGGGACACCGTGTTGCAGCTATAGGGACACCGTGTTGCAGCTATGGGGACACTGTGTTGCAGCTATGGGGACACCGTGTTGCAGCTGCGGGGACACCGTGTTGCAGCTATGGGGACACTGTGTTGCAGCTATGGGGACACCGTGTTGCAGCTGCGGGGACACCGTGTTGCAGCTATGGGGACACCGTGTTGCAGCTGCGGGGACACCGTGTTGCAGCTATGGGGACACCGTGTTGCAGCTGCGGGGACACCGTGTTGCAGCTATAGGGACACCGTGTTGCAGCTATGGGGACACCGTGTTGCAGCTATGGGGACACTGTGTTGCAGCTGCGGGGACACCGTGTTGCAGCTATGGGGACACTGTGTTGCAGCTGTGGGGACACCATGTTGCAGCTGCGGGGACACCGTGTTGCAGCCGCGGGACACCGTGTTGCAGCTATGGGGACACTGTGTTGCAGCTGCGGGGACACTGTGTTGCAGCTATGGGGACACTGTGTTGCAGCTGCGGGGACACCCTGTTGCAGCTGCGGGGACACCGTGTTGTAGCTGTGGGGACGCCGTGTTGCAGCTGCGGGGACACCCTGTTGCAGCTGCGGGGACACCGTGTTGTAGCTATGGGGACACTGTTGCAGCCGCGGGGACACTGTGTTGCAGCTGCGGGGACACTGTGCTGCAGTTCCCTTGCTTGTTGCATGGTTTGCTTCTGTCCTGACCCCACCTGATAGGGAAGGCAGAGGCTCCAGGAGGAAGGGGCCACTTCTCGTCCACGATATTCTGTACCCCTTCCCTTTGGCCTCAGATTGCCTTGTGTGGGGCGGGGCACAGGTGGAGCAGGAGGGAGTCATGGAGGAGGTTTGGGGCCTAGGACACAGCGGGGGAGCCCAGGAGGAGACGCTGTCTGAAGGCCTCCCTAGACTTTAGTCTTACTTTGGCTCCTCCAGAGGCTGAGCCAGAGACAAGTGCTCTTTGGGGAGAGCCCAGGAAGCCAGGAGGAGGGCAGAAAAAGAGGCAGAGAGGAAGAGAAGCCAGAGTAAGGAGCTTTACAGTCACCACCACAGGCCCAGGGAGGAAACCTGAGAAGGGGTGCCACCCAGTGCCACCCTGGCTCCGCCTCCCTCTGCCACCCCATGTCCAAGCCCACCTCAGTCCCCAGGAGCCTGCCTGTGCCCCCCCACCCTGGAGCTGACTCCAACCTGAGTCATCCTATGGCAGCCGTTGCTTTCCCCTCCAAACACAGCTCTGCTCTGGCCTCAGGGGCTCCTTGGTGCTTCGGGCCCAAACCCACAGGAGAGGGCACCAGGAAGCTGAGTGGCAGCGCACGCCTTACTCAGGGGCTGAGACAGAAGGATCATGGGTTGGAGGACAGCCTCAGCAACTCAGCAAGGCCCTCAGCAATTTAGAAAGACCATGTTTCAAAGTAAAACTCAAATAGAACAGAAGGCGTAGCTGCTCAGAGGTAAAATGCCCCTGGGTCTAACCCCCAGAACCACATGCAGAGGGCACCGGGGCCCTGCCAGCTTCCCCAACCCCATCGCCACCTTCCCCAGAGCGGAGCAGCTGCCCTGCCATGCGCCAGCCTATCTGGCCTTCTGGCCTCTTATCCTGCGCCAGGCCTCAGGAAGACAGGGATGCCCCGACCCCATAGTGAAAGTTCATTCCAACCCAGCAGACACCTGGGCAGGCCAAGAGCCTGGGTGGGCCTTGTACCCCAGCACTGTTCAGATGGGGCCTGGCACCCACCATGCTCAGGCCTGGACTCCCCAGGGTGGCTGGAACACCAGGAAGCCCAGCCCTGGCCGGAAGACGCCACGGGGGACCTGCCCAGCCACCGCACCTTGGGTCGTGCCTGCATCTGGCCTCACCTCCCGGGCCGGCCTGCCAGCCCAGGAGAGGCTGGGGCTGGAGCTGGGAATCCCTGGAAGAGTCAGGAAGGAACTCAGCCCGTGCCAGCCAGGGCCGCCTGGCCACGGGCCCTGACTGCGGCCTCTGCCATGGAGGGCTGTTTCTGGGGAGACTCAGAGTGGACAGGGAAGCTCTACCCGCCCTGCATGCCCGGCACTTGCGGCTCTCAACTTTCCACCCCAGCTGCCGCCCGATAATTAAGCATATTTAATCATCCACTAGTTAAATGAGCCCCTGGCCTTGAGCCAGGTCCTCTGCAGCCTCCCATTCCTGGCGGCGCTGCCCTCTGCGGTGCCGGGGCCATAGGGCAGGGCTGTCTGACTCACTGAGACTCAGCAAACACCGTGGAGCTTTTGGTCAACAGGAGGAATCGTGCCCCAAGGCCAGGCGGGTGGCCTCCACCCAGGACCAGGCAGGCCCCTTACGCGCCAGCCGCCAGAAACTCCAGGCCCAGAGAGGGTGAGGAACTTCCCTAAGGTCACAGAGCCCAGGTCTGGAGTTCAGCTGAGGCACTGAAAGGGCACCTAGTGGGCCCAGACGAGTTCCCAAGCGCCCAGCTCCTGCCTCCTCACAGGCTGCCACACGAGGTGGTCCCTAAGGCAGAAACAAACCTATTGGTGCAGAAAGACAGACGTGCTGCAGGCCAGACAGAAATGAAGAGAATGGAGAGGAGGTGGCAGGCTCTGAGGACAAGCGGCCAGGGGGCTCCAAGGACCGGGATCGGCTGCAGTCTGAGGGCCGGAAGACATCCCTGAAGATTTAGATAGGAGAAAGGAGCCAGGCATGTGGTGCACGCTTAGAATCCCAGAACCTGGGAGGCTGAGCCAGGAGGATCACAGGCTCGCAGCCAGCCTCAGCAACGGAGGAAGGCCACCCACTACTTAGTGAGACCCTGTTTCAAATTTAAAAAAAAATAATAAAATAAGCCGGGCGTGGTGGCGCACGCTTGTAATCCCGCGCTTGGGAGGCTGAGACAGGAGGATCCCACTGTTACCGGCGGGTTCAGTCCTGTGGGGGGCAAGTCCACTAGCGGTCGGGGGCCTCAGAAAGATGGGTCAAAAGGCAGGCGACGTTCTGCAGATTCTTATCTGCAGCGGTTCTTTTTCCTCTATGAATTCCTTAAGTTTTTAGTTACGACGCTTTGGAAAAGAACCTGGGGTGGACAAAGGCTTCTTGAGCCAATGACACTTTATTACAAAAACCCCAAGAAATTTATACACTTCACCAGTAAAGTTAAGAGAAAGGGGGGCGGTCTTTTAGCTGGCTGTTGGCCCTCGAAGAATTAACTTCTGTTTCTCTCCAAGGTCTTGCAGATAAGCAGCTCCAGGTGGCAGCCTCCCAGGATAGTCAAGGCTTGGGAGCTTCTCGGGAACTTTTCCTGGAACTTTCCATCTTTTGGGCTCAGTTCATATAGCAAGTGTGGGGAGATGTGGTGATTCAGGTGGATGTGATGGAGTTTCTTCAGGTGTTGGCATCTTATCTTCTAAATCTGAAAGCTTAAGCATACTCACAACACAGTTTGGTAGACAAAATACCGCAAATAACACCACAAGGTTTTTAGTTCTAATTGTCAGATGTATTTCCTTAACTGCTGAGCACTCTTCTTTAAACAACAAGCCTATTAAAAGAATTCACTTCCCTGTCACAAACTCTCTGCAACCTGCATCTAACTTTCTAATTCCTTTCTTTCCCAGTTGGGACTTTCTTATGATAAGCTCTTTTTCATGCAAAAATGCTTTTCTTACTCTTACGGTATTTCTTTTCATATATATATATATATATATATATATATATATATATATATATATATTTAAAATGTCTGTCCTTTATTTTGTAATATTTATTTCTAATTATGCGGCCATTTTTTCTATCTCCTGGGGTGCTCACACTGAGGTAAAAGTTAACAGTCTTTTTCTTTGGGTCTATTGTATTCGGGCAGCTAAGTTGTTTCTTTAAGGTTACACACAAGGTTTCTCTCTGTCTCTAGGCAGGATTTCAAGGGTGAATAATTATTTTGAACTGAGCTACTTTTGCTGGAGTGATAGATAGTGATGAAGGTCGGAGGCCATTTGTGATTGCTGCAGCTGGGGTGCTTATCACAGTACCTGAATTCTGGCCAATTTCTCATTATTGTTGAACAGAGCCAAGGACGTTTAGACAAATTATTAGAGAGTTTATTTCCACGGACTCAGTTTCTTTTTATATTTCTAATTTCACATCACTGGAGCAATTCGTGTAGAAAGTTAAAAGGAATAATAGTGAAGGGTATCTAAAAGTGGGGGGTACTTTAGCCAGAGACGACACCTCCTTCTCGGGGCGTTTTTGCCGATTTAACTATGTGGAGTGGGGGTTCTCAACACATAGATGTCGAGGCAGCAGAATGTCTTGCCATCCCACAGATTCGAAGCCAGCCTCAGCTGGCTTAAGAGACCCTGTTTCCAAATAAAATATAAAATAGGTCTGAGAGTATAGCCCGGAGGTAGAAGACCCCTGGGTTCCATCCCCAGGACTACCAAAAAAATAAAATAAAATAAAATAATAATAATAATAATAATAATAATAATAATAATAATAGGCTGGGGATGTAGCTTGGAAGAATGCTCCTGGGTTTCATCCACGGTACCAAAAAAGAAAAAAGAAAAAAAAAAAAAAGATTAGGAGAAAGGGCCTTCAGGCAGAGGCCAGAGGGCGCGCTGGCTAGAATGGACCGGGAGGGGTAGGAGAGGAAGCCCGGGCCCTTACTGATGAGGCAGGCCCCATGACAGGATCTGTCAGACTCTGAAGGAGTCTGCAGGCAGCTGGATGGAGGGACTGAGGGAGGGGGGCGGAGGCAGGGAGGCCAGGAGGACGCTGGGAAGTCTTCCAGGAGGGGTGAAAGTGCAGGGGCAGCTGATTCAAGGGCGTCAGAGGAAGCACCCAAGGGCTTGCCCAGGATCGGGAGTGCGGGTGCTCAGGGGGCTGAGGGGGCCCATTTTCTGCGCTGCCATGAGAGTGGGGGGCGTAGTCAGTAACTGAGAGGTAAGCCCGGCAGGCCCCTTCACGGGGTTGGAAAAGCCAAGAGCTCAGTTTTGGCCAAACTGGCCCAAACCTTAGAGACACTGGTAAAATTAGTAACTGGAGGAGGGGGGATTACTGAGGATGGAACCCAGAAGCATTCTACCTCCAAGCTACACCTCCAGTCCTATTTTATTTTTATTTTGAAGCAGGGTCTGGTTAGGTTGATGAGAGTCTCACGTCTCACTATTTGTTGAGGCTGTCCTCAAATCTGCAATCCTCCTATCTTAGCCTCCTAATACTGGGATTACAGGCATGTATCACCACATCTGGCTAAAATTATTAGTTCAGTTAGTTTTGTTGTACTGGGGATTGAACTCAGGGACATTCTACCTCCAACCTACACTCCCAGAGTCTATTTTATTTTATTTCATTTTGTTTATTTATTTACTTTTTTGTGGTGCTGGGGATGAAATCCAGGGGCTTTCTACCTCTGGGCTATACTCCCAGATCTATTTTTATATTTTATTAGAAACAGGGTCTCACTAAGTTGCTGAGAGCCTCAGTAAGTAGCTGAGGCTGGCTTCGAACCTGCGCGATCCTCCTGTCTCCGCCTCCCAAGCGCAGCATGCACAACCAGCTTATTTCATTTTATTTTGAAACAGTGTCTCACTAAATTGTGGAGGGCCTCACTAGGTTCCTGAGGCTGGCCACAAATCTGTAATCGTCCTGTCTCAGTCCCTCAAGTACTGGGATTACAAGCATTCGCCACCATGCTCAGCTTTATTTATTTATTTTGTGATAGTGGGGCTTGAACTCAGGAGAGTTCTACTTTGGAGCTATCCCCCACCCCACTCCCCTCTTTAAATTTATTTTGAAGCAGGGTCTTGCTAAGTTGCTGTTAGCAACTTGAGGCTGGCCTCTAACCTGCAATCTTCCCGTGACCCCAGGACACTGCCATGCCCAATTGGGGTCAGGGACTCCCACGATTTGCCAAACAGAAAGACACTTCAGAATAAGAACTTCCTTTCTGAGCCCGGTGTGGTGGCGCATGCCTGTAATTTCAGTCTCTGGGAGGCTGAGACAGGAGGATGGCAGGTTCAAGGCCAGCCTCAGCAACTTAGTGAGGCCTTGTTTCAAAATAAAGAATAAAGGGGGCGTAGTGCAGAGGTGGACTGCCCGAGTTCAAATGCCAACACACAAGGGAACCGAGTCCTCTGTGAGCTGTGAGCTGAGCGCTCTCTCTAACCTGGTGGAGATTCTCCACTGGAGGGAGGGCAGGGCCCAGGCCAGGGAAGTGTTCCCACGGGGACTGGGACTTGGTCAGAACCCAGAGGGCCGCAGGGAGGTTCCCCGAGGCCCCTGAGGACTATGGAGGTGAGGAAGGCAAGGGTCCTGGCCACTGGACTGTCACTGGGCTGAACTGGCCAGGGAGGTCACAGCCACCAGCCACGGAAGCAAGCCACCCCCAGTTATATTCGGGGGGCTCCGGTGCAGAATAGAGGGCCGTCGCCTCTCCTCGCTCCAGGAGCTCCCTCTGTGCTGGGTCGGGTCCCCTCGGACACAGGGCCACCAGGCTCACCGCAGCCTACTGTATTCGTGTCCTCCTGGCCCCACAGACTGAAGGTCGGGGCCAAGTCCAGTCCACCTCGGCGCCCCCAGGCCCAGGACAGGGTCTGGACAGAGCAGGGGAGCTGTATTAGCTGGACGACCCCGAGGGAGCTGAACTGCTCGGCCCCTCGTTAAGGGTCACGGGTCTCTGGCTTCGGAAGCAAAGTGCCACGCTTTGGGCTTGACATTTCTACCAAGTGAGCGCCACACAGGCGCAAAGCGGCAGGGCCCTGAACGACCGGAAAACAAGAGAGGACATGGGTCTCTGGGCCTCATTTTCCAGAGGAAAAGAACAGAATAAAGGATGGGCAAAGGTCAGGAGGAGGCCTGGCCCTGCTCCACGGTGCCCTCTCCAACACCACAGCCCAGGGCGTCTTGTCTGCAAAACTGCCCCCCCACACACCCTTGAAGCGCAGCCTCTGTCTGGTTCCAGGAACCCAGTGGGGCAGGGGCCTGCAGGAGGCTGGTCCTCGCAGGGTGCCCGGGGCTCTCAAGCAAAACATCCCCAAGAAGCAGGCTGACTCATCCCCAACATCCTGTGCCAGTACTGGAGAATGGAATCCATTCCATGACTGTGTGTGTGTGTGTGTGTGTGTGTGTGTGTGTGTGTGTGTGTATGTTAGTAAGGATTGAACTACCCAGGGGCATTCTGCCTCTAGGCTATACTCCCCACCCTATTTTATTCTATGAGACAGGATTTCACTAAGTTTCAGAGGGCCTCACTAGGTTACTGAGGCTGGCCTCGAACCTACAATCCTTCTGTCTCAGCCTCCTAAATACTGGGATTACAAGTATATTCTACCATACCTCCCTCCCTCCATGACTTTTTTTTTTGTGTGTGTGTGGTACTGGGGATAGAACCCAGGGGCATTCTACCTCTGAGCTACACCCACAGCCCTATTTTTTATTCTTTATTTTGAAATAGGGTCTTATTGAGTTGCAAAGGGTCTCACTAAGTAGTAGCTGAGGCTGGCTGAGAACTCTGACCCTCCTGTTTCATCCTCCCATATGCTGGTATTACAAATGTGTGCCAGCACACCCGGCTTCCTCCATGACTTTTAGAAAAGACAGAAGCCGGGGTCTGTGGTACATGCTTGTAATCCCAGAATTTGAGAGGCTGAAGCAGGAGGATCACATGTTTGTGGCCAGCCTCAGTAATTTAGTAAAGCCTCTGCAACTCAGTGAGACACTATTTCCTAATTAAAAAAAAAATAGAGCTGGAATTGTAGCTCAGAGGTAGAATCCTCCTGGGTTCAATCCCCAGTATCACAACAAAATTTTTTTTTAAATGACAGAAAGAGGCCGGGCGTGGTGGCGCACGTTTGTAATCCCCACGTTTGGGAGGCGAAGACAGAAGGATCGTGCAGGTTCAAAGCCAGCTGTGCTGGCTTAAGGGACCCTGCTTCCAAATTTTTAAAAAAAGTATAAAAATAGGTCTGGGAGTGTAGCCCGGAGGTAGAAGGGTTTCTAGGAACCCCAGTGCCACCAAAAAAAAAAAAAAAAAAGACAGGAATTTCAAAGTGAAGTTTCTCGCCGGGCGTGGTGGCACACTCTTGTAATCTCAGCACTTGGGAAGCTGAGACAGCAGTTTGTAGACAGCCTCAGCTACTTAGTGAGGCCCTCCACAACTTAGTGAGACCCTGTTTCAAAATAAAGAATAAAAAATAGGGCCGGGGATGTAGCTCGGAGGTCGAATGCCCCTGGGTTCCATCCCCAGACCCGCAAAAAAAAAAAAAAAAAAAAAAAAAAAGGTGAAGTTTCTCTTTGGTGAACATAGGCTAAAGAACCTGAGGCATATATATTTTTCCTACTCAAGAAAAAAGTTTTTTATTTTATTTATTTGTGTGTGTGTGTGTGTGTGTGTGTGTGTGTGTGTGTGTGTGTCTGGGGCTAGAACCCAGAGGCACTCTACCGAGCTACACCCCCTGCCCTATTTTTTCTTCTTTATCTTTATTTATTTATTTATTTTGGTGATACTGGGTATGGAACCCTTCTACCTCCAGGCTACACTCCCAAACCTATTTTATATTTTATTTGGAAACAGGGTCTCTTAAGCCAGTGAAGCTGGCTTTGAACCTGCGAAAGTCCTCCCGTCTCTGCCTCCCAAGCGCAGGGATTACAAGCGTGCGTCACCATGCCCGGCTATTCTTTATTTTGAAACAGGGTCTCACTGAGTTGCAAAGGTCCTCACTAAGTAGCTGTGGCTGTCCTCGAACCTTGATCCTCCAGTCTCAGCCTCCCCCATGCTGGAATTACAAGCGTGCACCACCACGCCCAGCTAGGAGAGAAGCTTTTATTTGTTTATTTCTGCATCTATTTTTATGGTTTTGGGGATTAAACACAGAGGAATTCTACCACTAAGCTAGATCCCTAACCCTTTCTGTTTTTATTTTTATTTTTTAAATTTGAGACAGAGTTGTCAGGTGTAGTGGCGTACGCTTGTAATCCCTGTGCTTGGGAGGCCGAGACAGGAGGATCGCATAGGTTTGAAGCCAGCCTCAGCTACTTAGTGAGGCTCTCAGCAACTTAGTGAGACCCTGTTTCCAAATAAAATATAAAAAAAGGGTTTGGGAGTATAGCCTGGAGGTAGAAAGCCCCTGGGTTCCACCCCCAGTACCACATACACACACAAAAAAATTCGAGACAGGGTCTAGCTGAGTTGCCCAGGTTGGGCTCAAACTTGAGATCTTCCTTCCTCAGCCTCCTGCCTGAGAGGCTGAGATTGAGGGTGTGCGCCTCCTCACCCATGTCAGAACTCCAGCTATCCAGAGAGTGTGAAGGCAGAGTGGGATGCGCACACTGCAATCCCAGTACTGGGGAGGCAGACATAGGAAGACAGCAGGTGGAAGGCCAGCCTCGGCAACTTGTGAGGCCTCCACAATTTAGTGAGACCCTGTTTCAAAATAAATAAAATAGGACTGAGGCAGTAGCTCAGAGCTAGAATACTGGGTTTAATCCCCAGTACCACAAAGAGAGAGAGGGAATGAGAGCCGACTGTAGCGGCGCACACTTGTAATCCCAGTACCTGGGAGGCTGGGACGGGAGGGTCGCAGGTTTGAGACCAGCCTAAGCAAAGAAGTGAGACAGCAACTTAGCAAGACCCGGTGTTAGAGCTGGATGCAGAGTGGCCCTGGAGTGCTCGTGAATTGGTGTCTGGAGCGGATGTGACTGAGCTTGAGGGCTGTAGGCCCAGCAGTGGGTAAAGCCATCATGACGGGTGTACCTGGGTGGTAGCCTCGGCTGGCTGAAGGAGGGGTCCCGGGATGTGGCCAGGGGATTGTCTTTGGTTCCTCCGCCCTTCACACTCCCTTCCAGCCTTCATGATGTGAGAGCGAAGCCTTGCACTCCCCCCCTCTCCACTTCCTGCCTCCGCCATGACATGAGATCCACGGTCCCCGGCCTCACCTGGCCCAGTATCTCCAAGGAAAACCGTGAGCTCATAAATCTTCCTTTTTCTTAGTTACGTGGTCAAGTCTTTTGGATTATATCTATGAAAATGCTAATGACTACACCCTGTTTCAGAATAAAAAGTAAAAAATGGGAAGGGCTGGAGATGTAACACAGAGGTAGAATGGCCCAGAGTTCAATCCCCAGTACCTAATGAGGCAGACAGACAGACAGACAGAGACAGAGAGAAGAGAGGACACAACACAAGAGCCTTCTGTGTGCTTCTTTACGTTAAGCAGGGGAAGCTCGCTGATGTGTGGGGCATCTCGTGTCCCAGAACAACACACGGGTGTCTGGCAGGAGACCTTGGTAACATGGGGTAATAGGGAGGACAGGTGGTGAACACCCTGATCCCAGAAAACCAACCTGGAACTGCTCCAGCCACAAACACATGGAAAGTGTGAGCACTTGTGTTGAGTCACAGGGTTAGCCATGCCTCTGGTTTATGGGTGTTACACTGAACTCTTTAAAAACGATACCTTGGGGCTGGGATTGGCATTCAGTGCTGGAACACTAGCCCAGCATGTGTAACACCCTGGGTTCAATCTCCAGCACCACACAAATAAATAAAAATAAAAGTGAGCTGGGTGTGTTGGCACATGCCTGTAATCCCAGTACTTGGGAGGCTGAGACAAGAGGATCACAGGTTCAAGGACAGCCTCAGCAAGTAACGGGACTCTCATCAACCCAGCAAGACCCTGTTTCAAAAGGAAAATAAAATTAGGGCTTGGAGAGTGCAGCTTGGATATAGAATGTCCATGAGTTCAATCACCAGTACTGAAAAAAAAAAAAGAAAGAAAGAAAAAAGAAAACAGAAAAAAAGAAAGAAAAAAAATGAGGAAACTCAGGAGACTTGGGTGCTAGTTCAATTCTGATTCCCAAGAGCTCAATATCAGCAAACATGTCTCCAGCCCTCTCTGGGACTCAGTTTCCCTTTTTGTAAGATCTAGGGAAGAGAATGGATGGACCCAGAGAGAAGAGGCGAGGCTGGAGGAGGAATGGGCTTTCAAGTCACCGCAGCCCCTAGTTCCAATCCCGTTTTCTAGCTCTGTGTCCTGAAGCCAGTTGCCTGGCATTTCTGAGCCACAGTTTACCCATCCACAAAGCAGAGATAAAAAAAGTTAGGCCGGGCGTGGTGGTGCACGCTTGTAATCCCAGCATTCAGGAACTGAGACCAGAGGATCAAGGTTCGCTAACAGCCTCAGCTACTTAGTGAGGCCCTCTGGAAAAAAATAAATAAATAATAAAAAAGGACCAGAGGTGTAGCTCGGAAGTAAAATGCCCCTGAGTTCCATCTCCAGTCGCAAAATAAAAATAAAAAATAAAATAGGGCTACGGATGTAGCTTGGAGGTACAGTGCCTCTGGGTTCCATCCCCAGTACTGAGAGGGGCGGGGGGCGGAGAGGTGGAGAGAGAGAGAAGAGAGAGAGAAGAGAGAGAGAAGAGAGAGAGAGAGAGAGAGAGAGAGAGAGAGAGAGAGAGAGAGAGAGAGAGAGAAAGAATAGCTTCCTCTGAGACTTGCTGGCATTGAGCGAGGCTGTGCAGGGGCGGCTCAGCACCTGGCCTAAGGGGAGTGCTGCCCACGCCATAGGAGGTGCAGTGAGGGGCCCCATCTCAAGCCTTGGTGAATTCTGGTGACAGTCACCCTGGAAAGTTTCTCAGCTTCCTTCCTCATCAACCCTCTTCCCAGAAGCACCTACAGGTCAGATTCCATCTTCACAGGGTCTGTCTATTTTAGAACTCCATTTGAAAATAAAGAGCATGTCCTGTATGTGTATGACTGGCTTATTTCATCCCCGTAATAGTTGGGGATCTAATCAGATTATTGTGTGTATCAGTAGATTTTTTTCTTTTTCTTTCTTTTTTTTTTTTTTTTTGTACTGGGGATGAAACCCAAGGACATTCTACCTCCAAGCTAAATTCCCAGCCCTATTTTTTATTCTTTATTTTGAAACAGGTTCTCACTGAGTTGCAAAGGGCCTAAGTAGCAGAGGCTGTATGATCCTCCTGTCTCAGTCTTCCAAATTCTGAGATTACAAGAGTACACCACCACACCCAGCTCGTAGATCATTTATTTATGGAGTGCAACATTTCACTATTTATTTATTTATTTATTTATTTATTTATTTTGTTCATTTTATTTTATTTTTTTCTCTGGGTCATATATATTATCTTACTTGTAAATATCAAATGATAACAACAAAAGACGAAAATACAAATGAACACAGGAGGCGTCAATTTTAGTCTTAAATTAAGTCAGTAGAAAAGAAAGAACAAATTTTAGGATGCAACTTACTTTGTTCTGCTTGTCTTCAAATCTGCAAGCATGAAGAGCAGCAGAAGCACGTCCAGTATGTGTAGATTTTCCAGAATCACTCCTGAGTTGGACTCCCTGCAACCTCACTCTGCAAGTGGATATCCACCACCCCTGCCCATATGTAGTAAACATAATAGCAGAGGTACTGGCCCTGCACATCGCTGCAGTGGGAGCCCCTCTCCTTGGAGACCTGATGACTTCAGGAGTTCCCAATTGCAAAGGTTCTCTCCCAATTTATTTTTTAATTAATTAATTATTTTTTTGTAATCATATATCACGTTGGAATAAAAGACTTGAGAGGATATACAAGCACATATCATCCAATAAGCCCTCATCCAATCCCCATCCCATTCCCTCCCCCTCCCTCGATCCCATGCTTAATTGGTGAATATCTTTGATATATTTGTTTACGCACCTCATGAGTTTTAAAGAGATTCCATTCTCCCCCCTCCCCTCCCCTCTGATTGGTCACCTTAATAGCTTCTTAATAGGGCCTTTTCTACTACTCGACCTCCTCCTGTTACCCCTTTCTTCCTAGTTATTGCTAATTAGGAGAAGCATCTGGATTTTATTTTCTGTGCTATTTCTCTGTGCATGCCGTATTGCAAGTTCCAATCCCACTCTTGACGGCCCCAGTAGTGGCCTGGCCACCCGGAGGACTCTGATCCCGACCTCGCTGGGCCCAGCACCAGCCTTGTCTCATGGGAGGCCTTGATCCTGGCCTCGCTGGCCCCTGCACCGAACTAACCCCTCAGCTGGCTCTGCTCCTGACCTCAGAGGCCCCAGCACCGGCTATGCCCCACGACAGGCTCTGATCCCAGCCTCGCTGACCCTGGCACTGGCCTAACCCCTCGGCAGGCTCCTATCCTGGTCTTGCAAGTCCCAGCTCTGTCCTTGCCTCACGGCAGTTTCCGATTCCGGCCTCACTGACCCCAGCATCCACTTTACCCCTCGGCAGAGTCCGATGCCGGCCTCGGAGGTCCCAGCACCGGTCTTGCCTCACGGCAGGCTCTGATCCCAACCTCGCTGGCCCTGGCACCAGCCTAACCCCTCAGCTGGTGCCGATCCTTGCCTCGGAGGTCTCAGTAGCGGCCTTGCCTCACGGCAGGCTCCAATCCCGGCCTTGTTGGCCCCGGCACTGACCTCACCCCTCAGCAGGCTCCGATTCCAGCCTCGGAGGCCCCAGCACCAGCCATACTTCAAGGCAGGCTCCAATCCCGGCCTTGCTGGCCCCAGCACCAGCCTAACCCCTCGGCAGGCTCCTATCCCGGCCTCAGAGGCCCCAGAACCGGCCTTGCCTCACAGCAGGCTCTGATCCCAGCCTCGATGGCCCTGGCATTGTCCTAACCCCTTGGAAGGCTCCGATCCCGGCCTCGGAGGCCTCAGCACCGGCCTTGCCTCGTGGCAGGCTCCAATCCCGGCCTCGCTGGCTCCAGCACTGGCCTAACACATCAGCTGGCTCCAATCCCGACCTCAGAGGCCCCAGCACCAGCCTTGACTCACAGCTGGCTCCGATCCCGGCCTCATCACCCCGGGACCAGCCTAACCCCTCGGCAGGCTCCAATCCTGGTCTCGGAGGCCCCAGCACCGGCCTTGTCTCACAGCAGACTCCGATCCTGGTCTCGCTGGCCCCAGCACTGGCCTAAACCCTTGGCAGGCTCCGATCCCAGCCTTGGAGGCCCTGGTACCAGCCTTGCCTCATGGCAGGCTCTGATCCAAGCCTCATTGATCCTGGGACCAGCCTAACCCCTCAGCAGGCTCCGATCCCGGCCTTGGAGGCCTCAGTAGCGGCTTTGCCTCACAGCAGGCTCCAATCCTGGCCTCGCTGGCCCCAGCATCGGCCTCACCCCTTGGCAGGCTCTGATCCAAGCACCCTCTTCACCCAGCAGGTTGTCCCATGTTCCCGAGGGTGAGTGGTGGTAGTATTCTGCCTCTGTGGTAATTTCTTCAAAAGTTCCAGGTGTATTACATCAGATCTCTGCCTCCCCTGAGTACTTGCCGCTGCCAATGTGACTGCCTCCACCATTTCGAATCTTTCCAAAGCTCTTTTCCCATACCGCATAATGTCCAGTGTTCCTAAGCATGCGTGACAGTAGCATTCAACCTTTGGGGTAATTTCTTCAGAGGATCAGGGTGGGTTGGATCAGATGTCTGCCTCTCCAAAATCCAAGTCTCCATCGCCATCTTGGCCACTGCTGTCGCCACCGCCTTCCTCCTAGGTCTCCGCTAGACTCTCCACTTACAGGCAATGTCCCCGATTCTTAACGATGTAGAGAAGCAGCAGTCCTCCTTCGCAGAGAATTTTTCCAAAAGTTCCAGTTCAGATGGATATGTTTTGTCTGCATCTCCAATATTCTAACTACTGCTGAGGCCATCTTAACCCCTCTCGAACATTCGAACATTTTTCTTTTTTCTTTTCCCTTTTTTTTATTAATTTATTTTTTAAATTGGTGCATTGTAGTCATATATCAATCACATTGGAGTACAAGACTTGAGAGGATATACAAGCACACATCATCCAATTAGCCCTCCTCCAGCCCCCATCCCATTCCCTCCCCCTCCCTCCATCCCACACTTCTTTGGTGATTTACTTTGATACATTTGTTTATGTACCTCCTGCGTTTTAAAGAGGCTCCATCCTCCAGTATTACATACCCTCTGATTGGTCACATTAGTTGCTTCACTATAGGGCCCTTTCTATAGCGCAACCTCTTCCTGTTGCCCTTTTCCTCCTAGTTATTGCTGATTAAGAGAAGCGTCTGATTTATATTTTCTGCGATATTTCTCTGTGCATGCTGCGTTGCAAGTACCAATCCCACTCTTGATGGTCCCAGTAGTGGCCTGGCTACTCAGTGGACTGATCCAGACCTCGCTGGCTCAAGCAGCGGCCTTGCCTCATGGGAGGCCCCAGTTCTGGTCTCGCTGGCCCCTGAACCGGTCTAACTCCTAAGCTGGCTTTGGTCCCGACCTTGGAGGCCGCAGGAGTGAACTTGCCTCACGCCAGGCTCTGATGCTGGCCATTGGCCCCTGCACCAGCCTAACCCCTTGGCAGGATTCCAATCCTGGCCTCGGAGGCCCCAGCACCGGCCTAGCCTCATGGCAGGCTCCAATGCCGGCCTCGTTGGCCCCAGCACCAGCCTAACCCCTCGGCAGGCTCCGATCCCGGCCTCGGAGGCCCCAGCACTGGTCATGCCTCAAGGCAGGCTCCGATGCCGGCCTCGCTGGCCCCAGCACCGGCCTAACCCGTCGGCAGGCTCTTATCCTGGCCTCGGAGGCCCCAGTACCGGCCTTGCCTCACGGCAGGCTCCGATGCCGGCCTTGCTGGCCCCAGCACCGGCCTAACCCCTCGGCAGGCTCTTATCCTGGCCTCGAGGCCCCAGTACTGGCCTTGCCTCAAGGCAGGCTCCGATGCCGGCCTCACTGGCCCCAGCACCGGCCTAACCCCTCGGCAGGCTCTTATCCTGGCCTCGGAGGCCCCAGTACCGGCCTTGCCTCAAGGCAGGCTCCGATGCCGGCCTCACTGGCCCCAGCACCGGCCTAACCCCTCGGCAGGCTCCGATCCCGGCCTCGGAGGCCCCAGCACTGGTCGTGCCTCAAGGCAGGCTCCGATGCCGGCCTCGCTGGCCCCAGCACCGGCCTAACCCCTCGGCAGGCTCTTATCCTGGCCTCGGAGGCCCCAGTACCGGCCTTGCCTCACGGCAGGCTCCGATGCCGGCCTCACTGGCCCCAGCAGCGGCCTAACCCCTCGGCAGGCTCCGATCCCGGCCTCGGAGGCCCCAGCACTGGTCATGCCTCACGGCAGGCTCCGATGCCGGCCTCGCTGGCCCCAGCACCGGCCTAACCACTCGGCAGGCTCTTATCCTGGCCTCGGAGGCCCCAGTACCGGCCATGCCTCACGGCAGGCTCTGATGCCGGCCTCGCTGGCCCCAGCACCGGCCTAACCCCTCAGCAGGCTCCGGTCCCGTCCTCGGGGGCCCCAACACTGGCCTTGCCTCACGGCAGGCTCCGATGCCGGCCTCGCTGGCCCCAGCACTGGCCTAACCCCTCAGCAAGTTCCGGACCCGACCTCGGAGGCCCTAGCACAAGCCTTGCATCATGGCAGGCTCCAATGCCGGCCTCGCTGGCCCCAGCATCGGTCTAACCCCTCTGCAGGTTCCAATCCCGGCCACGGAGGCCTCAGTAGTGGCCTTGCCTCACAGCAAGCTCCGATGTCGGCCACTGGCCCCGGCACCCGCCTAACCCCTCAGCAGGTTCCGATCACTGTCTCTGTGGTTATTATTTCAAAGGTTCCAGTTGTAATGTATCAGATCTCTGCCTCCCCTGAATATTGGCCACTGGCATTGCCACTGCCTCCACCATTTCAAATCCTTCCCAGGCTCTTTTTCCATTCTGAATGTTGTCCAGTGTTCCTAAGCATGCGTGATGGTAGTATTCGACATTTGGTGTAATTTCTTCAAAAAAATAAAGTTCGTAAGATCCAGTTTCTGCTTCTCCTGAATACAAGTCTCCACCACCATCGCGGAGAACTCTTTCAACACCGCATTTCTTCTTGGTCTCCGCTAAACTCTCTCCTTATATGTGATGTCTGAGATTCTTAACAATATAGAGAAATAGCAGTCCTCTTTCACGGCGAATTTTTCCATAAGTTCCAGTGCATTTAGATAAGTTTTGTCTGCATCTCTAGTGTCCTGGCATCCATAACGGCTTTCTTACCTCCTCTCCGATATTTTTCTTTATCTTTTTCTGTTCTGGGCCCGGTTTCTCCAGGGGTCTGGCGTGCTACTCGCAGTTCGGCCCGGGGCCCAGAGTCCCGCGACCCGGGCCCCAGCTGGCGTGCCCCGCGTGCGACCCCTGCCCAGAACCCAGCATCTTACTGGGCCTGGTTTCTCCAGGGGTCTGGCGTGCTACTCGCAGTTCTGCCTGGGGCCCAGAGTCCCGCGACCCGGGCCCCATCTGGCGTGCCCAGCCCATGACCCCCGCCCAGAACCCAGCGTCTTACTGGGCCTGGTTTCTCCAGGGGTCTGGCGTGCTATGCGCAGTTCGGCCGGGACCCAGAGTCCCGCGACCCGGGCCCCAGCTGGCGTGCCCTGTGCTCGACCCCCGCCCAGAACCCAGCATCTTACTGGGCCTGGTTTCTCCAGGGGTCTGGCGTGCTACTCGCAGTTCGGCCTGGGGCCCAGAGTCCCGCGACCAGGGCCCCATCTGGCGTGCCCAGCCCGAGACCCCCGCCCAGAACCCTGCGTCTTACTGGGTCCGGTTTCTCCAGGGGTCTGGCGTGCTACGCGCAGTTCGGCCCGGGGCCCACCTTTTTTTTTTTTTTTTAATAAGAGAATATGTATGGTTTGGGAAGGGTGTGGGATCAGGCACTCAGTAGCGATGAAAAAAATTTTTTTTTCTTTCCTCTCTTCCAAGAGCGGAGTCCAACAGCCTCATCACACAGAGCAGAATCTGCTGTTCTAAGCACACCACAGCCTGGTCCAGCACCGCAGTGCTGGGTTCCTCTATACCTTGCCGCTGGCCCTTCTGTTTGGCATCGGGCCTCCCGGGACTCAGACTCGGCCTCCTGCCCAGTACTATGCCTTCCCATGGGTAGGTCGAGCCCCCTCCCCTCTGCCCAGGGCCCTTCCTGGGAAGGGGTGCCGGCAGGAGCCCCATGCATGCCCACCAACCCCACCCGGGTGTGAGGGGGTCATCTAAGGGTGCCCCGTCTGCACCCACCCAACCGCCCAGGGTTGGGGCCTTGCGGCCCAGACCCCTGGACTCTTCCAGGTTGGGGGGGATTCGCCTCAACATTTCACTATTTAAATATACATTTTATCCTCTTTTTATGTAAGTACTATGGGTAGAATCCAATAGTATTCTACCTCCAAGCTGCGATTCTAGCCCTTCTTTGTTTGTTTGTGGGACTAGATTGAACCATTGAATCCAGGGACATTCTACCTCTAAGCTACATCCCCAGTCCTATTTCATGTTTTATTTTGAAATGGGATCTAATTGAAGAGGGCCTCACTAAATTGCTGAGGTTGTCCTCAAACTTGTGATCCTCCTGTTTCAAGTCTGCCAAGCACTGGGATTACAAGTGTGTACTGCCATGTCCGGCTTTATTTTTTATTCTGGAACAGGATCTCACTGAGTTGCTGAAGGTCTAAGTTGCCGAGGCTGGCCTCGAACCTGTGATCCTCTTCTTTCAGCCCCCAAGTACTGGGATTACAGGTATGTACCACTGTGCCTAGCTTGGGCTCAGGTTTTTTGTTTGTTTGGTGTGTGTGTGTGTGTGTGTGTGTGTGTGTGTGTGTGTGTGTTAGTTACTGGGGATTGACCCTGAAGGCATTTGACCTCTGAGCTATAGCCTCAGAATCCCTCTTCTTTTTGTGGTACTGGGGGTTGAACCCAGGGACATTCTACCTCTGAGCTGCACCCCTAGCCCTATTTTATTCTTTATTTTGAAACAGGGTTTCACTAAGTTGCAGAGGACCTCACAAGTTGCTGAGGTTGCCAAGAACCTGTGAGCCTCCTGTCTCAGCCTCCCAAATACTGGGATTACAAGCGTGCCCTATCACAAAAAAAAAAAAAAAGGAAAAGGAAAAAAGCCTGCCTCCCAGACCTTTTAAAAATATTTTTTGAAACAGAGTCTCACTAGGTTGCTGAGAGTCTCACTAAATTTCTAAGGCTGGTCTTGAACCTGTGATCTTCCTGTCTAGGTTCAGTTTTTTAAAATTTGTTTGTTTGTTTAGTGATACTGGGGATTGGACCCAGTGAAATTCTACCCCTGAGCTATACTGCCAGCCCTATTTTACTTTATTTTGAAACAGGTCCTTGCTAGGTTAGTGAGAGTCTACTCTTACTGAGTCTGTCCTCAAACCTGCGATCCTCTAGTTCCAGCCTCCCACGTACCGGGATTACAGGTGTGCAGCATCATGCCAGCTCTAGGCTCGGATTTTTACGACGGGCCCTTGGGAGAACACAGCAGCTCGCCCGTGGCATGCAGACTCCACAGACTCACGTGGTGTTCACACTCACACCGTGCACATCCCACCGACGGTGCTCGAGAACCAGCCGCTCCACATCTTCCCACGCCTTTCTGGGTGCTCAGTGGTGGCCACTGTGGCTGTAACTTGCATGGCCCCGTGGCTACAGGGCGGACTCCTTCCATGTGCCTGTTTAGAACAGTCTTAAAAGTACTTACTTCCCCTCCCTACTTCGCTCCGTGTTGCTTTCAACCTCCACTATTTGAACTTCTGAATAAATGAGGAAGGGAAAACCAATGGCAACATCTACCAGAGATGTTAAGGTCTCTAGAGGGGGGCAGCGGCCAGGCCGGTGCCGCTCGCCTAGACTCCCAATCCCTGGGAGGCTGAGACAGGAGGACTGCAGGTTGGAGGCCAGCCTCAGCAACTTACCTAGTGGGACTCTGCTTCCAAACAAAACAAAATGCAGCTGGGCTGGGGTGTCGCTGGAGGTAGAACGCCCTTGGGTTCAATTCCCAGTACCAAAAATTTTAAATTACAAAAGTTTTAAAAAAAGAACAGGCATGCGCTCAGCCTCAGGCCCTCCCTCAACTCTGGCTTCTCGGGCAGTGGGAGGATTCCCTGAACACTTTGTCCCTGACTGAACAGTCACCACCAGCCACAGCTTATAAACTACCCACTACGCTCTAGGCACCTTCACACACAGTGTGTCCATTGTCACAGCTGCAGTGATTTCTGTTGAAGGGACTGAAAACCCAAGACACGACTCCAGCTCCTGTCAGCGCCGCACAGCAGCGTCTCCAGGGACCTGGATCCAAGAGCAGCCTGACTCTGACATCTCACTTGCCACATGGGCGTGTGTGTGCGCGCGCGCGTGTGTGTGCACACGCGTGTGTGTGGCGCTGGGGATGGGGGCCCAGGGGCATTCTATCTCTGAGTTACACCTCCAGTCCTTTTTTAAAAATTTTTTTGCGGGTCTGGGGATGGAACCCAGGGGCATTCAACCTCCGAGCTATACCCCCTGCCCTATTTTTTATTCTTTATTTTGAAACAGGCTCTCACTAAGTTGCAAAGGGCCTCACTAAGTAGCCGAGGCTGTCCACAAACTGCGATCCTCCTGTCTCAGCCTCCCAAATGCTGGGATTACAAACGTGCACACTACACCCGGCTTTTAAAATTTTTTTCCAAAAAGGGTTCTGTTAAGTTGCTGAGGCTAGGCTCGAACTTGCAATTCTCCTGTCTTCAGTTTCCCAAGAATTGGGATTATAGGCTTACGCCACCGTGCCTGGCTTAGGCTCAGGTTTTTACAAGCGGCTCTCCTGAGAACTCACTCCAGGAGACCAGCATCCCTCGAGGGCGGCCGACCTCTTTAAACTTTTATCTAGTTATTTATTTGTATTTTGCAGTATTGGGGGTTGAACTCTGGGACACTCTACCACTGAGCTACATCCTGAGTCCTTTTTAGTTTTTATTTTGAGACAGGGTCTTGCTAAGTTTTCCAGGGTAGCCTTGGAATTGTGATCCTCATGCCTCAACCTCTTGAGTAGCTGGGATCATAGGTGCGCACCACTGGGCCCAGCTAGGCCACATTTGTCTTTATTTTTCTTTTCCTTTCCTTTCCTTTCCTTTCCTTTCCTTTCCTTTCCTTTCCCTTCCCTTCCCCTTCCTTCCTTCCTTCCTTTCTCTTTCTTTCTTTCTTTCTTTTTTTCTTTCTTTCTTTCTTTCTTTGTGGTACTGGGGATAGAACCTGGGGACGTTTTACCTCCAAGCTACACAGCTACACCCTCAGCCCTGTTTTATTTTTATTTTGTAACAGGGGCTCGCTAGGTTGATGAGAGTCTCACTATTTGCACAGACTGTCCTGGAACCTGCGATTCTCCTGTCTCAGACTTCCAAGTACTCGTATTCACAAGCGTGCACCACCACATCTGGTCTTATTTTTATTTTTTATTTTGAAACAGGGTCTCACTAATTTTTTTTTTTTTTTTTTTTTTTTGTGGTACTGGGGTTCCTGGAAGCCCTTCTACCTCCGGGCTACACTCCCAGACCTATTTTATATTTTTATTTGGAAACAGGGTCTCCTAAGCCAGCGCGCGCGGCTGGCTTTGAACCTGCGCGATCCTCCTGTCTCCGCCTCCCAAGCGCGGGGATTACAAGCGTGCGCCACCACGCCCGGCGGTCTCGCTAAATTTCTAAGGGCCTTCCTTGCTAAGTTGCTGAGGCAGGCCTCAAACCTGAGATAATTCTGTCTCAGTCTCCCTGGTTTGGGATTCTAGGCATGTGCCACCACACAGGTTTAAGCCCCACCGTGTGTGTGTGTGTGTGTGTGTGTGTGTGTGTGTGTGTGTGTGTGTGTGTGTTACTAGGGATTGACCCTAGGGCTGTTCTACCTCTCAGCTATACTTCCAGCTCTATTTTATTATTTTTTTATTTGGAAACAGGGCCTAACTAAATTGCAAAGGCTGGCTGCAAACCTGCGATCCTCCTGTCTGGCCCCTCGAAAGGGAGACTCCATCATCCTCCTGCATCCCCACATTGGGGGCCAAGCTTCCACTACATGAACCTTTGGAGGACAGGCCATCTCCAAACCATAGCCCTCATTAGAACATGAAGAAATGGAAAGATACCCCATGTTCACAGATTAGATGAACTAATATTGTTGAAATGTCCATACTATTCAAAGCAGCCCACAGATTCATATAATTCCTATCAAAATTCCAGAGGCATTTTTCACAGAAATAGAAAAAAAGTCCTAAAATTTGCATGGAGCCACAAAGGACCCTAAATATCCAGAGCAATCCTGGAGAAGTACAGAGCCGAAAGCCTCACACCTCTTAATTTCAAATTATATCACAAAGCTATAGGAACCACAACAGAATGGTACTGGTATGAAAATAGACACAGACCAATGGACCAGACCTGGAGAGCCCAGAAATAAACCAAAGCACACATGGTCAACTAATCCTCAACAAAGGTGCCAGGAATACACAAAGGGAGCGGGTGTGGTGGTGCACACCTATAATCCCAGTACTTGGGAGGCTGAGACAGGAGGACCACAGGTTTGAGGACAGCCTTGGCAATGTAGTGAGCCTCCCAGAAACAAGACCCTGTTTCCGAACAAAAATAAATAAATAAAAAGGTTGTGGATATGGCTTGGAGGGAGAATCTCCTGAGTCCAATTTCTAGTACCCTCCCCACGCCCTCCCCACACAAAGAATTGACAATCTCTTCCCAAAAATGTGTTGGAAAACCTATGGATATCCAGATGCAAAAGAATGAAATTGGACCCTTATCTTACATTATACCCCAAATCATGTAAAAATGAATTAAAATTTAAACAAAAGATCCAAAAATGAAAAACTCCCAGAAGAAAACATAGGAAAAAAATTCTCCTGACATTGGCACTGGCAGCAGTTTTTGGATCTGACACTAAAAGCACAGCAAACAGGGACGAAAATCAGCAAGTGGGACGACATCAAAGCACAGAGCCTCTGCACAGCGGAGGACACGCGGACAGAGCGAAAAGTCCATGCAATGGGACATCTGCAAGTCATACATGTGGCGAGGGGTGACTGTCTAAAATAAACAAGCTGGGGGCTGGGACGGGATCACAGGCTGATGGCCAGTGTAAAGTAATTCAGGGAGATCCTGTTTCAAAATGAAATATAAAATAGGGTGCACACCTATAATCCCACTACTTGGGAGGCTGAGAAAGGAGGTTTGCAGCTTCAAGACCAGCCTCAACAACTATCAACTTGCAACTTACTGAGATTCTCAGCAACATAGGGAGACCCTGTTTATTAAAAAAAAAAAAAAGCCGAGTGTTGTGGTACACACTTGTACATCTCAGTATTTGGGAGGCTGAGACAGAAGGATCGCAGGTTCAAGACCAGTCTCAGTTACTTAGTGAGGCCCTCCACAACTTAGTGAAACCCTGTTCCAAAATAAAGAATAAGCTGGGTGTGGTAGCTCCCTAGTCCTTTTAAAATTTTTAAATAGGGTCTTGCTAAGTTGCTGAGGCTGACCTTGAAATCGTAATCCTCCTTTCTCAGCCTCCCAAGTACTGGGACCACAGGCATGTGCCCCAAGCTGGCTTCTTCTGTTTTTAAAGGTGAGTCATACTCCTCATTTCCTTTATCCATTCATCAGCTGATGAACATGTAGGCTGTTTCCATTTCTCCTCTTTGTAAATAATATGTAGTGAATGATACAGAGTGAACAGAGGATGCAAGTATCTCTTTAAGAAACTGGTTTCTTTTGGATAAATAACCAGAAGTGGGATTATATGATAGTTCCACTTTTAACTTTTTGAGAAACTGCCACACTGTTTTTCATAATGGCTGTACCAACTTACAGTCTCACCAAGCCAGCACTGAGGTTCCAATTCTCTACATCCTCGCCAATGCTTTTTTTTGTACTGGAGATGGAACTCAGGGTCATTCTACCTCCGAGCTACACCCTTAGCCCTAGTTTTTATTCTTTATTTTTTTATTTTTTTTTTTGCGGGTCTGGGAATGGAAACCAGTGGCACTTGACCTCCGAGCTACATCCCCTTCCCTATTTTTTATTCTTTATTTTGAAACAGGGTCTCACTGAATTGCAGAGGGCCTCACTAAGTAGCTGAGGCTGTCCGCGAACCGTGATCCTCCTGCCTCAGCCTCCCAGATGCTGGGATTACAAGCGTGCGCCACCACGCCTGGCTCAGTGCTTACCTTTTGTTTTCTCAATAATAAAACAGGAGGATCACAGGTTCAAAGACAGTCTCAGCAATTTAGTGAAGCTCTCAGCAATTTAGCAAGACCTGTTTCTTTCTTTTTCCCCCTGTTTTTTTTTTTTTTAAGACCCTATTTCCATTTAAAAAATAAAATAGAGTCAGGTGTGGGAGGCAAAGACAGGAGGATCACTCAGGTTCGAAGCCAACCTCACTGGCTTAAGAGACCCTGTTTCCAAATAAAAATATAAAATAGGTCTGGGAGTATAGACTGGAGGTAGAAGGGTTCCATCCCTAGTACCACCATAAACAAACAAACAAACAAACAAACAAACAAACAAAATAGGGTTGGGAGTGTAGCTCAGAGGTAGATTGCCCTTGAATTCTCAATACCAAAGAACAAAAAAAAAAAAAAAAAAAAAAAAAAACAGAGCTGTGGATGTGGTTCAGAGATAGAATACCCCTGAGTTCAATCCCTAGCACCACAAAAATATAAATAAAAGCCGGGCGTGGTGGCGCACGCTTGTAATCCCCGCGCTTGGGAGGCGGAGACAGGAGGATCGCACAGGTTCGAAGCCAGCCGCGCTGGCGTAAGAGACCCTGTTCCAAAAATATAAAATAGGTCTGGGAGTGTAGCCCGGGGGTAGAAGGGCTTCCAGAAACCCCAGTACCACCAAAAAAAAAAAAAAAAAAAAAAAAAAAAATATATATATATATATATATATATATATATATTATATAAATAGAAAATTTAAAAAGGCTGGCGGCATAGCATGGAGGCAGAATGCCCATGAGTTCAATCCCCAGTACCACAAAAAGAAAAGCTGGTGCAGTGGCACAAGTCTGCAATCTCAGGACTTGGGAGGCTGAGCTGGGAGCATCACATGATGGCGGCCAGCCTCAGCAGGTAGTGAGGCTCTCATCAACCTAAGGAGACCCTGTTCAAATGAAAATAAAATAAGGCTGGAGGCAGAATTCCCAGTACCCCCCCCCACACACTCACACACTCACAACATTGCTAGGAAGTGTTAACACACACACACACACACACACACACACACACACACCCTTATGTGAGGTGAGGGATTTTTGTTTTTTGCAGTATTGGGAACTGAACCCAGGTCTGCCATCACTGAGCTACACTCCTCCCCCAGCTTTTTAATTTATTTACAGAGAAAAGGCTTATTTTTGCTCCTGGTTCTACTTTGAGACCCAGAAGCCCTGTGGCTTTAGGCCTCTGCTGAGTGCAGCGCATCATGGCAGGGGCTCATCACGAGCCAGGGAGGAACGAGGGAGAAGAGGAGCCAGGCCCGGCCCCGGGGAGCGCGCCTGCCAATAGTCCAATGCCCTCTCAGTGTGCACTGGGTTGCTAGGGACTGAACCTGGGTCTAAGATGCCTGGGCTGGCTTCAGACCTACAATCCTCCTGTTTTAGCCCCCCATTCTTTCTTTCTTTTTTTTTTTATTTTTTTTTATACAGGGCATTGCTGGTCCCAAAATTGAGATCTTTCTCCTAAGTAGCTAGGGTTATAGAGGGATGCACCACTGTACCCAACTGGTGATAGATACTTTAAGTAGACTGAGATTACTGTTTCACAGTAATATATGCGTGCCTGTAATCCCAGGGATTTGGGAGGGTGAGAAGCAGGAGGATTCCAAACTTAAGGCTAGCTTGAGACCTTGGTTCAAAAGAAAACAAAAAGGCTGGGTGTAGCTCATTGGTAAAACATGTTTGGGTACAATCTTCAGTACTGCTATACGCCATCTATCATCTATCTATCTATCATCTATTATGTTGCTGTTGTTACTGTTTTGGTATTGGGGATTGAGACCAGGGGGATTCTACCTCCGGGCTACACCCCCAGCCCTTTGTATATTTTATGTTGAAACAGGGTTTTGCTAAGTTCCTGAGGCTGGCAGTGAACCCGCAGTCCTCCTAAGTACTGAGATTATAAACTGTTGTTTTAAAATGCTCCTTAAAATGGAGAACACAGAGTAGGCTTGGGACTACTGGCAAGGAGATAAGAAATACCCTGGGATGCCTCTTGGGTATCCAATGGAGACGCTGAGTAGAAATGCAGGCAGATGAGTCTGGAGTTTGGGAGAGTCTTAAGAGATCTGTTTGGGAAGGATAAGCATCTGGGTGGTGTAGTGGTTGATGTCAAACTTTACTGGGCCATGAGTGCCCTGGTATCTGATTAAACATTATGTCTGGAGTGTCTGTGAGGGTGTTTCCAGAAGAGACTGGCACTTGAATTGCTGACTGGGTAAAGCAGACGATCCTCCCCAGTGTGGTGGGCCGCATCCCATTGTTGAGGATCTGAAGAGAACACAAGCAGAGGAAAGACGATTCGTCCTCCCTCTGCCTGGCGGCGTGGACTGGAACGTCCATTCTCTCCTCTGACTCCTGGTTCTCAGGCCTGGCTTAGACTGGAATCTACTTGACTGGTCTCACCCCAGCTTTCCTGGGTTTCTAACCAGCAGACAGATCCATAATCGCCTAAGCCAATCCTTGTAATAAATCTCTCCTGTTGGTTGTTTCTGAAAAACCCTGGATTCAGGTGGCATTTCAAGCCATGAGCCTGGATGAGGTCTCTGAACAGTGTATGTAATGAGCAAGTCTAGGTTCTGGAGCTCCTGCATAACAACGAGGCCCAGGACTGAGGCCCGGGCCCCTCTGCTGAGGAGGAACCAGGGATGAAGGAGGAAACCCGAGGATGATCTGGAAGCCGAGAGAGCCAAACGTCTGCTTTCCCTGTCTCAGCTGCCGAGCCTTTAGGACTCCGCGCATCACTTCCGCTCTGCCGGGTGCTGGGCTGACCCCTCCAGATCTGAGATGGGGCCCTGTGCCAGGCTCCCAAGGCATCTGCTGCTCCCCGCTGGTGGAGAACTCTCTGTACCACGCCTGGCCATGAGTCTCTCACTGGCTAGGTGCATCTTGGATTTCTGGAAAGGCTCCTTATTTCTATAGAATCACTCCGTGCCTAGCATGGGGCCTGGCCTTTATGGTGTAACAGGTGTTTGCGGAACACTGACTGGCCTTGAGCAGCCCTTGGTTATGTAGAAGCCGAGTCCCTGCACTCCCTCTCCTGAACCCTCAAGTGCTGGACTCAGCCACGTGCCAGTGGACACTTACTCAATAACGGTTAACTACCAAGGAAAGGGCCTTGGGTCCTAGTCCCAGCCTGGCACTCAGGGAGCCTGGCCCTCAGGCTTCCATCTCTACATGGAGAGCGCATCTGTAAGTTCCCCATCAGTCCCACCAACATTTGGGAAGCTTCTGGCAGACTACAAGGCATCGGCGATTCTGATTTACCAGAGGTCAGGGATTTTCCTGGGCAGCTGACGCAGGGCACGGGCTCAGACCCACCCGAAGCCATGTGAGGTCTTCTACTGTACCACAGTTGACCTTGTTCCTCCCGCAGAGGAACCTTGGACAGACACGAGTGAAAACTAGCACGCCCATGGATATCACAAGTGTTTCCAATGACGAAGGGCCAAGGGAAGCCGCTGGCTGGGCCTTGCCGACACTCTCCAGAGCCTGGCCTGGAGGGCACTCTGATAAAACCATCCCTGTTCTGGCCATCCTCACCTGCCCACACTGTCCCATTTCTCTGGGCTCCAGGACAGGGACCCAGGAGTCCCTTCTCCCTCCTCAGCAGACAACACACAGGCAGGCTCAGCATGCAGGACAGTTTATTGACCTTTACTTCTCCCCAAGCTCCTCCTCACTGGTCAGGGAATGAAGAACAGGGGAGAGGGATGTGCATGTAGAAGCTGACGGCGCACCTTGATCGTGTTATGAGCTGGAAAGAAGCTGGCCTGAAATTGACAGGCCTGCTCTTTCCAAGGCTCAGGAAGTTTGTGTCCAAGAAATACGCACTCGTTAGGCCGAGTCCTCGCCATGTGTGGGAGCGCGTGGCGTTACCCCGGCCAGGCCTTCTGGGGTGGTCCCACGCCACGTGTGGGACCTGGCTGCTGCAGCCAGGGGGATCGCTGTCATGATGTGGCCACAGAGTCCTGACCTAAGCACACAGCGAGGCCGGCTCCCTTCACACAGCAAAGGTGCCTGGCTAACAGGAGATCCGCAGTGCGCATGTAACGGGAGCGGTGTGCCCGCTGGCATTAGATAATGACTCCAGAATGTAGTGTGATTCCAGGAGGTGGGTGACTACCAGCCGGACCCAAGCTTAAATACAAAACTGACTTGTGAGCCGACTTGGCTTCTGAACGACCTCCCAGCGCAGTGTCTGCTCATGGCTGTCCCAGGCCCCTGGACTCCAACCCCCGAGGAGGCAGAGAAAAGGAAGCAGTGGTCTGTCCAGCTGGAGCGTGGAGACTGTCAGGACCGTCCAGATCTCTGTGGTCAGAGGGCGCCACAGCCACCTCAGATCCCGAGCCCGGGCCAGACAGAGGAAGCAGGATGCTGGTTCCCAGGAGGGCTGCCTCCAAGGCCCGCCGGGCTCCTCGGCTTCCACCTCTACCGCTTCTTCTTGGTCTCCTTCTTGGGTCTCTTGTTGGCGGAGGGAACCGCGGCCTTGGGCTTCCTCGTGGCCTCGACACTTCTGGGCTCAGCCGGTTCTGCCTCCTGCATGGTGATGGAAAGGAGAGTCCTGTTTAGAGGAATCAAGCCTGACCTGAAGGATTCTGCAAGCTGAAGCATGCCACAGAGACAGCAGGGATGGAACCATCCTTACTGGGACGCACACTGGGACCTAGCGGACGCGGGGCTGGGGGCATCTAGCTGTACTTTGTAGCCCAGCGGCCTTGTAGGCACTTCTCAACCTTTCTGCATGGGTTTGCTCACCTGCGAGTCAAAATAGTGATGCAGAGCTTGGAGGGTGCCACGAACGGGCAAAACGAGAGAAAGCACCCAGCGCAGGGACTGCACCATGGCTGGTGGTCACCATGTGAGGGCAAGCCGTGGCACAGACCGCCCTGGCTGCTTCTCCTGGATGCTGTTCTCCTCCTCCCCAAGCGCGGAAGCCAGTGGGGGTAGACGGCAGCCAGCAGGTGGGCAGTATGTTCTGTTGGCCCCACAGAGGTGCCTCGGGAAGAGCAGAGGCAGCCTCTGCCAGAACTACACACTCCCACAACTGGGGCAGCTCTGTTCTATCCACCTCATACATTGTGACTTGTTCCTTTAAGATTTGGTTGAAACAAAGGTTCTGCTGTTGAGGAGGAAAAAAGTTCAAGACTGCAGATCCAGCCCTGGCCTTCACTGCGCAGATAAAGAAGGTGGGCTCCAGAAAGGGACCGGCCTGCCCCAGGCCGCCCAGGTTCCTCCCAGAGAAGAATCTGGACAGCTTCAGCCTGCTCCTCGCTGGTGTCCTCTCCTGCTCTGGGCGACGATGCCAAGAGCGGACAGCAATGTGGGCAGTAAGGACATTAAAAAGCCAGGCTGGCCTAGGGACACCAACCACCGCTCGCGGCTTCCTCCAGCCCACAAGCAGACTTCACTCAGCCAGCAGCGTTTATTTTTTAAAATTTAAGCCAGCTGGGAGACTTCCCATTCAATCTGGACTCCCAGCTTCTCTCTCTCTTTTTTTTTTGGGGGGGGCACTGGGGACTGAACTCGCACCTCAAGCAATGGTCGACCACTGAGTTACAGCCCCAGCCATTTTAATTTATTTTTAATGTTAATTTTAGTTTTTTACAGTGCTGAGACTGAATCCAGGGGCACTCTACCACTGAGCTACATCTCTAGACCTTTTTATTTTTTGAGACAAGGGTCTCACTACCCAGGCTGGGCTGCAACATGCAATCCTCCTGCCTCAGCCTCCTGAGTCACTGGGATTATAGGCATGAGCTATCAAGCCCAACTTCTTTTTATTTAGTGTGTGTGTGTGTGTGTGTGTGTGTGTGTGTGTGTGTGTGATAATGGAGATTAAACCCAGGGGCATTCTACCTTCTGAGCTATACCACCAGCCCTATTTATTTTCTTTTAATTTTGAAACAGGGTTTCACTAAGTTGCCCAGGGCCTTAACTGTGTTGCTGAGGCTGGCCTCGAACCTGCGTTCCTCCTTTCTCAACTTCCCAAGTACTAGGATTATAAGTGTGCACCACTACACCCAGCTTAAGCCCAGCTTCTTGACATTTTTTATTAATCATTTGGTGGGGGGTACTAGGGATTGAACTCAATATGCCCCTATCCCTATTTTATTTTTTAGATGTGTGTGTGTGTGTGTGTGTGTGTGTGTGTGTGTGTGTGTGTGTGTGTTTTGGTGGTACTGAGGATAGAACCCAGAGGCTTTCTACCTCCGGGCTATACTCCAGACCTATTTTATACTTTATTTGGAAACAGGGTCTCACTAAGCTGCTGAGAGCCTCACTAAGTAGCTGAGGCTGGCTTCAAGCCTGTGTGATCCTCCTGTCTCAGCCTCCCAAGCGCTGGGATTACAAGCGTGTGCCACCACGCCCAGCTTATTTTTCAGTTTAAAACAGCGTCACACTAAATTGCTGAAATTGACCTCAAACCTGCAATCCTTCCGTCTCAGCCTCTCAATTACTGGGGTTACGGGTATGCACAACCACATCTGGCTCTGATCTTCCTTTAAAGTAGGAAAAAGAAAAGCAGACTGAGACTAGGAAGCACACTTCTTCTTCTGGAAGACAAAAATATTCCTCCGTGTTGAATCTGCCAACTCCGCTTCCAGCTTGCTTTACTCCCTGACCTTCCCTGCTCACCCCAGGGCCCTGGGCCCAGCCTCTGCCCGACAGGAGAGGAGGGCCACAGCTGGGGGTGGGATCCAGATGTGAAAACCTGGTCCCAGGCACCCAGGGCCGGGTCCTCATCCTGAAAACAGGAGGGCTGCCCCTCCCTGCCCGGTCTGGAATGGCAGCTCTGTGCTCCCCTGGGCTGCTGGGCTCCTCCAGCTAGTCAAGCTGATGGGGCTGGTCCCCTATGCTGATACTGTTTATGTAACTTGGCCAAAACATAAAAGATTAGAAAACAAACCAGACCAAACCTCAGAGGAGCCAGTCTGCCAGCTGCACACTGACAACTGCAGAGCCCACGTGCAAGGCAAATCCAACAGGGCACAGTGCAGCGGGGGCCTTGGGGGCTGGGGCTGTCTGCCGCGTACCTGTGAGGTGCCCTGAGTGCCCCGGGCAGAGGAGGGGCTTGGCCCAGGCGACCTGCTGAGGCCTGCGAGAGCTCCAAGTGGTGCTCCTTCTCAGGTGTCTCTGTGGGCCCTGGTTCGGGATCCACAGAGACGGCAACGCCCAGTTCCTACTCCTTATGCTTCCCACCGCACAGGCCTCTGGAGACCTGCATCTGCTCTGGCATCTCCTAGACCGCCCTCCTGGGCTAGCCGTCTGTCACACGACCAGGGCTGGCCTCTCCCGTGTACCTCCAACTCAGCCCAGCCTCATCCAGGAGGCAAAGCAACCAGCGTCCCAGTGAGCTCGCCCTCCACCTGCTCCCCACTGCCAATGGGCCACCAAGGCCTAATTTCACCGCCTTCCTTCTTTTTTTTTTTTTGTGGTATTAGGGATGGAACCCAGGGGCATTCTACCTCTGAGCTACACCCCAGCCCTATTTTTTATTCTTTATTTTGAAACAGAGTCTCACTTAGTTGCAAAAGGCCTCACTAAATAGCCGAGGCTGTCTGCGAACCTGTGATCCTCCTGTCTCAGCCTCCCGAATGCTGGAATTACAAGCAGCGTACGCCACCATGCCTGGCTTTCTTTTTCTTTTCTTTTCTTTTTTTTTGTTTTGTACTGGGGATTGAACCCAAGGGCATTTTACCACTGCCGTACACCCCCCCCACACACACACACACACTCTACTGTAGGTATGCTGAGTGGATTTTATGACTGTTTTTTGGGTTTTTTTTTTTTTTTTTTTTGGTGGTACTAGGGATAGAACTCAGGGGCACACTACTGAGCTATACACCAGCCTTATTTTATTTTTTACTTGAAAGCAGTGTCTAAGTTGCTGAGGCTGGCCTTGGAACCCGTGATCCTCTGGTCTCAGCCTCCCAAGTACCAGGATTACAGACATGTGCCACCGTGCTGGGCTTTGGTCTCTGCTTCTTTACTCTGCCACTCTGTCTTAGCATGTGAGTCCCTGCTTCAGTTCTGCCGCCTCTATCCCGTTCCTCTTACCTGCCAAGGAATGTTTCTGAAGCACAGATCTGACACCACTCCCTGGAAGCCTCCAGCGGCTTCCCATAGCCAGCATGGCAACTAAGATCACCTCTCTAGACTCATCTGGGCCACGGTCGTCCTGTACAATGGTCAGGGCCGGGGCTCCCCTGACCATCCCTATCAAGAGGAGACCCTAGGCCGGGTGTGGTGGCGCACGCTTGTAATCCCCGCGCTTGGGAGGCAGAGACAGGAGGATGGCGCAGGTTTGAAGCCAGCCGCGTGCGCTGGCTTAGGAGACCCTGTTTCCAAATAAAAAATATAAAAATAGGTCTGGGAGTGTAGCCCGGAGGTAGAAGGGCTTCCAGGAACCCCAGTACCACCAAAAAAAAAAAAAAAAAAAGAGGAGACCCTTCTTTCCTGGGTCACCACAAACCCCACCTGCGGTGTGGCTCTGCCCAAGAGCACACTCCTAGCTCCTTGTCTCCTCCCCTCCAGCTGGGGATAACCTACCCCAGGGACCCAGGAACCTTCTAATGCCTCTATTACTGTACCATAGTTACACAGTTTCACGTTGGCCTCCCAGTGGAAACTCTTTGGGACAGCGGTAATGGTCTCTGAAGAGTGAAGGAATGACAGGAAAGAAGAGGCAAGACCTCTCAACCATGAGGTCGCCACCGCTCTTTATAACTCTGAAAACACAACACTTGAGATGAGGCCTTACTTTTCCTCTGGGCACAGAGGACACAGGCTTCTTTTGTTTGGAGGGGTTACTAGGGGATTGAGCCCAGGGGCATTGTACCTCTGAGGTACATCCCCAGCTCTATATTTTAGCTTGAGACAGGGTCTCACTAAGTTGCGAAGGGCCTCACTAAGTCGCTAAGGTTGGCCGTGAACCTGTGATCCTCCTGTCTCAGCCTCCCAAGTACTGGGATTACAAGCGTGCGCCACCATGCCCAGCTCAGTCTTAAAATCCACTCAACATGCCCTACAGCAGCTGGGCACAGCCACCACAGCAGCCACCACAGAGGCTGGTAATTATTATTTACACAAAGCCAGGCCTGGTGCTACATGGTCTGGACACGTTCTAGACTCAGAAAGGGCCATACTAAGAATGTTTTTTTTTTTTTTTTACAAACAAGGAACAGACACTGACAGGTCATGTGACTGGTCTAAGGTCCCAGCTGGTGAGCAGCAGCGCCAGGACTTGAACCTAAGCTCTTACTGCTCATACGCAACAGCCTGGGACCTTGGGCCATGGAGACCTCGGATCTGAGTTAACTACAAAATCTATTTTTTCTGTTCTGCAGCCCCTGGAACCATGAGATGACTTTGGAATGATGAGAATGGCCTGTTCCAGGAACCCTCCGTTCAGGGGTCACTCAGAGCCCCCTGTTTCTGACTGGCATCTCTCAGTAGTAGGATGCGGGCCAGGGCTCCAGGCATGCTTTATTTTTCAAGCTGAGCGCAGCCTGGGGTGTGGGGGTTGTCAGTCACAGAGTCACCTGAAGGTCTCTACACACCGACTTCCTCCTCTCTTCCCTGATTGTGGCATCGTTGCCCATCCAGCCAATTACCCAAGTCATTTCTAAGTCCTCATGGCCACCATCCCATCTGTCCTGAAATCCAGTCCATTCTACTTCCCGGGGGGCTCTAGAGCAGGCTGGTCCCTCTAGACAGACTGCCCAGCCCCGGATCTGCGTGCCCTCACCCTGCCAGCTGCAGTTTCCCTGTCCTCTCGCATCCTCCATTCCCAACACCCTCCAAATGGTGTTCAGAGTCACTTTTCCTAAAACGATGACAGCAGTCCCTACCATATCTGCTTCTAAAATGTTGCTAGCTCTCTCTCCCCTCGTGCGAGATAAGCCCCGAGACTCTCAGTGTGGCCTCCAGAGCTGTTCCGCTTCTGTAGGCCCGCCCTGCTGAGCAGCCCGCTCTGCTCGTGGCCCTGGCCAGCCAGTCACTCCTGGATGCCACTGCCCTCCATCGTGTGGCACCCAGCCACACCCGGTACAGGTGGGCACGTGCCGGTCCGCGGGGCAAGGAGGAAGGGCATGCGCCCTCAGGGGCCAGGAAACTGAGGCTCACTGAAACTGGGCAAGGAGCCCAACGGAGCACAGACACACACACCCCAAGCTGCAGAGAAACAAAGGTGGCTGCCACACACACGATCTGGGTCCTTGGGGCCTAGCCACAGACCGTGTAGCTGATTCTTAGCTGACAGGAATGACTCTGAATGAATGGCTGGCTTATAATTTCTCCTCAGAAAGTGCTGCTGGTACAAGCCAAGCAGCCGGCAGACTACACACTCTACAGCCTCGCCTGAAGGCTGGGAAGCCTGCACCCCCTCTGAAGCAGCCGGTCTCCCTGCCATCAGCTGTAGACTCACACCCTGCGGCCAGGCGGTCCCCAGGCCTGTGGAGGACACAGGCCCACCAATAATGAAGCAGCTCCCAGCCACTCACCAGGCCGGAAAACTGCTGCTATTCATCAGGTCTGAATAATCGAATCCCCGCCACAATGCGTCAAATCCCTTCCAGCAGGGAAGGTGCACTGAATTTTATCATTTCCACTCTCCAGTTCAATGTGGACTTAGTCCTGTAAATCAGGACAAAATGGCATTCTTCACAGAATGCTGAAACCATTCTTTCCTTGAACATGGTCCAGGGAAAGAAAACCCATTACAGGCCTTTTCCATCCTTCCACGAGCTCTGTGGGTCTTCTTTCGGCTTGGGGCCAGCGGCTCGGCTAGGGTGAGCGCAGGCGCGCCCCACAGCGGCTCTGCCCAAGGCTGAGGCGCGCCGTCTCATTGCACCACTCCTTCACGAGGCCCTGGGCAGGGCAGGGCTGAGGAAACTCTGAGAAGAGGACAGGACCGACTGACATGGGGCAGAGAGGCCGGCCACGTGGGCCCAACTGCGTGAAGGAAAACACCGCGTCCAGGGCGCGCTTGGCAGGCGTGTGGAACTCTGCTTAGAAGGACAGCCCAGGGAGCTCGCTCCAGACACAGTCCACTTCTCAGCCTCCCCACTGGCTGCTCTGGGGCTCCCTGTGTGCCTGCACCCCACACACATGAGCCGGGACCCAGCTCCCGAGCAGCAGCTGGCAGAAGCGCATCACTGCCCTCACCCTGCCCACCACACAGCAATCCCGCGGGAATGGGTCATTAAGAAAAACACTCCCTGCCTCCCAGTTCAACTGTGAACTCCTCTCAAGCTTAAAAACAAACAAACAAACAAAATACAGGGCGGAACTGCAAGGCTGTTTCTGTGGGATGTTTCCTGGGGTGCTGACAATGGGCCCGTGCTTTCCAAGTTTGTTTTATCTATGGCTGTCCTCACTGGCAACCAGGGGTCTAACTGTAAAATCAAGGCCCACTGGACGTGGTGCCACAAGCCTGCAATGTCAGTTCGCATGTTCAAGGCCAGCCTCAGCAACTTAGGAAGTCCCTTGACAATTTAGCAGACCCCGTTTTAAAAAAAAATAATATAAGCCGGGCGTGGTGGCGCACGCTTGTAATCCCTGCACTTGTCGCACAGGTTCGAAGCCAGCAGCACGCGCTGGCTTAGGAGACCCTGTTTCCAAACAAAAATGTAACAATAGGTCTGGGAGTGTAGCCTGGAGGTAGAAGGGCTTCTAGGAACCCCAGTACCACAAATAAATAAATAAATAAATAAATAAATAAATAAATAAATAAATAAATAAATAAACGAACTTCATTCTACTGAAACCCCACTCTGAAGGAGAGCAGCCTGAACACTGCGGTCGTGACTGGGCCGGCGCTCCTCTGCTGTCTGTGGGGCTGGGCTACCCACAGGCTCTCTTGGACCGGTGTCTGGGAGCCACACTCTGGGGAGCGTGAGGAAGACCTTGGCCGTGTCTGCTCGGATCCTGCTCCTGTGGGAATGGCGGGTCAGCTACACGGCTCCCTCCCTGCGGATCTCGGAACTGTGCGCAAGCAGGAAGGCAGTCTCTCTGGGATGCTGCAGCTGGAAGATGTAAACTGTGGGAGCGTCGTGTTTTGGTGTTTCATCCACCACAGGAGGAGTGCAGAGGAAGCAGCCAGAGAGGGAGGGAAGGAGGGAGGGAGGGACAGGGAGGGGAGACAGAGGGCACACAGACATGGCGACCAAGCCCTGCTCTTGGGTTCTGGGACAGCACCTGTACTGAAAAGGTATCAACAGTTCACACACTACTTCAAGCAGGTTGGAGTCAGGCATGGTAGCGCATACCCATAATCCCAGTCCTTGGGAGGCTGAGACAGGAGGATCCCAAGTTTGAGGTCAGCCCCAGCAACTTAGAGAGACTCTTAGCAATTTATCAAGACTCTGTTTCAAAACAGAAAATAAAAAGGGCTGGGGGTGTGGCTCAGAGGTAGAACACCTATGTGTTCAATCCTCAGTACCACCACCAAAAAAAAAAGCATGGCCCAAGTTACAGATTTTTGTCCATTTTTTTTTTTTTGTGTGTGTGGTACTGGTGACTGGACACAATGGTGCTCCACCACTGAGCTACTCCCCAGTTCTTATTTATACTGGACTTGCTAAGTTACTGTGTGTTAGCCTTGAATCTATGCTGCTCCTGTTTCACTCTCCCAAGTACTAGACTTAAAGGCACGTACAACCACACCACTCATGCCTCTGCACCTTAATTTCCCCGTTGCAAAGCTCAGCAACTCAACTCTTTTTTTGTGTGTGTGGTATTGGAAATGGAACCCAGGGGCATTCTACCTCTGAGCTACACCCCCAACCCTATTTTTTGTCTTTATTTTGAAACAGGGCCTCACTGAATTGCAAAGGGCCTCACTAAGTAGCTGGTGCTATCTGCGAACCACGATCCTCCTGTCTCAGCCTCCCAGATGCTGGGATGACAAGCGTGCGCCACCGCGCCCCACTAGCAGCTCACTCTCAAGGTTTCACATGAGAATGTATGTTGGTGCCTGGCGCGGTGGCACATGCTTGTAATCTCCACGCTTAGGAGGCAGAGACAGGAGGATTGCAGAGGTTCGAAGCCAGCCTCGCTGGCATGAGACCCTATTTCAAAAAAAAAAAAAAAAAAGGGTGCCTGGGAGTGTTGCTCAGAGGTAGAATAGTTTCTAGGAACCCCAGTACCACCCCCCCAAAAAAAGGGCAGGGGGTGTAGCTCGGAGGTCGAATTCCCCTGGGTTCCATCCCCAAACCCGCAAAATAAATAAATAAAGCCGGGCGTGGTGGCGCACACTTGTAATCCCTGCGCTTGGGTGGTGGAGACAGGAGGATCGTGCAGGTTCGAAGCCAGCCGTGCTGGCTTACGAGACCCTGTTTCAAAATATTTAAAAAATAGGTCTGGGAGTGTATCCTGGAGGTAGATGGGCTTCCAGTAACCCCAGTACCACCAAAAAAAAAAAAAAAAAAAAAAAAAAAAGAAAGAAAATAATAATAATAAATAAATAAATAAATAAAATAAAATAAAATATGCCGGGCGTTGTGGCGCACGCTTGCAATCCCCGCGCTTGGGAGGTGGAGACAGGATCGTGCTGGTTCAGAGCCAGCCTTGCTGGCTTAAGAGACCCTGTTTGCACATAAAAAAGTTAAAAAATAGGTCTCGGAGTGTAGCCCATGGGAGTGTATCCCGGAGGTAGAAGGGCTTCCAGGAACCCCAGTACCACCAAAAAAAATAAAAATAAAAATAAAAAAAATAATAATAAAATAAAATAGGCCTGTACTTCAGGGAACGCCTTTCAGGATTAGACCCAGTGGTTGCATATTAGAATCACTTGAACATTTTAAGACGATACTAATCTGAGATTCTGAAGAACTAAGTTAGAATCTCTATGGGACCATTCCAGGCCTGTCAGAACTCCCCAGACGGTTCTGCTGCGGGTGAGGGGGATCTATGCGCAGCCCAGAGGCAGGCAGCCGGCTTCACCGCTCCCGAGCCCTTGCTCAGGCAAACAGCATCGGCCAGCTTCTTTCTTCTGGGACCTGGAAGCAGACCCAGACCCTTTCACCAAGCCACAGACTAACAGAAAAGCACGCGCGTCTACAATCTTGTATTTTAGAATCAGCCTTTATTAAAATGCTTAAGTTGACACAGGCCTCCACCAGGTTCACACAGACGCTTGTTTTCTCAGGTCTTAGTTTAATGAGGTGTCAATAAGAAAGCTCATTTGGCTCAGGATTCAAAAGACTTGGGTTTTGGTTTTAGGAACTGGTTTTCTCCTACTATGAAAAGGAAGGGGGTGGGGTGGGAAACATTTGTATGTATTCCTTTTTTTCTTCCCTGATTACCCCCAAAAGAGCTTTCAATAATCTGCTAAGTACTCAAGTCATAAACTAGTTGCAAAAAAATCAGCTTACTGGAACAACAGGAAAGACATTCTTTTGCTTTTCAAAGCCTTTCCCATCATCAGGAGCCAAAAATATTATCTTCTGACCCAAAAAGCCACTAATAAACTTTGTATCTATAGGCCAAGCAAGAGAGATGATTCTGCCCTGGCAAAACGGCAAAGACAGCAAGCCTGTTCTCTGGGTCTGCCCACCCCGCCTCTGCCCCTCCCCGCCTCCTGCCACCCTCCACTGCCCTGGGGTACCAGGGCTCCACAAACACCCTCCCTCCTCGGGCCTCACTCCCCTAAGACTGTGCTGTGCCCAACATAAAGCCCCTTTCCTCCCCTCACACAAATCCCAGCAAGCTGCAGGACACAACCCAAACTGCACTGCGTCAGCGACTGCCCTCTCTTGTTGATGTACAGAATTCTTTGTTTCCTCTTTCTGTGTAGTTAGGAACTTGGGGAGTGAAAAAAGGTTGCCTTATGGGGCACACAGAGGAAGCTGGCTACAGAATAACTGCAGAGTAACTGGGGCCGATCGCTGCCCTAATGCAATAAAAATGGATTAACAGCACTGTACTCTTTTGCTACTGGTCTACTGAAAAGCTTATATATACATAAAAAGCTAAAATACTAAGCTCTATTAAAGAGTTCCCCTGTGTATTATGCCCCTGAACTACAAGATAAACAAAAATGAGATGTGCTGTACTACACACACACACACACACACACACACACACTGGGGGGGGCGCAGTACTGGAAATTGAACCCAGGAGGATTCTACCTCTGAGCCACACCCCCAGCCCTATTTTTCATTCTTTTAATTTAAAACAGGGTCTCACTCACTAGTTGCAGGGGGCTTCATTCAGTAGCCAAGGCTGGTCTTGAACCAGTGATCCTCCTATCTCAGACTCCCAAGTACTGGAATTTCAGCTATATTTTTATTTTTATTTTATTTTGTTCTATTTTTTGGTATGGTACTGGGGATGGAGTCCAGGGGCGTTCTACCTCCAAACTACACCCCTAGCCCTATTTTATTCTTTATTTTAAAACAGGGTCTCAGCCGGGCATGGTGGCGTACGCTTGTAATCCCTGCGCTTGGGAGGCGGAGACAGGAGGATCGCGCAGGTTCAAAGCCAGCCTCAACTACTTAGTGAGGCTCTCAGCAACTTAGTGGGACCTTGTTTCTAAATAAAATATAAAAAATAGGTCTGGGAGTATATCCCGGAGGTAGAAAGCCTCTGGGTTCCACCCCCAGTACCACCAAAAATAAAAAATTAAAATTAAAAATAAAACAAAAAAGTATAAAAATAGGCCTGGGAGTGTAGCCCGGAGGTAGAAGGGTTTCCAGGAACCCCAGTACCACCAAAAAAATAAAAAAATAAAATAAAATAAAACAGGGCCTCAGCCGGGCATGGTGGCGCACTCTTGTAATCCTCATACTTGGGAGGTGGAGACAGGAGGATCGGGCAGGTTCGAAGTCAACCTCATTGGCTTAAGAGACCCTGTTTCCAAATAAAAATATAAAATAGGTCTGGGAGTGTAGCCCGGAGGTAGAAAGGTTTCCAAGAACTCCAGTACCACCAAAAAAAAAAAGGTCTCACTAAGTTTCAGAGGCCTCATTCAGTAGCTTAGGCTGGCCATGAAACTGTGATCCTCCTATCTCAGACTCTCAAACACTGGGATTAAAAGCATGTGCTATGTACATACATACATATACACACACACATATAAAAATATACTTGCGGTACTAGGGATGGAACACAGGGGCGTTCTACCTCCAAGCTACACCCCCAGCCCTATTTTTTATTCTTTATTTTGAAACAGGGTCTCACTGAGTTGCAAAGGGCCTCACTAAGTAGTATCTGAGGCTGTCCTCAAACCACAATCCTCCCATCTCAGCCTCCCAAATGCTGGGATTAAACATACGCCACCATGCCCAGCTTATATACTTATATTTTAAAAGATGAAATTGAAGCCGGGCGTGGTGGTGCATGCTTGTAATCCCAGTACTTGGGAGGCTGAGACAGTAGGATCATACAGGTTCGAAGCCAGCCTCAGCTACTTAGTGAGACCCTGTTTCCAAATAAAGTATAAAATAAGGCTGGAGTATAGCCCGGAGATAGAAAGCCCCTGGGTTCCACACCCAGTACCACACACACACACACATAAAGATGAAACTGTTGTTCCCAATGAACCTCTCCATGGCAGCAGCGGGGGGTTGGGGGGCTAGGAGGCATATTTTTGAGCCCTTTGTCAACTCCCCGCCTCAAAAGACCTTAAACCCTCTTTGCCGCCATTTTTGCAAGCTTGCTGAAGTGACCCAAGCCTTTGCCACTCACCTGGAAGGTTATGAAGGACAGGAGGTGAGCAGCCTTCCAGCTCTCAGGACGGCCACCTCTGCCCATAAAACGAGACCAGTCATCACCTCTTTCCCTTGGGAGTCCAGCAGGCTTGAGCAGCAGCCGGGACAATCAAAATGCCTGTAATTTATAATACCCAATCGCGTGCCATGCCTGTGAGGACAGCTCAGACACAGAGACCCTGTTTTAAAGTGTGATACAACTGTGGGTGAGCGGATGCTATGGAGACCCCCTCCTTAAACACCAGAGTCAGAGACGATGGAACAGCAGAGACCATGAGCCTGCGCTCACTGCCACCACCGTCCCTCCTGCGTGTGGCCCACTGGGCGGGCTGCGGCTCCTCGAGGCTGTCTCACCACCCTGCCTCACTCCACATCCACTCCTGGGAGACAGCACGCCCTCCCATGGCCTCAATGACAGCTTATCCTTCTCCTGCTACAGACCTGAAAATCCACTTGCTGACTTGACAGAACCACCTGGACGTGTTAAAGACACCTGTTTAAAACAGACTAGGAGCCGGGCGTGGTGGCGCACGCTTGTAATCCCCGCGCTTGGGAGGCTGAGACAGGAGGATTGCACGAGTTTGAAGCCAGCCTCAGCTACTTAGTGAGACCCTGTTTCCAAATAAAAGTATAAAAACAGGTCTGGAAGTATAGTTTGGAGGTAGAAAAGCCCCTGGGTTCCACCCCCAGTACCACACACACACACACACACACACAAAAAAAAAAAAAAAAAACTAAAAGAATAAAAAATAGGGCTGGGGGTGTAACTTGGAGGAAGAATGCCCCTGAGTTCCATCCCCAGTACCACAAAAAAAGAAATAAAATAGACTACTAGGGAGAGCCGGGCGTGGTGGCGCACGCCTGTAAGCCCAGTACTTGGGAGGCTGAGGGCTGGCACGTGGAGGTAGAATGCCTCTGCGTTCAACCCCCAGCACTACACACAAACAAAACCAGATGGGGCCAGGTGGAATGGCGCGAGTCTAATACCAGATCCTCGGGAAGTTGGGTGAGTGAGGCAAGAGGACTGCAAGTCTGAGGACAGCCTAGGCAACTTGGAGAGTCCTTGTCTCAAAATAAAATTGAAAGAGGGATGGAGATGTAGACATAAGTAAGTGCTTGCCTAGCATACGCAATGCCATGGGCTTAATCCTTAGTACAACCATAAAAACAAAAAACAAAACCAAAAAAACCCACAAGCTTGGCACACTCCCTCCCCACCTCCACCCCACCTGGCTCCTCTGACTGGTTCCCACTGTATCAGTAATCCCTCTCATCCTCTCCGCTGCACTGCATAAGTGGGATTCCTTCAAGATAAGTGCATCTCCAGAGAATGCTGCCTATCAAGTTAAAGAAAGAGGAAGGTAGCTGGGCAAGTGGGTGTATGCTTTAAATCCTTGGATTGTACTCCTTGGGGGGCTGAGACAGGAGGATCACAGGTTCACAGCCAGCCTCAGCAAGCTAGTGAGACCCTGTTTCAAAATAAAAAATAAAGAGCCGGGCGTGGTGGCGCATGCTTACAATTCCAGCATTTGGGAGGCTGAGACAGGAGGATCGTGGTTCACTGACAGCCTCAGCTACTTAGTGAGGCCCTCTGCAACTGCAACTCAGTGAGACTCTGTTTCAAAATAAAGAATAAAAAATAGGGCAGGGGCTGTAGCTCAGAGTCTATTTTTGCCAGGCTTGGTGGTGCATACCTATAATTCCAGTACTTGGGAGGCTGAGACAGGAGGGTCGAAGGTTCAAGATGAGCCCTAGCAATGACTCAAGACTCTCGGCAACCTAGCAAGACTGTTTCAAAACAAAAATAAAAATGGCTGGGGGTATAGCTTGGAAGTGGACTGGGTTCAATCCCCAATGCCACACACACAATGGAGTAGGCTTTTATATATTAAAGGAGGGAAGATGAATATATATGCATATACACAGCACAACATATATATGCAAAAAATAATAAAGACAAATCACAGCAATAAAAATGGTTCTCTATGAGGGAAAGTAGGCAGTAGGGTAGAGGCTAATGAGGTTATAGGAAACTTCTATAAATGTACCTTATTATATAATTTGACTTCTGGAAATACATGGAGATGTTTTATATAATTTTTAAAAACAAATTAAAAAGAAAAATATCCCTGGACTTTAAAAGCAAAGCCAACTAATCGACCTATATATCATAGTGGCAATACACCTACACAGGGATTTTTTTTTGGCGGTACTGAGGATAGAACCCAGGGCCTCACACATGCTAGGTAAAGTGCTTTATCACTAGTGGCTCTATAACACAAGCCACCACTACACAAAGAAAACATACTACTAAACACAGTACTACAAAGTACCTCTCTACACGGACATATTCTAAGGCCAAAAAGAACCACAAAGAAACTTAAATTTCATTCTGATGTTTAGTGTTAGCAGTAAAAACAACAAAGTTGTTTAAAAACTATATGATCAGTATATTGTAGGTAAGCAAAATAGAATAAACATAAAAAAAAAACCCTGCTTCTTAACTGGATGTGATAGTAGAGGACTGCAATCCCAATACTTGGGAGGCTAAGACAGGAGGATCACAGGTTTGAGGCTGGCTCGGCATCTTAGCTAGACCCTCAGCAACCTAGTAATACCCTGTTTAAAAAACAAAACAAAACAGGGAAGGAGTGTCTGGGGGTATATAGCTCAGAAGTAGAATGCCCCTGGGTTCAATCCCAGGTACTACAATAAATGTTTTTCCTTAAAAAAGCCCTCTTAGCCGGGCATGGTGGGGCATGCTTGTAATCCCAGCATTCGGGAGGCTGAGACAGGAGGATCGTGGTTCACGGCCAGCCTCAGCTACTTAGTGAGGCCCTTTGCAACTCAGTGAGACCCTGTTTCAAAATAAAGAATAAATGCCGGGCGTGGTGGTACACACTTGTAATCTCAGCATTTGGGAGGCTGAAACTGGAGGATCCCAGTTTGCGGACAGACCCAGCTACTTAGTGAGGCCCTCTGTAACTTAGTGAAACCCTGTTTCAAAATAAAGAGTAAAAAAATAGGGCAGGGGGTGTAGCTCGGAGGTAGAATTCCCCTGGGTTCCATACCCAGTACCACCAAAAAAAAAAAAAAAAAATCCTCTTACAGCTAGATATGGTGGCACATGCCTATAATCTCAGTACTTGGGAAGCTGAGACAGGAGGATGGGAGGTTGAAACAGGAGGATCGCAGGTTCGAAGCCAGCCCCAGCAGCTTAGTGAGGCCTTTAGCAACTTAGTGAGACCCTGTTTCTAATTAAAAAAATTAAAACAAAACAGGGCTGAGGGTGTAGCTCAGAGGTAGAATGCCCCTGGCTTCAATGGGGAGGAAGGAAGGGAGACAGAGAGAGAGGGGAGAAAAAAAAAGAGAGAAAGGGAGGCCTGCTTACAAGGCTGCCCATGGCTGACATCTGGGACCATGAATCCTGGATGGATCCCACACTCCCGAGAACTGATAAGAGCAGCTCACTGTGCCTGAGCCATTTGAGCAAACAATATAGGTTATGCTGAACACCTGCTTTCTTTCTGTAAGCCTGGAATTCGGGTACATAGTAGGCAGGGAGTGCTTATGTGACCGGCCCCCACTGGGCACAGCCTCTCACGAGCTTCCCTGCTGGGCAACACTTCACACGATGTGCCCATCCTGTGTGACTCCGAGGAAGAACACTGGGGAGGTCTGTGCCTGGTATCCTCCAGTCTTCACACGTGCACCTCTGTTCCCTTTGCTGACTCTGCCCTGTATTCTTTTACTATGACAAACCATAGCTGTGAATCCTCAGAGTGAATCACTGAACCTGGATGGTCTTGGGGGCCTCCAGGATAGTAGAATACAGCAAACAGATCTTGTTAATGTCACTAGGAAAGATTGTCAGCCTAAGACAAAGAGACATATGATACTAGTATAAAAGCACATAAAAAACAAAACACTAAGCTGTGATGCTGCATGCCTGAAATTCCAGTACCTGGCAGGCTAAGAGGACCAGAGGTTCACGCAACTTATCAAGACCCTACTTATTTGTTTATTTTGCTATTAGAGATTGAATCCAGGGGCATTTTACCTTTGAGCTACATCCCCAGTCCTATTTTATTTTTATTTTGAAACCGAGTCTCACTAGATTGATGAAAGTCTCACTACTTGCTGAGGCTATCCTCTAACCTGCAATCCTCCTGTCTCACGGCCTCCCAAGTACTGCGATTACAAGCCTGCACCGCCATGCCTGGCTGTGAGACTGTATTTATTTATATATTTTGTATGTGTGTGCTGTACTGGGGATAGAACCTAGGGTCATTCTGTTAGGATAAGCAGCCCAGTTATGCCAAAGATGGCACCTCTCCGACTTCCCTTCCGGATTGTGCTGACTACCTCATAGCCAGCCAAAGGGGGCCACGGGATGCCCAACAACCAGTCCGCTGATAACACACTCACTGGGGTATGAACCACCCAATCAGTAAACGCCCCGTACTTCGTGTGATCTTCCGCTGTGAGCGGAAGCCCCCTCCTTTTCAAAAAACCCCCAGCTGCCTGATATAAAAGGGAGCTGGGCTGTCTTAATAAAGCTTCTGCTTGCTTGCTTGCTTATCTCCGATGGCTGGCCTTGGGTTTTTTCTGCACCGAACTTCCACTTTCACATTTTACCTCTGAGCTATATTCCCATCAAACTATACTCTTTTATTTTGAAATATAGCCTCACTAAGTTGTGGAAGGCCTCACTAAATTGCTGAGGCTGGTCTCAAACCTGCAATCCTCCTGTGTCAGCCTCCCAAATACTGAGATTACAAGCATGCGCCACTACTCAAGGCTTGAGAGACTCTATTTAAAAAACAAAATAAGTCAGGTGTGGTGACACATGCTTGTAATCCCAGCATTTGGGAGGCCGACACAAGAGGATTGTGGTTTGAGGATAGCCTCAGCTACTTAGTGAGACCCTTTGCAACTCAGTGAGACTCTGTTTCAAAATAAAAAATAAAGTCGGGCATGGTGGCGCACGCTTGTAATCCTCGTGCTTGGGAGGCAGAGACAGGAGGATTGCGCAGGTTCGAAGCCAGCTGCGCTGGCTTAAGAGACCCTGTTTCCAAATAAAAATATAAAAATAGGTCTGGGAGTGTACCCTGGAGATAGAAGGGTTTCCAGGAACCCCAGTACCACACACACACACACACACACACACACACACACACACATAATAATAATAATAAAATATAAAAAATAAAAAATAGGGCTGGGGGAGTAGGTTGGAGGTAGAACACCCCTGGGTTCCATCCACAGTACCGCAAAAAATTAATTAATTAATTAATTAAAATGGGCTAGGGGTATAGCGCGAAAGTAAAATTCCTCTGGGTTCAATCCCCAATATCATAAAAAACAAACAAAAAACAAAAACACAATTTCTTAAATTTGAATCAGAAATACCAATATGAAGCCGGGCATGGTGGTGCACGTTTGTAATCCCGGTACATGGGAGGTTAAGACAGAAGGATCACAGGTTCAGACAGCCTCAGGAACTTGTGAGGCCCTACGCACTTAGTGAGACCCTGTTTCAAAATAAAGAATAAAAAAGAGGACTGGGGGGTGTAGCTTGGAGGTAGAATGCCCCTGGGTTCCATCCCCAGTACTGAAAAGAAAATAAATAAATAAAGTAATGAATTCATAATACTGGTATTTCTCCCACCACCCCCTCGCCCCCAGTACTGGGGATGGAACCCAGGAGCATTCTACCTCCAAGCTACACCCTCAGTCCTATTTCTTATTCTTTATTTTGAAATAAAGAACAAAAAACCACCGAGTTGCAAAGGGCCTCACTAAGTTAGTAGCTGAGGCTGTCAGCAAACCACGATCCTCCTGTCTCAGCCTCCCAAATTTTTTTCTTAAATTCTTAGGTTGTGCCCATCATGGTGGCGCATGCCCGTAATTCCAGTATTTGGGAGGCTCAGAAGGAGCACAGCCAGCCTCAGGGGTTTAGTGAAGCTGTTAGCAACTTATCGAGACGCTGTTTCCAAATAAAAACTAAAATAGGGCTGGGGGTGATGAACCCAGTAAAAGGGCTCAAAGAAACAAGGAAGCTATCAAACACTAGAAGTATGGGGTGTGATGTAGCTCAGTGGCAGAGCATTTGCCTAGCATGTGCATGGCACTGATTCAATCCCCAATACTGCAAAAATATTTTTTTAAAGACTAGAAGTATGACAAAGAACAAATACACCAACTTAAAGAGTCTCCCAATGAAACAATATGTGCATTAAAAAAAACCAGTTAAAACACCAGGCATGCTGGCACATGCCTGTATTCCCTGCCTTGGGAGGCTGAGACAGGAGGATCACAGGTTCAAGGACAGCCTCTGCAAGTAGTGAGACTCATCAACCTAGCAAGACCCTATTTAAAGATCGGGCTGGGGGTAGAGCTGGAAGGGAGAACACCTCTGCGTTTAATCCCCAGTAACATTAAAACAAACAAAAAACAAAACAAAAAACCCCAACTAAAGCTGCATTTAAAATAACTAGTTAAAACTAGTGGTGGAACATGCCTGTAATCCCAATACTTGGGAGGCTGACACAGGAGGATTGCAAATCCAAGAGTCTCAGCACCTAATGAGACTCTTAGCAACCTAGTAAGACCCTGTTTCAAAACAAAAAATAAAAAGGGCTGGGTATAGCTAAGAGTAGAATGCCCCTGGATTCAATCCCCAGTACTCCCACCTTCTGCACACACACACTAGTTAAAACTTATTAAATATATATTTAATATAATTCAAACTTACATGAAAACCAAATCTTCTTTGTCAGCATTAAAGTGGCTAGAGCTCAAACCCACTACTCTGAAAACTGATAAATAAGGCAAAGAACTGAGCATCTATCCTGCTCCTCAGTATGAGCAGTGCTCAGAACATCCTCCCGGGCTGAGGAAGAGCTCCTCACTGAATCAGCTACTAAATGCAGCAGGAAACAATGAGTCTAGGCAATGATCGTGGATGGATGCTACAACCATTTAGGTGAAAGGCTGATGGGGATTTCATGACGGAGGGATCAGATGATACCACCCGAGCCCTCTGAGCCTCTAACTGTGGCGGCCAGACCCCACGTTCTGCTGACACGCAGCAGCACGTCCACAGCACCAGCCACAAGGTGTGTGTGGCACAGGACCTGACCTGAATGGACTCAGGCCTCCAGAGGGAGCTTCCTGTGGGTAGGACACATGGGAACCGGGAAGCCGTCAGCCCAGCCCTCAGATGTGGAAACACAGATGATAAAGACTTCCTTTCTCCAACAGATCAATGTCAGAAAATGGGGGGAGGGCCCAGGAGGGTGGACGGAGGGAGTTAGTCATGGAATAAAGACATTTATAGAATAAGAGTCCAAACAAGAAGAATCAGTTAATCTGATCATTTTCTTTATCTTTTCTTTTTTTTTCTTTTTTGCAGTACTGGGGATTGAACCCAGGGGCATTCTACCCCCGAGCTACACTCTAGTTCTATTTATTTATTTTATCTATTTATTTATTATTTATTTATTTATTGGGGGTCTGGGGATGAAACCCAGGGGCATTCGACCTCCAAGCTACACTCCCTGCCCTATTTTTTTTGTGTGTGTGTGTGGTACTGGAAGTGGAACCCAGAGGCTTTCTACTTCTGGGCTATACTCCCAGACCTATTTTATATTTTATTTGGAAACAGGGTCTCACTAAGTTTAGCTGAAGGCCTCACTAAGTAGCTGAGGCTGGCTTCGAACCTGCTTGATCCTCCTGTCTTAGCCTCCCAAGCGCGGGGATTACAAGCGTGCGCCACCACGCCCGGCTATCCCTGCCCTATTTTTTATTCCTTATTTTGAAACAGGGTCTCACTAAGTTGCAGAGGGCCTCACTAAGTAGCTGAGGGTGTTTACGAACCACAATGCTCTGGTCTTACCCTCCCAAATGCTGGGATTACAAGCATGTGTGCCACCACACCTGGCTTTATTTTTTGTTTTGAAATAGGCTCTAAGTTGTGGAGGGCCTCACTAAGTAGCTGAGGCTGGCTGCAAACCTGTGATCCTCCTGTCTCAGCCTCCCAAGTACTGAGATTACAGGCATGTAGCACCACGCCCGGCTGATGGTGTCATTTTCTGACAGTGGACCTTCAAGCCCCACCCACCCCTCTGGCTGCATTTTGCCTGTCCCTCAGCCCCAGCCATCATCTTCACTCAATTCCTTGAACTAGCCCACTCCTTATACCTCAGGTCCCTTGTGTTGGCCAGGAGAGCTGTCCTCACCCTACCCTGCTCCACCTGGCTCATTCGGCCCCTCTCAGCTCAAAAACTGTCTCTAACAACAGGGATAATCCAACCCCTGCCCCCTGTTACATGCCCTCATGATAACTTATCCTTCTTATGGAAGTACACATGTGTTTTTTAATATCTGCCTCCCTGCCCCAAAGGTCTAAAAGCTCCTTGAAGGCAGGTGCCACACATTCCAGCACTCTGATGTGTAACGGGCACTAAATAAAAATCCTCTTAACAGATTTGTGAACAAATCAAGTACCAGTCATGTGGTTCAACCCAGCAGGTGGGAATTCAAGGACACACTAAGTATGGTCCAGCACCCTTCCGACTGATCTTGGTTGACATGTTAGTACCCAGAACCCGTTTCGGTGCTCAGAGCAGCTGAGGCTCATGGGGAAGGACTCACCACCTCGTAGGACCTGGGAATGGGTATGATGATGGCCAGCACACAGATGAGCTGGAAGATGGCCCCCAGGAAGAGTCCATACCGCAGAAGGTTCTCCAGAAAAGTGGGCTCAGGCACCTCAGGAGGTGAGAAGTCTAGATCAGAGGCCATGGTCCCAGCTGCCGGCTGCCTCAGGGCTCCTCTGACTCACCACGCACCACAGCCAACTCTAAATGTAAAAGGTAAGAATTATTTCTTGAACTCGGGGACATTTTACCTCCAAGCTTTACCTCCAGTCCTTTATTTATTTATTCTTTGTGGTACTGAGGATGGAACCCAGGGGCATTCTACCTCCAAGCTACACCCCCGGCTCTATTTTTTATTCTTTGAAACAGGGTCTAAGTTGCAGAGGGCCTCACTAGGTAGATGAGGCTGGTCACGAACCTGCAATCCTCCTGTCTCAGCCTCCCAAGTACTGGAATTAGAAGCATGTGCCACCATGCTCAGCTATCCCCAGCCCCTTTTAATTATTTATTTTTGTTCTGAAACAGGGTCTCAAGCTAGGTGTAGTGGCACACGCTTATAATCCCAGTACTTGGGAGGCTAAGACAGGAGGATCGCAGGTTCAATGCCAGCCTCAGCAACTTAGTGAGGCCCTCCACAACTTACTGAGACCCTGTTTCCAAATTAAAAAAAAAAAAAAAAGGTCTGGGGGTAGAGCCTGAAGACAGAATGCCACTGGGTTCCACCCCCAGTATCACAAAAAAATAAAAAAAAAATAAAAAAACAAGAAAAGAAAAGGAAAGGAAAAAGAAAGGAGAGAAAAAGGAAAGGAAAGAAAAGAAAAAAGAAACAGGGTCTCACTAGATTACCAAAAGTCTTGCTAAATTGCTGAGGTTGGTCTCAAACTTGCGATCCTCCCAAGTACTGGGATTACAAGTGGCACCACCATGCCTGGCCTCTACAACAGACTTTTAAATGGTCTCACTTGCTCAAACACACACACACAAAACTTGTGTGGTGAAATGTTCACAATTTTTTTTTTTCTTTTTGTACTGGGGATTGAACCAAGGGACATTCTACCTCCAAGCTGCTATACCCACCAGCGCCCCCCCTTTTTTAACCTGATGAGAAAGCGCCTCTCCCCTTTTTTGCGGTAAGGTACTGGGGATGGAACCCAGGGTGGTGTACCTTACAGCTACACCTCCAGCCCTGTTTTTTTAGTCTTTTTTTTTTTTGAAATAGGGTCTCACTGAGTTGCAAAGGGCCTTGCTAAGCTAAGTAGCTGAGGCTGTCCGTGAACCGTAATATCAGTACTCAGGAGGATCACAGGTTCAAAGCCAGCCTTGGCAAAGTAGTGAGGCTCTTAGCAAACTGGTGAGACTGTTTCCAAGTAAAGAAATAAAATCAGCTTTGCCAGGCATGGTGGCGCACGCTTGTAATCCCCACACTTGGGAGGCGGAGACAGGAGGATCGTGCAGGTTCAAAGCCAGCCGCACAGGCGTAAGAGACCCTGTTTCAAAAATATAAAATAGATCTGGGAGTGTAGCCCGTGGGTAGAAGGGCTTCCAGGAACCCCAGTACCACAAAAAAAAAAGAAAAAAAAAATCAGCTTGGAGGTAGAAATTCCCTGGGTTCAATCCCCAGTCAGTACCAAATATATATATACACACATATATTATACACACACACACACACACACACACACACACACACACACACACATTTATCTATTATACATACACATAGAAAGACCAAGAAGCTCATGGAAAGATGCTCAACACCACTGGTTGTTAGGGAAAAGCAAACCCACCACAAACATCACTTCATACCCATTAGCATATTAGCATGGTAATTCTTAAGAAAGAAGGCAGGGGGACAAGTGTTGGCGAGCATGTGGAGAAAGTATGCTGCTGAGAGAAATGTAAAATTGCAGCTGAGCATGGTGACACATGCGTGTCATCCCAGGACTTGGGAGGCTGAGACAGGAGGATTGAAAACAGCCTCTGCAACTAAGCAAGACCCTTTTCCAAAAACATAAAAAATAAGCCAAGCGTGGTGGCACACACCTGTAATCCCAGTACTTGCAAGGCTGAGACAGGAAAATCACAGGTTTGCAGCCAGCCTCAACTACTTAGGCCCTTTGCAACTTAGTGAGACCCTGTTTCAAAATAAAGAATAAAAAATAGGGCTAGGTGTGTAGCTCAGAGGTAGAATGCCCCTGGATTCAATCCCTAGACACACACACACACACACACACACACACACACACACACCATAAAAAATAAAAAGGAAGCCAGGCATGGTAGCGCAAGCTTGTAATTCCAGCATTTGGGAGGCTGAGACCAGAGGATCGCAGTTTGCAGACAGCCTCAGCTACTTAGTGAGGCCCTCCACAACTTAGTGAGACTCTGTTTCAAAATAAAGAATAAAAAATAGGGCAGGGGTTGTAGCTCAGAGGTCAAATGCCCCTGGGTTCCATCCCCAGACCCATAAATAAATAAATAAATAAATAAATAAATAAATAAATAAGGCTGAGGTTGCCCAGAGGCAGAACACCTGAGTTCAATCCCCAGCACCAAAAAAGAAAGAAAAAAAAGAAAAAAATAGAAAAGGAAAAAAGTAAGATGGTACAGCTGCTATGAAAAACTTTGATATTTCCTTAAAAAATTATCATAGAATTTATGATCCGGAAATTCCACTAAATATATACCCAAAAGAACTGAAGGCAAAGACTCAGATACCAATGCTCACAGCACCATTATTTACAACCAAATGACAGAAATAACCGAGAGTCCAACAAATGAAGAGAGAAACAAATAGTAGTACACTATGGAATTTTATTCAGCCATACAAAGGAACAAAATTTGGATACGTACAATATGGATAAATCTTGACAATATTATGAAATGTGAATAAATACATGTGAAATAAGCCAGACACAAAAAGACAAGTATTGTATAATTCTACTAATATGAGATTTCTAGGATGAGCAAACTCATAGACAGAAGTAGATTTTTTTTTCTTATGCAGTGGTGGGGAATAAACCCAGGCCCTTATACATCCTAGGCAAGCTCTCTACCACTCAGCCACATCCCCAGCCCTGAGAGCTATTCTTGAGCAGGTATGGAGTTTTCATCTGGAAGGATGAAAAACTTCTGAAAACAGGTAGTGGTGACTGTTATACAACACTGCTAATGCCAGTAAATTTTATACTCAAAATGGTTAAAATTGTAAATTTTATGTTATGTATATTTAATACAGTAAAATAATTTTACCTGTTTCTTACTTCTTCTTTTGTGTGTGTGGTACTAGGGACTGAACCCTGGAGCGTTGTACTTCGAGCTATATCCTCAACCCCATTTTAATTTTGAAAGAGAGTCACACTAAATTACCATGAGCTCAGCCTCTCAAACAGCTGGGATTACGGGTGTGCGCCACTGTGCCTGGCTCTATACATTTCTGCGGGATGGCCCTGGGCACAAGGACTGTCTCAAAGACCTTCATCTGCCTTGCCTCTGCTGTTTTTCCAACATGAGGAATGAATATCCGGGCGTGGTGGTACACGCCTATAATCCCAGTACTAGGGATGCTGAGACAAGAAGGTGACAGGTTTGAAGCCAGCCCTGGCAACTCAGGGAGGCTCTCATCAACTTAGCAAGACCCTGTTTTCAAATTAAAATAAAACAAGGCTGGGGATGTAGCTCAGAGATAAAATGCCCCTGAAGGATAATAAAACGATCAACTAAGCGAAAGGAGTGGCCTTAGCACAAATGTGTTCTGCTTCCTTTTCAACATGGTAACTTCAAAGGCTGAGCGCCTAAGCCAGCCGGGCGACCCTTCAACCTCAGTCCTGTCTACTCTGGGATGGCCTTCAGAGTCTGAGCTCATTTTCTTTTTCTTTCTTTTTTTAGTCATAATCTTCAGAGCTGACAGATCTTTGTTCTCCTAAGGAGGATCTGACTTCTGGAAAGAAGCCAACATCATCTGGTTCCAAGGGTGGTGAATCAGGTGGGGCATCATGCTCAGGAATGCCATTTTTGGTCAAATACAAGGTATGACACTCAGACTCAGGCAGATTGTTTGGAGTGGCTCATAAGCTGGCCCTGAAGTGAATTCCAAGGCAGCTGCCAGAATGGCTTCAACGGAAAAACTGCACAGCCCCTGGAGGGCACCAGCCCTTGAATGTGGAAGTTTAAGGAAGCTGTCTCATTTCTTCAGTTGCACCCCATAAAGTAAAATGCCCTTGGCCCCAAGCTTCATGCGGAAGGCTATAGCAAGCCTACTGGGCTTCTCAAAGCTCAGACTTCTCCAAAAGCAACATTATTATGAACATTTGGAGTGGTACAACAGAAAGGCCAGGCCGCACATCAGGAAGCGGGGCACAGAGCCGAGTCTATCAGCCAGGAGCCACCCTTGGGGCTGATCTCTCAAATGCCTGCAGACTCCATGTTCTCAAGCTAAGCGACAGTATCTACTGAAAGCCCTAATACATTCGAGCTTTTCCTTTTAATGGGAATTAGGCAATATATATAACAAGAGTCACAAAAGTGATTATATCCTTTGATTGAATAACTTACTTCCTAGAATTTATAAAAAGGAAACAATTCAAAAGAAAAAGCCCCCAGGTACAAAAAAAGTTCACGCAGCGCTACTCATAATAGGAAAACAGGAAGCAACCAAAGCGTTCAACAATACGGAAGCAGTTAACCCAATCATCTAAGTCATAGCACAGCCCCTCACTAAAACAGCAATCGCCATGGCACATAATCAGTGTGTTAGCAGGTCAGTGGAAGTCTTTGCAATGTGACACTAATTGGAAAAGGTAAACGACTACATAAACACTGACTGCAATCAGGTATAAATTCATTTCACTGGCTAAAGACCAAAAGAGGCCACAGGAAAATGCAAATAGCTGCTGCTAAGGTGAAGGAGTCCTGAACTTCAATTTTTTGGAATGTTACTGAAGCACTGAGTACAGTTTAAAAGAAAAATCTATGCCCTCTCTACTTCCTTCTCAGTACTTCTGATTAAGGTAGAACCAAGCCAAGCGTGGTGGCGCACACTTGTAATCCCCGTGCTTGGGAGGCTGAGACAGGAGGATCGCACAGGCTCGAAGCCAGCCTCAGCTACTTAGTGAGGCTCTCAGCAACTTAGTGAGACCCAGTTTCAAAATAAAACATAAAATAGGTCTGGGAGTATAGCCCGGAGGTAGAAAGCCTCTGGGTTCCACCCCCGTAGCACAAAATAAAATAAAATAAAATAAAATATTCTTTGGAACTTAAAAAAAAAAGGTAGAACCAAGTACTAGCCAATAAAACTTTCTGCAATGATGGAAATGCTCTTCAGCTGCATGTGCCTATTGAGTACTTAACATGGTTATAAAGGAGCTGAATTTATCATCTGAGTTCCATTCAGCTTTAGTGGGCTGGACTGCAGTTACATGTGGCCAAAGGCACCCTACTGGAAAGCAAGGTGAGCAGGGCGGTTATGCATCGGTTCCCGCTTCGAAATGCGCATCTCCTTTCCTCACTTTCTCTGCACCTTTGTGCTCTACTTCCCAGCCCACCTTCTGGGTTTTTCGTTCCTAATTACAGAAGTGATACACGCCCGAGACTCCGCTCCCTGTAACAGGCCTGGGTTCCGCAGCAGCAGCGAGCAAAGCACCGGCATGGCTCCTACCGTCAGTTCCCTTCGCAGCCACTCCAGGAGGAGCATGACTACCGACAGCGAAGAAACCGAGGCGTGGAGGGGCTACAGGGCCTGCAGGGACTGCCTGGCTACGTGGCAAAGATCCAACGTGGCCGGCTTCCTCTGCGCCAGAGCCCTGACCAACTAGGTCAATGGACTTCAAACCGCGGGCTGTGGCCCATTAGTGAGCCACAGAAACCACTCAGGAGGCAGCAAGCAATACTTTCTCTTTTTAGCTTTATTAGCCAGTGTTTAATTTAATGGAATAAACAGCAATAGAAAAGCATCAGTGTGTATGTGCCCTGAAACTCTGTTACAGCCATCAACATGGCTGTCTCTGAGAACTATTACACTAGAGTCTACCATTATAAGAATCTGGGCTTTTTTCCAGAGTGGAAGGGGAACTACTGGAAGGTGCACAGCAAAGAACCTACTGAGCCCTCTGCGGGGCTGCTGTGCTGAGAGGCTGCGGGGAAGGGAAGCAGCAGGGAGCCATTTAGACCGCCACACACTCAGGACACACACTTACTCCAAAGCAGTAGAGTGGAGGCCGTACGTTCTCAGGTTGCAGGTCTATTGTGAAGAGAGGACCAACCAGACTGCTCAGGCACAATCTGAAAGAAGTCAAAATAATCGGTGAGGGGGGGAAACTGTTCCGTGTGAAACCGTAATGGTAAGCAGAAGTCAAACAGCATTTTTCAAACTCTGCAGAGTATTACAGCACAACAAACACTGTTTTGAGGTGCTGGGAACTGAACCCAAAGGCATTTTATCTCTGAGCTACACCCCCCAGACCTCTTTTATCTTTTAATTGAAAACAGGTTCTCAGCCGGGCGTGGAGGCGCATGCTTGCAATCCCCGCGCTTGGGAGGCTGAGACAGGAGGATCGACAGGTTCGAAGCCAGCCTCAGCTACTTAGTGAGGCTCTCAGCAACTTAGTGAGACCCTGTTTCCAAATAAGATATAAAAAAAATAGGTCTGGGAGTATAGCCCGGAGGTAGAAAGCCTCTGGATTCCACCCCCAGTACCACCAAAAAAAAAAAAAAAAAAGAAGAAAACAGGTTCTCCTTAAGTTGCTGAGGCTGGCTGCAAACCTGCAATCCTATCTCGGCCTCCCAAGTACTGGGATTATAGGCATCATGTCCAGCTAAGAATAAATTTTAATGTATGCAGTGTTTTAAACAAAACACAGATCCAGGTATCTCAGAATATAAATGTATTGTAAACAACTTCACTGAAGAGGTTGAGGGAATAAAATGACGATATACATAACTCTGGAAATGAGAATCTATAAAACCAGAGGCAAAAGGAACTATACACATGAATTATACTCTAGTGGATTAAAATTGTTTCCCATGGAACAACACACACAGGTAAATAACCCTGAAACTACCACACACTTACACCAGAATTCGCACATACCTAGGGGGATGGTAGAAGTCCGGTGTGTCCTAGGTGAAGTGGGGGATTACAGGTAAGGAAGCTAGAATAGCCATGTAGTGAGGAATGCGAGCTGAGGACATAGTGCTTATCCTAATATAGATAGGTGATTACCTGCAGAAAGGTTTATAGACAAGTGTATCTATTCACAAATATCTCCTGCTCTGCCCACCGAGAGGGCCTGGAAACAAGAAGGCCCGTGGCAAGCGCACATCTGCATGCACAGATACTGGTTTCTAGCCATTCTGCAATCAAAGGGAGGAAGGCACCTTGGAAAATGGCTAGTTCCGTAACTAGGACAGAAATATATAGGATGAGCTGGGCATGGTGGCGCACGCTTGTAATCCCAGTACTTGGGAGGCTGAGACAGGAGGAGCACAGGTTCACAGCCAGCCTCAGCTACTTAGTGAGGCCCTCCAAAACTTAGTGAGACCCTGTTTCAAAATAAAGAATAAAAACTAGGGCTGGTAAAATGCCCCTAGGTTCAATCCCCAGTACAAAAAAAAAAAGCCTTAGCTACTTAGTGAAGTTCTCCATAACTTAATGAGACCCTGTTTCCAAATGGGGTGGGGGGTGGCGGTGGTGTAGCTTGGAGGTAGAATACCTCTGGGTCCAATCCTCAGTACCAAAAACAAACAACAAAAAAAGAAATATATAGGATGAGCCTGGAGCAGAAAATATGAAAGTGAGCTGGGCATGGTGGTGCTCACCTGTAATACTAGCACTCGGGAGGCTGAGATAGGAGGATCAAAGGTTCAAGGCCGACCTCAGCAGCACAGTGAGACTCTCAGCAACCGAGCAACACCCTGCTCCAAAATCAAAATAAAAAACACAACTGTGGATGGAGCTTGGAGGTGAAATGCCCCTGGGTTCAATCCCTAGAACCAAGGAAACATCAAAGTACATAAAACAAAACAAACAAAAAAACAAAAACATTGAGACAGTAGTAGGTCAAAGGAAGAGCTTGAGTGGTAAAAGCTGGAATTAGAGCATTAAGATAAAGTAGTATTCAAGGAAGTATAAAACAAATACTCAGGAATCCACGCTGACATAAACGACTGAGTAACAGACGTCAGGGACTAGGCAAACCTCCCGAGAGCTGGGTGCAGTGTCCCACGACTGCAACCTCAATGGCTCAAGAGGCTGAGGTTGGAGGATGGCGGCTTTCAGGCAACCCGGGCAACTCGGCAAGACCCTGTCTCGAAAGTAAATAAAGAAGGCTGGGTATGTAGTTGTGGGGTAAAGTGCTCCTGGGTTCAATCCTCAGTGCTAAGGAAAGAAGAAAGAAAAGATCTCCCATGGATAACTCCCTATCTACCTTCAAGTATGACTTTCTTCTGTGAGTAGTGTGGAAATGAGAGGGAATAAAAACAAAAACTTTACTGCCTCATGAGAAGTGACCTGAATTAACATCAACAATGATAACTCAGCAGGTGGCGCACACTTGCAATCCTAGTGCTTGGGAGGTTGAGACAGGAGGATGTGCAGGTTCGTGGCCAGCTTCTGCTATTTAGTGAGACCCTTCACAACTTAATGAGACCAATTTTCAATAAAATTTTTAAAATAAAATAAGGCTGGGGGTATAGCTCATAGGTAGAATGGCCTGGGTTCGAGCTTCAGTACCACATACAAAAAACAGAAATTCATAATACTCTATATCCTTGAAGACTATGGTCTTCTTCTCCAGAACCCATAATACACTAATCATGAGAAAACAATCCCAATTGGAGAATTATTCTGCAAAATAGTCCTCAAAATTGTCAGGATCATCTCCAACATAGAAAGTCTGATAAACTGAAGTCAAGAGCAGTGATAGGAGACATGATTACTAAATGAATTACTAAGTGCATGGAATCCTGGGACACAAAAAAGGCAAGAAAGACTGAGAAAATGTGAATGAAGTAGGGATTTGTCAATAATAATGTATCAATATTAGCTCATTCACTGGCAGATGCACCATAGAGGAATTCACCAGTATCTTCACAGTAATATTGTAAATCTAAAATTGTCCTAACACTATTTTTTTAAGCAGGGGGCAGTTGCACACATCTGTAATCCCAATACTTGGAGGCTGAGATGGGAGGATTACAGGTTCCAGGCCAGGGGCATTTTACCACTAAGCTACACACCAGCACTTTTTTTTTTTTTTTTTTTTTTGGTAGTACTGGGGGTAGAACAGGGGATTTTACCCCCGAGCTACACTGCTCAGCCCTATTTTTGTTTTGTTTCGAAACAGGGTCTCACTAAGCTGCAGAGGGCCTAAGTAGCTGAGGCTGGCTGCAAACCTGTGATCTTCCTGTCTTTGCCTCCCAAGTAGTGGGATTACAAGTGTGTATCACCAAGTCCTGCAACATCACCCCCAAGCCTTTTCTTTTTTTTTACTAAATTGAAACAGGGTCTTGCTAAGTTACTGCAGGCTGGGCTTGACGTTGTGATCCTCCTGGCTCAGCCTCTCAAATACTGGGATTATAAGTGTGTGTGCACCACCACAGGCACCAAATGATGTTTAATTTGAAAAGTAGGTACAGTAGCCGGGCGTGGTGGCACACGCCTGTAATCCCTGAGCTTGGGAGGCTGAGACAGGAGGATCATGGTTCACAGACAGCCTCAGCTACTTGGTGAGACCCTGTTTCCAAATAAAATATAAAACAGGTCTGGGAGTATAGCACGGAGGTAGAAAGCCCCTGGGTTCCACCCCCCTGTACCACCAAAAAGAACAAAAAGTAGGTATAGTAAGAGATTAATAATAACTAATTATAATTATAAAATAGAATCGTAACAATATATGTAATAAATCACGTGGATATGATCTTTTTCTCAAAATACTGTTTTTCTTTGATGTGAGAGGTTACAAAACCCACATGATGAGATAAAGTGAGGTGAACATAGACATTGTGAGACCGGGTAGGCTCCTATTAGCCTTCTTAAAATAGGTTACAACGAAGCCGGGCGTGGTGGTGCACGCTTGTAATCCCTACGCTTGGGAGGCAGAGGCAGGAGGATAGAGGCCAACCGCGCTGGCTTAAGAGACCCTGTTTCAAAAATACAGAAAATAGGTCTGGGAGTATAGCCCAGAGGTAGAAGGGCTTCCAGGAACCCCAGTACCACCACCAAAAAAAAAAAAAAAAAATGTTACAAGGAGCCGGGTGTGGTGGCGCACGCTTGTAATCTCCGCGCTTGGGAGGCGAAGACAGGAGGATCGCGCAGGTTCAAAGCCAGCCGTGCTGGCTTAAGAGACCCTGTTTCCAAATAAAAAGTATAAAATAGGTCTGGGAGTGTAGCCCGAGGTAAAGGGCTTCAAGGAACCTCAGTACCTCAATAAATAAATGAATAAATAAATAAATAAATAAATGTTAGGGGGAGAATCATCCTGGAGCCACGACATGCAGGTAGTTGGATATCGGAAGCAGATGTTGGCGACTGGCTGGGGATCCTTGATAACTGAAAGCTTTTTTGTGTTGGTTGTTTTGTTGTTTTAGAAACCTTTCAGAGCACTGTAATTGGACACTATCTTTTTAACCAAAGTGCTGTTTCTCAGGCCTTTGGTATGGATGACTTCAATGTTGTGACCCATTTAAGGATCCTTTTCCATAACTGTGTCCTTTAATGCCTGTGCAATTCAGAACACTTTGGCAAATTTCAGTAACGTCCACATTGCTGACTGTTTCGCTTCCTTTTTTATTTCCTCTATTGAGAACTCAGTAAGCTCTCCCAATTTTTTATCTTTCAGTTCAAATCTTGCCTGAATTTGTCCATCTCTGACTCGCACTATGGCTTCGTGTCACTTCTTTCAGGGGACCCCTTACTGATGTCTTCACATGGGTGCAATGCTTTCTCGTGGACACATCATCACCAATGCAAACATGTTTTCTCTTCCTGTCTTCCACCCACAATTTAATGCCTATTCTACCTTAACCAAGAATTATCATACAGTGTGGCTGTAACTTTTGCAATCTGAGGTATGACCACAAAACTAGCACAATTTCATTTCATGAGAATTCTTTTTTTTTTTTTTTGGTGGTACTGGGGATCCTGGTAGCCCTTCTACCTCCGGGCTACACTCCCAGACACAGGGTCTCTTAAGCCAGTGAGACTGGCTCCCAACCAGCGCGATCCTCCTGTCTCCGCCTCCCAAGCGCCGCGGGGATTACAAGCATGGGCCACCATGCCCGGCAATCATGGGAATTCTTACCATAGGTTTCAGCAACCTCAGCATAGCATTTCTTTCTTTACTAAGTTAGCAACTTTCCCCTTTTCGAGTAAAGAAAACACTTTTGGCCTTCTCTCTGGCATATGCAAATTGCCAGCATCACTACACTTGTGCCTGGGACCCATTATGAAATGAAATAAGGGCTTCCCAACACAAGCGCTGCAGCGCACAACAGGCGATCTGACAGATAACTGAGGGCGAAGAGAGCAAGGCGTCCACAGCTTTTCCAAGAAAAAGTGATTTGCGTTCGGGCGGGATGCGGCAGGAAGGCGGAGGGCTTCGTCGTGCTACTCGACACACACTCTTAAACTTATCAATTGTTTATTTCTGGAACTTTCCACTCAGTATTTCAGACCACAGGTAACTGAAACTGCACATAGGTGAGGAGCAACGTACTCACCTCCTTGTGCGTGAGGGTGTGCGCTGGGAATCGACCCTAAGGGCGTTCTATCTCTGGGCTACATCCCTAAGCCCTACATTATTTTCCATTTGAAACAGGGCCTCCAACAGCGATCTTCCCGTCTCAGCCTCCCAGTGCAGAGATCACAGGCTGCGCCACCAGACTGGCTCCTCCTCCTCTTGGAGAATAAATCATCCACCTGGCACTTTCCTTGCTGTCTCCTTTAATCCTCGGAATAAGCCCATATGCCCTTCCTTTTTTTTTTTTTTTTAAATATATTGGGATTGAATCCCGAGGCAGTCTACCTCCTTTTTAATTTTTGAAACAGGGTCTCACCAGGTTGCTGAGAGGCTCACAAAGTTGCTGAGGCTGGCCCCGAACGCGCAATCCTCCCGCCTCAGCCTCCCACTCTGTACCCATCTTACAGAAAGGAAACGCGACCTGCCGACCGCTCCACCGCGATACCGGGCGCGTGCAGGCTCTGAACCCCGGCCTGACTTACTCCGGAGCTCCACCCGCTGGAGAGAGGCCGGGGCGCGTCTGTGAGGTGCCCCGAGTTCTGGCCCAGGCTCGGGACTACAGAGTGGACGCACCCGGCGAGGCCCTACGCCTCCCTGGAACTCAGATCCCCCATCCATGGAACTTTCCAGCGCCCGCCCCGGGCTGAGCGAGGCCTCCGCCCTCGGGCGACACCGGCGACACCGGCCACACGGCGCCGGCGCCCGCCCCTCCCTCGGCTCCCGCCGCCAGCGGCTCGGAACTCACCTCCGGCGCCGCCGCGCCGCTCCCCCGGAAGTAGTTCCCCAGGACGGAAGTTTCCGGAAGTGACGTACATAGCAACCGCGCGCTCGGCCCCGCCCGCGTTGCTAGGCTGCGAAGCGCGTGGTCGCTAGGCGCCGTGGTCCCCACTCTAAGAGCCGCGCACAGAGGCTTAGGGAAGAGGTCCGGCCCCGTGGAGTCTCTCCGGCCTTTACCACTTACTGCGTTTCCGCAAATGTTTACGGAAGCCTTGATTCTAGGTCAGCCCCTGACCTAGGAGCCCACAGTGCCCGTGGTGGGGGGAGTGGGCGCAAATAGAAACATGCTACAATTCAGACCAAAGGAAACTGTTATCATTTCTTCAAAAAATACCCACCAAATGGGCGTGGTGGCTCATGCCTGTAATCCTAGTAGTTGGGAGGTTTAGACAGGAGGATCGCAGATTCCAAGACAGCCTCAGAAAGTAGCTAGACTCATCAACCTAGGGAGACCCTGTTTCAAAATAAAAAGGGTCTGGGAGTGTAGCTCAGAGGTAGAGTGCCCCTGGGTTCAATCCCTAATACCACATAAAGAGGGTGGTGTGGTGGCACAGGTCTGTAATCCCAGCACTTGAAATGCCGAGACAGAGGGATTGCAGGTTCCAGGCCAGCCTTAGCAATTTAGCAAGGCCCTCAGCAACTCAATGAGACCCTGTTTCAAAATAAAAATAGATGAGACCGGAAGATTACGGTTCAAGGACAGCCTCAGCTACATAGTGAGGCCCTTTGCAACTCAGTGAGACCCGCTTTCAAATAAAGAATAAAAAATTGGGCTGGGAGTGTAGCTTGGAGGTAGAATGCCCCTCAGTTCCATCCCCAGTACAGAAAAGAAAAAAAAGAAAGAAAAAAAGAAAAGATAGAAGAAGGGCTAGGAGTGTTGCACAGATGTAGAGTGCCCCTAAGTACAATCCCCATTACCACCACCCAAAAAATAATAATAATCCATGGATTGTGTCCTTCCTTTGGAGTTTACAATATGTTAGAGGGGAACAGAGGGAAGTAATTAAATGAGCATGAATCACACTGTGATAAGTGGAAAACAAGGAACAGAATCTGTGATTAAGAATGGGTGGGGCAAGTGGAGACATAGAGTGTGGTAGGCAGCCTCCACTGTGCCTGGGTGATGGCTAACTCCTGAGATCCTCACACCGAGAGGGGCTGCCTGGTGTCACTCATCACTGGCTGTGGAAACTGTGGAGCATACGTTTCAAGATTAAGTCAGAAAAGACACTGCAAGTTCCTCTTTCTCTCTCTTGGTCGCACATGGGCAATTCCATGCCCTGAGGGCACAGAGGCAGCCCTGTGGAGAGGCTCACATGGATAGTTTCCAAGCTTCTGACAGCAACACCAAAGGCACCAGCTATCTTGGACATGGATCCTCCAGGCCTGGTTCAGGTGACCACCATAGCCCAGACTGCAACCTTGAATAAAATCTCATGAGAGACGTGAGCTGGAAACACCCCGCAGAGTCACTCCAACTCCTGACCCACAGAAATTATAAGTAAGAAATATTATTTTTAAACCCCTCAGTTTCAGAGTCATCATGCCCTATAGGTAACTAATAACTATAGAGGAGAGAGGAGGAAGGGTTGGGTGCTAGAGGTTCAAAGAAGAATGAGACACCTCTCTCTCTCTCTCTCTCTCTCTCTCTCTCTCTCTTCCTCTCTTTCTCTCTCCCTCTCTCTCTCATACTGGAATTGAACCCAGGGCCCTAGTGCTCTACCACTGAAGTATATCCCCAGCACTAGGAGCTTGCTCTCTTTGGGGAGATAAAAGTAAAAATAATTGTAATTCAACTGGATGCAGTGGTGCACATCCGTAATCCCAGTACCTGGATTGCTGATGTGTGCATGTATATCTCCACAAGTTTTTTTTATCCCATTGAGATGTATGACTACAATGCACCAATAAAGATTTATTTTAAAAACTGGTGGTATAACAGCCCAAAGATAGAATATCTCTCAGATCAATCACCAGTATAAGAAAGAGAGAGAGAGAGAGAGAGAGAGAGAGAGAGAGAGAGAGAGATTTGGTGGTGGAGCAGGGAAGGAGAGGTCAGGGGAAAAAGTTAAGGCCTGAGGGTAACAGACATTTAGGACAGGATTTGTTATTTACCCAAGAGGGGACCATTATGAGGTACAGTATTTTATGGGTTGAATTATTACCCAAGAAAGATACGATGGAGCTGGGCATAGGCACAGGCCACTATGTGGGACACCGTGTACTTAGGACACTGAGTCAGGAGGATCGAGGGTTTGAGGCTAGCCTCAGAAACTTAGCAAGACCTTCCACAGCTTACTGAGAACTTGTTTTAAAATAATTAAAATAAGCTGGGCATGGTGGCACATGCTTATAATCCCAGGGCTTGGGAGGCTGAGACACGAGGATCACAGGTTCACAGCCAGCCTCAGCTACTTAGTGAGGCCCTCTGCAACTTAGACTCTGTTTCAAAATAAAGAATAAAAAATAGGGCTAGAGGTAGAATGCCCCTGGACTCAATCCCCAGTACCATACACACAGACACAAATGTGGAACCCTAACATTTTGTGCCTCCGAATGTGACCTTATTTGAAGACAGGCTATTTAGAAAGATAATCAAGAGCCAGGCATGGTGGCGCATGCTTGTAATTCCCGCGCTTGGGAGGCTGAGACAGGAGGATCGCATGGGTTCGAAGCCAGCCTCAGCTACTTAGTGAGGCTCTCGGCAACTTAGTGAGACCCTGTTTACAAATAAAAATATAAAATAGGTATGGGAGTAAAGCCCAGAGGTAGAAGGCCTCTGGGTTCCACCCCCAGTATCACCAAAAAAAAAAAAAAAGAAGAAGAAAGAAAGATAATCAAGTTACAGTGAAGTGTCTGGAGTGGGCTCTAATCCAACGTAAAGAGGGGAAATCCAGACACAGACGTGCATAAAGGATATTCTATAAAAGTGAAGGCAGCCAGCCGTGGGGGTGCACACCTACAATTTCACACTGGAGGCTGAGGCAGGAGGATCCCACGTCCAAGGCCAGCTTTGGCAATTTAATAAAACCCTGTCTTAAAAATTTTAAAAAAGTCTAGGGGTGCAGTTCACTGGTAGAGCACCCCTGAGGTCCATCCTCAGTACCTCTCCCCCAGACTGAAGGCACATATTGGGGCAATACCTCTATAGCCAAGAAATACCAAAGATGGTCAGTAAACCACCAGAGCTAGGAGGAAGCCAGGGAATGGATCCCTGGCTGCCCTCAGAAGGTGCCAGCAGACACCTTGATTCCAGACTGCCACACACACACAAAGGCAAGCCCTCAGAGAGACTGCGTGCATGCATAAACATTGCGCAACCCCACCAACCCCACCAGCCCATGCACGCTGGATAAATGTCTACCATACGAGCGCTCTTGAAAGAGGGAAGGATGGGCAGAGACTGAGGCATCTGAGAGGGCTTCCTGACGGAGGTGGCCCCTGTGGTTCTGGGGGATGAGCCGGTCTGGAAGGGAAGAGGAAAGGAGAGGTACAACCCTTGCTTTCTCTCCTAAGCCTTTGCTCTTCTCCATCTCTCTGCCTGGAATACCCTCTCGCTCTTCTCAAGATAGGCTTATCCTATTGCTCAGGGCTCAGTCCAAACATCCGTTTTTCAGCAAGGGCTGCCAGGATCACCTTTGTAAACTGTATTCCCTAAAGATGGCTGCAGCGGCAGAGGGAACTTTCTGTCCCACCTGCTCTTCTGACAATGGCTGCTTGGAGCAGTAGACTACTGTGTGATAGGTCGGGTTCCTTCCCCTTCGGTCGCTTCCCTCCTTCCATCACAGGACCCTACAGCTGGGACAGGAGACAGAACCCTGGAAGCCAGAAGCGGAGTGGGGGCGGACTCCAGATGTTGCCAGACTCCAGATGTCCTGGGGCAGGCTCCAGATGTCGCCAGAGGACCGGCATTCTCCCGCTTTGCTAGCCCACCACAAGACCCCGACTACATAAATACACTCACCTCCTCTCTGTGGTGTGACTGCTGGCCGATCAGCCCCTTCCCTCATGGTCTGCAGACCTCACCCAAAGGGGCCAATTAATTAAAGAGGCCTGGTCTCACACACAAACTTGGCTGGTTTTTGCCTCCTTTGCGACCTCTGACTCAATTTCAATGTTACATCTGGTGCTGTAACCCAGGAGGTTTTTTTTTTTTTACCCCTCCCTGAGCCCTGTGACTCCCCAGTGGTTCTGCCAAGCTCCTGAGGGGGTCTCTCCTCTTTACTCCCAGGAACCTGGACTTTCTGACCCTTAATTGGACCAACCACTCTCAGAGTGAGTTCCTTTCCCTTCCTCTGGTCAGCGGGTCATCGCCTCTGGCTTCTCACCTCCAGCTTCTCTGTTTGTCCAAATGTGTGGCCGCATCAGAGTTGCCTCCAGACAGCCAGGTTGTCTTCCAGCCTTGAGAAGCGGGTGAAGAAATCCCTCCTGTCCTCTTGGTCCCTTCGGCCCTGAGAAGGGAATGGTGATGTTCTTCCTATCCTCTAGGCCACATTCCTGAACATTGATCAGGATAATGGGGACACCTGTCTCCTGTCTTCATTCTCATTGCCAAAATTCCAAAATAGATCCCCAGTCCCCACTGGGTTATTTCCTTGCTAATCTGAGCCTAAGGCTATTGGAGGATTTGTGCCCCAAACACCTCTGTTTCTATTATAACATGGCATGGCCTCAGTACAAATTGGATAATGGGTCTCCGTGGCCCGAAAACAGAACTCTGGATTTTAATATACTGACTGATCTCAGCAGCTTTTGTAAGCAGTTTGGTAAATGGTCGGAGGTCCTTTACTTTCAGGCCTTTTTCCTGCCCTCCCGTCCCTCTCTTTGTTCCCACTGTCCCACCGCTCAAGTCCTACTGGCTAGGGACACCTCCCAAACTCTGACCCCTCTCCCCTGTCAGCCACCATTTTCAAATCTGCTGAGTCACAGTCGCCATCCTGTGACTTTGCCTAGTTACAGGCACCATCTTCTGCTTCCACTCCTGATCGCCAGGACCTCTCCTCACCGCCCTGACCTCCACCCTACCCTAAGCAAGCCTCTCACCCTAACCCGCTCCTTTCCCCCCCACACCGTGCTCCCTTAAGGGGCCAACCCTTACCTCCCTCGCCTTCCCCGTAAGTCACCGTGCCTACTCTAGGGACCCCCCTTATCTCTTGGCTCCTGTCACGAGGTGGCCAGTGCGGAGGGCATGGTCTGTGTCCATGTCCCTTTCTTCCCCCCAGGCCTTGCTCAAATTGAAAGAAAAATGGGTTCTTTTTCCTCCAATCCATCCAGTTTTATTAAGGAATTCCAATATATTATTCAAGCATACAGTCTCACATGGCATGATCTTCATGTCATCTTAACCTCCGCCTTAACTCCTGATGAACAGGATTGTATCTTAAAGGCTGCTCAAGAATGGGCCGACCAGGCCCATTTGACTAACCCTGCCGTCCCTACTAGAGCAGCCGTGGTACCTTCTGAAGATCCCTGTTGGGATTACCAGGACAGCCCTCAGACTCCTATTTGAGATTTGGTGAACATGGCATTTAAAGTCTTTAATTCCTGAGAGGAACAGGCTGAGTTGGAGCACACAATCTGGCTCCACCAAAAGGCAGATTTGCAAGCCTGCTCCTTGATAACGGCCCTGCGGCCGGTGGTGGAGGCTCAGCCCTCTGGACAACAAGCACCACCTAGGGGTGGAGGACAGCAATGACAACTACCTCCAGGAGCCTGCTTCAAATGTGGCAAGGAAGGACACTGGGCTAAGCACTGCCCTCAGCCGTCCCCACCAACCAGACCGTGCCTGGTATGCAGCCAGGAGGGTAAAATCACTGTAAAAGTGATTGCCCTTGGAAAAGTGGTGAGCCCCAGGTGCCTCAACACAGGGGGACCACCCTTTCAGACCAGGCCCTGCCACTGGCCTTACATGGCCTGGTCAAAGACTGATGGCTCCTGGACTTGTCCTATCCTGATAATCCTTGCCAAACCCAGTTTAACTCTCAAGGTAGTGGGTAAACCAATCTCCTTTTTGATTGACACGGAAGCTATCTACTCAGCCCTTCCATCCTTTTCAGGTCCCAGTTTTCCTTGTCCAATCTTAGTACAGGAGATCGATGTAAGCCCTCCTGCCTATTGCTTATGATACAGAACAAAACTGTCCTGCCTGAAGTTCAAGCCAAAGCAGTTGTTAACCTAATACATAATTCCCTACATGTTGGGCCTACGACACTTAAACATTTCCTAAACCCCTTATTTTATTCTCCCTTCATGCAACAGCTGATTAGTAAAGTCAGTGCCTCCTGTTCTACTTGTGCTGCCGTTTCTCCCCAAGGAGATCTACATCCCTCTTTTCCTACCCACCAAATGAAAGGACATGTACCAGGATAGGACTGGCAAATTGATTTCACTTATATGCGTTCTCACAAAAAAATAAAATATCTTCTTACCATGGTCAACACCCTAATAGGTTGGGTAGAGGCTTTCCCCTCAGAGGACAAGACAGCCAGCATGGTGGCCAATGCTCTATGCTCAAACATCATTCCTTGGTTTAGACTCCCTAATTCCATACAGTCTGATAATGAACCAGCTTTTATTCCTAAGGTTACTCAACAGGTGGCACAGGCCCTTGGCATTTCTTGAAAGTTCCACATCCCATATTGACCACAGTCATCAGGATAGCCCCTTGTCTGCTAAAGTTCATTCAAACATGCATTACCGAACTGTCCAGGGTAACCTTCAACCAACTCCTGCTGCAGCCATACTCCTGCCTGCCCATTTCTGAATGATCTGACCTCTCCTGTCCAAGGGGTCCCTATAACGATGTTCCCTCTGACAGCAGGAAGTAGTTATTGACTTGGTCGTTGACCATTATCATCAAAAGGTCAGAAGATAGGTCAGGTCCCTTCCCCTCAATCTCTTCCCTCTTTCCATTATGAGACCTGCAACTGGGACAGGAGGCAGAATTCTGGGAGCCAGAAGGGGAGGTGGGACAGACTCCAGATGTTGTCAGACTCCAGATGTCGTGGGACAGACTCCAGATGTTGTCAGACTCCAGATGTCGTGGGACAGACTCCAGATGTTGCAAGGGGACCAGCTTTCTCCCACCTTGGTAGCCCCACCCCAAGACCCCCTCACTTTCTCTCTGTGGTACAACTCTGCTGACCAATCGGCCTCTTCCCCCATGGTCAGCAGACCTCGCCCAGAGGTGCCGATTAATTAAAGAGGCCTGGTCTCACGCAAAAAATTGGCTGGTTTTTACCTCCTTTATGACCCCCAACTCAATTTCAACATTACACGGTGGAAGAACGCTCTGCCACTTTTAAGCTGTCATAGGCAACACCATAACTTCAGTGAGTTCTTGGCTTCTGTGGCAAAAAGAAAAAAAATTTCAACATGTGCCAGTCAGAGATAAAAGCAGAGATTTTTTTATTTTATTTTTTTATGTTTTATGTTGAACATTTTTTATTGGTGCATTGTAATCATACATCACATTGGAATACAAGACTTGAGAGGTTATACAAGCACATATCATCCAAATAGCCCTCATCCAATCCCCATCCCATTCCCTCCCCCTCCCTCGATCCCATGCTTGATTGGTGACTATCTTTGATACATTTGTTTACATGCCTCCTGTGTTTTAAAGAGGTTTCATCCTCCCCCATCCCATACCCTCTGATTGGTCACCTTAATTGCTTCACTATAGGCCTCTTTCTGTAACTCGACCTCCTCCTGTTACCCCTTTCCTCCTAGTTTTTGCTAATTAGGGGAAGCATCTGGTTTTTATTTTTCTGTGATATTTCTCTGTGCATGCCTCATTGCAAGTTCCGATCCCACTCTTGACGGCCCCAGTAGTGGCCTGGCCACCCAGAGGACTCTGATCCCGACCTCGCTGGCTCTAGCACCGGCCTTGCCTCATGGGAGGCCCCGATTCTGGCCTCACTGGCCCCCGCACCGGCCTAACCCCTCGGCTGGTTCCGATCCCGGTCTCAGAGGCCCCAGCACTGGCCTTGCCTCAAGGCAGGCTCCGATACCGGCCTCTCAAAGCAGAGGTTTTAATTCAAGCAAATACACTCATCCAGAGGAAACACTGGTCATCTCGAAAGCATAAGAGTGGCCCAGAAAGAGAGATTAAGAGCTGCAAAAGCTGTCCCCAAGTGGCCCCAAAACGGCCTAGAAATGGCAAAGAGCTTTTCAGAACTATATTTTTTATAGGACTTACTACAGGGAGTGGCCAGGTCACATGGAATGGTAAGCCCCTTCTTTGAAGATTTCTGGTTCACAAAAGGCAGGCATTCCTTTGGGGATAGGACTCCTTGGGAGTAGAGACAGGAAGCTGAGGCTGTCCAGGGTAGGGGTTTGGGGCTCTTTAACAAAAGGTGTGACATTTTTTGGGGAGAGTCTTCCTGGAGGCAGACAAAAAATGAAGCTCTCTCAGGTTTTAATCACCTCAGGAATTCCCGGAGCCAGTCCATTATAATTTAAAAGTATAGGCCTGGCTTTCTTTCTTTCTTTCTTTCTTTCTTTCTTTCTTTCTTTCCTTCTTTCTTTCTTTTTTTTTTTTTTTTTGTGGTACTGGGGATAGAACTTAGGGCATTCTACCTCCGAACTACATCCCCAGCCCTATTTTTTTTTTTTTTTTTTTTTTTTTTTGCGGTACTAAGGGTGGAACCCAGGGGCTTTTCTACCTCTGGGCTACACTCCCAGACCTATTTTATATTTTATTTGGAAACAGGGTCTCACTAAGTTGCTGAGAGCCTCACTCAGTAGCCGAGGCTAGCTTTGAGCCTGTGCGATCCTCCTATCTCAGCCTCCCAAGCACTGGGATTAAAAGCGTGTGCCACCAAACCCAGCTCTTTTATTCTTTTTATTTTTGAAATAGGGCCTCACTAAGAAGCTGAGGCTGTCCGCAGACTGCATCCTCTGGTGTCAGTCTCCCAAATGCTGGGATTACAAGCATGCACCACCACACCCGGCTCAGAGGGCCCTTCTTAACAAAATCCCAACACCCTGCCCTCTTCTCAAGACCCAAGATTTATATGGCTCTGAAACTCAAAAATCTTTCTTCAGTGACCTTTGCTTGAGTGCTGACTGCAGTCAGATAAGTGCTGAGGGCAAGATCTTGGGCTTTGGTTCAGGGACACAGACATACTAACATGCCACAATGTTTTTTTAAATGTGTGTGTGTGTGTGTCTCACTGCGGATCGAACCCAGAGGGATTCTACCTCTGAACTAAACTCCCAGTCCAATTTTATTTTTTACTTGGAAACAGGGTCTCACTAAGTTGTGGAGGGCTTCGCTAAGTTACCGAGGCTAACCATGAACCTGCAATCCTCCTGTCTCAGCCTCTCAAGTACCGGGATTATAAGCATGCGCCACCACACCCGGCTATGAAGTTTGTTTTATTTTTGTTTTGTGGTACTGGAGATTGAACCCAGAGGCATTCTACTTACGAGCTATAGCCCCAGCCCTATTTTACTTTATATTAGGTCTTGCCACGTTGCTAAGGACCTTGTTAAATCACTGAGTCGGACTTCAAACCTGCCGTCCTCCCGTCTCAGCCTCCCAAGTATTGGGATTACAGGTGTGTGTCACCATGTCCAACCCAGATGTTTCGATTTCTACAGGAGAAATGCAGGCAGAGTGACGTGGGACCCTCCACACTTGGCAATCCCAGAGGCTTCCCAGAGGAGGTGAAATTCAGTGTCCAGGAGGCGGGTACAGAGGAAGCAAAGGCCAGGCCACAGCTTGCCCTCTCCATTCCTTCTATGAAAAGTCTGGAACTTTGTCTCCCTGAAGAGCTTCCATCATGGAAGCAGCCTGAATCCGTCGTGCTCCTGGCATCTGGTTGGTATTAATTACCTTCCCATTTATTAAGTGCCCCATTAAACTTGGCTCTGACAGCACAGTTGTCTCCCTGGGTTAAATCCACACTAAATATTCAATTATACACAGCACAGGCAGAATCATATTTGGCAGGGATTAGCCCGCTTGTCCCGCGAAGGTACTTTTCCAGCTGAATAACAATGGTGTCTGTTAACTGTGTACTGTTTTCCTCCCGAGGGACTTTAAGCCGGACCATCTCCCAAGAGAGACAGAAACTGGGTGTCATGATCTCCATTTGCAGTTGGACGAACTCAGTAAAGAGACGTGGGCCCCGCCGCAAAAGCCGGGCTCTTACTCCTTCTTCAGGGCTCGCTGAGAATGATCGCAGCCTTGGAGACATCTCGGTTACTCCATCAGAATTTCCAAGCAGCAAAGCCCGGCGTGGTGGCACACGCTTGTAATCCCCGCACTTGGGAGGCTGAGACAGGAGGATCGCGCAGGTTCGAAGCCAGCCTCAGCTACTTTAGTGAGGCTCTCAGCAATTTAGTGAGACCCTGTTTCCAAATAAAATATAAAATAGGTCTGAGAGTATAGCCCGGAGGTAGAAAGCCCCTGGGTTCCATCCCCAGTACACACACACACACACACACACACACACACACACACACACACACACAGAATTTCCAAGCAGCAAATGCCGTGAAGAAGTTCTGGCCTAAGAAAAATGGCTGAGCTTCTCTGCACCCCGGACCCTGAAACCGGTACTTGACCAGCATCCCCTGATCCTCCAGGCAATCCCAAGGGCATATGTCCATTTCACTGCTGAGGCTCAGAGAAATTAAGTAATGAGTCTAGATTCGTTATATACTAATAAGTGTTCCAGCATCAAGGCCAGGACTCCAGGCCTATTGTCTTTCTTTTTTTTTTTTTTTGGTGGTCCTGGGGTTTCTGGAAGCCCTTCTACCTCCGGGCTACACTCCCAGACCTATTTTTACATTTTTATTTGGAAACAGGGTCTCCTAAGCCAGCGCGCGCGGCTGGCTTCGAACCTGCGCGATCCTCCTGTCTCCGCCTCCCAAGTGCGGGGATTACAGGCGTGCGCCACCACGCCCGACTCTATTTTTTATTCTTTATTTTGAAACATTCTCACTGAGTTGTGGAGGGCCTCACCAAGTGGCTGAGGCTGGCTGCGAACCACGATCCTCCTGTCTCAGCCTCCGGAATGCTGGGATTACAAGCGTGCATCACCACGCCCAGCTCTCTGTGGGGGCCTTTTTTTTTTTTTTTTTGGTGGTACTGGGGTTCCTGGAAGCCTTTCTACCTCCGGGCTACACTCCCAGACCTATTTTATATTTTTATTTAGAAACAGGGTCTCCTAAGCCAGCACGCGCGCGGCTGGCTTCGAACCTGCGCGATCCTCCTGTCTCCGCCTCCCAAGTGCGGGGATTACAGGCGTGCGCCACCACGCCTGGCATGGTACTGGGATTTGAACCCAGGAGTATTCTACCTCTGAGATAAACCCTCAGCCCTAATTTATGTTTTTTTTTTTTTTTTTTTAATTTTGAAACAGGGTCTGGCTAAGGTGGGTGCCTGGGTGCCTCCTTGAGTTGCTGAGGCTGGGGTGAACCTGAGATCCTTCTGTTTCAGGCCCTTCCCCCAAGTACTGGGATTACGGGTGTGCATCCCCTCCCCGGCTCCTGATATTTTAACCACTCACAATACCAGTAAATCCATTTGTTCTACATGTAGTTATTGAACATCTACTACGTACTCAATGATGCCTAGAACACAGTGCCTCTTAGGGCTGAAGCAGTGAGAAAAACATGGTCCCAGCTCTAAAAAAAAAAGATTATCTGGAAAGGAAGACAGGCTTAAAGTATTTCCACAAAGGATTATTTAATTACCTATCAGGCATCAGGCAATGTTAACAAAAATTTATCCAGCTGGATGAGATACTAGTAGGAAAAGAAATTAGGTCTCTGGATGATTCTTTCTTTTTTATAATTTGGGAATCCATAACTCTTCCTTTTTTTTTTTTTTTTTTTTGTGGCACTGGGTGTGGAACCCAGAGGCTTTCTACCTCCAGGCTATACTCCCAGACCTATTTTATATTTTATTTGGAAACAGGGTCTCACTAAGTTGCTGAGAGCCTCACTAAGTAGCTGAGGTTGGCTTCAAACCTGTGCGATCCTCCTGTCTCAGCCTCCCAAGCGCGGGGATTACAAGCGTGCGCCACCACTCCCGGCCCATAACTCTTCCTTTTGTGTTTGTGTTGAGGGGGTACTGGGAATTAAGCCCAGAGGCATTCCATTCTCCCTCTGAGCTACATGTCCAGCCCTATGTTATTTTATTTATTTTATTTTTGGTACTGGGGATGGAACCAAGGGGCATTCTGCCTCCAACCTACACTTCCAACCCTATTTTATTTTTATTTGGAAACAGGGTCTTGCTAGGTTGATGAAAGCCTCATTACTTGCTGAGGCTGTCTTCAAACCTGTGATCCTCATCTTAGCCTCTCAAGTACTGGAATTATAGGCGTGAGCCACAACGCCCAGTTTTTTTTTTTTCTTTTCTTTTCTTTTCTTTTTTTTTCTTTTTTTGTTGTGGTACCAGGAATGGAACCCAGGAGCACTGTGCTTCGGAGCTACACCTCCAGTCCTATTTTTAGTCTTTTCATTTTTTGAAACAGGGTTTCGCTGAGTTGTAAAGGGCCTCACTAAGTACCTGAGGCTGTCCGTGAACCGCAATCCTCTCGTCTCTGCCTCCTTCTGAATGCTGGGATTACAAGTGTGCGCCACTACGCTTGGCATTATCATCATTATTATTATTATTATCATTACTATTATTTTGAAACAGGATCTCACTAAGTTGAGGAGGGTCACACTAGGTTACTGAGGCTGGACTCAAACCTCCTGTCTCAGCCTCCCAAGTACTGGGATGAGAGACACGCACCACCATGTCCGACTTCCTTTTGTTGTGTCTCTTGTAGCTAAGCAACGTCTGAGGATGTCGACATTTGCCTTAGCCATGTACACAGGTCCCTTTCTTCTCTGAATCGCAACTTTTCAGCTGCAAAATGAGAACGAAAGTAGTAGAACACTAGGAGACACATAAATACCCAGGCACAGAGGACTGTGAGACAGGCCACGGGGCATTTGCACGAAGGGGTATGCAGCTGTTAAAAAGCACGAGGTGAGCCGGGCGTGGTGGTGCACGCTTGTAATCCCCGTGCTTGGGAGGCAGAGACAGGAGGATCGCGCAGGTTCGAAGCCAGCCGCGCGCACGCTGGCTTAGGAGACCCTGTTTCCAAATAAAAATGTAAAAATAGGTCTGGGAGTGTAGTCCGGAGATAGAAGGGCTTCCAGGAACCCCAGTACCACCAAAAAAATAAAAAATAAATAAAATAAAATAAAAAGCACAAGGTGAGCCGGGCGTGGTGGCGCACGCTTGTCATCCCAGCTTCAGGGAGGCTGAGCCTCAGCTACTTCGTGAGGCCCTCTGCAACTCAGTGAGACCCTGTTTCAAAATAAAGAATAAAAAATAGGGCTGGGGGTTTGGCTCAGAGGTAGAATAACCCTGGGTTCTATCCCCAGTATTAAAAAAAAAAAAAAAAAAGCATGGGGTGCCAGGCACCGTGGTGGATGCCTGTAATCCCAGTACTTGGGAGGCTGAGACCGGAGGGTCACAGCCTTGAGGTCAGTCTCAGCAATTTAGACCCTGTCTCAAAATTAAAAAAAAAAAAAGGGCTGGGGGTATAGCTCAGTGGTAGAGCACTGCTGGGTTCAATCCCAGTAGCATGTACACACAAAACACACATGCACACAAAACGCACATGCACACACGAAGCATGAGCTACCTAAATGCCCAAGGATCCCTAAGACGTGTGGAATGAAAGGAGCACAGAGAGGGGAGTAAGGATCCTGCCACTTTCTAATAAAAGGCAGAGGAGGAAAGGAGCCTCCTCAGTGCGCAGGCCGCCTCAGCAAGTAGGCCGAGGGAGGGGAGCTGGTCGCCTGGAGCCACGAAGAGATTTAGTGTGTGTGTGTGTGTGTGTGTGTGTGTGTGTGTGTGTGCACGTGTGTGTGCGCATGTGTGTGCATGTGTGTGTGCGTGCACGCGTGTGTGTGCATTGTGTTACTGGAGATTGAACCCAGAGGCACTGTACCTCCAAGATATACCCCTACCCTCCTTTTTTTTGTGTTTGTTTGTTTGTTTGTTTTGAAACAAGGTGTCTGCTAGGTTGCTGGGAGTCTTACTAAATTGCTGCGGCTGGTCTTGAACCTGCAATCCTCTCGTCTCAGCCTCCTCAATACTCGATTAAAGGCATGACCATCATGCCTGGTGAGACTCACTTTTGTGTATGTGTGGTGCTGGGGATTGAACCCAGGGGCATTCTACCTCCAAGCTACATCTCTAGACTGCTTTTATGTTTTTATTTGGAAACAGGGTCTCACTAAGTTGCTTAAAGCCTTGCTAAATTGCTGAGGCTGGCTTCAAACCTGTGATCCTTCTGGTTCAGCCTCCCAGGTATCGGGATTACAGGCATGTGCCACCACGCCCAGTTTAAGATTTACTCTGTGTGTGTGTGTTAGTGTGTGTGTGTGTGTGTGTGTGTGTGTGTGTGTGTGTTTTACTGGAGATTGAACCCAGAAACATTCTCCTTCTGAGCTATATCCCCATCCCTATTTTATTCTTATTTACTTATTTATTATTTATTTATTTATTGCAGTGCTGGGGATGGAACCCAGGGGGCATTTTACCTCTGAGCTCCACTCCCAGACCTATTTTTTATTCTTTATTTTGAAACAGGGTCTCACTGAGTTACAAAGGGCCTCACTAAGTGGCTGAGACTGTCCTTGAACCGCCATCCTCCTGTCTCAGCCTCCCAAATGCTGGGATTACAAGCGTGCGCCACCACGCCTGGCTACTCTTATTTTAAAAGAGGGTCCAACTTTGCTCTTCCTGTCTCAGCCTGCAGGTACTGGGATTATAGCGCGCACCACCGCATTCGGCCATTTTATGCCTTTTGAGTCTTGAGCCCTGTGCATGTACTTTACGGAAAGACAAATCAATCAATCAAAACAATTTTTTTTACAACACCATTACGATGAGGATAAAAAGCAGTAGGATAGGCCTGCTCACATCAGCCCCGCTCCTGGCCTCACTAGTTCCCAAGGAGTGGTGCTTCCTGGAGGATCTCAAAGGATTTGAACGTGAGTTGCTCATGACAGGAGAAGGGATAAGGGGTCAAAGAAAGAAGAGGAGAAAGAAGGAGAAGCCGAGAGAAGCCGAGAGGCCGTGCAGAGGCAGGATGACCGGCTGAACAGAAACCCACAATGACTTCAGTGCCACCGAGACCCCGCGCAGTTCCACCACCTGCCTCTTCTAGCCAGCTGCCAGGTTGCCATGGCAATGTCATAGGCTGTGATAAGCTGGTTTTTGATTCTGGAAACATTAAAACAAAACAAACAAACAAATGCCAGGGAGCTACAGATGGGCACAGTGAGCAGAGACGGTGCCGGGGAGGCAGGCAGCCCATTCTTGGGCTCGGTATTTATTTCCCTTTTTGAAAACTGGTGGGATGGGTGAGCACCTGCTACATCATGGGTCAGCTGGACGAGACTCGGACTTCTGGGTCCTACACCCAGAGCTGGATTTAGTAGGTCTGGGAGGCATCTTTATCAAATTTTCAAGAGATGTGGATGGATACTGCTGGTTGGGGGCCATGTTTTGAAACCACTGTCCCAAGTGATCTCCAAAGGGCTCTGTAACTCACGCGCTGTGGGCGGTGGGCACACCACTCTGGAAGCATCTACCCCTCCACTGGCCTTTCTCACCACATAGCCACAGGAGGGCCCGACACACGTCATCAGGTGGGCTAAGCACCTGGGGCCAAAGGCCATTAGTGTAGTTCCCAGGCTGAGGCCAGAGCCTCATACAAGCAAGTGCACGGCAGGATTGGCCAATGTCCCCGCTGCCTTTTCTGGAATTTCCTGTGGGACCAATTAACCGGGTGTTATGGCCATCAGATGCCACTGGGCCAGAGAAGAGGTGGCTGCCCAGTAATAGCTTAGCTGAGCCAGGTTTAGTGGCACACACTTGTAATCCCAGCATTCGGGAAGCTGAGACAGGAGGATCGTGGTTTGTGGCCAGCCTCAGCTATTTAGTGAGGTCTTTTGCAACTCAGTGAACACCTGTTTCAAAATAAAGAATAAAAACAGGGCTGGAGATGTAGCTCAGAGGTAGAATGCCTCTGGGTTCCACCCCTAGTACCAAAAAAAAAAAAAAAAAAAAAAGGAGCTTAGCTGAGCCAGGTGTAGTAGCACAAACTTGCAATCCCAGCACGTGGGAGGCTGAGACAGGAGGGTCATAGGTTCAAAGACAGCCTCAGCAATAGTGAAACTCTCAGCAACCTAAAAAGACCATGTTTCAAAACAAAAAATAAAAATAAAAATTGGGCTGGAGGGGTGAAAACCTTGTTTCAAAACAAAAATAAATAAATAAAAATTGGGCTGGAGGAGGGTGTAGCTCAGTGGAATGTCCCTGGGTTCAATCCCTAGTACCATTAAAAAAAAAAAAAAAGGCATAGCTGAGCAAGGCCTAGGGCTCAGGAGAGGGCCTGAAGCCAAGTCTTCATGCACCATAACTGACCTCAGTGGCATCCTGACTCCTCGCAGAGATGGAGTGGGAGGCCGGGCATGGTGGCGCACCCTTGCAATCTCAGCATTCGTGGGGCTGAGACCAGAGGATCGCAGTTCGCAGACAGCCTCAGCTACTTAGTGAGGCCCTCTGCAACTCAGTGAGACCTGGTTTCCAAATAAAGAATAAAAAAAAAAATAATAATAAGGCAGGGGGTGTAGCTCGGAGGTCAAATCCCCCTGGCTGGGTTCCATCCCCAAACCTGCAAAAAAAAAAAAAAAGAAAAAGAAAAAGAAAGAAAGAAAGAAAGAAAGAAAGAGAAGAAGGAGAGTGGGAAGACAGGTCCAGATACCTGGCCCCATCTAACCACAGTGTTCAGAGTAAGAAAGCTGCTGGCTAGAGGGAAAGTCCAAAATGAGTATCAGGATCCCCTCAAGTTCAGGGTTTCTGTGCATTTACCATCTATTTATGGAGTACCAACCATGTGCCAAGTTCTAAGTAAACTAGATGGTACACAGCTGGGTGATAAGCAGGATGCAGCCTGGCCCTCATGGGCTTTGTCTGAAACAAGGAGGCCCAGGAGGGCTTCCTGGAGATGGCGGGTTCACCCCTACATCAGAGCAAAAGTTAGCCAAGAGGTGGGGGGTTGTCATCAAAGACAGACTCAGCGCAGCTGAGGCCATGCGGTGGGGACAGCAGCACCCTGGAGGAACTGAAACGGAAACTGCAGCAGCTGGAGCCGAAGGCCAGGCATGTTTGTTTTCTTTCTCCTCCACCCCGGCTGCTTCCCAACCAGCCTCACTTTTTTTTTTTTTTTTTTCCGGTGGGTCTGGGGATGGAACCCAGGGGAATTTGACCCCCGAACTATACCCCCTGCCCTATTTTTTATTCTTTATTTTGAAATCGGGTCTCACTGAGTTGCAGAGGGCCTCACTAAGTAGCTGAGACTGTCCGCGAACCGTGATCCTCCGGTCTCAGCCTCCCGAATGCTGGGATCACAAGCGTGCGCCACCACGCCCGGTTTAGCCTCACTTCTTAAGGCTCCATTGTCAGATGCAGCCTCCCAGGCCGAGTCCCAGAATCCCAGCAACCGATGGCAAATTGATCTGGATGGCTTCTCCTGGCCTCTCCCCTTGAGCTCCATCTCAACCCAAAATCCCCAGCTGCCATAGGAAACAGAAGAAAAGCAAAACGCAAGAAAAGACAGAGTGGAGGGGTAAGAGGGTGGATTGCGGCTTTGCTTCCGGGCTTCGGACACCACCTCCACCTGCACGGGGTCAGCACGGCTTCCTGTGCTCACCTGGAGCTCACACGGAGCTGCCTCTGGCTTTCCTGCAGGGAGAGGGCTCAGCCAGGCGCCACCCAGGCTCACTCACGAGCCCGCACGATAAGCACGTGACGTCCCCACGGCACCTGCCTGTAGGTTATCCGAGTATTCTGCACAAGTACTGAAACTTGAACCCAGTCCTCGTAATGCTTTCCAAATCCCAGGAGAAAGTGCCATTTTTACTAGGTCTTCATCGACTCAGAGACCTCAGAACCCAGAGGGAACTATGAGGTTTTGCGGTCTAACACCTTCGTTTCACAGATGAGCACAACTTGTCCCAGGACACAGAGCAAGTTCGTGGAGGAGCTGGACTTAGGAATCAAGTTTCCTAGCCAGGTGTGGTGGCGCACACCTGCAATCCCAATACTTGGGAGGATGGCAGGTTGAACACCAGCCTCAGCAACTTAGCGAGGTGTTCAGCAATTTAGTGAGACTCTGTTTCAAAATGAAAAACAAAGCCAGACATGGTGGCGCACGCTTGTAATCCCAGCATTTGGGAGGCTGAGACAGGAGGATCGCAGTTCCAGGACAGCCTCAGCTACTTAGTGAGGCCCTTTGCAACTCAGTGAGACCTTGTTTCAAAATAACGAATAAAAAATAGGGCTTGGGGTATAGCTCAGAGGTAGAACACCCCTGGGTTCCACCCTTAGTACCGCAAAAACAAACAAACAAACAAACAAACAACCAAGCCCGGAGTGGGAGTGGTGGTGCACACCTGTAATCTCAGTACTTAATGTACTAGTATTGGGAAGAGGTTTTAAAATGCATTAATGTATCAATATTGGGAAAGATTTCCAATTTTAAAAATTTATCTTTTATACTAAGAAAGCCAGGGCTAGCTAGCAGGAAGAAGAGACTTGTAATTTACATTTGTAGAAGAGGAAGGCTGGAGCCAGGAAAGAAGGTTTCTTTACATTTCTAAAAGAAACAATTTCACACATCCTGGGGGATAAAACAAAAGGTAGAGGCCTGTGTTTGGAGACAGGACTGCTCTCCCCTCCCTCCCCAAATAGCAGAAGCAGAGCTGGGGCTGGAGATAAGGGGTAGCATTATCTCCAGATCAAAGGACCTGGTTGGGACTTGGTCGGGATAAAACACTTAGTAAACTGGAGTTCTATGGTATTTTCCATTCGGATTGCCCCTCTGTGCCCATCTCCCGCACAGGGCTGTAACTATATCCTATATTTCTATCTTTTTAATAAACTTCTTTAAATCTTCAGCAACTATCCAAGCGATGAATATTTATTCTTAGTTTAGGACAAGAGTCCACGGTTTTTCTGTTTGTCTGTTTGTGTGGTGGTGGTGGGGGGGATTACTTCTCCCCACACACACACCACGCACATTTCACCCGCAACACTTAAGAGGCTGAGACAGGAGGATCGCAGGTTGGAGGCCTGTTTCAAAACAAAACCCCAAAAGGACTGGGGATGTAGTTTAAAAGTAGAATGCCACTGGAGTCAATCCCAAGTATCACACACACAATAAAAAAAGACAGCACGATTCCTGATGCCCAGTAAAACAGTTTCTGTGCTGACCAGTTAATACATGAAGTACAAGACTCCCCAGGACGCGGGCCTTCTGACCAGCGCTGTGTAATAACAGTCCTTGTCTAGGAAGGGAGCAGCGTGGCCAGCCTTGGTGGGACGCGAGCCCAGGAGTCTGTCCTGTTGCTCAGCAAGTCCTCACTGTTAATTTTCTCTGTTTGGTTTCACTTCTGACCTGGTTCCGATTGCACGTTTATGACTAAAGGCCCTTGGGCCAGGAAGAGGGAGTCACAGAGGAGAATAATCTTTTGTGTCCTGTCCTGCAAGCCGCTCCATACTCTTTCGCCCCCTTTCTAACATTTCATTTCCAGGGCGACAAGCTTCTCAAATCTGCATTTCCAATCCCCTCCTTGCCTCGCCTGTAATTATCTCGGGAAAATTTAAATTCCTTATCGTGGCTCTGCGACAATAGCAGCTCAAGTTAAGCAAACCTTCCTTCCCTTCTGAGGTCTTGTCAAATTGCCCTCAGCAGCATCCCTTAATAGGAATTATTGTTAGATGTTTTTTGAGGGCGATAATGGGATTGCGACTGCGTTAGAGAAAGAGTCCTTATCTTTTTTGAGATACATACGGAAATATTTTCGGGTAAATGATGTGAAGTCTGGGATTTGCTTCAAGATATTTTAGTGGGAGAGATCATTTTAAAATGCTCACTGAATATACTAGTCTGCACTGCCTTTTGGGCATTTTTTTCTTTTCCTTTTTTTTTTTTTTTTTTGGTGCTGGGGATGGAACCCAGGGCCTCACCCCCGCTAGGCAAGCGCTCTGCCGCCGGCCACCTTCTTGTGAGTTCTTTCTGCTGCATCTGAACGTCTTCCTCCCTCCATCCTCTCATCCCCAATCCCTCTCATCCCCAATCATTGAATCTGTTTACTTTGGACCTGGGGGTAGGATTTTCCTTCCAGAGAAACAGCAGACTAGAGCACGGGTGCTGAAGCGACAGAGGCTCAGGCTCAGAATCCCACCTCCACCCTCAGGAGCGCAGACAAGGGGCCCTGCGTCCCCATCTGCAACCTGGGACCATAGCCAGACAGCCAACAGCCTGTCGGCTAGTGGAGTCTCGACTTCTTTTTCAGGCACAGCAGGCGGAGGGAGTGCCAGGGTCCCAGCCCGTGTGTCCCTCTGCTCTTCAAGGGCTCTTCCGCCACAGGCTTCTCCAAGCTCCAAGCCCCACCCGCCTGTGACCCACAGTCTCCTGGGGGTGCCATGAGTCCTCATCGCTCCTTCCTCAACCGGCTCCCCAAGCATCCCGATCGCCCTGCCCTGGCCCTCTCCTCCCTCCTCGGCAGCGCCAAGCTGCAGTCCCATATTCCAGAGTTGACGACCACCTCGCTGGCTGGGGGCCTGGGGGTTAGAGGCCTGGACAGCTGTAAAGGTTTCCTAGCTGAGTGCCCCCTGCTCCCTCCCCAATCCTCCAGGCTGCTGGCAACACTCTCCTTCCAAAACCATCCCTCTAGGCCCCCCCGGAAGCCTCCCATGGACTCTCTCCAACGAGAACAGGAAAGGCGGCATCCCTCAGTGTGGCTTTTGATACCCTCAGAGCTTGGCCTTAACACAACGTTCCAGAGTTGTCCCCATGTCCTGCCGATGAAGCCACCGGCCTGGGTCTCTCTGTCGGTGGTCCCTCACACCTGTATTAGAATCACTTGGGGCATTAGTTAAAATTCCAGAACTCTGCCGGGCGTGGTGGCGCACACTTGTAATCCCCACCCTTGGGAGGTAGAGACAGGAGGATCGCGCTGGTTCGAAGCCAGCACAGCTGGCTTAAGAGACCCTGTTTAAAAAAAAAAAAAAAAAAAAAAAATATATATATATATATATATATATATGTGTGTGTGTGTGTGTGTGTGTGTGTGTGTGTGTGTCTGGGAGTGTAACCCGGAGGTAGAAGGGTTTCCAGGAACCCCAGTAGCACACACACACACACACACACACACACACACACACACACACACACACACAAAAATTCCAGAACTCTGAACCCTACCCTAGAGGACTGAATCTGAAGTCCAGGTCCAAACCACATGAAGATCTAAGGCCCCCACTCTGGTCACACGGAACGATGCTGTTCCTCCAAAACTTGCTCATGCTGGAGAGACTTTCCTTCCTTCAAGGCTCAGCCTAAATGCCAGGTGCTCTGCCAAGCCTGCCCTGCCGGCCTGCAGAGCGAGTCACAGGCTGCGTGCATCACACCCGGTGCAATTATCTGCTTGCCCACCTGCCTGCCTAGAATAAAATCAACAAAGCATGTCCGCGGAATGCCTGCACCCTGAGAGAACAAGAGCACAGAGCCGGCACCTGCTTAATATCAGTCCATCGGATCCTGTCTTACTCTTCCTTGGCTCCAGAACAGCGAACACAGCGCTTAGCACCGGCGGGTGTTATTACACGAGGTCTGACGGATGGACGCTCAAAGGATGGGAGAGTGTGAATGGACGGTGAAATACACACATAAATTAATAATGTCTTTTCATCGTCGGTTAATATTCTGCAGTGCTTGTATGTACCTGGGACCATCTCTGATGGGGAAGGTGAGATTTGTTGCCGGGCTGGCACAGCTCAGTCTTAGGGAGCTGAGGCTGGGGTGGGGTAGCGCCGCTCTGGGCAGAAGAATCACAGATGGCCCGGGCTCCCCGCTCGCCCTGTGTGGCTGGACAAGTCACCCCACATCTCCAAAGTCCAGGTTCTTCCACCAGCAATGAGACCACTGTATGTTCCGAGGCTGCTACATGAGATCATGTATGTTACACGGCTAGCACATGTCACTGCTATGCTGCTGTGGTTCATTGACAACTGGATTCCTGTAAGTGGCTGGGTGCTGCTGACTGGGGCTGACCCCGGGGGGCCGGAGTGGAGCAGGAAGCCAGGGCTCAGCCATGGATTCCAGATTCTGGGGTTGAAAGAATTCTGGCTTGCCGGGCGTGGTGGCGCACGCTTGTCATCCCAGCATTTTGGAGGCTGAGAAGGAAGGACCGCCGTTCACAGACAGCCTCAGCTACTTAGTGAGGCCCTTTGCAACTTAGTGAGACCCTGTTTCAAAATAAAGAATAAAAAAATAGGGCTGGGGGTGTAGCTCGGAGATAGAATGCCCTTGGGTTCCATCCCCAGTACTGCCAAATAAATAAATAAATAAATAAATAAATAAGAGTTCTGGCTTCAGCCAGGTGTGGTGGCACATGCCGGTAATCCCAGTACTTGGGAGGCTGAGACAGGAGGATCACAGGTTTGAGAACAGCCTCAGCAACTTAGTGAGATTCTGTTTCAAAATAAAATAGGGATGGGGATGTAGCTCAGAGGTAGAACGCCCCTGAGTTTGATCCCCAGAACCAAACACACAAGAAAGTTCTGGCTTCAACAGGTCTAGCCATTAGGAGCTGGGTGCAGCTGGGCATGGGGCTAATCTCTGCTCTGTGGTCTGATTATTCAGGGACTAACTGATGCTGGGTGGGGAAAGGTCAGGAAGCTGGGAGCTTGGGCCCCTGGAGGGGAACCCCAGCAATCTGCTCCTGCGTGTGGGCCGGGGGTGGGAGGGCGGTCTTCGGCCCTGAGTTTCCAGCCCAGATTTGCTGTGGTTGGGGCGTTGGGATTTCCCTTAGCTGCACTGTGACCTCAGAGGGGAAGTGAGGCCTAGCCCTTGACAGTTCACTGCCATTTCAGATGGGAAACTGGAAACTGGAGTCCCGGGCAGGCCTAGGGCTCTGCCTTTAGTGGGAAAATAACAGAAACCCTTTTGCTGGGTCCGCAGGTCCCCACTAAGATGCTCAGGCTCAGAGACTCCAGGAGCAGGGGAGGGGGCGCTAACCGACTTCCCGCCCTGCTGCTTCCGAGGCAGGAATAGGGCTGGGGATCACACAGCCTCCCCACCTGCGAATACTGCTGAGAACTTCGGCAAGACCTGGGAAGAGAAAGGCAGGGGGCTGGGATGGTGGAGGAAAGGGCGTCAGGAAATGAAAGACCAGACCTAGACCCCTCTGGAGTCCTGGGATTTCACAGAGAACAAAGCCCCGCCAGTGGGGACGCTGGTGTTGGTAAAAAGCCGGAGGCCGCCAACGACTGGGGAGCAGCGCCATCTGCTGGCTGTCTGCGGCCACGACCCTCCTTCCCGCTCAGAACCACAGACCACCTTGGGTGCCACAAGCCTGTAGAAGCCGGGAACAGAGGTTTCAGCATCTGACTCCGATGGTCCTGAGTGGAGCCTGGCATTGTGCCCTTTTAACAAGTCCCCAGTGCTGCTGCTACCGCCGCTTTATGGACCACACTCTGATCAGAAATATATATGGGCTCGATGAATCGGATTTGGAATCAGGCTCCCAGGGTCTCTGGGACAATTTTTTTCCACATGTAAAATCACACAAACCAGTGTGGAGTGGTGATGTAGGCCTGTGATCCCAGCTACCCAAGAGTCTGAGGCAGGAGGATTGGAAGTTTGTGGCCAACTTAAGACCTTATTATTATTATTATTATCATCATCATCATCATCATTATTTGGTGGTACTGGGGTTCCTGGAAGCCCTTCTACCTCCGGGCTACACTCCCAGACCTATTTTATTTTTGGAAACAGGGTCTCTTAAGCCAGCATGGCTGGCTTCGAACCTGCACGATCCTCCTGTCTCCGCCTCCCAAGTGAGGGGATTACAAGCGTGCGCCACCACGCCTAGCAAGACCTTATCTTAAAACTAAAAAATATAAAGGGCTGGGGATGTAGCTCAGTGATAGAACACCCCTGAGTTTAATCCCTAATACTTGAGGGGGTCCCACAACTCCAGGGAAATGCCAGGGAAGATGCTTCTCGGAGGAATGGGTTCTAAAAGGGGTCTGAAGGGTGGTCAGATCCGTGGAGGCATCCCCTGGGGACCCATGGGCTGTCTTCTCTGTGGCAGTGTGTCAAATCTACCCATCTAAAACCAACCTGTGCCAGACCTGTACATCCAGTACTTGGGAGGCTGAGACAGGAGGGCCACAGGTTTGAGGACAGCCTTAGCAAGCAGTGAGACTCTTACCAACCTGGTGAGACCTTGTTTTAAAGTAACAATGAAATAGGGCTGGGGATATAGCTAGGAGGTAGAATGCCCCTGGCTTTAATCTCCAGTATAAAAATAAAACAAAACAAAAAACCTGGTGGCCATTCATAATGCCCTGGGGGCAGGCCCATAGGTCCCCATCAAGGTAAATATGGAAATATTACTCGTGGTAATATCCAAGCTGCCCAGAGTCTTGTCCTTGGTTCTGCACAATCACCACCTCTTCATAAAGGCGCCCTCTAGTGACCTTTCCAGTGCAGACTTGCAGAGAGACACGAGCCTCTGGGCCTCGCGCCATGCAGGTGCGTCTGCTCCGAGAGGACCACGTGCGGTAGGAGAAACGAGCTGACCAGCCCCGATTTACAGAAAAGGAGACCGAGGCTCAAGGAAGCTAAATGACTTTGCCCAAGGCCACTCAGCAAGGCCGTGCCACCAAGACCTGGTGGCCTCACTAAGACCTCTGAAGGGATGTGGGAGCCTGGGGCCCAGGCCTCCCCCTCCTTGCGCGGCCGCCTGGGGGCTGGGAACGCAGCCGCAGCCCAGGCTGGCGATGAAAGCAGCTTTTACAAAGCAGGGTCTGAGGCCCCCTTTGTGGGCTCGCTCCCCCCACCCCTAAGTGGCCGCCTTCAGCGGCACCCTCCTTGAATGGCTGGCTCGCACACACTGGAAATCCGCAACACAAACGCGCGGCTTGTCTCTCGGAGCTCGGAGCTCGGAGCTCGCTGCCCCAGCCTTTGAGGCTTTCTAAATCTTGCCTTTCTCTGGGGTGCTTTCTTCCCGTAGCTCAAGCCCCCAGCCCCTAGACACAGCCACTAATTAACACTGGGTTAAAATACATCCTGGGAAAGAGATCCTGGCAGTGGCGGGCCCAGGCTCCTCACAGCCCTCTCAAGAGCCTATGGAGGGCCCCACTCGCTCTCGGGAAGCTTAGTGGCTTTCTCTGCCCCCATCCCTCCACCCTTTCCCAATGGGCCTGAGATGTTCCTGCAAATAAAGCTTGTCGCCAAGTTGGCCTCCACCTCTCCCACCACGTGTTGCCTGGCTCCGGAGGTCAGCTCCGCTCATAAATCCTAAGAGCTGCCACTGGCCACGACGCTTAGGAATCAGACGCAAGCGTACGTCTGATTCTCACAATGACCTGGGAGGCGGGCCTTGTCACCCGCACGGCCTTGTGCAGATGTGATAGGCGAGACCCAGAGAGATGCCGCTCTGTGTGCCCCTCATTTTACATGACTTCTCCCTGTGTGCGTGTGTGTGTGTGTGTGTGTGTGTGTGTGTGTGTGTGTACACGTTTATGTGGTCGTGAAGATTGAACCCAGGGGCATTCTACCTCCTGGCATACCCCAGCCCTATGTTCTTTCTATTTTGAACAGGGTCTCTTTAGGTTGAGGAAAGTCTCACTACTTTCTGAGGCTGTCCTCAAATCTGTGATCCTCCTGTCTCAGACTCCCACATACTAGGATTACAGGCTTGTGGTACTACACCAGGCCCTTCCTCTGATTTTTAAAGCATTATAGAGTTTCTCTCTCTGGATCTACCCGCCTGGTTGATTATTCAGCTTCTTCTGTACTGGGAGTGAACCCAGGGCTATTCTCTCTGAGCTACACCCCAGTCCTATTTTATTCTTTATTTGGAAACAGGGTCTCACTGAGTTGTAGAGGGCCTCACAAGTAGCTAAGGCTGGCTGCAAACCTGCAATCCTCCTGTTTCAGCCTCCTAAGTACTGGCATGACGAGCGTGCACCACCAGGCCCGCTCTTACATGTCTTTGAATACAAGCATGGTGTCCCCACACTGTAGCACTCAAGAAAATGCTCTGCAGGGGAAAGGCTCCTGTAATGGCAGAAATGGGACCGGTTCGCTTACAGGGGGACAGCTAATCCAGCCAGCTCCGTTCATATAAGCCTAACTAGGTGTTTAATAGCAGTTTTTGGGATAAGGAAATAAATGTTCATTTTAAGAACTGGCTGGCAAGCTGGGTGTGGTGGCACATACCTGTAATACCAGTACTTGGAGGCTGAGACAGGAAGATTGCAGATTCGAGGCCAGCCTCAGCAACTTAGGAAGACCCCTTATTTAAAAATAAAAATTGCTGGTCGTGGTGGCGCACGCTTGTAATCCCAGCATTTGGAATGCTGAGACCGGAGGATCACAGTTCGCGGACAGCCTCAGCTACTTAGTGAGGCCCTTCGCAACTCAGTGAGACCCTGTTTCAAAATAAAGAATAAAAAAATTGCGCAGGGGGTGTAGCTCAGAGGTCAATGTCTCTGGGTTCCAGCCCCAAACCCGCAAAATATATATATATATATATATATATATATATATATATATATATATAAAATAAAAATTAAAATTAATAATCCAGGAATGATGGTGCATGCTTGTAATCCCAGTACTTGAGAGGCTGAGACAGGAAGATCACAGGTTCACGGCCAGCCTCAGCAAACTCATGAGGCCCTTTGCAACTTAGTGAGACCCTGTTTTAAAATAAAAATATAAAAATAGGGCTGGAGGTATAGTTGGGAGACTGATTTCAATCCTCAGTACCACAAAATAAATAAATAAATATTTCAAGAGGATGGGAAGCCGGATACGGTGGCACACATTTTTCATCCCAGTGCTTGGGAGGCTGAGACAGGAGGATCATAGGTTTGAGGCTACCCTCATCGAGTAGTGAGGTTCTCATCAATTTAATGAGACCTTGTTTCAAAATAAAAATAAAAAATAGGACTAGAGTATAGCTTGGAGATAGAATGTCCCTGGGTACAATCTCCAATGCCACAAAGAGGGGAAGGGGCCTGGGGGTATAGCTCAATACTACAAAAATAAATTAATGAATAAAGAAAAGAACTGAACTGAGTGTGGTGGCCGCACAGGCCTGTAATCCCAGTACTGGGAGATTGAAACAGGAGAATCATAGGTTCTAAGCCAGCTTCAGCAACTCAGTGAGGCTCTCGAACACTTACGGAGACCCTGTTTCCAAATAAAAAATAAAATAAAATTGGTCTGGGGATGTAGCTTAGAGATAAAATGCCCCTGGGTTCAGTTCCATGTGCCTCAAAAAACAAACAACAACCCCCCCCCCAAAAAAAAGAAAACTGGCCTGCAGTCCTTCACTGCTGCTGGAAAGAAGCAAATGACAAAGTCACTTTGGAAGAGGGTTTGGCAGCTTCTTTCTTTCTTTCTTTCTTTCTTTCTTTCTTTCTTTCTTTCTTTCTTTCTTTCTTTCTTTCTTTCATTTTGTTGTTGCTGTACTGGGGTTCCTGGAAACCCTTCTATCTCCAGGCTACACTCCCAGATCTATTTTATACTTTATTTGGAAACAGGGTCTCTTAAGCCAGCAAGGTTGGCTTCGAACCTGTGCGATCCTCCTGTCTCCGCCTCCCAAGCGCGGGGATTACAAGCGTGCGCCACCACGCCCGGCTGGCAGTTTTCTTGGGAGGCGGAGACAGGAGGATCGTGCAGGTTCGCGAAGCCAGCCACACTGGCTTAGGAGACCCTGTTTAAAAAAAAAAAAAAAAAAAAAAAGTTTAAAATAGGTCTGGGAGTGTAGCCCGGAGGTAGAAGAGTTTCCAGGAACCCCAGTACCACCAAAAAAAAAAAAAAAAGTTAAACATTCTCTTACCACAAGACAAGGCAATTCCAGTCCTAGAGTCCCCCTAAGAGCAACAAAAGTGTATGTTCTCACAAAACCTTATATGTAAACATTTATAGAAGGTTTTGTTTTGTTTTGTTTGTTTGTGATGCTGGGGATAGAACCCAGGAGCATTCTACCTCTAAGTACACCCCCAGCCCCATTTTATTTTTTTTTTATTTGGAAACACGGCCTTACTAAATTGCTAACATTCGCACTGAGTTGCCGAGGGGCACTGAGTTTGGAAGTCACACTGAGCCCCGGCAGATCGCTGAGCGGCTCACGTACCCTCCCCAGGCCCCGCTCACCTGTCTGTTGCAGTAAGGACAGCAATGGCAGTTGGGCGCAGCGGCCACAACTGCAATCCCAGTTCTTGAGAGGCGAGACAGGTTCCACAGCCAGCGTCAGCAATTTAGCAGTGCCTTCTGCAGCTTAGAGAGACCCTATTTCAAAATAAAAAGTAAAATAGGGCTGTGTGTGTAGCTCAATCCATCCACCATGTGCGCACCTTCTGCCCCCCACAATAGAGATGGTCACTCTCACTTGCAAGGCTTACCCTTCGCCACGCCTGTATCGACACACTTCACGGTAATCTTCACCGCAGCCCATGCTGAGCCCTTTTACACCCATTCTACAGAGGAGCCAAGTGAGGTCAGGCATGAGGTCCAGTGCAGTGGCTGGCAGAGTGTTTCCACCAGGGTTGAATTCTGAATCGCATGGCCTCTCCATCTTACTCCGAGTCCTGCATCTGAATCCTGGTCCAGCAACTATTCTGACTGCCAAGCTCCGCAGGGCCCCTTGCATTCGCTGCAGTAACCCCACACCTCCGAACTCTATAGGAGCCCATGGGGTTTCCAGCCGCTCCATCTCCTGCCTGCTCCTGTGACCCACCAGCCCCTTCTGTTTTGCTTTCAGTAGTGTGTGTGTGTGTGTGTGTGTGTGTGTGTGTGTGTGTGTTTGTGTGTGTGTTCTTTGGGATTGAACCCAGGGCCATTCTACCTCTGAGATATACCTCAGCCCTTTTTTGTTTGGAAACAGGGTCTCATTAGGTTGTTGAGAGTCTTACTGTGTTATTAAGGCTGTCCTCAAACCTGTGATCCTCCTATCTCAGCCTCCCAAGTACTGGAATTACAGGTATGTGCCACCACACCCAGCTGTTTTTAGTAATATTTATTTTAAACCCATCATTCCTTGATGGGTATGGTGGTGCACACCTGTAACCCTAGTACTCAGGAGAATGAGACAGGATGGTTATGGGTTCAAGGCCAACCTCAGCAAGTTAGCTGTACCGTGTTGTTAAAACAAAAAAAGGGGGCTGGGGTGTAGCTTAGAGGTAGAATGCCCCTGGGTTCAATCCTTGATACCAAAAATAAAATAAAGCCATCATCCCATTCTTAATTGATGGGGATTCGTGCTGACCTGACAAATTCATGACCAGGCCAGAGGGTGCCATGCCATTTATTCCTTGCCTCTATGGGGTGGCAGGTATGTTTGTTCTATGCCAAAAACATGACTCAGTGCTGGCTAAGAAGTAAGGTCACAGTTTCAGTACTAGGAGGGTCCTCAGAAACTGGCTTCTACCTGTGCGCGGTGGTGCATGCTTGTAATCCCAGTATTTGGGAGGCTGAGATAGAAGGGTCGCAGGTTTGCAGCCAGCTCAGCAACTTGTGAGGCCCTGTGCAACTTGGTGAGACCCTGTTTCAAAATAAAGAATAAAATCGGGCTGTGGGTTTGGGTCTGAGATAGAATGCTTCTGGGTTCAATCTCCAGTACCACAGAAGAAGAAGGAGAAGGAGAAGAAGAAGGAGAAGAAGAGGAGGAGGAGGAAGAGGAGGAGGAAGAGGAGAAAGCTGGCTTTTTTTGGGGGGGATGGTACTGGGGATGGAACCCAGGGGCTTTCTACCTCTGGGCTATACTCTCAGACCTATTTTCTATTTTATTTGGAGACGTGGTTGCACTAAGTTGCTGAGAGCCTCACTAAGTAGCTGAGGCTGGCTCTGAACCTGTGCGATCCTCCTGTCTCAGCCTCCCAAGCGCGGGGATTACAAGTGTGCGCCACCATGCCCGGCTAGCTTGCCCCATTTTAAAAATCAGTTTTATAGACTGTGGCTAAGTGGAAGACTTCCAAAGAAATAAACAGTTTTTAAAAGTTTGAGAGTTGCGGTCTATGCCAATCCCCGAGTTTCCAGGCAGAGTAACTGGGGCCCGGAGGGTTGAAAGAACCGGTGAGGGTCACGGAGGGCGTGATTGACAGGCGTGGGAGAGGTGGCAGGTCTCACACCTCCACCAGAGCTTCTGCCTCAGACGCTTTTATGTCATTTTTAAAGATTCCTTAGCTATAGGCAGGAAAAATCTGGAAACACAACAACTCTCCCAAGGTTTTCCGTCTCTTCTCTCGCTTCGCACTTCTCCGAGGCAACCGCGCTGTTCACCAGCTTGACACTCGGCGGCGGCTCCCCAGGCTAGCTGTGGAAATGGGCCTCCGATGGCAGCGGGCGCAAATCAAATAGAGGAAAATTCTGATAATTGGTCGACAAGGGAGAGAGCGAACAATTTTCCTCACTAAGGGGAGAAAAACACTTATTGGTAATGTGTCTGCCCCAAAGTGAAATAAAGTTAAGCGCAGAGTAGAGACTGAACTTTTTAAAAGGCACATTTATCTCAGAGAATAAATGAACCTTTGGTGTCTCACCATGATGAGCACTCCAGTTATTACAGTAGCAGCATCCTATTCTCCATTCCTCCTGGAATAATATTACAACTCTATCCTCTCTTCGTCCCCTCAAAGATAAAGAGGAAGTTTGATATGGGTCTTAATTTGCGTGGGGCAAAACCTCTTTTCCCCCCCGATCAGGGTTCATCCTTGCGATGCTAAAAATGGTGCTCCGGCTGACTTGTGGGTAATTGATCCTCTGATGCGGATGACGTTTGGGAAATGGAGGTATAAATGATGTGAGCGCCAGGCAGCCACGGAGTGAATGCCCAGCGTTGTTGTGGGACCGAAACAGCGTCTCACAGCGGAGGGAGACCTGCCACACCGGAGGTGAGAGGGGTGGCCCCGGGGGCTGGGCTGGATGGGGGACAAGAAAAGTTGACATTCCCACAACTCCAAGACCCCACAGGAAGGAGGCCCGTCGCCATCTCCCTGTCTGGTGAGTACCTTCGGGCCCCACCCTGGGTAAAATGGCCCCTCGTTAGGGGCTCACACTTTGGATGTTGGCACAATCTGGGGGGCTGTCTTGGATGTGTGGTGCTTGAACTGTGGAGCAGTGGCCGGTGAACGTGCCGCCGGGGCGGTGGGGAGCTGAGGGAATGTCCCCAGGGTTTTTTCCAAGGGGTGGGGCAGGCTTCCAGGGAAAGACCTGAGCTGGCTCTTGTCAACAATGGGACTCGGCCATGGATCAGAGAGAAGCCAAGTGGCCGGGTGAATCCATACTGCTGGCTCATCGATCGCTCAGAACACAATTGCCTGAAAATTGACTTTTTTTTTTTTTTTTTGCTTTCTTGCTCAATTACAGCCATGCTCCTTACTCTAGTATTTAGACATCGTTGTCTTCCTTTGGAGCCCTCCATTATCCCATGCCGCTCCCCTAATTCTCAATTGGATGGTCCTGAAGTAATGGGGTTTTTTCACGATAAGCTGCTTCAGACCCCTTTCGGAAAGACGGCGGATGTCACTCTTTTTGTGTGTGAGATACTGGAGATTGCAGCAAAAGCTGTTCTGCCTCCGAGCTATACCCCATGCCCTATTTTATTTTTTATTTTGAAACAGGGCCTCACTAAGTTGCTGAGACTAGCCTTGGACCTGTGATCCTCCCGTATCATCCTCCCAGGTACTGGGATTATAGGCATGTGCCACCACGCCTGGCTGGTGGCACTCTTTTGAATAACAGTTCAGGGTGCTTCCTCATTAAAGATTAGATTTGAAGCTGGGCATGGGGCTCACGCTTGTAATCCCAGCACTTGGGAGGCTGAGACAGAAGTATCGCGGTTCACGGCCAGCCTCAGCTATTTAGTGAGGCCCTTTGCAACTCAGTGAGACCCTGTTTCAAAATAAAGAATAAAAAATAGGGCTGAGGGTGTAGCTTGGAGGTAGAATGCCCCTGGGTTCCATCCCTGGTACTGCTAAAAAAAAAAAAAAAAAAAAAAAAAAAAAAAGATCTGGGGCTAGTAGAGTACTTGCCTAGCATGTATGAGACCCTGAGTTCTATACCCAGCACCACCAAACTTAGATCTCCTTACACTGGGCACATTATTGGTGAAATGGCTTATAAACTGGAACAAGATGTCAATGTTCTGGGGTCCTCAATTCGAAAGGAAGTATTTAGGAAAGGTAAAATATCCCCCCTCCAGGTTTTCAATTCTTGAGACCTGACTCCTGCCATTAGCTAAAGGTGTGTGGCTGCAGAATTCTCATGACATCCATGGCTTGAAGGCTAGCAAGTGCCAACCAACAAGGGCCGAGTGCCTGTTTACCCTGCGTGCAGACAACCGCAAACATGTTGAGTCATTGAGTGTGGGGGTGCACACCTCTCATCCCATTACTTGGGAGGCTGAGACAGGAGGTTGGCAGGTTCAAGGCCAGCCTCAGCAATTCAGCAAGGCCCTCAGCAATTTAGTGAGATTCCTTTTCAAAATAAAAGCCCAACCTGACGGAGCACACCTATAATCCCGGTACTTGGGAGATTGAGACAGGATGATCGTAGATTTGAAACCAACCTCAGCAATTTAGGGAGACACTGTTTCATAATATAATATAAAAGCTGGGCATGGTGGAGCACACTTGTAATCACAGATAGTACTTGGGAGACAGGAGGATTGCAGGTTTGAAGCCAGCCTCAGCAACTTAGTGAGACCCTGTTTCCAAATAAGAAATAAAATTGGTCTGGTATTATAACTTGTAGGTAGAATGCCTTTGGGTTCAAACCCCAGGACCAAAAAAAAAAAAAATTATATGTATATGTTACATAAAATATACTTTATTATATAAAATATGTATATGTTTATATAAAATTTACATAAATATAATTTTATATATGCATATAAAATAAAATAGGGTTGGGGCAGTAGTTTGGAGGTAGAATATCACTGGGTTCGATCCCCAGAACCCCCCCCCAACACACACACAGAATCAGCACTGCAGAAAGCTGAAGGGCACACATCAGGAAAGGGTTTGAACTCTAGAATACCCTCGGAGTCACCCAGCGGCTGTCAGCGAGGTGGTTGGTTGGGGTTACCCTTCACTGTGAAGTTCAGCTCCTTAGACTGACCTGTGGGACGTGTGTGTCAACAGCTATCTTTTTATCCTTCTCTTACTAGAGGCTGGGTAGTTCTTGCTCCCATCTTATGGAATCCCAAGCCCTAGGATTTGGCAACCCCATGGATGAAGATTCGGTTCATTCCTGCAGCCCGGGGAGGCTGCGGGTCTGGCCCCCTCCCCCAGGGCACATGGTTTATAACCAATGCTGAGCCTCCTGCTTGATCAGACTGTACAGCTCAGCCTGGCCCTGGAGCGGGGTGCTCCCAAGCTTTTTGTGGCTTGTACCCCCAAGTCTGCCCTCTCACGAGGTTACTTTCAATTCGCTGGAACCACGGGGCGTGCAGAGGGCGGTCACGCAGGTGCCGCCGTTTGTCGCCCTTTTGATTTTCTCAGAGGCCCGATGACAAAGAGCGAATGCTTTCTGGGGCTTCGGAGCCCTTTCCCATGTGCAGGTGATGAATTCTGAGGGCCGTGAATGGGGAGCGCTGTGAATAGGGTATTGTATCTGAAGAGCTGCCTGGAGGAGCCGGAGGGAGTCTGCTCGCCTGGGAACCGGGGCCCATTCTCAAGTGCCCACCCCAAGTTCATTGTGATGGAGGGCTGTGGGAAAGGGCCTTCTCCTCTTTGGGGTCTTTTCTTCAGCTGTAAAATGAGGGTGGCGAGCCCTGCTCCGGAGGGAGAGCGTGAGGGGGGCTGTGCGGGACGGGAGGACGCAGCGCTCGGCAGGGGCAGGAGGTGAGGCGCTGGAGAGCAGGCCGAGGGGGCGGCCCGGACTTCACTCTGGAGGCAGTAGAAGGCCGAGGGTTCTGGGCAGGGAGTGAGGCCACAGGGCCTACGTAGGCCCAAATCTTAGAAGAGGAGCAGCAAAGGGGTCAAGGAAGCCAGGCCGCTGCAGGGAGGCAGAAGCGTCATGGTTTGTATCAAGGAACTTACCTGTCCCCCAAGATCTTCCTGCTTAGAAAATTGGATTTCTGCTGGATGTGCTGGCACATGCCTGTAATCCCAGCCCTTGGGAGGCTGAGACGGGGGAATTACAGGTTTGAAGTCAGCCTCAGTAACTTGGTGAGGCCCTCCACAACTTAGTGAGATTTTGTTTCCAAATAAAAAGTAAAATAGGGCTGGGGGTATAGCCCAGAGGTAGAAGGTCCTTGGGTTCTATCCCCAGTGAAGGGGAGAGAGAGAGAGAGAGAGAGAAGAGAAGAGAAGAGGAGAGGAGAGGAGAGGAGAGGAGAGGAGAGGAGAGGAGAGGAGAGGAGAAGGGAAGGAGGGAGGGAGAGAAGGGAGGGAGGGAAAGAGGGAGGGAGGGAAAGAGGAAGGGAGGGAGGAAGGGAGGGAGGGAGGAAGGAAGGAAAGAAGGAGAAATGAAGGGAAGGGGAGGGAAGAGAAGGGAAGGGAAGGAGGGAGGAAGGGAGGCCCTTGTAGAGAGGCAGCCTCCTCCAGCTGGGGTAGAGGGAGCCAGGTGTGATGTAGTGTGTGCAGGACAGAAGATCACAGGCCCTGGTCTGAGGAGCCCAGTCAGGTGCAAAGACGTCACCAAAGGGGTCAACAGGCGTGTTCAGGTACAGATGCTCTGGGTAGCACAGAGGTGGGTGTGGGGCAGATGCCGGCTCCTCTTCTCTCCTCTAGCCTCAGTCCTTACCAGCATAGAGGAGGCCTAACAACTGTCACGTGTCAGTGCCAAGGATGTATTCTGAGAAATGTGCCACTGGGCTGGGCGTGGTGGTGCACACCTGGAATCCTAGTACTTGAGAGGCTGAGAACAGAGGATTGCAGTTCACGGCCAGCCTCGGCTACTTAGTGAGGCCCTCCGCAACTTAATGAGACCCTGTTTCCAAATGAAGAATAAAAAATAGGGCTGGGGTGTAGTTTGGAGGTAGTATGCCCCTGGGTTCAATCCCCAGTATCGCAAAATAAATAATAAATAAAATAAAATAGGCCTGGTGGTGTAGCTCAGAGGTAGTGTGGCCCTGGGTTCAATCCTCAGTACCAAGAAAAAAAAGAAAGGAGGGAGGGAGGTAGACTGCGCCACTGGGCACCTCGTCGCCATGTGACAAAGCACAGATTGTGCGTACGCACACTAAGATGGCTACCACTTCCCCGGGTGATTTAACCTCGTGGGGCCAGCAGTGCACACGTGGCCGGTGGCCGAGCAAAACGTCACCTGACGCAGGCCTGTGTTGGGAAGACAAGGGAATCTGGGGTCCACACTGAAGAAAACAAGATGAGCTCCATGTCCACGTGGGTCAGCATGGTGACAGCACGTGCTTCTAGAGCGCTCCCCATGTGCTGAGCTGCTCATGCAGGTGCCTCCGCCCATGGGTCCACATGAGGACCTGAGGCAAGGCAGACATCACCTCTTTGTGTGTGTGATGCTGGGGACGGAACCCAGGGCGTTCTACCTCTGAGCTACGCCCCCAGCCCTACTTTTTATTCTTTATTTTGAAACCAGGTCTCACTGAGTTGCAGAGGGCCTCACTAAGTAGCTGAGGCTGTCCACGAACGCGATCCTCCTGTCTCAGCCTCCCGAATGCTGGGATTAAAGCGTGTGCGGCCATGCCAGGCTCCAGATCTACCTCTCTTTACGTACGGTTGGGGAAACTGAGGTCCAGAGAGGTGAAGCTGCTCCCTCTGGGACACCGGCCAAGCGGCAGCAGAGCCAGGATTTGGACATGGACTCCTCTGACCAGAGCTGAGCTTAGCCCTGCTCCTGTGGTCACTGCCGCATGGATGGGGGTGTGTGCATCCGTCGCCCCAGCAAGGCTGAGAGCGCACCTCTCAGGCCTGCCCCCACGGGTCCTGGCCACCTGCTGAGGTAGCCAGAGAGAGTCACTGGGGATTGGACCCAGGGGCATTCCACCTCTAAGCTACTACACTCCCAGGCCTATTTTATTTTTATTTGGAAACAAGGTCTCACTAAATTGCCGAGGACCTTGCTAAGTTGCCAAGGCTGACCTCGAACCTGCGATCCTCTCAAGTACAAGCATGTCTCAGCCCCTCAAGTACAAGCATGTGCCACTACCCCTGGCTTGTTTTTGTTTTTTCCTTTTTTACCCCACAGCTTCCAGAGGACAAGAACATGAAGGCTGGTCATGAGCAGAGCCCGGAGCAGAGCCCAGCAGGCGAAGGGCATCCGTGGCTATGGCCGCACCTGACCGTCCCCCCTGCTCTTCCGCAGGTGCCGCCCCAGGGTGAAGGATGCCGCTCTGGGTGCTCCTCTTAGTGATCCTCACCCTCAGCAGCGGCTCCCAGTGCTCCCCGCCCCCCTTCCTGCCGCTCAGGTAAGCAGCCCAGGGCTCCCTGGCTTTCTTCAAACAGCACCCATCCTGGGGAGGGACCAGATACCCTGAGGGTGAGCGGGACACAGGGCGACAGAGGGACCTTGAGAGACTCGGCAGGGCAGCCCCGCTGACCTCTCCCCCATCCTCACCCCGACCTCCGGCTCCCCGTGCACAGGGTACGGCGGTACGCAGACGCCATCTTCACCAACAGCTACCGGAAGGTGCTGGGCCAGCTGTCGGCCCGCAGGCTGCTCCAGGACATCATGAGCAGGCAGCAGGGGTGAGCGCAGGCTGCAGCACTTCACATCTGTATTTGAATTTTATAAGTTGTCCCCAAATGTCCTTTAAAATTATTTATTTTTTGGATCTAGGATCCAATCCAGGGTCATGGTTTCCACTCTGTTGGCATGTCTGATTAATTTCTGCAATTTAATAGCGATCCAAAGACTTTCATGACATTGACTTTTTTTCCCCAGTACAGGAGATTGAATTTAGGAGTATTCTATCTCTGAGCTACAACCCCAGCCTTATTTTTTTTTTTTTTTATTATTATTTTGAAACAGGGTCATGCTAAGTTGCTGAGGCCGGCCTGGAAACTGTGATCCTCCTGTCTCAGCCTTCCAAGTTCTGAAATTATAGATGTGTACCACCACAGCCGGCGACACTGACTGTTTAGTGAACTTGTCAGAAGCGGCGTCAAAGTCAGGTTACACACGCACAGAGGTGGAGTGTGTCTTTCCCAGCGCACACCAGGAGGCACCAGTGTCAGCTTGGCCCGCTATTCGTGGATGATCGGCTGAATCAACTGGTTACCGTGGTCCTGCCAGATTAATTACTAATCTTGGGGAGATTCTGAGACCATGTGCACCCGCGCACTGCGCTCTTCATACTGTATGCCTGCCCTCCTGATGTGCTGAATCTAAGTCAGTTGTGTGGGAGAAGCCACAGCAGATATTAGAATAGCAGCTGTCTACATCCTGCTCAATGGTGACCTCACTGTCTGTCTGTCTGTCTGTCTGTCTCTCCCCAATCACAGAGAAAGGAACCAGGAGCAGAGAGTAAAGGAACGACTCGGCCGCCAGGTGGACGGTGTGTGGGCAGGCCAAAAGCAGGTGACTCTGGAGAGCCTCCTGGTGGGCCTGCAGGGGAGCAGGTAGGCTGTGTGTGTGTGTGTGTGTGTGTGTGTGTGTGTGTGTGTGTGTGTGTGTGTGTTCTTAGGGACCCCAGAGGTTTCCACTGCCAGGTAAAAGGAAAGAAACTTGTCTTCTCCAAAGGTGTGGGCCTCTGCCAGGAGAACTGAGAACAAGATGCCTCTTTCCACATATCAAGAATAGAAGAAGCTGGGCATGGAGGCACACGCTTGGACTCCCAGTACTTGGGAGGATGAGACAGGAGGATCGCAGGTTCAGAGTCAGCCTCAGCAATTTGGTGAGGTTCTCATCAACCTAGCAAGACACAGGGCTAGGGGGTGCAGCTCAGAGGTAAAATGCTTCTGACTTCAATCACTATACAAAAAATATATATATATTTCATATATATATATATGAAAGTAAAAGCCAGATGTGGTGGTACATACCAATAATCCCAATTCTTGGGAGGCTGAGAGAGGAGGATCACAGCTTCAAGGCCAGCCTCAGAAATTTAGCAAGGTCCTCAGCAACTTTAGTGAGACCCTGTTTCAAAATAAAAAATAAAAAATAGAGTTAGGGTGTAGTACAGAGGTGGAATGTCCCTGTGTTCAATTTACAGCACCCCCTCAAAAAAACAGAAGAGCTAAGGCAAGAGGATCACAGATTCAAGGCCAGGATGTGATAACACTGAGAGCCTGCTTCAAAATAAAAAATAGGATAGGACTGGGGTTGTATAACTCAGTGGTAGAACCCCAGTGCCCCCCCACACAAAAGAATAGAGAAAGGACTGTAGTCCCAATTATTTGGAAGGCTGATATGGAAGGATCACTAGAGCTCTTGAGCATGGGGCCAGCCTGGACAATGTCGTGACACCCTACCTCAGAAACAAACAAACAAACAAACAAACAAACAAAAAACAGAGGAAGGAAGGGGAGGGAATGTGTGTTGGGGCTCATCAGCCTGACTGTCCAGGCTCAGGATCTGAATCCAATACTGTTACTCACTGGTTCTGAGCTAATCCCAGAAACCTGGATTTCACCAAGTGATTGCAATGTGGGTGATCGGAGAGGTAGGCAGGAAGCCCTGCACCGTGGCAGACCAGCACACCCAGGCACCCTGTCCTCAGTGGGAGAGATGGTCATGGCCGTCACGTCCCATCTCACCGGCCCCCTACCTTCCCACGGGAAGTCAGGGAAATTGGGAATGTACCTTTCCATTTTATAGGAGAGGAAAAGGCAAGGAAGGGTTGCAGCTGGCCAAAAGTCAGGGACTGGCAAGCCCAGGTCCTGCTTTACCTCCTAAGATGTCTTCACCCAAACAAAGTTTCCCAACGGTGGCACCACTGTTTGGAGAAAAACTGATGTATTTTAGACACTGGCTTTATATTTATTTATTTATTGCAGTATGTGGGATGGAACTCAGGGGCATTCTACCTCTGAGTTACACCCCCAGCCCTAGTTTTTAGTCTTTTATTTTTGAAACAGGGTCTCACTGAGTTGCAGAGGGCCTGGCTAAGTAGCTGAAGCTGTCCGCGAACCACGATCCTCCAGTCTCTGCCTTCCGAATGCTGGGATTACAAGCGTGCGCCAACATACCCGGCGTTTTATTTCTTAATTTTTGCAGCACTGGGGATTAAATTCAGGGGTGCTCTACCACTTAGCAACAGTCTCAGCCCTTTTTATTTTGAGACAGGGTCTCTCTAAGGTACCCAGATTGGCCTTGAACTTGCAATCCTCCTGCCTTAGTCTTCCAAGTAGCTAGAATGTCGGGTGTGTGCCACTGTGCCTGGCTTTTACAGCCTGATTTAAAACTGTGAGCTAGCCAAGCATGGTGGCACACTCCTGAAATCCCAGTACTGGGGAGGCTGAGACAGGAGAATTGCAGGTTAGAGACCAGCCTTAGCAATTTAGTAGGGCCCTCAGAAATTTAGTGAGAACCTGTTTCAAAGTTAAAAATTAAAAAGGGCTGGGAGTGTAGCTCAGAGGTAGAACGCCCCTGATTCCACCCCCAGTACCATGAACAATATGAACAATAAAATAAAATTAAAAATTAAAAATCTGAAAAGCACAAGCATGTTCCAGCATGCTCCTGCCAGGACACTTTCTCAGTAACATGTAAAACAGCTCTTCCCAGCACAGCTCTCAAATGCCCCTTCCCCAGCCCAACTAGACACCAAGAGCCCAGTTGTGCCACCAGCCACCGCCCGGAAAGACCATAGAGAAACCACCGGGGCAAGAAGTAGGCTGCGCCTGGGCCTGGTTCTAGGACCAACTCCCTGCCCACAGACGTGGGTGGCACATGCCTGGAATCCCAGTACTTGGGAGGCTGAGACAGGAGGATTGCAGGTTCCAGGCCAGCCTCTACATTTTAGCGAGTCCCTCAGCAACTTAGACCATTTCACAATGAAAAATAAAATAGGGCCAGGCATGGCGGCGCACGCTTGTAGTCCCCGCGCTTGGGAGGCTGAGACAGGAGGATCGCACAGGTTCAAAGTCAGCCTCAGCCACTTAGGCTCTCGGCAACTTAGTGAGACCCTGTTTCCAAATAAAGTATAAAATAGATCTGTGAGTATAGCCTGGAGGTAGAAAAGCCTCTGGGTTCCATACCCAGTACTACCAAAAAATAAATAAAATAAAATAAAATAGGGCTGGGGAGTAGTTCAGAGGTAGAATGCCCCTATGTTCAACCTCCAGTAACACACACACACACACACACACACACACACACACACACACACAGAGAGAGAGAGAGATAAAAGAAACAGGCATCTTCCTAGTTTCCTCAGTGGAAGGAGCAACTCAGCTCTGATCACCTCCGGTGTCCTTATGGCTATAATTCTTAAAACACTGCCTCTCAGAAGGATGTCCCCACACCTCTCAGGCTGGGAGCAGGTAGATATCCACCTGCTGTGGTCTCTGCCAGGCCGCCGGAGGCAGGAGTGGCCCCAAGGAGGGCCGATCCTGAGGCTTCGGGCTTTGTTCTGCAGGTTAAAAGCAAAAGGCTTCACAGAGTGCACTGGAAGGGACCAGAGGCCATTTCAGCCTTGCTCCCCATCAGTTTAACAGCTGCAAATACCAGGATTTCACTAGCCAGGCCCAAGAAAACATGAAATAAGAGTGAATTCTGATAAGTTAATCGCGCAGAGCAATTTGACAGACGCACCTCTGCGTCCACCACACCTGTGTTCTCACAGTTCCGGAAAAAAACTGAGTTTTCAGTTTAAGCCATCTCCCTTCCCCAGTAAAAGCCACTCAGTGACTGCCGGGCACGGTGGTGATGCCTGTAATCCCAGGATTTGGGAGGCCGAGACAGGAGGATCCCAGGTTAGAGGCAGCCTGAGCTGCACAGCAAGACTCAACAACCTAGTGAGACCTTGTTCCAGAACAAAAAATAAAGTGTCGGGGATAGTAGCTGTGAGGTAGCGCCCTCGGGTTCAATCCCCAGTACCCCCTGCCCCCGCCACACACACACAGGCATCCAGGGACTAGCGGGTGCCAGGCTGTGGGCTGGAGATCAGCAGAACGGGACAGCCATGGCCCCTGCTCACAGGGAACTCAACACAGAGGCAGCTGGGACTCACGCAAGGTGCTGCGCGGGGGGTTATTCAATGGGAAGGGCATGGTACAGTAGGCACTTGGCTGGAAGAAAGCTGAGTCTGGGGATTACGTGGAAGGGGAGTGACTGGTCTAGGGTCTCAAGGAGCCAGCTGGCAGACAGGCCGGGTTCTACTTTACTGACAGACACGAGCATCCTGCCCCCACATCATGCTGCCTCGCAGAGGAGACAGCCAGCTTCTGCCCTGAGCATCCATCACCCTGGGTCAGCTGCTCCCCAACGCACCCTGCAGCCTCAGGATTGACTCTCTCTCTCTTTCTGCAGCAGGAATTCTTAAGGATGAAGACTCCACCAGAGGCTCGGGCGCTGCTGCCCAGACACAGCTGGGTCTGGTTCATCCCATTTCATATCTGACCTCCTTCTTCCCTTGTGAATACAATAAAATTCCCCACACTGGTCTGCATTTCAGTTTTGTTTTGTTTTTTAATCTAGAGCTAGCTTAATTTTTACCCTGTTTTATACAGTTCCATTTTCCAAGGTGACATTATAAGGTATAATTTAAAGCAATAGCTAGGGGGGAGGAAGGCAAATCTACCACACACAGAGCAGCGGCTGAGCTGCTTGGACACTCTCAGCTGCTCCCGGTCCTCCCTGATTAGGAACCGAGGCACAGAGAGGTTAACTGAGCTGCCCATCCCTCAGCTGCCAGGAGAGCTGGGCTGCAAACCAGGCTGTCCAGCCCAGAACGGAGCTCTCAGCCATGCGCATCTCCCCTGGGTCAAACCATCCTCCAGCTGCCGGGGACTTGCCTATCCATGAGTAATACCGCTTAGCCACTCTACAGATATTTAGGGCTGGTAGTGTAGCTCCATGGCAGAGTGCCTGCTTAGGTGTGTGAAGCCCTGGGCTCAGATCCCTAGTCCTGAATATTTATCTATTTACTATTATTATCATTATTATTATTATTGTGTGCATGTGTGTGTGTTGCTGGAGATTAAACCTAGGAGCACTCTGCCTCTGAGTTACACACACCCCAGCCCTTTTTTATTTTTTAATTTTGAAACAGTCTCACCAAATTGGGGAGGGCCTTGCTAAGTTTCTGAGGCTGGCCTGTGAACCTGCAATCCTCCTGTCTCAGCCCCTCAAGTACTAGGGCTACAGGCGTACGCCACCACATCTGGCTTTATTTATAGAGCACGCACTGGGACAGTGTTCCAGGCAACGGGGAGACAGTTGTGAATACAGTCCTTAGCCTCACAGAGCTTTACTCCTATGGGGGATGGTAATAAACAAGCAAACACTGGTGCAAAACACAAAGCTTGGAAGAGGTGGGCGTGCTGGGGTTATTTTAACTCCATTTAAAGACAGTGATGTGACATTCAATTGAAGAGCTGAGGAAGGAGGAATCGGTGCTGGGAATATCTGGGTAAAGACCATGCCAGGCAGGTGAAGAGAGGCACACAGGCCTTGAGGCCAGAGCATGGAAGGAGGACTCTCAGGGCCGGTGTGGCCAGCTGGCGCGGGCAGGGATGTGCTCAAAAGGAAGCCAGGCCCAGAGGGGCTGCGGCAGCTCATGGGCCAGTGGAGGGAAGAAACAAAGTTCAACAAACTGCACTAAATGACTGCATGACAAATGGTGATTCTTCACAGTGATTCATGGACTGGGCAGTGTCTTGCAAGGGCCTCCAACGAGCTGAGCAGCACTGGCAATTTTAGGGGGAAAAAAAAAAAAAAGAAAGAAAAAGCCAGGCGCGGTGGCACACGCCTGCAACCCCAGTACTTGGAGGCCAAGACGGAAAGCCAGCCTGCAGTAACTTAACCAGACCATTTCCTTCCTCCCTCCCTCCCTTCTTCTTCCCTTTCCTCCCTCTTCCTCCTCCTCTTTTTGTGTGTCTGGGGATGGAAACCAGGAGTATTCTACCTTCAAGCTACACTACAGCCCTTTTTGTTTTTTATTTGGCAACAGGGTCTTGCTAAGTTATTGAGGGCCTCACTGAGTTGCTGAGGCTATCCTCAAACCTGTGATCCTCCTGTCTCAGCCTCCCAAGTACTCATGTTACAGGCGTGCCCCACTGCCTCCCACTTCAATAATATCTCTATATTGATCAAATATCAAGATGATTATACTTTGAAAACAGTTGGTTAAATAAAATATATTAAATTTAGCTTTTTGTTTGTTTGCATTGCTAAGGATTGAACCGGGGCCTGATTCGGTTTTAAAAGGTTAGATTTACTCACAGTAAAATGCATAAACCTTAAGTGTATAGCTCAGTGAGTGTGTGTGTGTGTATATATATATATATATGGAGAGAGAGGAAACCTTTTATATATAGAGAGAGAGATAACCACATATATATATACACACACACACTCACTGAGCTATACACTTAAGATTTATGCATTTTACTGTGAGTAAATCTAACCTTTTACTGTGAGTAAATCTAACCTTTTAAAACCGAGAACTGTGAATTCTGGATAGTGGGATGTTTGTATCGATTAAAATTGCAAAAGATTCTCAGCATCTTGAGGCTGATAGGCAACCCCACCCTTTTCCCCTTCCTTTTCCAAGATAGGACATGGTCACTATGGAAGGGAAATGCTTAACCCAGGTCCATGGGGGCTGGGAGACAGGAGACCAGCCCCAGAACAAAAAGAGCGACAGGCTTCATCATAGGGCTCAACCACCTGCTCTCCCCAGGAGCCCTGGGAGAGAAAGGAAGCGTGGGAAACCCTCTGCAGGGGGCCACCAGAGACAATAAGAACAATGGGAAACAAAAGGCCCTCCAGAGAGAAGGCTGGCCATTGAGGGCAGGCGTCCACTTCAACCAGGAGAGGCCTGGGACCTGCCAAAGCAGAACAAAGGAGCCGGGCTGAATGGGAGAGAGCCCGCCTGAGACCCCTCCTCCCTCCTGGACCCACCGGCTCATCTCTTTCCCTGGCCTGTCCCAACAAAAGCAGAAACCCAGGGCTCTCTCATTTCCAATTAGTTTTTCAAATGAAATAATGACCGCTGGGTCCTGCTGCTACTTGAGGTTTGGAGGTGAATGCAATTATAGAGGGGAAACCATCAGGGCGACAACTCAGTGCTTTATCTCCATTAACTGCAACACTAATGGCGTCTTAAAAGACAGCCCCTCTCCACAGAGGTGCCGGGGACCTACTCCCGTGGGAGTTCTACTTAAGACTCAGGGCTATTTATCCCCTAAAGAAACGCTCTAATCAGTGGGGGACTTGTTGCTGTTAACATAATCCTTCATGTTTGTATTAAAGTTCACAAAGAGGCTTCCCGTCCATTCCTTTATTTGCTCCTACAATACTTGGGAGGCAGAGACAAGGATCACAGATTCTAGGCCAGCCTCAACAATTTAGCAAGACCCTGTTTCAAAATAAAAGAATAAAAAGGGGTTGAGGATGTGGCTCAAAGGAAGAACGTCCCTGGGTTCAATCCCTAGTAACACACACACACACACACACACACACACACACACACACACACACACACAAACAACTATAAGTCAAACATATCTATAGTTTGCAATCTCTGGGAAGGCGGGGCCTGCTTCTCATCTTAAGGTGGCCTGCAATTTCCCAGATTGTCCTCTTACCTGTACAACACCATTTAGAACTAGCCCAGACTACTAGAATCTTTCTCTTTCCCAACCAAAAATCCCAATTTCCTCACTGTAGTAAAGTCCAGTTAGGTTGAAAATCAATCTGAATAAAATGATATAACATGCCGGGTGTGGTGTCGCACACTTGTAATCCCAGCATTTGGGAGGCTGAGACAGGAGGATGGTACAGGTTCGAAGCCAGCCCCAGCTACTTAGTGAGGCTCTCAGCAACTTAGTGAGACCCTTTTTCCAAATAAAATATAAAATAGGTCTGGGAGTATAGCCCAGAGGTAGAAGCCCCTGGGTTCCACCCCCAGTACCACAATAAAATAAAATAAAATGATATAACGTCTACCCCCTGAATTTAATAAACACTGTGAGAATGAACTGTATCTCAAAAGTTGACTAGATGCCTCATGTTTCAATTAATAGAACTAGAGGCAATGAACCAGTGTATTCAGTGTCACACGCTGGCAGGATGTGTGCGCACCGTGATGAACTCTCACTAACCCAGATGGCACAGCCTCCTACACACCGAGGCTGCCCGGGACCGCCGTCACTGAGCACGGTGTTAGGCCGTGCTCAGCAGGTAAGAGGCCACGCACTGAAGATGCACCAAACGCTTTGATCCTTTGAGGCAGGCCCTGTTATTACTATCGCTCAGGCTTACAGAAGTCGAGCTGCGTGCCAAGTTGCCCCGGTGAGGTGCAGCAGCAGGCCTGCCTGGCGCACTTGGCTCAGCCCTACTTCTCTACACAGTGCCTCAAGATGTGCTGGTCCTGGGACACAAATCTGCAAGGACCGTTCTTAAACTGGGAGCCCGTAATCCCAGATACACAGGAGGCTGAGGCAGGAAGGTCACAAGTTCAAGGCCAGCCAGGGTAACTTAGACCCCATCTCACAATAAAAATTTAAAAAGGGGTTGAATCAACTGGATGTGGTGGCATATGGTTGTAATCCCAGTACTTGGGAATCTGAGACAGGAAGATCACAGGTTCGAGGACAGCCTCAGCAAGTAGTGAGACTCTCATCAACCTAGCAAGACCCTGTTTCAAAATAAAAATAAAAAATAAGGCTGGGGGTATAGCTGAGAGGTAGAATGCTCCTGGGTTCAATCCCTAGTACTACAAAAAGGGGTGGGGGTTTGGTGTGTGACTCAGTGGCAGAATTTTTTTTTTTTTTTTTTTTTTTGTGGTACTGGGGGTGAAACCCAGAGGCTTTCTACCTCCGGGCTATACTCCCAGACCTTTTTTATATTTTATTTGGAAACAGGGTCTCACTAAGTTTCTGAGAGCCTCACTAAGTAGCTGAGGCTGGCTTCGAACCCATGTGATCCTCCTGTCTCAGCCTCCCAAGAGCTGGGATTACAAGCGTGCGCCACCACGCCCGGCTCAGTGGCAGAATTTTTGCCTAGTAACACACACATGTGCGAGGCCCTGGGTTCAATCCTCAGTATTGCCAAGGAAAAAAGGTGGGACCTTTAAGCTGACTTAGTAGGACCCTATTCCAAAATAAAAAATAAAAAGGGCTGGGGGTATAGTTCAGAGGAAGAACACTGGTGGGATCAATCTCTAGTTAATAAAAACAAACAAAACAGGCCCTCACTAGACACATCATATCTGTCAGTGTTTGAACTTAAGACTTTCCAGCCAGAACTGTAAGAGATACACTTTTTTCTTTTGTCATACTGGTGATTGAACCTAGGGGCATTCTAGCTCCAAGCGACATTCTCCAGCCCTTTTTATTGATTATGAAACAGGCTCTCGCTAGGTTGCCGAGTCTCACTGTGCTGCGAAGGCAGTCCCTGAACCTGTGATCCCCCTGTCTCAGCCGCCCAAATCCTGGGATTACAGGTGTGTCACCACACCAGGCTTAATACACTTCTACTGGTGTACTACAGTCTCACGTAATAATGTTCAGGGTGACAGGGCTATACAGAGCACCCGGGAAGCTTCCAGGTGCCCCTCTCTTCCCTGCACATACTGAGCCCGGCAGGGCTGTGTTTTCTTCACTAATGCCCCCCCATTGCTCCCATGGGGTCTCCCCTCCTTTATCTAAAGACTTTCTGGTATCCCAATGACTCCCTAGCTTCCACATATGAGAGAAACCCAAGACCCTTCACCTTCTGTGATGGGCTACTTTCAACACATTTATTTTCCTGCAAATGATGTAACTTTGCTCTTTACTGCTGAGGAGAATTCCATAACTTTATTGGCAGCCATCCAAGTCGGTTCCGGGATCGGCTATTTCCATTACGCATAAGCATAATGAATCACTTAAACATTCTGATTGTAAGAAATATATTTCTATCATCTGCAAACAAATTACCCAGTTTCTTCCTCCTCCTTCCTCCTTTTTCTTTTTTTCTCTTCTTTTTTTTTTTTTTTTTTTTGGTATTTGTGGTACTGGAAGCTGAAGCTAGGCATTCTACCTCTGAGCTACACCCCCAGCCCTTTTTACTTGTTGTTTTAAAACAGGGTCTCACTAGGCAGAGAACCTTGCTATGGTGCCGAGGCTGTTCTCGAACCTACGACCCTCCTGTCTCAACCTCCGAAGTACAGGGATTCCAGGTGGGTGCCTCCATGCCCAGCTCAATTAGTTTTCTTTAAGATAATCCCTCCCCTTCTCCACGATGTGCTGAGACCAAAGTTTCCAGGCAAGAGCCTGGAGCAGGTCCAAGAGGAATCTTCAAACAGCCTGCTGCAGTGCTCACTGTTGGAGAAGCACCAACAAAAACATGCCTGGATGAACGCCTGGCGTGCTCAACAGCCAACTCCCCACGAAGCCCTTAGATTATCCACTCGAGGACCCCCCACCCAGGAGTACTAGGCAAGCTCTCACTCAAGCCTTGGCGCTATTAGCATTCTCTTTATTCCAAAACAGATTAATTACAGGTCTCAACTTTTCAAATACAACATTTAGGTAACTTAGAGTATCCGAGCACCTTGCTGGGCTCCTACCAGAGGAACAGGCGATCTGGGCTTGGACGTCTGCTCTGTGGGGAACTGGGAAGCAACAAGCGACAGCACAGCCACATCTCATGGCTTTTTTTTTTTTTTTTTTTAAATAAAGTTGTTGGGTTTTCCACCCATTCCTCTTTTCACATTGAGAATTGTTCTTGACTTTTCTTCTTGACATTCATTTCAGTTTACAGAATTTCTATCCTTTTTCTGGAACTAATGTGCTGTCCTAAAAGAAAATGGAGACAAACACAAAATCAGAGAAGGATCTGATTCTCTGTCACAGTTCCTAACTGTGTAGGATCCCACTTATAAGGGAATATTCACTATCTACTGGCTCTGTTCACTTTTGCCCCATCTCATTCCACAAACAAAGTCAAGTGGCTAATTCAGAATTAAAGCTGACGACGACTTAGAAACAATGAAAAAGCTTGATGATAATCAGGGTAGCGTGTACAAACACAAGATGAGGTAATTCCAGGCACACCTCTCACCATGAGGCCAGAAAGCGTAAATTTCACAAGGACAGAGAGGACACAGGGTTTTGTTGTTGTTCTGCCATACTAGGTATTGGACCCGGAGGTGCTCTACTGCTGCGCCACACCCCAGCCCTTTCCTCTCTTCTTCCCTTTGGTACGGGGTATTGAGTTCTCTACCTCTGAGCTACACCCTTGGCAGAGTCTCCCTCAGTCCCTGAGGCTGCTCCTGCCTCAGCCTGTGAATAGGCAGGATTACAGGTGTGTGCCACACCCCCGGGGAGAGGAGAGTTTAAGCAATGTCCATCTTCAATCTCCCAGATTCCACATCTACCCATCAGCATAGCCTTGCACAGCACGGGAGACGACATCCTGCGCCGTATTTCTACCATGTAGCTGTCTTCTTGCTAAGAGACTCAAATCTAATACAGGACAATTCTCAAAAATGGGAGTCACAAAAAAATTTCCAGCAGGGATAATATCTATTTCTTTATTTCCTCTTTCTGATTGGTTGCCTTTCCCTGGAGTCTAAGAAGTGATGGGGAAACATAAGAAGTGAAAATGATAATCTAGACAGATCTGGAACGAGGGCAGCAGTCGCGGGTTCGGGCAGGCTCTGGTGCACAGGCCCCCAGTACTGTCCTCAGCAAGTCAGGCAGCCTGACACTGTGGGGAGTGCTACGGTGACGATGTCTCAGTCTTGCAGAATGGCAGGCTCCAAGCCAATTACCACAACCGTTCCCAGAGGCATGCACAGGCACGGAGCTGACCACGACAGCCAGGCTGTGCACCCCTAATTCCTCCCAATGTTCAGAGGTTCTTAGAAACATTAAAGCATGGGCATTCAGAAAGGGTTGTGCAGAAAGGATTGCATGAGTATGAAATAAAAACAGGTGATGAGCCGGGCGTGGTGGCGCACGCTTGTAATCCCCGCGCTTGGGAGGCAGAGACAGGAGGATCGCGCAGGTTCGAAGCCAGCCGCGCGCGCTGGCTTAGGAGACCCTGTTTCCAAATATAAAATGTAAAAAGAGGTCTGGGAGTGTAGCCCGGAGGTAGAAGGGCTTCCAGGAACCCCAGTACCACCAAAAACAAAACAAAACAAAACAAAACAAAAAAAAAGAACAGGTGATGAGCAGTGGCCCACCACTTCCATCTTAAGTGAGAAGTTGTGCCCTGCATCATTCCTGCTCAGATCAACATCTGTCTTCAGACCACGAGTCCTCAGCTACTAGGGGCTATACTAAACACTGGGTCTGGAAATCAGAAAGTCCCTAAAGTGCAAATGGCCAAGTGACTTTCCTCTCTCTCAAGCAATGTGAGATGGGGGTAGGAGGTGGAGGACGACATATAAAACCCAGGTGTGCTGTCAGGCGTGGTGGCGCACGCTTGTAATCCCTATGCATGGGAGGCTGAGACAGGAGAATCGCACGGGTTCGAAGCCAGCCCCAGATACTTAGTGAGGCCCTCAGCAACTTAGTGAGAGCCTGTTTCCAAATAAAATATAAAATAGGTCTGGGAGTATAGCTTGGAAGTAGAAAGCCTCTGGGTTCCACCTCCAGTACTACCAACAAAACAAAACAAAACAAAACAAAAAACAGGTGTGTGTGGGGGGGGGTGTAAAATCAATACAGAGTAAAGAATTAGAGAACTCAACACGCAGCAGGACTTCCTCTGAAAGGGAACCTTGGGTAGAACACGTGTAATTTAGGACACACTTAGTGGCCAAGGCCAGGCAAGGCCATGGGGAGGGAGAGGGGCTGCCCACAAGAGGGTGCAGGGAACTTCCTGAACTGTGGAACAGGCCTCTCCCCATCACGACTGAGGTGGTGGTTGCGTGACCACACACGCTTTTCAAGATTCACAGAATTATACACAAAAAAGGGTCAATTTAGCTAGCCGGGCGTGGTGGCGCACGCTTGTAATCCCCGCGCTTGGGAGGCAGAGACAGGAGGATCGCGCAGGTTTGAAGCCAGCCGCGCGCGCTGGCTTAGGAGACCCTGTTTCCAAATATAAAAATGTAAAAAGAGGTCTGGGAGTGTAGCCCGGAGGTAGAAGGGCTTCCAGGAACCCCAGTACCACCAAAAAAAAAAAGAAAAAAAAAAAAAAAAGGGTCAATTTACTGGATGAGAGTTACACCTGTTAAACTTGGAAAAAACAAAGCCAAAATAAATGCAGTTCCTTTCTGACAGAGGGTTAGAAGGCCAGCTTATGCTCATACACCAGTGAAAGGGCTCTCCTATTTTCAGAGGATTAAGGAGGAGATGGCTTCATTGATTTGGCAGAGAAATTCCAATATCTCCCGCCCCTCTGCTGGACAGGGGAAGGTCAGCAGACCGCGCCACACAGGCCAAATCCAGCTCACCACCAGTTTAGTAAATAAAGTTTTATTGGAACACAGCCACTTGTTTATGTGACTATGGCTGCTTTGTATGAGTGCTGGAGCCGAGTGGATGCAACAGAGACCACTGGCCTGCAAAGCCCAAGACGGAACCTGGCTCTTCACAGAAACCTCTTGCTGGCCCTGATCTAGGAGTGACCCACAAAGCGGCAGCTACTGTCCTGCTTCCCTGCTTCCTACCCCACTCCATGCTGTCCTAGGACTGACCCCCGGAAGGCCAAGTGGCCTGAACCACCATGAGCTCTAGGAAATCAGATTCTGGTGTTGGCTTCGATCTGTGGCCATCAGTCCTTCAAAAAAAAATTTTTTTCCCCGGTATTGGGAATTGAACCCAGGGGTGTTCTACCTCCAAGCTACACCCCCAGCCTTATTTTTTATTCTTTTCATTTGAAACAGGGTCTCACTAAGTTGCAGAGGGCCTCACTAAGTAGCTGAGGCTGTCCATGAACCTGCGATCCTCCTGTCTCAGCCTCCCCAAGTACTGGCATTACAAATGTGGGCCACCACACCCGGCTTCCTTCATAATTTAGTCTCACCAAACCACAGTGTTTGGCCCAACTAGAAAATAGGGTTAGAGAAAGGCCTAGAAACTGTGACAAGGTGTGCCAGGATTTGCCATGGACCCCTATTTAATGAACTTGTGTCTTGGATGAATTCCCTTTTAGAAAGTTCAAGGCTGAACTTGTCTTATCCTCAATTCTGCTCTCCTATGAACAAAGACAGGGCTCTCAAGTATACATTAGAAGTACCCCATGGGACATAGAGAGGATGAAGTTTTATACAGCTGGGGCTAGGCCAAAGTTGCTACAAAGTTATGCAACCAGCTGGCTAACTCAGGAGTCTTTGGCCTGGTCCAGTCACAACCTCATCCAGCAAGTCAGAAAATGGCCTCAGAAATTGGCTTTGGCATTGGGAGGGATGGGGAGGAATGAGTGGGCTGAAAACGCAATCAAACAACTGACATGCATAAGGTGGGCAAGATGGCAGGGTCCTGCTCCTGGGATGAGCCCGCCCTTCATCTTTACCGTAGTGTCCTATATTTTGCCAATCTACTGCTCTGCTCTGCAGCGATCCTGCCAAAGGAAAGAGGGTTTGAGAATCAAGAAAGGACAGTGAGAGGAGAAATCAGCTGAGGAAAGAAATGGCAAACACCCAACCAGAGCTTTCATTAAGTTACCAATTTTCACAGGGCAACACTGGCTCTAGGACTTAGGGAGGTATGATAGAAGGCTTGTGCTTTCGTGTGTGTGTGTGTGTGTGTGTGTGTGTGTGTGTGTGTGTGTCTGTCTGTCTGTCTGTCTGTCTGTCTGTGGGGATGGAATGGCCTCTGGTCCCCTTGAGATTCTGAGAAAAACCATGGTCTCTCTCCCCAGAAATGCATACAACTTTAGATTTCAGATTAGGAACTTCTGCTAAGCAGCATTTGAGTCAAATGGATTCAACCCTGCTCTCCCTCTGGTTTTGACTGACTGTGAGCAACTCCCAGCAAAGAGAGAAGGTAGCAGAGGGCTGCCTCTTGGTTTCACAGGGGATCCAGGCTGGCTGCTGCAAGGGCGCAGGGCTCTGCTTTGGAATAGCCGCAGAGTCTCCACCTGTCTAGATGCAACGTGTGCCACCGAGCAAGTCAAGCAGCAGAAAGACCAGCGCCCTGCTGCCGAGGGAGCTCTGGTGGCCCAGACCACCACAGGGAAGCCAAGCGCATGTCTGCGCCATCTCCGCAGTGAGGCGCCCTGAAAGCTCACAGTGGGAACCTGGGTGGACCATTAATGGTCTCCCTGGGAAAATCTCTCTCAGCTCTGACCCACCTAATTGGTAGCCATGTTGGAGGGCACATTATTGAGTGACGTTTGGCCAGCACAAGTCTTGAGAGGAGAAAGCAGAGCAGGTATGAAAATGAGTTCTTCCAAAGCTGAAAGCAACTCTGACCTTTTCTTACTGACCTTTGCGTAGCTGAAATCGCCCAGGTTCTAATAAAGTCAAATCAATGAGAAACACCTACGTGACATTTAAATTTGCTTCTAATTCTGTTCTGAAAGCCAAGCTGCCAGTGAGCTGCCATCATGTCAAGGCCTAACTACTTGTCTGATTCCCAGCCTGCCTGGCTCCCGGGCAGGGCAGAGGCTCCTTGGCAGATGATCCCTGTGAGCTTCTGTGGGGCAAGGACACCCCCCCACACCCAGGAGAAACTCCAGGCATGCTAGGGGCTACTGAAGGGGCACTCTCAGGGGCATGGAAGAGGTTGGGCAGCAGAGAAGGAAATTTTTACACAGCCAATCATCTTCCACAACATATTCTACCCCACTTCTTTAATCTACACAAAACAATTACTTTTCACATTCTAATGCGTAGGGACATAAATTATTGTGGTTTTAATATAGGCACAGCTGATTGCTAAGGTGCTTTTCTGACTTCAAAGTTCTGTGGCTTCTGTGTCAGGCTGGAGATGAATCACTTTTCACATAGTCTTGGTCTAAAGCTGGGTGGGCAGAACTGAAGCAAGTATCGCTAAGCCTGCCCTGCAGCCCCACCTTACCTCTTGACTGCCTGCTGGGCCAGCATCCGGTTGCCAGCCAGAAACGTCACGCTGCCCAGGATGGCCAGGTACTTCAGGGTCTGAAACATGTTGAGCTGAGTCCAGTAGACATACATGAGCCCCAGCATCGCTACAAGAGGAGGTATCATGATATCCAATTAAACAAAACTGTGACAAGGACAGGGGAGGGGTAGGAAGAGTGACTACGGGGTCAGGGAAGGGTCTGCATTTCTAGGCCAACTTGTTTTACTCCTTATATCTGATGCCAGAAAATAGCTCAATATACTTGCCTCTCAGCTCTGACTACCAAGAAACTCAGAAGTAAAAATCAGAGTTCAGCTTCTTTTTCTCAGGCTAGATTTGTTCACATCTATTTCTTTCTTTCTTTCTTTCTTTTTTTTGTGGTACTGGGGTTCCTGGAAGCCCTTCTACCTCCGGGCTACACTCCCAGACCTATTTTTACATTTTTATTTGGAAACAGGGTCTCCTAAGCCAGCGCGCGCGGCTGGCTTCGAACCTGCGCGATCCTCCTGTCTCTGCCTCCCAAGCGCGGGGATTACAAGCGTGCGCCACCACGCCCGGCAGTTCACATCTATTTCTTTGTTCGCTTCCTCCTGCTCCTGCTCCTCCTCCTCCTCCGAGGTAAAAATCAGAGTTCAGAATCTTTTTTTTTTTTGTGGTATTGAGGCTGGAACCCAGGGGGCATTCTACCTCTGAGCTATACTCTCGGCCCTAGTTCTTTATTCTTTATTTTGAAACAGAGTCTGAGTTTCTCAGGGCCTCACTAAGTAACCACAATCCTCCTGTCTCAGCCTCACTAAGTAACCACAATCCTCCTGTCTCAGCCTCCCAAAATGCTGGGATTATAAGCATGTGCTACCACGCCCAGCAGAGTTCAGATTCTTTACCTTAAGCTACAGATTTGTTCACATCTATCTGTCTCCTTCCTTCCTTCCTTCCTTCCTTCCTTCCTTCCTTCCTTCCTTCCTTCCTTCCTTCCTTCCTTTGTGCTAGGGATTGAACCCAGGGGCATTTTACTTCCCAACTACACTCCAGACCTACTTCTTATTCTTATTCATAACTTGCTGATGCTGTCTTCAAACCTGCAATCTTGCCGGGCGTGGTGGCACACGCTGGTAATCCCAGCATTTGGGAGGCTGAGACCGGAAGATCACAGTTCGCGGACAGCCTCAGCTACTTAGTGAGGCCCTTTGCAACTCAGTGAGACCCGGTTTCAAAATAAAGAATAAAAAATAGGGCAGGGGGTGTAACTCGGAGGTCAAATGCCCCTGGGTTCCATCCCAAGACCCGCTAAAAAAAACCAAAAAAAACCAAAAAAAAAAAAAAAAAAACCCTGCAATCTTCCTGTTTCAGCCTCCCAAGTACTGGAATTACAGACATGCACCACCATACCTGGCTTATTTCTCTGCTTCTTTAATGCAGGTTTTTGTTTCATTTAAAAATTTACTATCATAATATATTTGGAATTTACTTATTATCATTATTATTATTATTATTTTATTTTTGCAGTACTGGGGACTGAACCCAGGGGCATTCTACCTCCAAGCTACAATTGCAGCCCTATTTTTTATTCCTTATCTTGAAATGAGGTTTCACTAAGTTGCAGAGGACCTCACTAAGTAGCTGAGGCTGGCCACGAACCTGCAATCCTCAGCCTCACAAGTACTAGGATTACAAGCATGTGCCACCACACCACACCTGGCTCTATTTTTCTTTTTCTTTTTCTTTTTTTTTTTTTTTTTTTTTTTTGCAGTACTAGGGATTAAATCTAGGGCCTCACAGATGCTAGGCAGGCACTCTACCACTGAGCTATACTTTAGGTGTTGACCCTAAGGTCATGCTAAATTACCCAGTCTGGCCTTATTTACTTTTTCATGATACTAGGGGTAGAACCCAGGGTCTTTCTACCTCTGGGCTATACTCCCAGACCTATTTTTATATTTTATTTGAAAACAAGGTCTCACTAAGTTGCTGAGAGTCTCATTAAGTAGCTGAGGCTGGCTTTGAACCTGTGTGATCCTCCTGTCTCAGCCTCCCAAGCGCTGGGATTACAAGAGTGCGCCACCACGCCCAGCCAGACTGGCCTTAAACTTGTGATGCTCCAACCTTAAGCTCCAGAGTAGTTGGAATTATAGGTATGTACCACTGCACCCAACCTTTATTTTTCAAATTCTCACTAAAAGTATGCAGGATATAAACAATTTAATAATTTCCTTTTTATTAAAAACATGTTAAGTACGCCAGGCACTCTGTCATGTGCCTGTAGTTCAAGGGAAGCTGAGATGAAGAAATTGAGATCCTGGGCAACATAGTAAGACCCCCCCCCCATTCAATAAACAACAAAACAGAAACATTAAAAATGATCCACCACTCTGACTAGAAGGGGAGCCAGGAGGACTGCGGAGAAAGGTTTAGTAGAAAGGGATCAGAGCTGGGCACTGACAGCTTACCAGCCTTTATGCCCTTACCAGCCACTTAATTTCTGAGTCCAAATTTACTACCTGTCAAATGGGATCATAATTCCTGCCCAATCACTCCATCAGCATTTTAGTGAGAATCAAACAAGGAAAGATGCACAAAAAGGACACTGGCAAGAAAAGTCATGGCTCTCAACACATTTTTATTCAGGTTTTGTTCTTGGTCTGACCCGGGGGGGCTATCATTCAAACCCAGCAAAGGAGCAGGAGAGAAAGGTCATTCTGTCAATTTAGCCCTGAAGGATGACAGATGGACTGCGGCAGGGGTTCTTAACCATTTCTGAGGTCCTTGACCTCAGAAACCTGAACTTCAGACCTGAAAATCAGTTAGACTCTCCCCAGAAAAATACAGATACACATTGGCCTGGAATTTCAAGGGATTCATCTACAGACCCCTCCAGAAGCCATATACTGTGGATGCAGAGATGATGACTCCCGAAAGAGAAAGAATTAAAAAATATCGACCTCTCAGAGAGACAAAGGCAATGCGGAGCCAATAGTGTCAAAGTCTCAGAAATGCTTAACTGATTTGTGAATTTACTGTCTCATTATGTGCAGACTGCTTAGGTCCTAAGTTCTCAAGAGAACAACACAGGACAGTATGTCTGACTATAAAAGGGGCTGTTTTCTATTACTGTCCAGACAGAGCCGCCAGCAAATGTGAAGATCGATGCGGTGGGGAAAGATAACCTTTGGAAACTGCATTAATGCTCTTCATCCAGGAAGATGGCTCAGTGTAAAGATATGATAAGTGAGTAATCTCTAGAAATGAACAGGGCTATTAAATGAAGGTAAATGGGCTGCCAACAGCCTGCTGGTACAATGAAGCCCAATATAATGACAGCTGTTCTAAGCTGATGGGCCAAACAGGTTTATCATCATATTAACTATCTTAAAAGGCCAGGAGGAAGAGGGAAATGTTATGCTATTAAGTCATTATAGTTAATAGGTTGTGGGTCTACTTAACAGGCCTTTTGCGTGTGTAGACAAAATGTCAGAGGAGGTTAAATGGAATTAGCGGCCTGGGGCACTTACCAGCATGTCCCAGGTGAAAGATAATCGTGCTAGGAGCAAAAGTGAAGTTGGAGACATTGGCACCAATCCGGATCCACTGAACGATGGGGAGAAATAAATTAAAAAGACATTAGAACTTGAAAGGGAGGCAGCACATGCCATGCCAATGCTAATCCAATGAACAGCCCAGAGGCTTAAAAGTTCATGCACGCCAGAAAGACAGGGAATTTTTCCAAGTGACAAGCACCTTATTACAAGCCCTCAGGAAAATATTGCTCCTTTTTTGCTTTAGAAAGGCATCTCAGCACTTGCTCTCAACTGGGTTTGGGTAACTCAGCCCTGAACATCATTTTTAATGACAGCAAACCCCTCTACTTTAAAACAGGCGAAACTATGAAGCAGAAAGGTCAGAAACTGCATTTATGATAAAGTAACTGACACTTCCACTATGTTCTTTAAGAACTGGTAGGATGAACCTGCCACAGCTGGCGGGTCGCGTGCTCTGCTCTGGGCTCCTGCCTTCTGAAATTCCAATCACTCAGAGGAGAACAGGTGTCCCGCTCTAGGTCCGGTTTCTAAAAGCATGTGTCATGCTTTCTAGATTTAAACTAGCCAACAATTCTTTTGTCAAAATCAATGCATTAATTAGGAACTCTAGCAACTTTCCAAAAGTTAAGACCAAATGAAGATTTTCTCAAAAAGTCTCTGAACTTTTTTTTGTAATTTTAAAAGGGAAAGAAAAAACAAAAACTGATCAGCTAAAAAGTATACAAACAGTGCAATAAAGTATAAAAGGTACAAGTTTCCTTCCTCAACATTCTCCAAAATGTCCTCTCCTTAGAGATGACCAAACTAAGACATATCTTAGAAATGCTTCTCACAAAGTGGATCACATGGAACCCACTGGCCTTGTCTTGCCATCCTCACTCAATAATCTACCTTGTCCATCTTGTCACAACAGATAGACACCTACCAATGCCGTTAACAAGCCGCACCTTATCCCACTGCACGGCGTGCGCATTAACACTTGCTGTTATGAGGACTGTGGCTGTCTCCAGCTGTGTGCGCCCCAGGGAGCTGGAAGGCAGCCCTGCCTCCATTCTGCACAGCCTTAGCCGGCCCTTGCTTTTTTCCCACTGATCTCATCTGAACACTCTTCTACAGCATCGAGGCCCACACACTTTTGTCATTCTCCTTGGCTATTAGGAACTTTCTCAGGCCCTCTTGTTAATGGATCAGTTTATCTGGCCACTCCCCCATCGTGGAGAATTCTGGTTATTCTAAAATTTTTTGACCATCCGTTCAGGTCACAGCTGCTGGACCCCTCCAGAGCACAAAGCCCCCTTTGGAGCGGCTACATCTGCCGAGTCTGGCGCCAGACACACGCTGCCCATGCTAATTACAGCGACTCACCAGAGCAAAGAGCAGGAGCAAGGGCGAGAGGATGAGCGCCGTGAACGTGTTGGACACCACCGTGGGGGGCCGCTTCTCAGGCTCTCGAAACAGGTGCTGCCAGGAGACACAGCAACAAGACTTCAGAAAAACCCTTCCCAGTAGGGGCTGCCATGTGCACCAGGGACCACAGAGTCAACAGCAACCACAAAGAGAAAAGGCTTCTTGGAGGCCACGCCCTCCTGGCAACAAGGGGTCCTGGGACTCTGCCCCTCTCAGTGCTGGCTTCTGATCTCAGGTCCCCCTTCCCCAGATACCACACCGGTTCCAGCTCACTGCTTGGTCAGCCCTTTTTCCACCCCAAAGACTCACTGCCGCTAAAGAGGCTGCAGCATACAACTATAAAGTTACATCTGGCCAAGTCACAAAGGGTGCCCAGGTCTACAGATGGCTTCGGTGGCACACCTGAGGCAAGACTCTGAGTTTCACAATGCTTCTGGGTTACAGGGTGGCATCTGGGTTGCTAGGTCATAAGCTGCTTCCTCGCTTCAGTTAGGTAACTGGCCGCCCCTTTAATATTTAACACAGGCGCACTATAGAGGGTTCTGACCTTGCCCACTGGTCCCTCCCCCAGCCAAAGTTCCAGGGATGCTCTGAACACTTTCTCTCCACTTGCTCTCCTTGACGTTCAGAGTTAAGCCAGAGGCGGGCAAGCATCCCACTGATATTTGTCTTCTGAGAAAATTCCTAGAGTCTTTGGGACGCTCACCCAGACAGCACAACCTAGAAGCAGTGATAGATTGGGGGTCCAGAGACCTCTGTATAAGCCCAAATTAATATCTATGGCTGTGAAATCAGAAGCAATAAACCTTATTCTTTGCCTCGGTTTCTAGTGGAAAATTGGGGGTGGAAAGAGCAACGACCATCCTACTAGGCTTAAAAAGATACTGCAAGGACCAAATGAAATAGGGCATTTGACTATGCTTTATGAGTTGTAACAAACTTATGCAAGCTGTGTGTGTGTGTGTGTGTGTGTGTGTGTGTGTGATTATATATATATGCTGGGGATTGAACCCAAAAGCATTCTACTTTCTCAGCTTCTCGAATGCTGGATTTATTTATTTATTTATTTATTTATTTATTTATTTATTTATTTGGTGGTACTGGGGTTCCTGGAAGCACTTCTACCTCTGTGCTACACTCCCAGACCTATTTTTACATTTTTTATTTGGAAACAGGGTCTCCTAAGCCAGAGCTGGCTTCAAACCTGAGCGATCCTCCTGTCTCTGCCTCCCAAGGGCGGGGATTACAAGCGTGTGCCACCACGCCCGGCTCAAATGCTGGTTTTAAAGTGCGTCACCACGCTCAGCTGGCACTCTACTTTTGAGCTACACCTTCAGCCTAATTTTATTTTATATTTGGAAACTTGCTGAGGCTATCCTTGAAACTGTAATCCTCTTGTCTCAGCTTTCCAAGTACTGGGATTACAGGTGTGAGCCACCATGCCTAGAGACTTTTTTTTTAATGGATTTTTCATAGCTGGGGCTAGTGGTACATGACTATAATCCCAGTTCTTGGGATTCTGAGACTGGAGGATCGCAGGTTCAAGGCTAGCCTAAGCAAGCCTATCAGCAATCTAGCAAGACTCTGTTACCTTAAAACAAAAAATATAAAATGGGCTGGAGGCAGAATGCCCCTGGGTTCGTCCCCAGTACCCTCCACCCCACACACATTTCCTCCAGTGTGTAGATTACGGCCATGTGCTCGGCTGGCAGATGCCTTGGCATCCCAGCTCCACGGCTTGGCCCACAGAGCGCCTGTGCTTGAATTTTCACTTCAGCCTCGCTGCCACTGCCACTCAAGGTTTCTCATCTGCAGCTATGCTACCGTGCCTCCACCATCACAGCTACACGTCCGCTAACTGTTCCATGCTCCTTATTTTTGTACTGAGGACTGAACCCAGGGACATTCTACCTCCAAGCTATACCCCCAACCCTTTTTACTTTTTACTTGCTAAGTTGTTCAGGCTGGCCTCAAACCTGTAATTCTCTTGTCTCAGCCTTCCAAATAGTGGTATTCCAGGTGTGCGTCACCACAGCTGGATTTGTACTTTACTCTTTTTTTTTTTTTTTTTTTTTTTTTTGCGGTACTGGGGATGGAACCCAGGAACATTCTACCTCTGAGCTACACTCCCAGCCCTATTTCTTATTCTTTATTTTAAAACAAGGTCTCACTGAGTTTCAGAGGGCCTCCCTAAGTAACAGGCTGACTGTGAACCATGATCTTCTTGTCTCAGCCTCCCAAATGCTGGTACTAAAAGTGTGTGCTACCACGCCCAGCTTGTACTTTACATTCTTTTTTTTTTTTTTTTTTTTTTTTGGGTATTGGGGGTGGAACCCAGAGGCTTCCTACCTCTGGGCTATACTCCCAGACCTATTTTATATTTTATTTGGAAACAGGGTCTCACTAAGTTGCTGAGGCTGGCTTCGAACCTGTGTGATGCTCCTGTCTCAGCCTCCCAAGTGCAGGGATTATAAGCGTGTGCCACCACGCCCGGCTATACTTTACATTCTTAAACAGCACTCTGTCAACATGAAGAGGAGCTGGAAAAGAATTCTACTACATTACCTTTTGGGCCCCATCACTTTTTCCAATAATAAAATGAGAGCAAGTTATGTGGTCTTAACATTTCACGTTAATTCATATGTAGGTTTCCATGTCACTACAGTAGGACCACTTCTCACCACTGCAAAACCATCCACTGAATGGATCCACCTCAGTTGCCTTAACCAGTACCTGAACTGCTTGGCAATTGCTGTGTTCACCTTGTAATGGGCTCCAGAAACACTTCCAAGTCTCTTTCCTTATCCATTATCCATTCTGTCTTCACCACAGTCCTGTGAGCAGGGTGCGCGGGGCTTGCTCATGTTTGTATTGCAAGGGGAGCCTGAGAAATGAAGGGCCTGCCCGGGTGCGTGACCTGCCGCCCCGATTCACGCAGGAGCAGAGGAGATAGTGCTGAGCTCATCTGTGCCTATAGCGCAGCATGAGGGCTGAGCTTCCGCATACTGAGAACAGAGACAGCTCTCATTTCATTGCCTATGCTCTGCTTTCTTGGTGCTCCTCCATACCTGTTTGTTCAGCTCGAGGATGAGACTGTTATTTACCCTGCCTAACTCACACGGTGGTGAGTGAGGCTCAAACTATTAAATGACATAAAAACAAAAAAGGAAAGAGGAGCTGTGCCATCGTCCAGGGGGTGCTTATTGCCCTCTCACTGCGCCATCTATCCCCGCTGTTTAGTGGGCAAGGCCTTTGGGGTGTACCTGAATTTCCTGTTTCGGTGTGAAAAGGTTCTGGGACAGGACAGTCGAGGGAGCTTCTTCTTCAGGGAATTTGATGACCACATCAGCCTAAAAAGTAAGGACAGTCTTTAGAGGTGAACAGTGGAAAAGGGAGTAAAATTCCTTGGCAGGATGATACTTCCTGACCAGGACCATAACTGCAAAAAGCTACGAGCAGTCCAATCACCTTTGATCCATTAGTTGACAAATAGAGGCAGTAAAAATTTCAAGAATAAAACAAGTGTTTGAAAATGCTTTTTAGAGCAAGAGTTCCAATTTTCTACCAGTATGATAGAAAAAGCCCCATAAAGCTGCTTAATAAAAAAGACCCAGCTGGTACACTGGCTGTAACAGTTGTAATCAGAAACTGCTTGTTGTCCCCGGGAAGTGTGATTTAATCACAGTAAAAAAAAAAAAAAAAAAATAGAAAAAAAAGAAGAAGGAGAAGGAGGAGAAGGAGGAGGAGAAGGAGGAGGAGGAGGAGGAGGAGGAGGAGGAAAGAAATGAAAATATGATCTTGTACAAAAAACAGCTCAAAGTCCAGGAGAAGAAAAGGAGCCCTGAACACAACACAGAAAACACAGCTGCCCTCTGTCCTGCACACGATCAACATCGCTCAGGCTTCAGTCTGACTTCTGCTACCTTTCCAGCTCCATCTCCTATGGCTCTCCTCAGAGACGAGGGCTCCAGCAAACATAACCACTCACGAGCTTCTCTGTGGGCCAGTCCCCAACAATTCTCCCAGCATCCCCTGATATTTCCAGCAAGCCCCTATTTTTCTTCAACTCTTTGCTCAAAAGCCAGGTCTCTTGAGGTATTTTCTGCTACTGCGCAATTCAAAGAGAGGCAGAAAAGAGCGCTGTATACATACACTGGCGACACAGATACTCACGAGCATCTTGCACACCTACAATTCCTCACCCCATAGTATCCTGAACTCTTATCCCTCCCATGAGGCCGTATCATATCTCAAAGGCCAGGGCCTTGGCTTTTACATCTGTGTATTGCAAAAAACAGCCTTGCCGTAAAAACCGCCTTACAGTATTACCACTTACAGAAATTCACAGATCACTAAAATTATGAGAGTGAATTTATTCCATTCATTAATTGAAGCAATATTTACTATCCACCTGCCAACCCTAGGCATTGCCCTAGAACCACATACAGAGAAAGGGCACAGTGCCTCCTATGCAAGGTGAGGGCGAGGAGACCTGTCACCCACTGGGGTCAGGGCACACTCAGCCACATACCACATTCCAGAGGATTGGGTTCTTCAAAGTGGCATCTCCGATGATTAAGTAGAGCGTGTAGGTACCCGACGCAGAGTCAAACTCGATCTTCCTTTCAGAAGTGTCCAGTTCAAACTTGTACACATTCTTATTGTCCGGCTCAGCAACAAATACCACTTCCTGCCCAGTTTTCTGGTTATGGAGTCGGACGAATGTCTATTTGGAACAATAACAGCACCTTTCATCTGATCATTTCAACCCCCCGAAGGCCCAAGATGGAATCAGCCAGCAGCAGACTATCAGTCTTTTCCTCGCAGTGAAAGCTCTGGGATCTGCCAGATGCACACTGGAGAGTAAAAGGAGTGGCTGTCCCACCATAGCTCCTAGCTCAGGGACAACTTTTTAGTGGTACGAGGAAAGAAATTGAAGTTAGGGTTCCAGTCAATTTTTGCCAACTTAAGAGCCTGTATGCCCAGTTTGTGAATGATTTAAGCCCTTTGCTATTGCTGCAATTTCTTCTTCCTGCCAGGCTTTTGGCCACTTTGCTGCTCAATTAACTTCTTCACCAGAGGGTGAAAAGAAGGGAAATGAGGTGGAACTATAGAGGCCCGTTTTCAATTTCCTGGTGCCTCCAGCTAAAGATTTAGTAGAGGAGGCTTGAGTGTCGATAGCAAGGCAGAGTTCTAATCAAGCAGAGCGCCCAGTGTTAGAGAGCCCCAGCTCTGAAGACAAACGGTTCTGACTCTACTACTTATTAGCTGAGCAGGTTATTTAACCTCTTTGCACTTTGATTTCTTTAAAGTAGAAGGATTTGTAATAATTAATGCAAAGCATGTGTCACAGGACCTGGTATCTAATAGCCAGTCAACAACCAATAGCTAATGATATTCTCAATACAATGGGACTAAGTCTAATCACTTTATCCTCCTCGTGGTACAAGAAACTAAGGTTTTTGTGCTTAAGAACAGCAGCAAGGTGGGGCCTGGTGATGCACGCTGGGAACCCCAGCATTTGGAAGGCAGAGACTGGAGGATCGCGGTTCATGGACAGCCTTAGCTACTCAGTGAGGCCCTTCACAACTCAGCAAGACCCTGTTTCAAAAAATAAAGACTAAAAAAAATAGGGCTGGGGGTGTAGCTCAGAGGTGCAGTGCCCCTTGGTTCCATCCCCAGTACAGGAAGAAAAAAAAAAAATATAGCAGTAAAACTTAAATATTCACTCAGAGTCTTCCTTTCAAGAGTTTCAAAATAAAGAATTCCAAGGTAAGTATGTTGTTCCAACTTACAGATAGTAAGCATAAGAATTAAATGAGCTGTCATGGCCGCCAGCTAGTGCTGGATCTAAAGAAAAAGTATAAATCTCATTTGTTACTCTACACCTGGGCAACAAAGAATAACCTTCAAGTTACTTAGGGAAGAGAGCCCAGAGACAGGAAGCATCTCAACTCCAGCGGTCAGCCCTGGCTGGGAACGGCACTTAGGATGCCTGGTCTCCCCTCATGAAGCTCAAGTGGCTGTCAAGCACATCTGCACAATGCCTCTCCACCTGGGCGGTCTCTGGGCCATGGTTTTCCAAAAGAGTTTAGGAAGAAACAAGTATTTGGTTAAAATTGTATTTCCTCACTAACCCTCCCTACCCTAATTCTACCAATTTAGTCTTATAAATTCTTTTGTTCATACTTTTTTCCCTTGTGCTCTTTGGTTGCCAAGTGTCACTCTGGGAGAGAACTGGGAAATGCTAAAGAGTCTTCCATGCTTAAAGGTCACCGGTTGTGCCTAACTGCCCGACTAAGCTGTGTGGTGTCTGAAGGTGGAGAAGAGAGGACAGTGCCAACTGTGGTCCTCGGGGCAGATGCCCTTGGGCACCGGTACAACAGCTGCAACCAGGAGACAAAGAAAGCGAGAGGTGTGCAGTAATTCCGCTCACTTCAGTGGTCTGCTCTGAAGTGACCTCTCGGCACAGACAGTCTGCTGGTTCTTGCTGAAGCACCAGTACAGAGCACTGAAACCAGGCCCATAAGCTCCCCTTATTTCTTGGCATGAATGCGTGTGTGCATGTTAGTTCCTGGGGATTAAGCCCAGGTTCGTTCTGGTTCCGAGATAAACCCCAAGTTTTTTTTTAATCTTTTCATTGTGAAACAGGATCTCACTAGTTTGCTGAGAATCTCACTACTTGCTGAGGCTTGCTCGAACTTGCAATCCTCCTATCTCAGTCTCCCAAGTACTGGGATAGGCATGTGCTACCAAGCCTGGTTCTTTGCTGCCTCTAAGCATTCATCTATCTGAATTTTCCTCTACACACACTTAACCATGTATGTGGCAGGGCCATGAGTTCTTCCCAATCCAGATGAAAAAGGCAAGAGTATGGAGAAGTCTAAGCATGAGGGGACATACTGAGTTCCCGTAGAAAGAATATAAGGTTTGAAAATTTTTTGAATAATAATTTTCATTTTACATATGAACAAAAAATGCTTTGCATCTTCTGCCTGGGTTTTCCTTTCTTCAAAATTATCTCAATATTCTCTTTATTTATTTGTTTGTTTATTTATTTTTTTGTGGTGCTGGGGTTCCTGGAAGCCCTTCTACCTCCGGGCTACATTCCCAGACCTATTTTTTATATTTTTATTTGGAAACAGGGTCTCTTAAGCCAGCACGGTTGGCTTTGAACCTGCGTGATACTCCTGTCTCCGCCACCCAAGTGCGGGGATTAGAAGCGCGTGCGCCACCATGCCCGGCTTCCCTTTATTTTTTTAAATAAAAAAAATTCTTGGCTGGGAGTGGTGGCACACGCTCATAATCCCGCGCTTGGGAGGCGGAGACAGGAGGATCGCCAGGTTCGAAGCTAACTGTGCTGGCTTAAGAGAGTTTCCAAATAAAAAGTATAAAATGGGTCTGGGAGTGTAGCACGGAGGTAGAGGAGTTTCCAGGAACCCCAGAACCACCAAAAAAAAAAAAAAAAAAAAAAATCTAAAAGCTCAAATGCTAATCTGCCTTAAATACATCTTCTCAATACCATCTAATCTGTTAAAAAAGAAAAAAGAAGTGCATCCATTGGGAATAGTGGTATACACCTATAATCCAGTACTTGGGAGACCGAGACAGAAAGATCACAGTTTGAGGCCAGTCAGCCTCAGCAACTTTTGTGAGACCCTTACGTAGTAATTTAGTGAGACCCTGTTTCAAAATGAAAAATAAAATAGGGCTGGGGTGTAGTTCTGAGGTAGAAAGCCTCTGGATCCAATCACCCCCAAGGTGCATATGAGATTTAGAGCCTCATGTGGGAGAGCCTGACATTTTCTCCTGCCAGAGCACGCCACTGCTCCAGCGTGCAGTCATGTTTCAGGCCCCCCGCGCGGTCTGGGCTTCTGCCTCACCTGGTGCGGGGTGAGTTCAGCTCCAGTGTTCACATCCACCAGCTGGAAGAACAAGGCGAAGTTCTGGTGGCTGTCGGCGACGAATGTGCCCTTGGCCTTGGCCGGGTAGGTCACCCTGAGAGACACGACACAGTGAGTCTCTAGCCAGGATGAGAACAGGCAAGAATACATACTTCACCCCACCACCTAAACCCTCTCCTCAGACCACTTTTGTGGTGGGCAGACAGATGTGGAGAAATGCCTGTGGCCTGCGGACGGAGAGGACTGATAAAGCCAGGACTGGAAGAGAGTTTGTTGTTGTTCTATTTTGTTTTCTGCAGTGCTAGTACTGACCTCAGGGCCTCGCATACAAGTGCTCCATCAGTAAGCCACACCCCCAGCCCCTAAGCCAGGACTGCGGAAAGCATAGAGAAAAGTTCCATCTGGGTTTGGAGAAAAGGCTCCCCGTAGATGCTGGCACCTGTAGGTGTTCACTTCAAAGACCTAGACTCTCAGCTCAAGCAAGTCAGACACTGGTGGAGCCCTGCAGGCCAAGGGCAGGCTGAGAGCCGGGCTGGCAAGCCTGCAGGAGACGGTCATGGACTGACGCAACAGCTCGAGTGAGGCTGGAGGACAAGGGGGGGAAGGGAGAGGCAAAGGAAGAAAGGGGTCTTGGAGATTTTTCTTTTCTTTTTTGCTATATTTTTTCCTGGATACTGTTTGAATTTATTTTTCTGCCCTAAAATTGGGTTTCAAGTCTTTTTCTCAAAAGACAGATTTGATGAGAAAAACTGTTCTCTGAGCTACCTCTGGGATTTTAGGGCAAGAAAGCCAGAGGTAAACAAGCCAAGTGGTTACAGAGCTCACACCCAACTTTATTTTATACTTTTAATTTATATTTATTCATGAAGAGCAACTCTTTATATAGAAAATTAAATTTTGCAAAATGCCCTCACAGATATTACTTCAGTAGATTCTCATAGTGCTCTTCTCTCCTGTATCACTATGATGATAACCAAGCCAGAGAAAGGCCACTCTACCTTGACTTAAAGAATGAACACTGGGTTCCAGGCTCTGGCTAACATCCCATCCTGAAGATGGCCTGGAGGGTTCACCTACCATCCTACACTCTCCAGCCACCCAGCTGATTAAACTGGGACTCAGCTATTCTCAGAGATTTAGATGAGTACCACCTCCCCACCAGGATCTGGGGAGGGCTGACAATGGGCTTCAGACAGCCTTCTGCCCAACTCCCATCAGGTGTCAATGATTACTGAAGGCTAGAGTGAATTCAGAGGAAACAAATACCCAGTAATGCCTGCCACAGACATGGGAAAGGGAACCACCCCTAGTGCCAGGTATCACCATTTCAGTTCTAATGACCTGAGGCTTTCAAATGATTCCAAATCCACTCCAGGCCAGAGAGGGCTGCCATGAGGCCACAAGAAGCAAACTCATGACTGTGCAGATAAGGCAAGTGCACCAATAGGTAAATTAATGCAGCTCATTCTTCGTTGAGAAAGTCTTGTTATTAAAACCTGTCATCTGAATAAACAGTGTGCCTGGTGGCAGAGCTGAGACTGACTCAGACTTCCATTCTGAGGTAATCTCTAGTCTCAATGTGGACTGGTAATAAAGAGTTTGCCTGCAGGCTGGTATACAGACAACCCCCAGACCTGCTCAGATGCCAAGTAGAATCCCTGCAGCAAGTACCACTGGAATCCAGCCTCTTGAATCTGGGATGCAGGATGGATCACTGTTGACACAGAAATGCCATCTGGAGGCAATGCCCAAGGTATGTGTGTTTTTCTCAGCTCTGGAGCCTGGGGACACCCTAAGCCTATGTGGCATCTCACCTACCGGGTGGTTTTGGGTGCGATGCTCTGATCCTTATCCACAGTAGACAGATCAACATTTGTGATGCCAACTTCAGTGGAGATCTTAACTCTGAGCTAGACCAAAACATAGAAGACAATTACCAAGTCAACTGGTGCTTATACATGGAATCACATGTATATCCAAAGTCTTCCACTCTTAAAAAAGGCATTAAAAGAAATTCTAGGCTGGGCGTGGTGGCCCACATTTGTAATCCCAGTACTTAGAAGACTGAGACAGTAGGATTGTAGGTTCAAGGATAGTGCCAGCAAGTAGTGAGACTCATCAGTTTAGCAAGACCCTGTTTCCAAATAAAATAAATTCTACAACAGAAGTCCTTTTTTTTTTTTGTAGTTCCGGGAGTTGGAACCCAGGGGCTTTTCTACCTCCAGGCTATACTCCCAGACCTTTTTTTTTTATACTTTATTTGGAAACAAGGTCTCACTAAGTTGCTGAGAGCCTAAGTAGCTGAGGCTGGCTTTGAACCTGTGTGATCCTCCTGTCTCAGCCTCCCAAGCACTGGGATTACAAGCATGTGCCTCCACACCCGGCCCAGAAGTCCATTTTTGGGGGGGCACTGAGGATATGGATAGAAATCTTTAAGGATCATATAAATCTGACCCAGCAAAATAGTCTTTCCACCTCTCCCATTCTAAGGCCTAAAAAGCAACTCCCCAACTCTATCTCTTCTTCTCTGGCTTTGGTTCGATGATAATATATCCTAAAGAGAAAAGGACAAGAAGAAAAATAATAGGCCTTTTCCATGTATCCTGTAAAATATATAAGGGGAGCTGGACATGGTGACTAATACTTGTAATCCCAGTACTTGGGAGGCTGAGACAGGAGGATCAGGGTTCGTGGACACCCTCAGCTACTTGGTGAGGCTCTCTGCAACTTAGAGAGACCCTCTTTCAAAATAAAGAATGAAAAATAGGGCTGAGGGTGTATCTTGGAAGTAGAATGCCCCTGGGTTTCATCCCAAGGAACACACAGACATACACACACACGTACATACATACATAAGAAATTCCTAACTATAACCTTTAAATAATCAATAAGCACCCAGCTGGGCAAGGTAGCACACACCTATAATTCCAGTACTTGAGAAACTAAATCAAGGCGTGTGTGTGTGTGTGTGTGTGTGTGTGTGTGTGTTAGAGAGAGAGGAGAGAGAAGACAGATAGATACTGAGAACGAAACACAGGGGCATTCTTCCTTTGAGCTACACCCCCAGCCCGATTTTTTATTCTTTATTTTGAAACAGGGTCTCTCTGAGTTGCAAAGGGCCTCAATAACTTGCTGAGGCTGTCTGCAAACTGCGATCCTCCTATCTCAGCCTCCCAAATGCTGAGATTACAAGCATGTGCCACCATGCCCGGCTCTAGGCAAGTTTGAGGCCAGCTTTGGCAACATAGTGAGAATCCATTTCAAAATTAATAATAATAAAAAGACTGAGGGTACCGGGCATGGTGGCACACGCTTGTAATCCCAGCATTCGGGAGGCAGAGGCCGGATGATCACAGTTTGTGGACAGCCCCAGCTACTCATCGAGGCCCTTTCCAACTAGTGAGACCCTGTTTCAAAAGTTAAAAAAAAAAAAAACTAAAAAAACCTAAAAAACAGGGCTGGGGGTGTAGCTCGGAAGTACAATGCCCCTGGGTTCCATCTCCAGTACTGCAAAAAGACTGAGGGTGTAACTCAGTGGTAGAGTACTCATGGCTTCAATTCCCAGTAAACATTTACACACACACACACACGCACGCACGCACGCACGCACGCGTGCATGCACACACACTTGCACACCATTCAATTCTAATGATAGCTAAGATTCATTGAGTGCTTACTATGTGAAAGGCACTGGCCTTGTGAAGACAATGTCATTTAATCTTAAAGATCAGAGATTAAGCTTTCTCAAAATGAGAGGACGGGTTAATGATATAGTCAATATTCAAGCTCAGGCAGGCAAAATCCACGTGTTTAGGAAGCTTGTTGTCCAGCTTCCCACCAGCATGTCGGGCGTTGCAAGGAGCACTGTAACTCTGCCCATGGAAACCCAGGACGCGAAGGTAGTTATTGGGAGTTCATAAGTACTTCTCATTCTGCTCTCGTGTGATTCTTTTACTCCCCAGCCCCCGTAGAGTCAGGCACAGCACGTGACTCGTCTAGCCAAGGGAATGTGAGCAGAAGAGAAGCTTTGAGAGTGAGTGTGCTCCTCAGCCAGAGGCCTGGAGGAAGGACGGCACGAAGCACAGCCTCCGACGGACACGCTGAGAAACACTGCGTGGAAGTAAACCGAGACTCAGCTTATAATAAGCACAAACCATCTTGATTTTGAATTCTCTATGTCTCTTATAAGTATTTCCATAAAGAGGAGCTACCTGATGTCAGTAAATAAGAAATCCAAATATTGAATTAAATAAATATCCAAAAGAAAGAAAACATGTTAAAAAAATCTATTTGTGGAAAAACTCTTAGTTAAAATCTAAGTCTAAATGTGCAAATTAAATAGGCACTTTTATGTGCAAATACATCTATGAAAGTCGCAAGTATCAGACTTTAGTGTAATGCTTGAGGAAAACCTCGCCAAATCCACTGGTCTAGTATATGTCAGGGTCATGGAGCAGAGACAGAGGTCTGGGCAAATAATTGAAGGATAAAGTCAGTATTTTTCTAAAATGCCAGAGGCAAAGAAGAAAAATTTAGAAAGCATAAAGACAGCTATCAAGCAATCCTTTTTAGCAGTCTACCCTCCTGCCGCCATAATAAATACTTTGTGACAACAGCTCCAGTTATCAAGCTGAATACGGTGTTGTTTTTTTTCTGAAAAAGAAAAATTGAATATAAAAGACATATTACCAGGCCGAGCATGGTTGTGCACGCTTGTAATCCCAGCATTTGGGAGGCTGAGACAGGAGGATCAATAAAGTTCAAAGCCAGCCTCAGCTACTTAGTGAGGCCCTTTGCAACTCAGTGAGCCCTTTTCAAAATAAAGAATAAAAAATAGGTCTGGGGGTGTAGCCCGAAGGTAGAAGGGTTCCATTCCCAGTACCACCAAAAAAAATAAATAAATAAAATAAAAAAAAATAAATAAAAGGGCGGGTCTCCAGTGACTAGAGAACTGTTTGGCTTTTCGGTGTGCCCCAGGCAGAATGACACGGAGGCCACCAGCGGCCGGGTCCTCGCTTGGACCCCCACCTGCAGCAGTGATGTGGCCTCCGGGGCTGCTCAGCAGGCTCACGCCACATGTTTGTTCTGAGGACCTCACAGGCACTCAGCCCAGACAGACAGGAAGGACACAAACAAGGCAGACAGCAGCGGCCACTGCTGGTTTGTTTTCACTTGTTTTAAGTCTCCATAAGAGAGCTTTCTTTGCTGCCTAGAAATAGTGTAAGGCCTTTTATGAATATAGAATAGCTTGAAATAAATCCTTCTACTCCCCAAATCTCACTATCAACAGATCTCCTGAAACACTCAAAAGCATTTTTATGCCACTCTTTTAAAGCAAGCTGAGCAATATAAACCACAGCTATTATCATTTTTGGAGTGAACCCAGAGGTTCACCACTAAGGTGCATTTCCAGTTCTTATTTTTATTTTGGGACAGGGTCTTCCTAAGTTTCCAAGCCTGTCCTCAAGTTGAGATCCTCCTCCTCAGCCTCCTGAGTCACTGGGATTACAGGTGTGCCAGTGTGCCCAGGTCACTGAAACTTTTTTCCAAGCAGCAGCAGCAGCAGCAGCATGATCATTATTTTGGTGGTACTGAGGATTGAACACAGGGTCATTCTACCTCTGAGCTACACCCCTAGCCCTATTTTTTATTCTTTGAGACAGGGTGTCACTAAGTTGCAGAGGGCCTCACTAATTAGCTGAGGCTGGCAGTAAACCTGCAATCCTCCTGTCTCAGCCTTCCATGTACTGGGATTACAAGTGTGCACCACCACACCCTGCTCAAAGCCCTGTTTTAAAGAATTTGGTGTAGAGCTAGGCACGGTGGCACGCTCCTGTAATCCCAGTTATGGTAGGCAAAAGGATCACAAGTTTGAGGCTGCCCTGGCCAATTAGCAAGAACCTGTCCCAGAATAAAACATAACAGGGGATACAGCTGACTGGCAGCATGTGACTGGGCTCACCCCCAGCACCACATAGAGCTCAGTGTACGGGCCCATTGCTTAGCTGATGCTTCTTTCAAACCAACACTGTAGGGTTAGTTTTCCTAACGGGAGGGGACTTGTTTCTCCACTTTATATGTAGCTAAGACTGCTTCACATAGGATCAGGCTAGTCCTTTCTTTGCCTGTGCTGTGTGCTATATACATCTCAAAATTGTTTTAATGTCAGGAAATGCAGTCTTTCTGCTGGGAGTAATAATGCCCTGTTTAGCTTATTGCTGTCAAACATGATGGTGCATTAGGGGCGGTTAATGCTAATGAAAGCTTCCAAAACCCATGCTTCCCTGACAGTCATTCCAGTGTCGACGAGTGCTATCACACGCTGCCACACCAACAAGCACTAATGCACTCTGGCCAGTGGTGGAGCACATAGGACCACTGAGTCGCTCCGAGGAGTAAGTGTAAATGTTCCTGAGATCACAAAGTCGCCTATGTGGCAGTTAGGGCCTGCACACACGCACTCTCGCTCTCTAATGTGATGAAGAGGGAGATTTTCTTAGTGTTTACCCCATCACCAGGAAGGAAAAAAGCAGCAAATGGCTTCAAGAGGGTCTTATTATCATTGCATGAACAACAGCTATTAGACATTTCTGCTGTTTAGTACTTAATTTTCCTAACAACCACAGAAACACTTGGACAAACACCAGATTTGATGTTACAAAAAGCCAAGCTGTTACAGTAATCAAGACAGTGTGGTACTGGCATAAGGACAAAAATACAAACTAATGGGATAGAATTTTGAGTTGAGAAATTAACTCTCAACGTTTATAGTCAATTGAGTTCTGACAATAATGTGGAGACAATTCAGTGGGGAAAGAACAGTCTTTTAAAAAATGGAGCTAGGACAACTGGATAGACACCTGTAAAAGGAGGAGGTTGGATCCCTACCTTGTAACATACACAAACATTAATTCAAAACTATCACAAACCTAAGTGTAAAAGCTAAAAGTAAAAAATCTTGGATTAAAGCAATGGTTTCTTAAATATATCACCTAAAATACTAGCAACAAAACAAAGAAATAAAAAAATTTTGTCATCAAAAGTAAAACCTTGGCCAGGTATGGTGGCACATGCCTGTCATCCCAATACCTGGGAGGCTGAAACAAGAGGATTACAGGTCCGAAGTCAGTTTCCATATAAAGTTCGCGTCAACTTAGCAAGACTCTTTCCAAATAAAAAATTAAATAGGGCTGAGGGTGTACCTAGGAGATAGAATACCTTTAGGTTCAACTCCTAGTCTGTCTGTCTGTCTCACACACACACACACACACACACACACACACACACACACACACACACACACCCTTGCCAGAAGTGGTGGTACATGCTTGTAATCCTAGTACTCGGAAGGCTAAGACAGGATTGCAGGTTAGAAACTAGCCTCAGCAACTTAGTGAGGCCCTCTCCAATTTAGTGAGATCCTGTTTCAAAATAAGAACTAAAATTAGGCTGGGGGTGTAGCTCAGAGGTTAGAACATTCCTGGGTTCAATCTCCAGTACCATAAAATAAAAATTAAAAAAAGGCTGGAGGTATAGCTCAGAGTTAGAATGCCCCTAGGTTCAATCCTTAATAACACACACACACACACACACACACACACACACACACACACGATCTGATAAAACCATGCAATAAATACAATTATAGACAGGGTATAAAATACTATAGCAAAAAAAAAAAAAAAAAAAAAAAAACTAAACTTCAAAAGACTGAAGCCCTAAATCTAAGGAGAAAAAACACCACACATTGGAGGATCCTTTTATAACCTTGAGGAAGCACAAAATTTTTTAAAGATACAAAAAAATTAAGCTTCATTAAAACTAAGGTTTTGTGGGCTGGACATGGTTATGCATGCTTGTAAACCCAGCATTCGGGAGGTGGAGGCTGGAGGATGGTGGCTCACGAACAGTCTCAGCTACTTAGCGAGGCCCTCTGCAACTCAGTGACATTCTGTTTCAAAAATAAAAAAAATAAAAAAAAAAAATAGGGCTGTGGGTGTAGCTCACCAGTTCCACCCCCAGTACCACACACACAAAAAAAGTGTTTGTGTATAAAAGATGCTATGAAGTAACGCTAGAAGATACCTGATGCTTATACCTAAGTATCAATATCTAGAATGTGTATCACTTCTAAAAACCAATGATAAGAAGATAAAGAAACAAAGAAAACAAGCAAAAGATGCATGACAATTCACAGGAAAGAAAACCTAAATGGCCAATAAAAACAAGAACAAATGTTTTATTGCACTAGGAACCAAGAAAAAAGATTAAAATAACAAAGACGCCATTTTCCTATCAGATTTTTTAAACTAATGCCAAATATTGGTGAGAATATGAAGAAAGAGCAATCTGGCAATAACTAATGAGGCGACAAAGGGCTCGCAGAGAGGCCACGCAGGCGGGTAAGCGGGCCTGGAGATGAACTGGTGAACAGAAGGAGGCCTAGGAGCAACTGTGAGCAAGGGCCCTCGTGGAGCCGGCACTGCTTCCAGGGTGGGGAGGTGGAAGGAAGAGGCTGCAGGAAAGCAGAGCTTTTTATTTAACCTTCAAGGTTACAAGTAAGGCGTCCCAATGAAGAAAATGCACATTAAAAGAATCTGGACTTAAAGGTTCATGGTTCTGTAGTTTCTGTCCAAATTTTATGCTAGTGAATGGACTATGATCAGACATCTTATGCCCAAAAGGTCAGACATGAGACAGAGTGACTAGAATTCCAGAAAACATATTCCTTTCTGCCAAACTTTACCACAAACGCTTAATCTACCTATGTTAAATAGTGTCCTATTTTTGAAAAGGTCACACCTGCTAGCTGCTGACTCTTCATTAAAAGAAAGTGAGTGTTAAAGAAGCCAAGTTGATGAGCTCGCCAAGGCAAACTAGGATAACAGGAGCAATAAACCTCATTGTTATTATAAACAAATTATATATCACATATGATGTGTATATGTATAAATTATATGTTATTATAAACATAAGTTATATATTACAAACAATAAGTATATTTATTTTTACTTTTTGTGGTACTGGGGATAGAACCCAGGGGCATTTTACCTCCAAGCCACACTCCCAACCCTATTTTTAATTCTTTATTTTAAAATAGGGTCTCACTAAGTTGCAGAGGGCCTCACTAAGTAGCTGAGGCTAACCGCAAACCTGTGATCCTCCTGTCTCAGTATCCCAAGTGCTGGGATTACAAATGTGCGCCACCACGCCTGGCTAAGTATATTTATTATAATGATAAATATTTGCATACCACCGGGCATGGTGGTGCACGCTTGTAATCCCTGCCCTTGGGAGGCGGAGACAGGAGGATTGCGCAGGTTCGAAGCCAGCGCGCTGGCTTAAGAGACCCTGGTTCCAAAAATAAAATAGGTCTGGGAGTGTAGCCTGGAGGTAGAAGGGCTTCCAGGAACCCCAGTACCACCCAAAAAAAAGTAAATAAAAATATATAAATAGTTGTATAAAAAAATAAAAGAAAAAGGGTATTTTGCTCTTACCATCGAAGTCCAATAAATAAGAGTAGAAAGAACAAGAGAGAACAGCACTTTCTGACAAATGCCACAGTAATGCTATAGATAAGAACATCAGAATATTCGCAGTCTCAAAGTATCACTACTTACAACACATCGTTACAAAGCAGAACAACAGAAGCTTCCATTTAAAACCTAGCAAATATCACCTTGCCAAGTGATCAAAGTTAACATGGCCAGCAATTAAGCATATCAATGTCATACTTCTTCCCACCTCAACTTTTATATTATGCTAGTGATGAACCCAGGGTTTGTGCATGCTCAATAGGTGTTCTAAAACTGAATTATATGCCCAGCCCTCATCATATACTTCTTATTTATTGGTAATACTGGGACTTGAACTCAAGGCCATTCTACCTCTGAGCTATGTCTCAGCCCTCTTATTTTTTAATTTGAAAGAGTATCTCGCTAAATTGCTGAGGCTAGCCTCAAACCTGCGATCCTTCTGCCTGAGCCTCCCAAATACTGGAATTACAGGCATGTGCCACCATGTCCCTCATATACTTCTTAATGTGATGCACTGAGGAGGACAGAAAATCACTTTGGGAGTATTTTTGCTAAAGTATAACCTCAATTTAATCATGAGGAAATATGAGGCAAACTGCGATGGAAAGAAATTCTATAAAGTAACTGGCTAGCCCTCTTCAGAAGCGTCAAATTCATAAAAACAAAGAGATGTTATATTAGAGGAAACTCAAGGGACAGGACAACAAAAGGAACGTGAGCCTAGGTCGCCTCACGCACTAGGGAAGGGGCGCTAGAAAGACACAAGTGGCAAACCTGTGTTAGCCTCTGTAGACTAGTTAATAGTATTATATCAATATAATTCCCTGGCACTAATTCTATTATAGTTATATAAGATGTTAACATTTGGAGAAACTGGGTAAAGTATATATAGGAATTCTACTTACTATATTTGCAAATTTTATAAAGATTAATTTTTTCAAAATGAAAACAAAATTAAAAGACATCTGAAAAACAAAGGAGATAGTCATCGCAAATAGCACACATTTAATATTTCTGGAAAAGTACTGTACCACTCCAAGCAAAAAAACCACAATGATGCAGACAAGTAGGTGCTGCAGAAAAAGTAGCTGAAACATTGAGAGATGACAGCTGAAAGTGGTGGAAGAGAAAGGAGAAAATAGCATTACAAAAAGGTCAAGCCAGGTGTGGCGGCGCATTCCTATAATCCCAGTACCCGGCAGGCTGAGATAGGAGGATCACAAGTTCAAAGTCAACCTCAGAATTCAGAGAACTATAGCAACATATGCATACCTATGTTCACAGCAGCACAATTCGTAATAGCCAAAATATGGAACCAACCCAGGTCCCCATCAACAGATGAATGGATTGCAGAACTCTGGGAAATACACACAATGGAATTCTACTCAGCAATAAAGAAGAACAAAATCATAACATTTGCAAGAAGATGGAAAGTCCTGGAGAGCATTATGTTAAGTGAGACCAGCCAAGCACAGAAGGAGAAGGTACATATGTTTCCTCTAATATGCCCAAACTAGGGAACCTAGAGGATACCAGTGGGACCCCAGATAATGGAGGGGAAATACCAGCAAAGCCTGAGTGGATAGAGGAGCAGGAAGGTTGAACTTGATTAATGAGGGTCCACATCCGAATATGTGTAAAATTATGAATATGGCATGGTTACCCGGGACAATTATTGTTGGGAGGGGGGAAGGGAAAACAGGGGCAGGAGGGGAGAGAGGGCACCAAGTATAGTTTAAATGTATACCATTTATGTTCAATAAAAAAATTTAAAAAAAAAAAAAGTCAACCTCAGCAACTTGGTCAGGCTCTCAACAATTTAGCAAGACCTTGTTTCCAAATAAAAATAAAAAAGGACTGTTGGGTTAGATCAGAGGTAGAATGACCCTGAGTTCAATCCCTAGCACTGCCAAAATAAATAAATAAGTAAATAGGCAGGCCAGAACCAGTGGGAGCACAACTGAAGCCCAGCTACTTGGGAGGTTGAGGCAGGAGAACTGCTTGAGCTTTGAGGCCAGCCTGGGCAACACAGGAAGATCCAATCTCAATAAGCAAACAAACAGGCAACTGCTAGGAATGCATGCACACAGCCCTGCAGCCTCTAAGGCTGGCTCTATATTCACCAGGGCACACTAAACTGGTATTGTACAGGAGATGTACCCACCATCACTGGAATGACCCTGGACACATTATCCCTTTAACCATCATCTATGAAATGAAGACAACTCCACCCACCTGAGGGTTGTTGCTAGAGTGAAAAAATGCAAGAAAGAACACACAGGACTGTGCTCCTCACCTAGAGGGATTTAGCAAAGCATTCCGATGACCTCAGAGGAAGAGAGTGTTCAACCATACTCCAGACTTAAGTATGAAAATCTGTAATTCATCTTCAATAAACTTATATCTACAAATGTTAAAACGAAAGCCACGGTGTCTGTAGGCGTAAACTTCCATTAGCTGGGAAAAACACCATTGCAAAATATCTCCTTCCCACAGAGCATCAGATAATTGAGACTTAGTTTTCTGTCCTTAAAGCTACTTGGGTATTCTTCCCAACTGGAGTTAGCTAAACGTCTGCAACACAATGCATTATGGAAGATTATTGGTTTTCTTCGGTGCTTTCCCCAGAGCACCTCATTACAGTGTATATACACGTCACATGATGCTTTTCACCACCTAATTGACATCTAGCGCTTTTCTAAACCTACCAAACCTACCACACAACACATTTTAAGGCTACTTATGTCTCAGCAGAATTGTGAGTGACTTTTATTTTTCTATTTCCTAAATTTCATGTAAGACACTCATGCCAGGGTAGGTCAGTAAGACATGTGTGAGGCCCTAGATTCAACCCCCAGCACCAAAAAGAAAAGAAAAAAGACAGTAACATAAACTTGCAATAGAAAACTAATGACTAGCAAAAGAAAACGTTCTCTGATCAGGTTCTTGATTTACTACCTTGGACGACACTGTCAAACAGCACAGTGCAAACCTCTCTCTTCACATGGTCACGCTAAGCAAGATCAGAGAAGCCAATGCACTAGATGATGAGTGCTGTGCATCTCAGTCAATTCTCTGGCTATGAGACATGGCAATGGGTGAGGAAACAAGCACCTACCTCTACAGTGTTGGCAATGTAACGGCTGTCACCTTCCACTTTGACAGAAAAGTCATAATAACCACTGGAAAACTTGACATTCGCGAAGTTTAGTTCAAAACTCTCCCTGTTAGAAAAGACATCGGGGTTAGCAAGAAGTCACACAGGAGCAGGGCGTGGTGGCGCACACTTGTAATCCCAGTACTTGGGAGGCTGAGACAGGAGGAATACAGATTCAAAGCCAGCCCCAGCAGCTTAGTAAGGCCCTCAGCAACTTAGATCTTGTTTCCAAATCAAAATATATATATAAAAAAAAGTCACATAGGAGAGTCATGAATGTAACAGAGGATCTACACATCTCCTACACCACACTTCAACTTTTCACCTTCCCACCCGTCACGAGCAAGCTCCTGCTCACGTGGGTTGTAGCGTGCGCACAAACAGCAGCACCGTCCACGATCATCTCCTCACCTCGATTTCAGCTTTGTTTCTTCTCAGTTTCTAGACTAAATTTTCAGTTTTCCTTTTTTTCTTCTAACCTTTAGACTTCTACCTCCCTCTGGTAGCTTCCTACAATTTAATGCAAAACAGCTAAAACTATAGCATGCTCCTAATTACATTTTGTTTATTTTTCACTGCTGAGGATGGAGCCCAGGGCCTTGAGCACTGAAAGGCAAGTACTATACCACTAAGCTGTACCACTAAGCTGTACCACTCCACCTCCAGTTACTTTTTTTTTTTTATGGTACTGGGGATGGAACAGGGTCATTCTACTTCCAAGCTACACTCCTAGCCCAATTTTATTCTTTCTTTACATTTTGAAACAGGGTCTCACTAAGTTGCAGAGGGCCTCACTAAGTTGCTGAGTCTGTCCTCAAGCCTGCAATCCTCCTTCCTCAGCCTCCAAATACTGAGATTAAAAGAGTATGCCACCACACTCGGCCCCCCAAATACATTTAACAAAGAAACCCACAGAAGAAAATAATTTAAAATGTTCAAAGGCATTGGTGTAAGGTAATATAACTGTGAATCATTTTTGGGTAACATTTTCCTGTTTTGTGAATTTCCCCCAAAGGATGTATATCTCACTTTCTATAAAAAGAATATAATTTTTATTTCATTTTATTAAAAAAATTTTTTGTGCTGGGCATAGTGGCACATGCTTGTAATCCCTGCGCTTGGGAGGCAGAGACAGGAGGATCGCGCAGGTCCGAAGCCAGCCTCGCTGGCTTAAGAGAACCTGTTTCCAAATAAAAATATAAAATAGGTCTGGGAGTATAGCCCAGAGGTAGAAGGGTTTCCAGGAACTCCAGTACTACCAAAAAAATAAAAATATAAAAAAAATTCTTTGTGGTACCAGGGATGGAACATTCTACCTCTGAGCCACAACCTCAGCCCTATTTTTTTATTCTTTATTTTGAAGCAAGGCCTCAATAAGTAGCTGAAGCTGGCTGCCAACCGGCGATCCTCCTGTCTAAACCTCCCAAGTTCTGAAATTACAAACATTTGCCACCACAGCTGGCTTTAATTTTTATTTTAAAGAGAAAAAAAAGTGAGACGCAATAGCACACACCTGTAATCCTAGTAGTGAAGAGAACGAGACACAAGAAGGGCCATAGGTTTGAGGGTAACCTCAGCATTTAGCAAGACCTTCAGCAACTTAGGGAGGCCCTGTTCTTTCTTTCTTTCCTTTCTTTCTCTTTCTCTTCTCCTCTCTCGCTCGCTCGCAGTACTGCGGATTAGACCCACAGCCATTGTACCTCAGAGCTATACCCAAAGCCCATCCCCTTTTTGGGTTTTGAAGAAGGATCTTGCAAGGTTGCTGAGAGTCTGGCTAAGTTGCTAAGACTGTCCTCCAATGTGCAATCTTCTCCTCTGCCTCCCAAGGACTGGGATTACAGGCACGTATCACCACGCCTGGCTGAGATCCTATTTTGAAAAAAAAATTAAAAAAAAAAAAATATATATATAGGGCTAAGGCATAGCCTGAAGGTAGAATGCCCCTGGATTCAATCCCAAAAAGAAGAAGGAAAAAAAATATTATAGAATACTTAATTCTCTGGGGAAATAAATGTTCATGACACATTGTTACAGAGAAAGCATAATTCTAATTCAATCTTAAAAATGTATTTATATGCATAGAAAAAAGATTGACAAAAAGATTGTAAAATGTTAGCAGTAGTTATCCCTGGGTGGTACAATTATGGGTGATTCATATATATCTTTTTTGTGCTATTCTGATTTTTTCTTATTATGAATGTAGTACTCATGCATAAGAGAAAAATATATTAAATTTTAAAGTAGCCATTCATATCACAAGACAGAATCAACCAGAAATACACAGAGTAAAATCAAAATTATTTATTTTTATGTATTTATTTTTTTGTGTGGTACTTGGGATGGAACCCAGGGGCTTTCTACCTCCGGCCTATACTCCCAGACCTATTTTTTCTTTTTCCCCCAGTACTGGGGATGGAACCCAAAGGCATTGTACCTCTGAACTACACCCTCAGCTACTATTTTTTAGTCTTTTTTTTGGAGCCTCACTATGTAGTTGAGACTGGCTTCGAACCTATATGATCTTCCTGTCTCAGCCTCCCAACTACTGGGATTATAGGCATGCACCACCATGTCCGGCAAACCAAAATCCTTTTAGTTTTAAAAATCCTTTTCTAGAGCCAGGAATGGTGGTGCACGCTTGTAATCCTGGTACTTGGGAGGCTAAGACAGAAGGATCAAAGGTTCTCGGCCAGCTTCAGCTAGGCCTTCCACAACTTAGACCCTGTTTCAAAATAAAGAATAAAAAAATAGGCTGGAAGTGTAGCTCAGAGGTAGAATGCCCCTGGTTTCCATCCCCAGTACTGCAAAAATCACAAACAAAAAACAAAAAACCCTCCTTTTCTTAAACTGAACTATAGGGTTTTATTGAATTTTGGCAAATTTGGTTTTATGATCTTGGTAATACACTGGCTGCAGGCTAACTTTTCAAAACAAAGTTTGGTGCCTAGCAAGAACACTTAATGCATCGACTCACCCCACAGGGGAGAAGGGCGTCCTCTGGAGCACGGTGGCTCTGGAGGCGACAGACTTCGCATGCTCTAGTTTAACAGTGGCCTGAGTCAGGGGCTGGGACAGGACGTTGGTGACTTGCAACTAGAGACAAAAGACAGACGAACAAATCAATAGCAGTGGAGGTTTAGGGGTAGAGACTTCATTGCTAGGGTGCTTTATCTATAGGAAGAAGACTCGGCAGAACCAGCGTCCACTTTAGGAATCTCCCTTGACCTCTGCTCTGCTGCCCACCAGAGATCCAACAAGAAAAGCACGATTCAATCAGGAGCAGGAGAGTACTGAATGCGAGAGCTGGAGAGGACCCTAAAGACAATCTTGCCCAACAGTTTTAGAGCGCAAGACAGAAAATGACTAGTACCAAATTAGTTCCTTTTTTCTGATCCCCTGTTCTATTCATTCTACTACAGTATCTATCTATAAAATATAATTATATGTAAGTAATATATACTTTTCCCACTTTGTTCTCTCAGCCTTCTCTCCAGAGTATTTATATTAATCAGGTTATTTCTCATCATACTCTATAAGGGAACATAAGTTATATGCAGAGACAGGATGGGCAATTTTGAAGTACAGGCCACTTCCTCAGGAAAATGTGTGCAAGGGCCACAAAAGAACTTTTGGGATATATGGTACTGTCGTCCAGGGAAGAACTCCAATATTAGACATAAACAAAATGCTAATTTCTATGAAGATCTTATTTTACCATTGGCTTCCAAACAATATTAACAAAATGCTTCATTTGAGGTGAAATTTCTAGGCATATTCAAGATTTGTGCATTTTCTCTGCTTAAAAAACAAAATTTAAAAACACAAAAGAAAAGTCTATGCTCACTGCTGAGTGTGAGGGAGTGCTGCGCTATGAAGAGGAAAAAAGATTCTTGATCATCAGCACCAGGGAAGAAGAGATCTAGTTATTTTAACTATAAGCACAAGAATTACTTGAGAATTTAAAACAGCTGTGTTAAAACAATGTATTTGGAAAATAGAAAATTCTGGCACTGGGACATATACTTTAGAAGCATCTGGCAAGGCGTGCTGATGCATGTTCGTAATCCTAGTACTTAGAAGGTGGATTATAGGTTTGAGGCCAGCCTTAGCAATTTAGCAAAGCCCTCAACAACTTAGAGGGAACCTGTTTAAAAATAAAATAGAGCCGGGCGTGGTGGCGCACACTTGTAATCCCCGCGCTTAGGAGGCAGAGACAGGAGGATCGCGCAGGTTCAAAGCCAGCCGCGCTGGCTTAAGAGACCCTGTTTCTAAATTAAGAAAAATACAAAAATAGGTCTGGGAGTGTAGCCCGGAGGTAGAAGGGCTTCCAAGAACTCCAGTACCACCAAAAAAATAATAATAATTTAAAAAATGAAATATAAAAAAATAGAAGCCGGGTGTAGTGGCACATGCTTGCAATCCCAGCATTCGGGAGGGTGAGGCAGGAGGACTGCAGTTTACAGCCAGCCTCAGCTACTTAGTGAGGCCCTCTGCAACTAGGTGAAACCCTATTTCAAAATAAAAGGTAACTAATAGGACTGCGGGGTATCAATCAGAGGTAGAATGCCCCTGGGGTTCCATCCCCAGTACTACAAAATGAATAAATGAATGAATAAAATAGGGGGAGATGTAGCTTAAAAGTAAGTCACTGGATTCAATCCCCAGTATGGGGAAGAAGAAGAAGAAGAAGAAAAGAAAACATCTGGAGTTAAGGACCTAGAAATAAGCTGGGGGCAGTGGCACAGTGCATTTAGGAGACCCAAATAGGATGACTGCAGATTCACGGCCAGCCTCAGCTACTTAGAAACCCTCAACAACTAGACCCTGTTGTTAAAAAAAAAAAAAAAAAAAAAAAAAGCATACAAAATAGGGCTGGGGGTGTAGCTCAGAGGTAGAATGCCCAGTACCCCCCCACACACACACACACACAAATTTAAAAAAGGACCTAGAATACAATTTCCTTGCATTTAATTTATTGACAGCCTTTACTATTAAAAAGACTTTTTTGAGCTGGGCGTGGTGGCGCATGCTTAAAATCCCCACGCTTGGGAGGCCGAAACAGGAAGATTGAAGCCAGCAAGGCTGGCTTAAGAGACCCTGTTTCCAAATAAAAATATAAAAAATAGGTCTGGGAGTGTAGCCTGGAGGTAGAAGGGTTTCATAGGAACCCCAGTACCACAAAAAAAAAAAAAAAAGATTATTTTGGGCAGATTTGCAAGGGTCTGTGACGAGTTCCCCAGTGGTCATGTTCCCATCTCTATGATAAGCAGAATAGGCCTTGCTTGCCTGACATTTCATGAATCCTCATGAGGGATCCAGCTGGCTGTAAAACATAACCTGCAGATTTCTGGGAGCCTTGCCCTAGGAGTGGCATCAGAGTGGCATATCTTGGGCATGGAGGTCATACCCGCAGGAGAGCCTGTTCGTGAGTGTCGGAAGCAGAGCCCTCAGGCACAACCACAACTGGCACATGGTAGCGATTTTGGGAGAGCGCAGCAGCAGCGGAAGCCACACTGAAGGCTTCTGACAGCGACTCAAAGTTCTTCTTGCTGAAGATGGTGTTCATCAGCTGGATGACCTGATCCTGAAGGAAAAGGGGAAGGCAGATCAGACCTCCTCTGCCGGAAGTGGAAAGCCCCACATGCTCCCCACCAGATTCCAGTCATTCACGAGTCACGTGTTCACATGAAACGCTTCTAGCCAAACTGCAGGAGGAGGAAAACATATATGCTCCACTTAACACTTCAAAGTGAACTTGATTGCTTCATTCTATCTTTTATTAGAAACTGAAACGCATGCATTTATTTGTCCGCCCTTTAATGAATACTTACTATAGAAATGTGAAGTACTTCCAGATGACTGAGATATGCAGGGTATAAATTCATCTGACAGTAAGTGTTTGTTAAATGCCAGCAGGGGCCAGGAATCAGGATGCTTTCCATCCTGAATGACTGGCATCATCAATGCTTTTCAAATGAGGAAACTGAGGCTAAAGCAGGTTAAGTAACTGTGACAAGCTGGGAAGGCAAGAAGGGAGGGAGGGAGGAAAGGAAGAAGGGAGGAAGGAAGGAAGGAAGGAAGATAGCAACACCAAAACCCAAATGCAGATTTGTCTCCAATGTCCTGCCACAAGAAAATCTGTACTTTCTTAGTTTCCATAACCCTTCCAGCTAAACTACCTTCTCTCTGAACCCAACTCTAAAGTAGAAAATTGTTAAGTTTGTATTTGTAAGACCAAACTTTATAGCCAAAATGTACAATAGAAAGAAACGAAAATAACTCTCCATTAGGAACTAATGGGCTGCTTAGAGGAAGGACTAAAAGCAGCTTTAAAACAAGTGTAACCTAAAAGCATTATTACAGTTCTGGAGGTTGTTTGCTTAGGAGGAAACATTTTCCACTTCAATCAGTTTTGTTTTTTAAAATATCCCATCTAACAAAAGAGCTCCCTTGTTCCTGACAGTGTTATTCACAGTTGACATGAAATAATTTTCTTTAATTGTACCAATTACATTTTTCCATCACTATGCTGTTGACATGTTAAAACGAGTGACTATTCACTAGAATTGCTGTATCAAAAGCAGTGACAGCTAAATTACTCCAGCCAAATACCTGGCTAGTGGAAGCTTGGAAATAATGCAAGAAAAAGTTTAAGTTATTTATGTAGAATGTCACCAATTCATCTGACTTACTGTGTATAGGAGAATCCCCAAATAATTTGTACCATAAAGACCCTACACATTTGTCCTTTCGCCAATGACAGAATTCAAAGGGAGGATGAGCAAGGAGCAGCAGCACACACCTGTAATCCCAGCTACTTGGGAGGCTGAGGCAAGAGGATCACAAGCTCGAGGTCTAGCCTGGGCAAGTTAGAGATCCCGTTTCAAAGTTTAAAAATAGAGCTGACCGGGTATGGTGGCAAACACTCGTAACCCCAGCATTCGGGAGGCTGAGACCGGAGGATCACCATTTGCGTCCAGCCTCAGCTACTCAGTGAGGCCCTTTGCAACTCAATGAGACCCTGTTTCAAAATAAAAGAATAAAAAATAGGGCTGGGGTGTAGCTCAGAGGTAGAATGCCCCTGGGTTCCATCCCCGGTACTGCAAAACACACACACACACACACACACACACACACACACACACACACTTAGACAGAGACAGAGAGCGAGCCGGGCACAGTGGTAGATGCTTGTAATTTCAGTATTTGGGAGGATGAAACAGGAAAATCACAGGTTCAAAGCCAGCCTCGGCAATTTAGCAAGGGTCTTAGCAATCTAGTGAGACCCTGTTTTCAAATAAAATCTAGCTGGGGTGTAGCTCAGAGGTAGAATGCCTCTAGGTTCAATCCCAGTCCCTCCCTAAAAAGAAAAAAAATTTTTAATAAATCAAAAGGACAGCAAGCCGGGCGTGGTGGTGCACGCTTGTAATCCCCGCTCTTGGGAGGCTGACACAGGAGAATCACACAGGTTCGAAGCCAGCCTCTGCTACTTAGGGAGGGTCTCAGCAACTTAGTGAGACCCTGTTTCCAAATAAAGTATAAAATAGGTCTGGGAGTATAGCCAGAGGTAGAAAGCCCCTGGGTTCCACCCCCAGTACTACCAAAAATAAAAATAAAAAATAAAAAGGACTGCAGATATGATTTCCCCAGTACCACTAAAAAAAAAAAAAAAAAAAAAAAGGTGTGTTTGTGTGTATATGATACTTCTTAACCTCCTACACTTAGGACAAAGGAACAGACAATTAAAATGCAAATATATGAGCTGGGCATGGTGGCATATGCTTGTAATCTCAGTACTTGGGAGGCTGAGACAGAAGGATCACACAGGTTTGAAGCCAGCCTTGGCTATTTAGTGAGGTTCTCAGCAACTTAGTGAGACCCTGGTTCCAAAACAAAATAAAAAAAAAAAAAAATAGGTCTGGGAATGTAGCCCAGTGGTAGAAAGCCCCTGGGTTCCATCCCCAGTACCACCAAACCAAAAAAAAAAATGCAAATATATGAACAAATTATTAGGGGTTTTTTCCCCTCTACTTAGGAAGCTGAGACAGAAGGACTGCAGGTTCATGGCCAGCCTCAGCAAGTTAGTTGAGGCTTTCCGCAACTCAGTGAAACCCTGTTTCAAAATAAAGAATAAAAAAGTAGGGCAAGAGGTGTAGTTTGGAGGTCAAATGCCCCTGGGTTCCATCTCCAGCCCCCCCCCCCAAAAAAAAGATAAAATAGGTCTGGGGATATAGCTCAGAAGTAGAATGCCTCTGGGTTCAATTCCAAGTACCACACACACACACACACACACACACACACACACACACACACACACACAAAGAGGAGAGAGAGAAAAAAAAGTGTCAGACACAATAGCACACACTGTACTTAGATAGCAGGTTCAAGGCCAGCCTTAGCAAGTTTGCAAACCTGTTTCAAAATAAAAAAATAAAAAGAGCTTGGGGTGTAGCGTGAAGGTAGAATGTCACTGGGTTCCATCCCTAGTACCAAAAAAAAAAAAAAAAGAAAGGAGGAAGGAAAGACGGAAGCCACAAAACTCATAAAGCATAAAAGAAATGAAAGTCCTAGTTTTGAACCCAAATCTCTCCTCCAAAATTTTAAATTTTAATAATAGCAGCTAGTACAACTAGTACTCCCCCCCTTGGTAGTACTAGTATTTGAATTGAACTAGTAGTACTAGAATTGAACCCAGGAGCATTCTACTTCTGAGCTACACTCCCAGCCCTTTTATTTTTGTTTTTTGCTAGGTTGGTTACTGAGATATGTTGCGTAGGCTATCCCCAAACCTGCAATCCTCCTATCTCAGCCTCCCCAAGTACTGGGATCACAGACATGCGTCACCACGCCCAGCTGGCAGCTAGTAATTTAAACACTTAGAGATCAAGGATTGGTAACCTTCTCACACTGGAGGGTACAAAGAGGGCCCTACTCAAAAACTTCCAATACATATTCCAAGTACAGATTAATTCAAGTTAACAAGCTCCTCTTGGGGAAGAAAAAAATAAATAGACCTTTTTTTTTTTTTTTTTTTTTTTTTTTTGCGGAACTGGGGATGGAACCCAGGAGCATTCTACCTGAGCTACACCACCAAACCCTATTGTGTGTGTGTGTATGTATGTATGTATGTATGTATGTATGTATGTATGTATTTTTGTTTTGTTTTTGTGGCACTGGGGATGGAACCCAAGGGTATCTACCTCCAAGCTACATTTCCAGTCCTATTTTTTTTTTTTTTTTTTTTTTTTTGCGGGACTGGGGATGGAGCCCAGGGGCATTTTACTTCTGAGCTACACCCCCAGCGCTATTTTTTATTCTTTATTTTGAAACAGGGTCTTTCTGAGTTGCAAAGGGCCTACCTAAGTAGCTGAGGCTGTCTGAGAATGGCGATCCTCTTGTCTCAGCCTCCCAAATACTGGGATTATAAGTGTGCGCCACCATGCCCAGCTTTATCCTTTATTTTTGAAACAGGTTCTCACTAAGTTGCAGAGAGCCTAAATAGCTGTGGCTGGCCACGAACCTGCAATCCTCCCGTCTCAGCTTCCCAAATCCTGGGATTACAAGCATGTGCAACCACACCCGCTTATTTTTAATTTTGAAACAGGGTTTCACTAATTGTGGAGGCCCTCACTAAGTAGCTGAAGGTGGCTCCGAACCTGTGATCTTCCTATATCAAACTCCCAAGTACTGGGATTACAAGTGTGTACCAACATGCCTGGCTTAAGAATTAATTCTTTTTGTTTTCGGTACTAGGGATGGAACTCAGGGGCATTCTACCTCCACGTGACACCCCCAGCCCTATTTTTTATTCTTTATTTTGAAACAGGGTTTCAAGGAGTTGGGAAGGGCCTCACTAAGTAGTTGAGGCTGGCCTCAAACCTGCGCAATCCTCCTGTCTCAGCCTCCCAAATGCTGGGATTACAAGAATGCACCACCATGCCCAGCAAGAATGAACTCTTGATAGCATGAACCACATCCATCAGCCAAAATGAGCTCAGACTTAGCTACTGCTGAAGATGAAAGGAAAGAGAAGATCAGGCAGTTTAAGATCAAGGCACTTCTCAAAGAAAGGTTTGCAGGCGTCACCAAAGTGGAAAGCATTCAAACAAGCAGAAGGGATATCAGAAGGGAAAAGGAAGCGGGGCAAGTATAACATGCGTGGGCTTCTTACCATTACGTCAGGCCTACTCGTGCCATTTAAAGTAGGGTGATAATTTATCGCATGCCTGTCACGCTGGCAACCAGTTTCTTAGCACCAACACTCCATACTTCTCTATCTCATTCTTACGGCGTACCTCAAGACACTGAATGACAGACAGCACCTCAAGGTGTTATCTGAACACCGCTCTGAAAACAGCTGTCCCTAGCAGCTAAAGTTGGCACTGTCTTTTGGGTGTAGGCCTGAGATTGTTAGGTTGGTACCTCTTTAATGGACGGTACAGCCCCCACGTGGTCCATGAGCTTATAGGTGGCAGCAACAAATAATGCTGTGGTTTCCAGTCCTTCTTCAAACTGGAGATACACGCCCCCCAGCTCATCCAGGCGAGCAACGAGGTCCTGTTACCACAAAACAGAAGCATGCTGACGTCAAGCGATCGGAGGTGAGATGCAAAAACCACCACCCCCTACCCCATCACAAACAGTCTTGAGAAATCTCTTCTCTAAATCTGAAACCTACCTCCATCACTTGATATTTTCTAAAAACAAAAACAAAAAAAAGGCCCTTAGGCAGAGGGTGGCATATATCTCCACTCGCAGAACAGTCTCTCTGGTGGCTCTCGGAGTACATCGTCCGTCCTAGGAGCATCCCATGGTGACGACGTTAGGACAGCCTGTCGTGACTGCCATACAGTCTCCGAGGGTGGGCCCGGAGAAAGAGGACGTCCTTGGCAAAGGCCAGAGCAAGAATAAAAACCGCCATGGCCATGGCCACTTACTAAGCATCTACTATGCATTAGGTTTTTTTGGATGTAATGGGAATTGAACGGAGAACCTCGTACAATAAAAACTCAACCCTTTTTATTTTGAGATAAGGTCTCACAAAGGCTGGCCTCAAACTTGTGATTCTCCTGATTCAGCCTCCCCAGTAGCTGAGATTACAAGCATGTGACACTTTGCCTTTTAGAACTTCATTTGTTCCTGCAACCACCATATAAAGAAACGAAGACTCAATGCTATATTAAATAACTTGCCTAAAATTACAAAAGAGTAAATGGCAGAAAAAGGTACCTGAATTTTAGGTTTGCTAGGTTCCAAAACCTACACACTATTAGATTATTTCTACAAAAAGGTAGAAGAACAATGTTACTTAATTTATGGTGTAACTATCAAAAGCCTAACAAATATTCCTAGGACATTCCATTGCTCTAATACAAAGAACTTAAATATGCCAAGGACTTAAAATGGCTATAACAAATAATCGGGCATATCTATGTGCAGGCCTAAGACAGGAGCAGGGAGACCCATTTGGCAAATCAGGGCCATACCTCTATCTCCTCCACGATGCTCCTCAGGTCAGCCTGCTGGGACAGGTGGGATGCTGTCTGCAGAGCCTGGACAGTTCTGGAAGGTAAAGAGCAGAGCATGGTGGTGCATATCTATAGTTCCATTACTTGGAAGACTGAGACAGGAGGAATGCAGGTCTGAGGCCAGCCTCAGAGACTTAAAAATAATAATAAATTAGGCAGGGGGTATAGTTCAGAGGCAGAATGCCTCTGGTTCAATCCTCAGCACCACAAAAAAAATAAAGAAAAAGAATGATTTAAGCTTGTAAGGGATATGCTCTTGGGGAGAGCAGGAGGCAACCAAGGTGTGTCTGGCATCCCCAGTGTTATGTAGGATCAGCACTAGCTGCCTGTTAATCTTTTACTGTTCTTAATCAAGAACAAAGAGATATGGTGGAAATTATATTTGTAGAATTTTGGGTAGAATTTGGGGCAATTTTTCTGAAACTAGCGCAACATGAAGAGAAGACACTCAGTAAATATGTGCTGAAGGGTGAACTCTTGTGCTACCACCACCTGCTGGGGGTCCTGGGATGCCTCACATCCCTCAGAGAGGAAGTAAGAGGAAGGCACGGAGGATGTGGTCCTAAACCAGTTTATTATTATTTTCTTTTCCTATTATTCACTATTCAATTTATTTTTAACTTAATAATCTCTGTATATCTCTATGAAAACAAATATGATTTATTCTTATTAATAATTGTATTACAGTGCCTAAATATGCCAAAATTTACTCAATTTTCCATTGACACATTTTTTATTTTGTGGTACTGGGGACTGAACCCAAGGATTCTCTACCACTGAGCCATGCCCCTAGCCCTTTCCATTTTGAAACAGGGCATCACTAAGTTGCTGAGGCTGGCTCTGAACTTGCCATCTTCCTGTCTCAACCTCCCAAGTGCTAGGATTACAGGCATGTGCCACCATACCCAGCCAAGAAGCATTTTATTAAACTAGGTTTTTACAATGCTATAAGTGATAATCTTTATTTATGTATAAGTTTTCTTTTTTTCTTTTTTTGGTGCTAGGGATTGAGTCAAGCTACCCCCTCCCCAGGCCAGATTTTATTTCTTACTTGGAAACAGGGTCTCACTAGCTTGCTGAGATACTAAATTGTTGAGGCTGGCTTTGAATCTGCGATCCTCCTGTCTCAGCCTCCCAAGTACTGGGATTACAAGTGTGCGCCATCATACCCGGCTCATATATATATATTTTTTTTAATTTAATGAGGTAAAATTCATATAACAAAATTAACCATGTTAAAGTGAATAATTTCGGGAGGCTGAGACCGGAGGATCGCGGTGCATGGATGGCCTCAGCTACTTAGGCCCTCTGCAACATAGTGAGAGCCTGTTTCAAAATAAAGAATAAAAAATAGGGCAGGGGGTGTAGCTCAGAGGTCAAATGCCCCTGGGTTCCATCCCCAGACCCACAAAAAAAAATAAATAAATAAAGTGAATAATTATTTAACAAGATTCATATGGTATACAACCAAGACATACTGAGATCTAAAACATTTCTATCTGTCCAAAAGAAAACTCTATACCTTTTTTTTTTTACCAGAGGTGAAACCCAGAGGCTTTCTACCTCTGGGCTATACTCCAAGACCTATTTTATATTTTATTTGGAAACATGGTCTCACTAAGTTGCTGAGAGCCTCACTAAGTAACTGAGGCTGGCTTTGAACCTGTGTGATCATCCTGTCTCAGCCTCCCAAGCACTGGGATTACAAGTGTGCGCCACCACGCAAGCAATTTGTCCCAATTCCATCTTCTCCCAGCCGTTGGCAACCTCTAATCTATGTTCTGTCTCTGGATTTATCTATCCTAAATATTCATATAAATTGTATCATATAATACAAGAAGGACATTTATGTCTGGCTTTTCTGACTTGGCATAACTTTGTGTGTGTGGTTCTGGGGATTGAATCTAGGAGCACTCTACCTCTGAGCTACACTCCCAGCCCTATTTTATTTTTTAGTTGAAAGTCTCTCACTAAATTATAGAGGGCCGCACTAAGTTGCTGAGGCTGGCCGTAAACCTGTGATCCTTCTGCCTCGGCCCCCCAAGTACTGAGATTACAAGCACATGGCCGGGCGTGGTGGCACACGCTTGTAATCCCGGCGCTTGGGAGGCGGAGACAGGAGGATCGCACAGGTTTGAAGCCAGCCGCGCTGGCTTAAGAGACCCTGTTTCCAAATAAAAATATAAAATAGGTCTGGGAGTGTAGCCCGGAGGTAGAAGGGCTTCCAGGAACCCCAGTACCACAAAAAAAAAAAAAAGAAAGAAATAAACAAGAACACACCACCACACTGGACAGCATAATATTTTGGGGCTCATCCATGTTGTAGAATGTATCAGTATGCCATTTATTTTTTATGGCTTATTCATATTTTGTCTGAGGGTTGTTTTTTTTGGTGGTACTGGGGGTAGAACCCAGAGGCTTTTCTACCTCTAGGCTATACTCCCAGACCTATTTTATATTTCATTTGGAAACAGGGTCTTACTAAGTTGCTGAGAGCCTCACTAAGTAGCTGAGGCTGGCTTCGAACCTATGTGATCCTCCTGTCTCCGCCTCCCAAGTGCTGGGATTACAAGTGTGCACCACCCACCCGGCTCTACTTTGAGTTTTATTCTCCATTAAAAAAAAAAAAAAAAAACTTTTAAGGTGGAATGTAATATGTGTATATGTATTTTTTTTTATTAAACTATACTCTCTTAATACATATAGACAGTTTGAAAAGTATACATGTGCTTCTCTGGGTGAAAGGAGGGAAGCTGAGTCCCCCTGGTGGTCACACAGACTGCTGCTTAAGCCCTACTTCTAGGACAAAACGGGGTCTTGTGTAAACCACCACTATCAAGTTAATGTGTCCAGAAATGCAGAGCGAGAATCTATCTATTTATGCCAGGATCATAACAATTTAGATTTCCTCTATGGAAAACTAATTCCATTCAAATAACAAGTTGGAAAACAGAGGGGTCACAATTCACAGAGAGAAGCCATATGAGCATTCAACAACCCCTATTGGATACCTGTTATAATGCACTTGGGAAAATGAAACCTGAATTTTCAAAAATAAAAACCCCACATCTACCCATGATAAATGCTGAGCTCAGAAAAGGTTGTTAAGATAGCCTAGAAAGAACGTTTCTATTAAGATATCATTTTGCTCTTCTTTGGAACCACTGAGTGCCACGCTGGTAACCACCCCAAAAATTTCAGAATAAAATTAAGCCATTTAGCTTTAGAAAAGTTTTGTCACTGGCTTTAATTACTTATTCCTCAGCCAGCAATTTCTTCTCTCTGGAGTACTATATTCAAACACCAAGAAAGCAAGCCCTATTTTGCTAACACATAGCAGATAATTCAGAGAAATTGGTTTTTGAGACCGCAATGACATATTTTCATATGGTTTACTTAAACCTATGAATATTTTCTCTTTCAGGACAAATTTATGAACATACCGTTCCTGGAGTAACTCCACAAATACAGAAGGCCTGTTTCAAAGAGTCCTTATTTAAAATAATCAGATTTCCCTAAGCAGGGCAAAATAGTAGTAATAATATCAAAGCATGCTGTAGTTTAATCTTCAAAATAGCCCCATGAAATAAATACAATCTCTGGTTTTTATCTGTGAAAGTACTAAGGTTTAGGGGAGTTAAACAGCCCACTCATGGTCACAGATGTAGGAAGCAAAAGAATATGGATTTGAACAAGTTCTATCTGATCCAAAGTACTTCCTCTTTCTGCCTGTGAGCATTCTACAAGACAGCAGAATGCTCACTTTTCTTTCTTTTCTTTTCTTCTTTTTAATGTGGTACTGGGGATTGAACGGAGGCATTCTACCTTTGAGCTATACGCCCAGCCCCTTTATTTTTTTGTCTTGAAACAGGATCTCCCAGATTGCTGAGAGTCTCACTATGCTGCTGAGCTTGCCCTTGAACCTGCAATCCTCCTGGCAGCCTCCCAAGTACTGGAATTACAGGTTGTGCCACCAAGCCCAGCTCTTTATTAATTCTATTATTTCTTTATTGGATATTCAATGTGCTGGGCTCTACCAGAACTGTAAATAAAGCTTAGGATCTAAAATAGAAAAAAGGCTGAGAAGCCAGGTGTGGTGACACAGACTTGCCATCCTAGGACTCAGGAAGCTGTGACAGGAGATCGCAGGTTTGCAGCCAGCCTTGGCAATTTATTGAGGCCCTCTCCAACTCAGTGAGACCCTGTTTCAAAATAAAAGGATAAATTGGGCTGGGGGGGTGGTAGCTCGGAGTAGAATGCCCCTGAGTTCCATCCCCTATACCACACAAAAAACAAAAAGGATACAAAAATAAGGAAAGGCACATGCTTGTAATCTCAGTACTTGGGAGGCTGAGATAGGAGTATTGCAGGTTACGTTGCTGTTTTGGGGGGGGTTTGGTGCTGAACATTGAACTCAGAGGCATTCTACTTCCAAGCTAAACCTTCAGCCTAGTTTTATTCCTTATTTAAAGACAGGGTCTCAATAGGTTGCTAAAGGCCTCACTAAATTGTCAAGGCTGGCTTTGAACCTGTGATCCTTCTGTCTCAGTCTCCCAAGTACTGAGATTGAGTACAAGCGTGAACCACCACACCCAGCTAGAATCACAAGTTTGAGGCTGATCTCAGCAACTTAGCAAGACCACTATGAAATAAAAAAGGGCCAGGGATGTAGCTCAAAGCTACATTGCCCGTGTTCAATTCCTGGCACTAAAATAAATAAATTAATTAAATCAAATAGAAAATTACAGTGCTACCAAGGAAGTATCCAGCTACCTGAGAAGGAAACGCTTTAGAGAAGGAACTGTTTCCTGTGTGCTCACTCAGAACAGGCCCTGGGTGAGGCTCTGCACATCTACCCTCTCATTTCACCCTGCCATTTGCTATCTGCCATAAGGACTCTTGGTCCCATTTTACAAATGAGGCTTAATGGAACTTAGTAACTTGCCCAAAGTCACACAGCAAGGAAAGAGCACAGCTGGGATTCAAATGTGAGTCTGCATGACTCCAAAGCAAATGTGTTTTTCTTGTACTTCTTCCAATTCTAGGGTTGTTTTTTGTTTTTTGGTGGTACAGGGGTTCCTGGAAACCCTTCTACCTCCAGGCCACACTCCCAGACACCTATTTTATATATATATATATTTTTATTTGGAAACAGGGTGTCTTAAGCCAGCAAGGCTGGCTTTGAACCTGCGCGATCCTTCTGTCTCCGCCTCCCAAGCACGGGGATTACAAGCGTGCGCCACCACGCCCGGCCAATTCTAGGGTTTTTGAGAAAGGAGATTTTCTTTTTGTATGTTTTTTTAAGAAGGTGGTAGCATACGAGCAAGGCACTGACAGTGACATTATGACATGAGACGGTGGTAAGCATTTCACCAAAAGGGCTTATGAGCGGAGATTGAAATATGTAGCCTGGCCAGGCTCACAATCCCAGTACTTGGCAGGCTGAGACAGGAGGATCACAGGTTTGCAGCCAGCCTCAGCTATTTAGTAAGGCCTTCTGCAACTTAGTGAGATACTGTTTCAAAATACAGAATTAGCCAGGCATAATAGCACATTCCCCTTGTCTGTGTGGCTGGGTTTGTGCTGACTCAGCACTTGTGTTCTGCCTGAGCTGCGCAGAAGACTGTGTCTGTGTGCACTCAGAAGGACAGGGCCCTTACTGTCTAATTCACTATCTGCCTGCTGTGCCTAGCAGAGCACCCGGCACATAGTAGGTGCCCAGGAAGTATTTGCTGAGCCAATAAATGACCCCTGTCTTTATGTGGGATGCCTAAGAGAGCTTGAGCTGACAACTCACGCCAGCACGGTCTCCTCCTTGCTGAGACGAGCAGTGAGAGCCCCAAGTGCTTCCTGGGACGCCAAGGGAAGGCCAAAGCCACTGAGCGCTGCGACTGCATGGTAGATCTGGCTCATAGACGAGTCTTCACTGACAGCTGCCAGGAGCAGGTCTTTGGTCTCATTTGAAACAGAGATCTAGGAAAGGATTGGCAAAGTTTTAGAACAGGTTCTGGCAATTTGTGGCAACTGTCAAAGTCACAGCACATGCTCACTCCCCCACAAAGGCCATCCTAAGCACAAACCGTTTTAAAGGGGACTGACAAGTTACTTATCTATTTATATGGTTTTCCTACGTTCATAAAATGATCCAGAAAGCTAGGGTGAGGATAGATAAACTTTGAACATTTTTAAATGTAAAGGAAGAGGGAAAGAAAAACTCAAGGCCTCCAAAGACAAAGGCAACAACTGCAGGAAACAGGCAATGCCCACAAAAAGTAGAAATTTAAGGATAAAGAAAATACACTATACGTTCTTAAGAAAATAATCAGCCAAGTGTGGTGGTGTATGTCTGTAACCCCAGTTCTTGGGAGACTGAGACAGGAGGATCACAGGTCCAAGGACAGCCTCTCAACAATGTAATGAGACTTTCCGCAACCTAGCGAAACCCTATGAAAACAAAAAATAAAAAAAAAGGCTGGAGGTATAGCTAGGAAGCAAAAATGCCCTCTTGGTTCAATCACTAGTACCACAATTAAAAAAAAAAAAAAAAAAAAGCCAGGTGTGGTGGCACACGCTTGTAATCCCCGCGCTTGGGAGGCAGTGACAAGAGGATCGCGCAGGTTCGTAGCCAGCCGTGCTGATTAAGAGACCCTATTTCTACGTAAAAAAGTATAAAATAGGTCTGGGAGTGTAGCCCATGGGAATGTAGCCTGGAGGTAGAAGGGCTTCCAGGAACCCCAGTACCACCCAAAAAAAAAAAAAAAAAAAAAAAAGCCAGGCGTGGTGGCGCACACTTGTAATCCCAGCATTCGGGAGGCTGAGACCAAAGGATCGTGGTTCACAGACAGCCTCAGCTACTTAGTGAGGCCCTCTGCCACTCAGTGAGACCTGGTTTCAAAATAAAGAATAAAAAATAGGGCAGGGGTGTAGCTCAGAGGTCAAATGCCCCTGGGTTCCATCCCTAAACCCGCAAAAAAAAAAAAAAAGCATCATAGGAAGCCAGGTGTGGTGGCACATGCATGTAATCCCAGTACTTAAAAGGTTAAAACAGAAGGATCGCAGGTTCAAGATCAGCCTCAGCAACACAGGGAAGCCTTCAACAACTTAGTGAGACCCTACTTCAAAACAAAAAAATAAAGTGAGGCTGGGGGTAGTTCAGAGGCAGAACACCCTTCAATTCTATTCCCAATACCAATAAAAAACCCAGAGCCCAGGTATGGTGGTGCACACTTGTAATCCCAGTCCTTGGAAGGCTGAGACAGGAGAGGCCCTCCATGACTTAGTGAAACCTTATTTCAAAATAAAGAACAAAACACTAGGGCTAGGGATATAGCTCAGAGGTAGATTGACTCTGGGTTCAATCCCTAGTACCTAAAAAAAGGAATATAATTCCCACACACATCAATGGAGTCCCATTATTTAAAAAGAAGTCATAAGTCGGTATGGTGGTACATGCCTGATCCCAGCTACTCAGGAGGCTGAGGCAGGAAAATCACAAGTTTGGTTCAACCTGGGCAATTTAGCAAGACACTGTCTCAAAAGTAAAATAAAACCAGGCATAGTGATGCACACTTATAAACCCAGTACTTGGGAGGCTGAGACAGGAGGGTTGCAGTTCAAGGCCAGCCTCAGCAACTTAGTGAGGCCCTTGGTAACTTAATGAAACCCTGTTTCAAATTACAAAATAATAAAATTGGGTTTAGGGTGTATATAGCTCAGAGGTAGAATGCCTCTGGGGTTCATCTCCAATACCACCAAAAAAAAACAAAAAGTAAAATAAAGCCAGATGCAGCGATACACTCCTATAATCCCAACTACTAGGGAGGCTGAGGCTGGGGGAACACAAGTTCGAGGCCAGCCTGGGCAACTTAGTGAGACCTTGCCTCAAAATAAAAAATAAAAGGGGAGGAGAAGTAGCTCAGTGGTATAATGCCCCTGGGTTCAATCCCTAAATACCACAAAAGAATAAAAAATAAAAAGGGCTGGGCCTATACCTAAGCTGTAGAGTACTTGCCTAGCGTGCTGGGTTTAATCCCCAGCACCATACATACACACCCTCCCAACACACACACACACACACACACACACACACACACACACACACACACACGACCCTTCCCCCTTTAAATTGTGTTTTAAAGTAACATTTAGAGTAAATGTCAGCATAAAAACCTGGACTCACCTCACACCCTGAAAGGGCCTGGCTAGCCTGGGCAGCATAGAAGAGAGAATCCACGCTGCTGGGGTCAAGGTTGGATTTGATGAAGGTGCATGCTTTCTAAATAGAAAAGAAAGTCAGTATTAAATGGTGACCTCTGCGGTGACTAGGAAAAGCAAAGGTGTTTGGGGTGGTAACACTCTAAACCACATATGACGGCTTGAAGTATGGGCCACATGAGATTTAGTTTTTAAGTAGTCACGTTCATAAAACAAAGTGCTATCCAGACCGCTGTCTCCCCACGAAGGGCAGCGTGCCTGGAGGCTCGTGAGTACTTCAGGGCCTGAGCCTGCCTGAGCTGTGTGTGCTATGACACTCTTCCTTTTGATGACCACTTTTTTTTTTTTTTTTGCGGGTCTGGGGGTGGAACCCAGGGGCATTTGACCTCCAAGCTACAACCCCAGCCCGATTTTTTTATTCTTTATTTTGAAACAGGGTCTAAGTTGCAGAGGGCCTCACTAAGTAGCTGAGGCTGTCCGCAAACCGCGATCCTCCAGTCTCAGTCTCCCGAATGCTGGGATTACAAGTGTGCGCCACCACGCCCGGCCTGATGACTTTTGAGGACCCTTTGTAGACAGAATCACCATTCCCGCTAACAGCGCAGCCTGAAGTTAGTGAGTCTCTTCCAATTCTTGTTGTAGTGGGGTCTCCACTGAGATGTCTCCAAGGCCTAGCACACTCAGCGAATCTAACGTGACCCTGAAGCTTTCTCCTTCTTCACCTGGAGATTCTGACTCACATACAGCATCATTATGCAACCACTCCCCAAGGCCAAAACTGGAGAGTCAGTCTTGACTTGCCCCTTCCCCAAGCCTGTCAAGTCTATCTCCTTAAACTTCTCAGCCCAAGTCTGGCCCACTGGCTTCTACCATCGCCTTAGAGTGGCTCCTCAACATTCCTCACCTGGACTGCCGCAATCCTTTCCCAACTGATCTCAGGCCACAGCATCCATTCTGCACAATGTTTTAAGACTGATCTTCAAGCTGGGTGTGGTGGCACATGCCTGTCATCCCAATACTTGGGAGGCTAATCACAGGAGGATCACAGTTCAAGAACAGCCTCAGCAAGTAGTGAGACTCTCATCAACCTAGAGACCCTGTTTCAAAATAAAGTAGGGCTGGGATGTATCTTGGAAGGAGAATATCCCTGGGTTCAATCCTCAGTATCAAAAAAAAAAAAAAAGACTGTTCTTCACAAAACGTGCCCATGTCCCTGCGTGCGTGCGTGCGTGCGTGCGTGCGAGCGAGCGAGCGAGTAAGCGAGAGAGAGAGAGAGAGAGAGAGAGAGAGAGAGAAAGAGAGAGAGAGATATGATTGACTGATTGATTGATTTTGGGAATGAAACCCAGGGGCATTATACCTCCAAGCTACACCCCAACCCTATTTTACTTTTTATTTGGAAACAAGACCTCACTAAGGTGCTAAGACCCTTACTAAGTTGCTGGGACTATCCTTGAACCTACGATCCTCCTGTCTCAGTCTCCCAAGTCCCACGATGCTAGGCACGCACCGCCATGCCGGGGCTTACTTAGCTGTTAAACCTTTTGATGGTTCCCTATTATTCTCAGCTGTGATCCAAAGTTTCTGACACAGCCGGGTGTGGTGGTGCACGCTCGTAATCCCCACGCTTGGGAGGCTGAGGCAGGAGGATCGCACAGGTTCGAAGCCAGCCTCAGCTACTTAGAGAGGCTCTCAGCAACTTAGTGAGACCCTGTTTCCAAATAAAATATAAAATAGGTCTGGGAGTATAGCCCGGAGGTAGAAAAGCCACTGGGTTCCACCCCCAGGACCACCCAAAAAAAAAAAAAAACAAAGTTTCTGACACAGCATGAAGTACCTTCATGACTGACCCTTACTCTGTGTCAGCTGTATTACCACACCCCACCACCCACCCCAAATCCTCCACACCATGGTACTGGGGACTGAATTGAACCCAGAGGCATTCTACCTCTGAGCTACATCCCCAGCCCTTTTTTACTTTTTGCTTTAAAACAGGGTCTCTCTCTAGGTCGCTGAGAGTCTAAGTTGCTAAGGATGGTCTTGAACCTGGGGCCTCCTTTCTAAGCCTCCCAAATACTGGAATTAAAGAAGTGCACCACCACGCCTGGCGCAACCTCAGACTCTCACCTCCTGCAGCTCTCAGCCACGCCTGTCACCTTCTGATCCTGCAACTCTCCTTCCCTTGTCCCTCTCCTGCCAAACCAGGTTCTATCGTCTCTGCTCAGATGCACTTCTTCTACAGAACCTGATTGAGGAGGAGCAGGCACCTCCCTCTCCCAAAGCACCTGCTCCTCCCTGCCTCTGCCTCCCTGGGTGTCAGCTTCCAGAGAGCACCAAATGCCCATCACAGTGACTGGCAGAGTCAACATGGAACAGAGCCCTGGCAACTTCTATTCCATCCAGTAAGATTACTTAATAGTTATATTGCTAACATTTTACTTGAAGTAATATAAAATCTAGCTATTCAAAATTATATGGCAAGCTAGGCATGGTAGCACACTATATTCCCAGTACCTGGGGGGTTGAGACAGGAGGATCGCCAGCCTCAGCAACTTAGTGAGACCCTGCTTCAAAATAAAAATAATATATGGCTGGGGGTGTTGCTAGGAGGTAGAATGCCCCTGGGTTCAACCTCCAGTACTTAAAAAAAAAGCGCACACACACACACACACACACACACACACACACGAAACCCAATCAGAAGCAGGCACTTCTGGAGAACAAGGGGAACAGGGCAGGGTGGGCTGTGCAATGGCTTGTTACTTTTCTCAAATAGCTGTTCTATGTCATGTGAAGTTTTGACACATGGATGTTACTAGAACCAAAACACTTTAAAAGCTCTTAAATTAGTTTTCAAACAGATATTTAAAAGCAGCCCGAGGGAGAAAGGAAAGAAATACTTCACCTTATACAAATTAGGGGTGTGAAAAGCAAAGCAAGTGACTCAAGCACAGATCCTAGTGATAACCCAGCCACACGCGCGCCCTGTCGCCCCCTGGTGCTTTAGCAAGGAACGACCATTTCCCATTTACTCCCCAAAGGCCCCTAAGCATTGGCACTTTTACCAGTTTAGGTTTACAGACAAGAGGTAAAGGAATTTGTTCAAGGTCTTTCAGCTCTTAACAGAAAAACTCAAATTCAATCCTGAAGAGCCTGGCTCCGGTCTGAACTATACAACTTTCCTCTCAAGAGCCCACCACAAATGATCTGTCCTGGAGTAAAACTAACATCAAGCCGCCTCGGAAGCGTTGGAAAGACAAACTGAGGTAAATGGTACTGTCCAGTGGCTTCAGGACCCATGATGTTTTCAGCAGCAGGAGAAGGGGGCCTTAGAAAGCTCAGGACTCCTGGGGAGCCCCCTGGACTGAAGAGGTACATATAGCTCTGACTCAAGCCACCCGTTCCAGACTTACATTCCCAACCACATGTCAGAACTGCTCCAAATGTCTACCCCTATTTGCTCAATTCCGTTTTGTGTCCTGGGTTAGTAATACTCTGCTCATCCCGAAATCCTCCTGAGCAGAGAACCTCAGTGCGTTCCTCTTCTTCCCACAGCTTCCTGCACCTAATCAGGTGCAGGCCCCACACTGAAGACAGCACATGGCTCTCCGCTGCCCACCCTCTCCCTTGCTGCCTCAAGAACACGTCCCCGCTACTCTTGTCTCCTCTAAGACTGTGCATGGAGCGCCTGGCCAGAGCCCTACACCAGATCCTTTGTCATCACGCCCAGTTTCCATGTGAGCTGCAAGCCCCACTTACCTCTGCTCCAACTGCCCTGGACACCCACTCATGGCCTCAACACTACAGGCCCTTTTAAACCTCTAGTCTGTACAGAACTCTCCCCAGCCGCTCAGCTCCTCCCTCCCTACTGGCAACTCATAACATTTTAATAAACTTCCATGCTTATTTTTTAAATAAAACTTCCCCGGCCAGGCATGGCAGCATACACCTGTAATCCAGTGCTTGGGAGGCTGAGACAGGAGGGCCACAGGTTCAAGGCCAGCCCTGACAACTTCATGAGTGTCCCTCGGTAACTTAGACCCTGTTTCAAATTAAAAAGGTGTGGGGGTGTAGCACAGAGGTAGAATGCCCCTCAGCTCAACTTCCAATACCAAAAACAAAAACAACTTCCCTCAATCCCTCTCCCCACCAGATGCTCACTTTTCTCCTCCCCAGCCACACTTCTCTGGAGAGTTGCCTGTACTTATGAAACCTTCATTTCCTAACCCCCACTCACACCAATCTGGTTTCTGCCCTCATCATGCCACTGGTGATCTCCAAACTGTCAAAGCAAAGCATCTTTCCCAGTGTTCACTCCCTCCACACTGGCCAGACCCACCTCATTCTGAAACCTGTTCATGGGGTTTCCGAGACTCCACCGCCTTCCTGATTCTCTTCCTACTTTTCCAGTAGCTCCTTCGCAGTTTCAAGCTCTTCCATGTGCCCAATGCTGGAATGTCTCAACTTCCTGGCCCACTGCTCGCCTCGCAGCCCCAGTCAATCTAGTTCATACCCACGACTTCACCCAGAACCTTGATGTAGATAATCATCATATTTGTACCAGCTGATTTCACTCGACAGCACAAACATGACTTAAAGGCACCTCAAGCTCCACATATCGAAGACCAAATTCAAGTTTTCCTGTACCAACCGAATTCTCTTCTGGCACTCCTACCTCTTGGAATGGCCACACCAGCCTTCCACACAGCAAAAGCTCTAAGTCTCAGTATTGTCCTTGCACCTCTTCTGCAGCCAGTCTTAACCACCACAGCCTGTCCAGCACAAAGTAGGAAAGAAATACTTCCAAAATGCAAATCAGATGACAGGAACTGCTATTTAAAATCAACTGCTCTTTGGAACAAGATCAAGGCCTCCCTGTAGTGGCCAAGGCCCTGGGGCTTGGTTCCAGCCTTCCTCTCTAGCCTCACTCCCCCAGCCCCTCTGACTGACACATGGTTTCCTTCCAGGCTCTCAAGTATAACTTGCTCTTTCCCCATGCAGGCCCTCTGCTCAGGCTACCTCCCTCCTTGACATCTCTTACCTCTCCGGTATCCTGGCTAATTCCTACCTTCCCTTCAGAACCAGTTTATTCATACCCTCTTCATTTAGTAAACAGCTACTGAGTGCCCACCACATGCCATGTGCTATGTTGGGCACCAGGGGTACACAGCAAATAGAAGAGACAAAACAGACAAGTTCCTGCCTCAAGGCGCTGTATTTAGGATGGTGAAGAGTGGGATTTTAGAGCCAGAGGTTTCCTTGGGAATGCCTTTCCTGACTGGATCAAAGTCCTCTCTTTTGTGGACAGCCCCTATTTATAAAAGAACTGTTACAAATAGTCGTGTATACATCTGATTACGATTGATGCCTAGCTCCACTTTTAGACCATGCATTCCAAGAGAACAGGGGTCTCTCTCCCGTTCAACACTAAATCCTCAGTGCCTAGCACTAAGCCTAGTACCTAGTAGAAACCCACCACATATTTGGTGCATGACTAAATGAACCGTGCAACAAGCAGCCAGTGCAGAAGGCAACTGCGGTGTAAGGTGTGGCCAACAGGGGGAGTGCTGCTGGCTCCCTCTGCTGGACTCTATGGCACTTCCCACAGACTATACTATACCTCTGTACTGAGCACTCTACAGTGGTGCTTGCCTCTCGCTAGATAAGGAGCTCTGTTGTCTCTCTGCACTCAGACAATGCCATCGCTCTATAAAGGACTGACGCCCTGGGGCTGGCTGCGGGGAGGACCAGGCTCTCACACACGCCAGGCAAGCACTACCCTACCATACTTTTATATGCACCTATCACACACCAAGAACGAAGACAATTAGATTATACTTATTATCTTATCGATACTCCATATCACGTAGGGCTCATTAAGCCCAGTTTAAAAGAAGGAAAGTGCTTGATTCACATAAATAACCCGTGAACAATGCTTAAAAGTTCCTTATTTCAGTCATTTGAACACTTCCATCACAATTTTTGCCATAATACATATCTTATATACTGAATATATTCATTGTGACCACAAAACATCTCCCAGTGTTATGTTTTCTTAATCTTGTGAAAAGCTAAACAGTATCTATAAAATTAATACAATTTTGAACCAGGCATAGTGGTACACACCTTTAATCCCAGCACTTGGGAGGCTGAGAGAAGAGGATTGCAGGTTCAAGACCAACCTCAGCAACCTAGAGAGAGACCCTGTTTCAAAACAAAAAATAAAACTGGGTGTGGTGGGTGGTGCATGTTTGTAATAATCTCTGCACTTGGAGGCTGGGAAAAGAGGATCACAGATTTGAGGACAACCTCAGCAAATAGTGAGACTCTCATCAACCTGCCCTGATTTTCTTCTTTTTTTTTTTTTTTAAGATTTAAAGAAGTTTATTAAAAGATAGAAATACAGAAAATAGAAATACAGCCCCATGCCAAAATGGCATGGGGGGGTGACTCGAAATGAATACACCAAAGGGCTTACACGTGGACTCAGCCTTTTATACCCATGACCTCCATCTTGTTTGCGTGACTCTGATGTAATGAACTTCCCTGTAAGGTACCTCTCCCCTTAACCCTGAAAGGTACCTCTCCCAGCAAGGTGTGGCGAGGTGTCTACTTTCATGAAGGTTGACCCCTACCATCTTAGCCAGCTTATCCAATCATGTAGATCTGTCTTTACATAAAGGCCTAGTTCTCTTCAACTAAGATCTGTCTTTAGATAGAGACAGGCCTAGTTCTCCTCTCCTGTTGACTGGTTAATTGCTTTTAGCTAGGTTAATTTACATTGGAATAGTTGCCTGCTTTTAGGCAGAAACCAAGTCCTTGCACAGATTTGCCCCTCACCCAATTTTTGAAATATATTAATAATCATAGCTTTCTCAAATCTTCCTAGGTCATTCCCAATACTGGTACATTCCCCCCTTTGTCTAGTAACTTCCTGACACCTGTCAGGCCAAAGGTAGATACAGAAAATACATTTTGACATTTACAATTTTACATTTAACAGGAACTCAATTTCCCATTAATTTTTTTCCCTATTTCTATTGCATGAATGTACCCCTTAGCAAAGGAATAAGGACGTCGAATTGGTCATAAACTGCTTCGAGCTGTACAGGGGCGAAGTTAGGGGGCCCCAGCTTTAGGGTAACATTCATGCATGTAGTTGGCATGGGGGAATCAGATGGGTCTGTACTGTGTGCGTCTATCCAAAGGGCCTTGATAGATGTCTGTCAGGTTCTGTCTGTCGGCAAGCTTTAACCCTTTTGGGGTGCAGTGGTACTAGGACCACTGACGAGATGCCCTGAAGTCACTTTCAGAGATGCCGTGATGCAAAAGCTGCTGTACGGTTGTTTTAAAGCTCAATAGCTCACCAGCTGGAGCTAAAACGGCTGCTGTTCCCCACTGGCCCATTAGACAAAAAGTCACGTGAAAATTACTGAGCCACGTGCTCCGCACTGCCCCAAGACATTGGGCGCCAAAAATGTTGCAGTTTGGCGCCCTTAGAAAGAGGTAAAGATAGAGCTTAGAGCAACGCACCACGCCTCAGAGTGACATAGTGGGATGACCCAAAACAAAGTTAGCCCCGTGTTGGCGCCAAAAATGTTACGGATTGAGGAGTATGGTTTGTGGGAAACTGTTCCCCGGGGACCCCTGCTAGGGTCCTGGACACTCTTTCCCCCAACCCATAACATAAACCAAAAACAGAAATAAACCGTGGGCTCTTGTCCTAAGCTAAGAATAAATATGCATAGCTTGGACAGTTGCTGAAGATTTAAAGAAGTTTATTAAAAGATAGAAATACAGAAAATAGAAATATAGCCCCATGCCAAAATAGCATTGGGGGGGGGGGCTCGAAATGAACACACCCCTCTTATTTGCAAAGCCCCCTGATGGGAGAGGAAAAACAAATTGAGAAACATGGAGTGCAGCAGTGTTGACTGGTTGGGCGGTGGTGCTACAGATTGGACCCAGGGGCGTTCTATCTCTAAATGCTACCCAACTAAAAGGCAGTTTGTGAAACTGGATTAAAATACAAACCAAAAAGTGAGTCTCTAGCATACACCGTTTAAAAGAGATGAATTAGTTTGATGACTTAACTCACTGATCCAACTTTATCACTAAAAATAAAGAACCAGAGATAAACATCTATTGATAGAATTCAAGCACCACCTATGAAATATTTTTGCCAAGAAAAACGACCCTGAAAATAATTAAGCTGCAGTTGAGCATAGTGGTGCACACTTGTAATCCCAATACCTGAGAGGCTGAGACAGGAGAGTCACAGGTTCAGTCAGCCTCAGAAACTTCGTGAAGCCCTCTGCAACTCAGTAAGACCCTGTTTCAAAAGAAAGGAGTAAAATAGGGGTGGAGGTATAGCTTGGAGATAGAATGTTTCTGGGTTCCATTCCCAGTACCACACACACAAAAATTAAGCCTCAAGAGCTAACTATCAATTTGAAAGAATATATGGATTAGGGTTAATATGTTCAAAAACATTATGAAGATGCAAAGGCCAGTGTCGAGTAACTGAGCGAGACCCCATTTAAAAAGAAAATATAAAATGGGTCAGAAGTGTATCTCAGAGGTAGAACACCCCTGAGTGTTCAATCCCTAGTCACTCCCACACACACAGTACTCAGGAGGCTGAAGCAGGAGGATCACTTGAGCCCAGAAGTTCAGGGCTAGCCTCAGCAACATAGCAAAACTGTCTTAAAAATACTCACTGGGCGTGGTGGCACATCCTTGTAATCCTAGTACTTGGGAGGCTGAGACAGGAGGTTTGCAGCCAGCCTCAGCTACTTAGGCCCTCAAAATTAGTGAGACCCTGTTTTAAAATAAAGAATAAAAAATAGGGCTGGGGGTGTAGCTCAGAGGTAGAATCCCTGGGTTCAATCCCCAGTACCACCAACAAATTAATAATTAATAATAATAATAATAATAATAATAATAATAATAAATACTCCAGGATTTTTTTCCTGGAAACCCTTCTACCTCCAGGCTACACTCCCAGACCTATTTTCATACTTTTTTATTTGGAAACAGGGTCTCTTAAGCGAGCGCAGCTGGCTTCGAACCTGCGCGATCCTCCTATCTCCGCCTCCTGAGTGCGGGAATTACAAGCATGTGCCACCAGGCCTGGCCTCCAGAAATATATTTTAAAGGAGAAAAATGTAATCAAAATTGCAAAACATGAATAACTGTTCAAGCTGGCAGATAGTACAAGGAGGTTCATGTCTATGAATGTTTGAAAACTTCCATTATAAATGGCTGAAATAAGAGTTGCTTTAGCCAGGCATGATGGTGCATGCCTATAATCCCAGTACTTGGGAGGCTGAGACATGAGGATCACAGGTTCAAAACCAGCCTCAGCTTAAATGAGGCCCTCCACGACTTAGTGAGATCCTGTTAAAATAAAATTAAAAAAAAAAGTAGGGCTGGGGTATACCTTGGAGGTAGAATGCCCTAGTTCAATCCCCAGCAGGCCCCCCACACACGCACACAGCTTGGAGGTAGAATGCCCCTAAATTCAAGTCGGGCGTGGTGGCTCACACTTGTAATCCCCGTGCTTGGGAGGCTGAGACAGGAGGATCGCACAGGTTCGAAGCCAGCCTCAGCAACTTAGTGAGACCCTGTTTCCAAATAAAGTATAAAATAGGTCTGGGAGTGTAGCCCGGAGGTAGAAAGCAGCTGGGTTCCACCCCTAGTACCACAAAAAAAAATAAAAATAAAAAAAAAGAATGCCCCTGAGTTCAATCCCCAGCAGTACACACACACACACACACACACACACACACACACACACACACACACAGAGTTGCTTTGTATTAGCTTTGTTACTGTAACAAAATATGTGAGATAATCAGCTTATAAAGAGAAAAGGTTTCCTTTGGCTCCTGTTCAGAGGTACCAGTCCATGATCAGTTGGCCCCACTTCTCTGTGCTTATGGTGGCATATCATGGTGGGAATGTGGCATGGCAGAGCAAAACCACTCCTCCACAGCCAAGAAGTAGAAGAGAGAAAGAAGAAACTAAGCTCCTACAACCCCCTTCAAGGAAATACCCCATTGGCCTGAGGTCCTCCTACCAGGCCTCACCTCTTAAGAGTCTCTACCACCACCTCGCAACAGTGCCCCGGGCTGGGGACGAGCCTGACACATGGCCCTTTAGATCACATCAAGCCACAGCACCACTCTTCTTTTCATTTTGGTTCTGGGGATTGAACTCAGGGCCGCTCTACCTCCTAGCTCTACTCCCAGACCATTTTGGTTTTTTTTTTTTTAAACAGGGCCTATGTTGCTGAGGCAGGCCTTGAAACCATGACTCTCCTGTCTCAGCCTCCCAAGAACTGGGATTATAGGCACATGCCACAACACCTGACTCGGCACTGTTTTTTAAACTTGCACCTCACCATAAGCTCTGAAGGCAGTGATATGACTGATTCCCCACTGTGCGCCCAGGGTCTAGCACATGTGTCAGTAAACAACCGCACAGTGAGTGAGGAGTACCAACTGATTTCGTAAGCTAATGTCCACTCAGTGGGTCAAGATGCTCGTTATCTTCTTGGGAAAAAAAGTTCTTAGGCCAGGCATGGTGGCGCACGCTTGTATTCCCCGCGCTTGGGAGGCTGAGACAGGAGGATCTCGCAGGTTCGAAGCCAGCCTCAGCTACTTAGTGAGGCTCTCAGCAACTTAGTGAGACCTTGTTTCCAAATAAAATATAAAATAGGTCTGGGAGTATAGTCCATAGGTAGAAAGCGTCTGGGTTCCACCCCCAGTACCACACACACACACACACACACACACACACACACACACACACACAAATTCTTAGTCATGAAAGAAGCCAAGAGCTCTGAGTCCAGGGCCAAGGAGGGCCACAGGCCAGCACTGAGACAAAAGCACTCAGGAGGCCAGCGGGGCGGGAGGTGGTGTCCTCATTGAAATGCACTGCCCCTCAACTTCCCAGGCCGCAGAACCCAGGCAGGACCCACACTCCACTAAGGAACAAAATGAGAAGAGCAAGAAGTAACATGTATTTCTTCTGAGTGAAAGAGAAGTTTTTAGGAGTCATGCACTCCTTTGCCCTCTGCACACATTCCAGATGAAGACTGCTCCTAAAAATCCTGGACCACAGAAATAAAGCAAAGCTTCAACTGGTCCATGATGGCCAAACAGCAAAAAATAAACTTTTATCACAAGCCACTGATATTTGGAATCGTTTTACAACAATATGAGATATATTAGGCAGAATTCTAAAGATGCTCATCTACCCCAATATTTCCATCCACTGATTATTCACTTAAATACAAATCTAGGAACTGCTATGAAGGGATTCTGTAGGTGTAATTAAAGCCTCAAGTCAGTTGATCTTAAAAGCCAAGAGTTATGTAGGTGGCCTGACCTAAACATGTAAGCCCCTTGGGTAGCAGACACTTTTTTCTGGCTGATGGCCAAAGAGGTCAAGGGGACCTGAAGCTGAGGACTGAGCAGGCCACTGGTAGTTTAAGTGTGGAAGGGCCACATGAGAAGAAAGTCAGGGACCTTTGAAGAACAGAACAGCCCTTGGCAAAGAGCAGCAAGAAAACAGGGACTCAAACGTACAACCACAAGGAACTGTATTACACCAGCAGCATGAATGAGCCTGGACGCAAATTCCTCACCAGAGCCTCTGGCAAGAGCTAGTCTGGCCAATACTTTCCTGCATCTTGATCTCAGGAGACACCCAGCAAGAGCCCAAGCAGACCACCTGGACTTCTGACCTATAGAACTATCAGCTAATAAATGTGTGGTGTTTTAAACCCCTATGGGTTTATGGTAATTTCTTAGGCAGTCATAAAATACTAAAGTAAGCCAAAAAGTGGCACATACCTCTAATCCCAGTACTTAGAATAATGAGACAAGAGGGTCATAGATTCACAGCCTCAGGAACTTAGTGAGGCTCTCAGCAACTTAGCAAGACTCTGTTTCCAAACAAAAAATTATGCAGGAAATAGTCTCAGGGTGTAGCTCAGAAGTAGAATGACACTGGGTTCAATCCCCAGCACAAAAGTAAATACGTAAATTAATTAAAGTACTAAGGTATATGTGAGAAATCTGGCACAGACTGTCCATGCTACAGTAATGAATAAAATGTATTCACAGATGGGCATGGTGGTAAATGCCTGTTAACCCAGTACTTGGGAGGCTGAGACAGAAGGATCGCAGGTTCAAACCAGCCTCAACAATTTAGTGAGGTCTCAGCAACCAAGTGAGACCCTGTTTCCAAATAAATAAAATCAGGCTGGGAATAGCATGGAGATAGAATGCCTCTAGGTTCAATCCCTAGTACCCAAAAAAAAGTAAGTTCACTTAATATTTTCCCCAAATTCAGCAAAGGCTTAAATCATGATGCATTCTCATCAAAAGTAAAAAAAAAAAAAAAAAAAAAAAAGTCAAAGTTGCCTAAGTTGCCTAATGAGTTGATGGTCACTTGCTTAATACACAGGAAAATACATAGGTGAATTCCATACCTGGGATGCCTCCTTGAATTTCTTTGTTACTGATAAGCCACAGTCCCAGACACTTTAGAAGTACACGCAGTACCGAACAGCCTCACTCACAGAACTACAGTAAAAGTTTCTAGAGGATCTATGACTTGCTCTTCTTTCTATTCCACTAATAACCTCTGACATGGTTCTAAATATACATTAGGCACCAAAAAATACCTGTCAGACTGAAATACTTAATATTTGATTAGTCTTGCTTACCCTGAAATTGCCCAGGGTTTGTTGTGAATTACCCAAAAGACACAGCGAGGAGATGAAGGTCCCCCTGAACGTGCAGCCTTACCTTCACATCTGGCACCTGGGCCCCAAGGCTGCTGAGGCCCGCGATGGAGTAGAAGGCAGATTCCAAGTCTGTGAAGGGGCGCTCCAGCGAGGCTCTCAGTCTCTCCACGTCATGCTTGGTGAGGTAGTGAGTGGGCGTCAGAGCCTGGGCGCCGGCTATGATTGTCAGGGCCAGCAAGAAGACAGTGCTTGAACCTTGGAGGGAAACAAGTATTAAAGACATTCCTCACAACTCCAGACTTCTACAGGCAGTCCCAAGGAAGAGGCACACCAAGGTCTGGGGACCAAAACACATGGGCAAAGGAAAGGAACTTGGGCTGTGGGCTAACTCAAGAAGAGACTTGGGGAATGGCGAGCCTAGTCAGCTGTCTGAAGGACAGTCCTCCCAGCAGCACTGGGCATCTAAAGCACTGGGCTCCTCACACCATTCCATCCATTAGCAACGTGACCATGGCAAAGCTGAGCCAGGGCCTCAGCTTCCTCAAGAGTGTCAAGTGAGACAACAGCAATAGAATCCTCAGGGTGGTTATGAACTAGAAAGATCTTAGCAGAATGACTAGCGTAAGTCAGAAGATGGCCACGTTCCTATATTGCTCTGTGCAAAGAGGAATAAAACACTGCTTTTTCAGACACAACGAAAGAACAACTGAAGAATGACTGGCACACACCAAGCCTATGATAACGTCAGCAACTACTTCTAGTATCGTGAGCATTGTTATATCTACTTATAGCGATCTCTACCTGTCCTATGCAGTATTTTTTTTGTATGTGTGTGTGGTACTAGGAGTGGAACCCAGAGGCTTTCTACCTCCGGGCTATCCTCCCAGACCTATTTTATATTTTATTTGGAAACAGGGTCTCACTAAGTTGAGAGCCTCACTAAGTAGCTGAGGCTGGCTTTGAACCTGCACAATCCTCCTGTCTCAGCCTCCCAAGCACGGGGATTACAAGCGTGCGCCACCACACCCAGCTTCCTATGCAGTATTAATCACAACTATGATAGTATGAGATCTGATTTCTTTGCTAAACTTTAAGTTCCATGAGGTTAAAGACTATTTCTCTAGTTTACCCCAGAATTTTCATGTCTTGCAAACTGCCTTGCATATGTAGGTACTGAATTAAGTATTTGCCAAATAAATAGAAAAACTAGCCCCCATCTATGATGCCCCAGGGGATAGGAAGAAGTTATACAAGTATTCATTTCTATTTTTCATTTAAAAAACAAAACGGGCCAGATGGCACATGCCTGTAACCCCAGTACTTGGGAAGCTGAGACAGAAGAATCAAAGGTTCATGGCTAGCCTCAGTAACTTAGCAAAACATTCTTTCAAAATAAAAATAAAGCCAGGTGTGGTGGCATGCTTGTAATCCCATACTTGGGAGGCTGAGATAGGAGGACTGCAAGGTCCCAGTTGGCAGCCAGCATCAGCTACATAGTGAGACCCTCTCTAACTTAGTGAGACCTTGTTTCAAAATAAAGAATAAAAGCCTGGCATGGTGGCACACACTAATCCCAGTACTTGGGAGGCTGAAACAGGAGGACCTCAGCCTCAAAGCCAGCCTTGGCAGGCTTTTTTTTCAACAACTTAGTGAGACCCTGTTTCCAAATAAAATATAAAATAGGTCTGGAGGTGCAGCCTGAAGGTAGAAGGCCCCTGGGTTCCATCACCAGTACCGCAAAAATTTAAAATAAGAAAATAATGTAAGCCGAGTGTGGTGGTTTTTGCCTGTATTCCCAGTATTTCGGAGGCTGAGACCGGAGGATAGCAGTTCTCAGACAGCCTCAGCTATATAGTGAGGCCCTCCACAACTTAGTGAGACCCTGTTTCAAAATAAAGGCTTAAAAATAGGGTAGGGGGTGTAGCTCAGAGGTTGAATGCCCCTGGGTTCCATCCCCAGAACTGCAAAAAAAAGAAAGAAAAAAAAAGAAAATGTAAAACAATAAATAATAACATATAGGGCTGGCCAGGCGTGGCGGCGCACGCTTGTAATCCCCGCGCTTGGGAGGCGGAGACAGGAGGATCACGCAGGTTTGAAGCCAGCCGTGCTGGCTTAAGAGACCCTGTTTCCAAATAAAAATATAAAATAGATCTGGGAGTGTAGCCCGGAGGTAGAAGGGCTTCCAGGAATCCCAGTACCACCAAAACTACACACACACACACACACACACACACACACACACACACACACACACACGGCTGGTGGTGTAACCTGGAATGCCCCGAGGTTCAATCTCCAGTACTACAAAAACTTAAAAAGGGCTGTAAGGTGTGCCTCAGAATGTCCCTGGGTTCAATTACCAGTGCCAAAATAAAAAACAAAACAAACTTTTTTGTGTGGTACTGGGGGTGGAACCCAGGGGCTTTTCTACCTCCGGGCTATACTCCCAGACCTATTTTCTATTTTATTCGGAAACAGGGTGTCACTAAGTTTCTGAGAGCCTCACTGAGTAGCTGAGGCTGGCTTCGAACCTGCGCGATCCTCCTGTCCCAGCCTCCCAAGCGCGGGGATTACAAGCGTGCGCCACCACGCCCGGCCAAAACATTTTTGAATGGATGCTTCATGATAAAGTGAATTGTCTGCACCCAAGTAAAAAGGAATAAAAAGCAATCATGAAGCTAACACTACGGTCTCAAATCTACTGCCTATAAGTGGCAAGTTTAGTTTGAACTAGAATTCCTTAAGAAAGGCATATCCATTTTACAAATAAGAAAACTGAGAATCACAGCAGCTTACACAGAGCCAATCCCGGACTCAAACCCAAGTCTAACATATAGAGTTTGCACTCTACTATTTTTTGGAGATTACATTAGCAGTAACTCAGGGAACCATTCTTCTATGAACATTCATCCCATTTAGGTTCTTGTGTGTATTAACCTAAAAAATATTAAAGTTCGGGAAAGAAGGGAGGAAGAAATAATGGAAGGAAGAAGAGGGGAAGGAGGAGGGAAGGGTAGACAAGGGTACAGGCTCAGTGGTAGAGTGATCCTCTCAAATGTACAAGGCCCTGGGTTCAATTCCCAGCTCTGCAAACAAATCCTAAACAAACAAAAAAATACAGAGATGTAAAATGTGAACTATCATGAATGTGTCAAACACTATTTTAGGTGAAATATAGCAGAAACCACCTGCCCCATTCTCAAAGAGCTTGTTAAAATCTAGTGAGAAAGAAAGACCTCTCAGGAGATAATTAAGAAACATGACTTATTAGGCTGGAAAGTAAAAAGTGCTGGGGAGAAAAGTGAAGCAGAGAAAGGATATGTGGCAGCTGGGCACAGTAACCCAGGCCTGTAACTCCCAGTACTGGGGAGGCTAAAACAGGAGGACTGTGTGGGGGGGGGGGGTTACTGGGGTTCCTGGAAACCCTTCTACCTCCGGGCTACACTCCCAGACCTATTTTTATACTTTATTTGGAAACAGGGTCTCTTAAGCCAGCGAAGCTGGCTCTGAACCTGCGCGATCCTCCTGTCTCCGCTTCCCAAGCGCGGGGATTACAAGCGTGCGCCACCACGCCCGGCTAAGACTCTGTTTTAAAATAAAAAAATAAGCCGGGCGTGGTGGCGCACGCTTGTAATCCCCGCGCTTGGGAGGCGGAGACAGGAGGATCTCACTGGCTTAAGAGACTGTTTCCACATAAAAATGTTAAAAAATAGGTCTGGGAGTGTAGCCCGTGGGAGTGTATCCCGGAGGTAGAAGGGCTTCCAGGAACCCCAGTACCACCAAAAATAAATAAATAAATAAATAAAATAAAATAAAATAATAAAATAAAATAGGACTAAGGTGTAGCTCAGAAGGTGTCGCTCAATCTGCAGTACCACCAAAAATGAAAGGATACGTAGGAAGGGCTACATGTTAAATATGAGCCTGTGAAGAGTCAGAGAGATACCAAGCGTCCACATGAAAGGGGAAGGAGCACATCATGAAGACATGGGGGAGAAACCATTTCAAGAAGAAAAAGCAAGTTAAAGACTTGAGACCAACGAGGCCAGGACGCCGCGAGGGAAGCCCGAGGGAGACAGCAGAGGCCAATCCAGAGGGCCGCTAGGCCACCGAAGGGACTCTGACTTCTACGGAACAAGATGGGAGTTGCTGGAACGTCCTGAGCAGAGAGGTAACTTGGACTACATTTTTACAGGATCACAATGATGAATAGAGAGCATGCAGGAGGAAGGACAGAAAGAGGAATACAAGTTAGGAGACTATTATCCATAAGACAAGCCAAGACGAGGGTGGTCAGAACCTGGGCAACTGCAGCAGAGGTGGTAAGCAGTGGTCAGGTCTGGGCCTCTCAGGTTGCGAATGGATAGAAAGGTGTAAGTCTAAGAGGTGTCAAGGTGCTAATGCTGAGTCTCCAGTGCCTGGTGTAAATGCACGTACTCAAAACTGCAGTCCACAGTGAATGACTACAACTAGCACTTTCCCAGCTAGACTGTAAAACTAGCAGAGCATCAGCGACAGAATCCTTATCTTCTCACTGTGTTACAAATATCTTTTTTGTCAAAGATATGAGCACTTAACATTTGCCAGGCAAGAGCAAATTAAGTTCTCTGCATACCTCGAGTCACCAAATACTTACAATATCTAAGTGAGATAGCTATTTTCTGCATTTCCCCCCCCCCCTTTGAAACAGGGCCTGGCTAAGTTGCTGAGGCTGACTTCGAACCTGCGACCCTCCTGTCTCGGCCTCTCAAGTACTGGGATTCCAGCTGTGCACCACCACACCCGGCCTGCTTTCTGCATTTTACAGACTGAGAAACTGAGGCTCGGAAGTACTTACCAGCCTCCGCCCTAAGTCACAAAACTGAACTCAGACTTAAACCAGTTACTCTCCCATCACTTGTCTAGCACTAAGGCGGCTAGCCCATTCACGGTTATCCTGGTCAAGTTACTCCGGCATCTCTGGGACTCCAACCTCTCAAGGAAAGACACCCAGTTTGGGATGAAAAGACACGAGATCCCATCCTGGGGTGTCCACTCCATACGCCATCAAAGCAGGGCACCCGGAGTTGCTAACCTGGTGTATACAAAGGCGACTGTCTCGTTTAATACGGCAACGCCATGAAGCAGGCAATGCACTAACTTGTTTTACAGACGGGAAACTGGGGTGTCGGGAGGTTAAGAAGCTGGCCCTAGGTCACAGAAGGAAAACGTGGCAGGCCACGAGTTTGCATCCAGAGTTCGGACTCGAGAACACAGGCTCCAAGTTCCCAGAGAGAACTAAATGATTCTCCTGGGCCTGGCACCGGACAGGGGGCGATGGACCAAAGCACGGCCGGAGGGCTCGGCCCAGCGCTCCCACCGAGGCCGGGGGGCTGGAGCGCCAGCTCGGGCCGCGCCCCGGGGCCCGCCGGGCGGGGGCTGGAGGGCCAGCTCGGGCCGCGCCCCCCGGGCCTCGCGGGGCGCCGTAGCCCGCCGCGCCGCCGCAGTCGCGGGCACTCCCCCAGCTCGCAGCCCGTCGGACCCTCGACCCCCAAGAGCCCGACCCCATGCCCCAGTCCCGCAGGGGGCGCGGACCCCGCCTGGCCGGCTCCCGAGTGGCCGGCGCCAGCCTCCCGCGGCCCAGGGCCCGCTCCCCTCGGCGTGCGGACCGCGGGGCCGCGCTGCCGAGCCATGCGCAGCGCCTCACCCGGCGGCGCCATTCCTCCGAGCAGGTCCCGGCGGAGCCCGAGCAGCAGGCTGACTTCCGCTCGGGAAAGTGGCTCCACGAGCGCGCCGGAGGGGACGCCAGGGACGCGCGGCGGGGGCTGCTGGCCGGAATGGGCTCCAGGCACAGGTCGGTGTCCGCGGTCCCGCCGGGCCTGGCCGCTGCCGGCAGCCGCGGCAGGGACTCCAGGCCTCGCTCGCCCCCGGGCCTCGCGGTTCCTGGGTGCGGGCCCGCCTCCCCCCGCGCCCCGGCGCACTTGGAATCGACCGTCTCGCAACGGTCCTGTTGTGGGCGGTGCCCGGACGCGGTTGGACGAGGGCGTTGGGTGGGCCCGAGACGGGGCCGCCTCTGATTGGCCGATCGCGGTGATTGGTCGGCTGCTCAGTCACTCACGGGTCTCCTTGCAGCCCGGTCAATTTTAAAGGCGCGGGAAAGGGGCCAGTTCGAAGGGGTGACTCCTAGTCGCACAGGCTTCGGGGGTTCTTATTATTTGCGGGGTTTTATTTTTTTCCTTTTGGAAATTATGGCAGTGTCCCCCAAAGGTGATCATTTCACTTATTAACAACCGACCCAAGTGAAGTTTTATCTGATTTTCAGAGCAAATCTGTCAGGAGCATATTAGCCCAATTTTTTTTTTTTTTGAAGATTTAAAGAAGTTTATTAGAAAGATAGAAATACAGAAAATAGAAATACAGCCCCATGCCAGAATGGCATAGGGGGTGACCCGAAATGAATACACCCTATTAGCCCAATTTTAAAGATTTGGCAGACTCAAATCTCATACAAGAAGAGTATTAATACTTAGATGCAATCATGGCAGTACACCCGGACAGTGTACTAAGCACTCTACATACAGTATTTACTCCGTGTCACCAATCCGTAAACAGCCCAGTAAAAACATGGGCAAGGCATTTTAGTGAGTGCTTCATCAAGAAGCAGATATAAAAAGAACACATGAAAACACCAACATTATTGAGAATTAAGCCACAGAGAGAGACCGCTACACATCCACTAGAATGGTTAATTTTTTAAATCTACCAAGTTTTTGTTCTTCCTGTCTCAATCTCCCAAGCACTGGGATTACAGTTGTGCCCCGCCAGGCCTGGCTTGGCTAAATGTTTATAAAACATAAGGAAGAAAGAATAAAGATACAGTGAAACTGTGCACTCCCATCCTCTTAAGAACTTTGAGCTCTTCTCTCTGATCCTGCACATTCTCTCCTCTTCCCTCTCCTGTTAAGAGGCATCCATCCTGCAGATTACATTGTTCTCTTGCTTTTTATCATAGTTTTACAATATACGTTATAATTCCAAGAAGTAAGCCGGGCGTGGTGGCGCACGCTTGTAATCCCAGCATTCGGGAGGCTGGGACCTGGAGGATCGCGGTTCGCGGACAGCCTCAGCTACTTAGTGAGGCCCTCTGCAACTCAGTGAGACCCGGTTTCAAAATAAGGAATAAAAAAATAGGGCTGGGGGTGTAGCTCGGAGGTAGAATGCCCCTGGGTTCCATCCCCAGACCCGCAAAAATAATAATAATAATAATAATTATTATTATTATTATTATTATTATTCCAAGAAGTACAGTTTGGCATGTTTCTTATCATATAAGCGGAATTCATAGCATATTTTCTTCTGACTGTTTTTCTCTCTCAATATTTTGAGATTTATCTGTTTTGTTGTATATAGCTATGGCTCATTCATTTTTACTGCTACATAATGCTTCATTGGGTGAGTGTACCATCTTATCTGTTCTACTACTGATGGGCCATCAGATATCTCTAGCTTTCTACCACGATAACTATTGCTATGAAGATTCTTATACATATTCCTTTTACACATGTGTTTTGCTGGAATACATTCCTAGAAGTTCAATAGTGAGTCTTAGTATATGCACACCTCCAACTTTACCAGATAATAGCAATTATTCCCAAAGTGGTCATACACATTTACACTTCCAGCTGCAATTTATAAGATTTGCTGTTGTTCCACATCTTTGTCAACACTTAATAACCATGTCAATATAAAAAATTAAGTAGAGCTGAGTGTGGTGGTGCACGCCTGTAATCCCAGTACTTGGAGGCTGAGACAGGAGGATGACAGGTTTGTAGCCAGCCTCAGCAACTTAGTGAGGCTCTCCGCAATTTAGCGAGACCCTATTTCCAAATAACAATTAAGGCTGGAGGTAGAGCCCAGAGATAGAAGGACCTTGAGTTCTATCTACCCCTAGTATCACCGAAAGAAAAAAGTAAGCAATATAGAAGTTTAAGAACTGTTTTTTAGTGTGTGGTACTGGGATTGAACCCCGGAGAATTCTACATCTGAGCTACACCCCCAGCTCTATTTCATTTTTTTTATTTGGAAATAGAGTCTTGAAATATTAGCGAGGCTGGCCACAAACCTGCCATCCTCCTTTCTCAGCCTATAATCCCAGTACTTGGGAGGCCAAGACAGGAGGATCACAGGTTCACAGCTGACCTCAGTGACACAGTGAGATTCTCAGCACCCTAGTGAGATCCTGTTTAAAAATAAAAAAGGGAGCTGGGCGTGGTGGCGCACACTTGTAATCCCAGCATTTGGGAGGCTGAGGCCGGAGGATCACGGTTCGCGGACAGCCTCAGCTACTTAGTGAGGCCCTCTGCAACTCAGTGAGACCCGGTTTCAAAATAAAGAATCAAAAATAGGGCAGGGGCTATAGCTCAGAGGTCGAATGCCCCTGGGTTCCATCCCCAGACCCACAAAAAAAAAAAAAAAAAGGGCTGAGGGTGAAGTTCAGGGGTTGAATGCCCCTGGATTCAATCCTCAGTACACACACACACACACTCTAAGTTTTTCTCCGAACAATTCTATTTCACAAATGTTTGGTTTGAATTCGACAGTTTTTCACGTCCCAATGTGTGTGTCCCAACATGCACATACTTAACCACTTTTGCAAAAATTTTGTTTTATTCTAGTAAAAATAGGACTACATTGTACCCACTCGTTGGCAACTTGTGTTTTCATTCACTGGTCCCTGTTAAGTAGATGCAGATATACCCAGTCCTTCACTGTAGGAGTATTTATTGGACAGTCCATGTACCAGGCATTGTTCTAGGCTCTTCGGACACATTGAAAACAGCCAAAGATCGTTGGCTTTGTGAAGCTCACATACTAACGGAGAAATAGATGATAAACAGCAAGCATCATAAATAACTGAGTTCAGCTGGGGGTCTGGTTGTGTGGGAAAGCACATGCTTGGGAGGTGCAGGGCCCGGGGTTTGATCCCAGTATCAGTCAATCAATGAAAAATGGAATGATACATTATCAGCTCTTATATAGCTGAGCATGGTGGTGCACACCTGTAATCCCAGTACTTGGGAGGCTGAGACAAGAGGATCATAGTTTCAAAGCCAGCCTCAGAAACTTAGCAAGGCTCTCAGCAATTTAGCAACATCCTGTTTCCAAATAAAAAATAAAATCGATCTGGGGGGATAGCTCATAAGTAGAATGCCCCAGTATCCAAAAAAAAAAAAAAAAAGATATTATGTCCTATGGAAAAGGAAAAAATAAGTAGCCAAGGATCAGCAGACTGAGGCAGGCTAGGTGGGAAGGGGAGCTCAGTCTGTTTCTAACAGCAGCGCAGCACTCCTGGCCTAACCATTCACGTCTTATGAGGCTGTGACAATATTCTCGGTGCCCGGGATACAACTATAACCGTGTGACAAGGTTTCTCCTCTGATGGCGTTCACAGTCTAATAGGAGACCAATGAATCCAAGTGAATAAAAGCGGTTAGTAATAAGTAAATACTATGACATAAGGAGCAACTATAGGCTGGGGAAGAAGCTGCTTTATTTGACCTGATGATCAAGAAATACCTCTCTATGAAGGAGACATTGCGGATTTCAATTGAATAATGATACAGAAACAATTCTAAAACACTTGACTTTTCTTTTTTTTCTTTTCTTTTTTTTTTTTTTTAATTGGTACTGGGGATGGAACCCAGGGGGCATTCTACCTCCGAGCTACACCCCCAGCCCAATGTTTTTATTCTTTACTTTGAAACCGGGTCTCACTGAGTTGCAGAGGGCCTCACTAAGTAGCTGAGGCTGTCCGCGAACCCGGATCCTCCGGTCTCAGCCTCCCGAATGCTGGGGTTACAAGCGTGCGCCACCACGCCCGACTTAAAACTTAATTTTTCCAATCCCTTTTTATTTCTAGGCTCTGTGATCAGGAAGTAATTATCCCTTGTGCTTCTGACAATGACTCTGAAAGTGTGGATTTGCAGCTGATGAACTTAGAGGATATTAAAAAAGACCAAAGTGGCACTGAACTTACAGGTGAAATGGGGAAAGAATTTTTTAAAGGTGGGATTGGGGAATAATGGAGTCAGTTTGTCTGTGTCTGTCTGTCTGTCTGTCTGTCTGTCTCTCTCCCCCTCTAGAGCTCTGGATCATGCCTCAGGCATGCTAGAGAAGTGCTCTACTTCTGAGCTGCACTTTTTTTTAAAGTCAAGCCTTGCAGTATTGATTACTTGCTGGGGAACTAGCTGTTGACTAGAATTGGATAGTGAATTTGGTTCAGAATCTAGTTCAAAATAAGGCACAATATTCTAGACCCACAGGAAACTAAAGCTGATTTTGAGACAGGCAATCCTGCAGCCCCTACAGCAAAGCGTGAGTGCAAGAGGGATTCTGAGACGGAAGGCGTATGTATGGGCTGACAAAGCGTGGAAGGACTTCATGCAGAAGGTGGGATCAGGATTGTCCTACAGAAGGACTACCTTTTATTTATTCTTCAGTTTTTTTTTCTTTTCTTTTTTCTCCTTTTGGTGGTACTGGGGTTCCTGGAAACCCTTCTATCTCCGGGCTACACTCCCAGACCTATTTTACATATTTTTATTTGGAAACAGGGTGTCTTAAGCCAGCAAGGCTGGCTTTGTGATCCTCCTGTCTCGGCCTCCCAAGAGCGGGGATTACAAGCGTGAGCCACCACGCCCGGCCTTCTTCAAACATTTTTTGAATGCCAGGTGCTGGGCACACAATAGTGACTCTACCTGACATGATCCTGCCCTTATCGAACCAATATTACAGTATAGAAAAAAGACCCAAAAGAGAAGACAGACAGTGACTAAAGCGATTATAAACTGTGGTAAGCACTATGGAAGAATTAATTAAACAAGTGGCTGCAAAACAGTGAGGGAGATGGGGACCTACTTTCATCTATGGTTGTCAGTGAACTCCTGTCGGAGGTGGCGCTGTTGAATCCAGACGAGGAGGCCTCGAGGACACAGGACAGGGCAAGCCAGGTGAGAGGCAGAGCTTGGAAGAGCTTTCTGGGTAGTTGGAAAAGCATGTGTGAGAGCAAGACAGGCCTTAATGTATTGAGGAAATATATTGACTTATCCAACGAATATTCACCGAAGCCCTACTGTGCCGTCAACCCCGTCTAACTGCTGGTGGCGCCGCAGTTAACAGCACCCACAGGGCACTTAGAGGTGAACGAGCAGTTGGCTCAGTGTGTGCGAGTGAGGGTTAGAGTTGGTATAGAGATGTTCATTCGTGGCTAGGCAGATGGATACTTAGCCAACATAGGCAGAGAAGGAATTTAGGGCCGGGCCCCTGGAGCTGAGGCCTGGAGGATGAGTAAGAGTTAGCAAGGCAGACAGAGGTGAGAAGGTGGGAAATGCAGGCAGAAGGAGCAGCCTGTGCAAAGATCAGAGATGAGTGAGAACGTGGTGTCAGTTATTGTAACTAGAAGACAAAAGGAGACAGGGAGTGGAGGAGCTGGCAGAAGAGGCACTCACGAGAGTGATTCAAATCCTCAGATGTAAACCGGGTGTGGTTTGCACATACCTGTAATCCCAGTACTTGGGAGGCTGAGATAGGAGGATCGCAGGTTCATGGCCAGTCTCCACAACTTAGCAAGGGCCTCCACAAGTTAACGAGACCCAGTTTCCAAATAAAAAGTAAAATAAGACTGGGGGGTGTCGCTCAGAAAGTAGGTTCAATTATTAGGTTCAATTCCCAGTACCATTAAAAAAAATCTTCAGATGCTAAACATGTTAAAGGGAAAATAGTAAGATCATTTACTCAATAGAAAAGAAGGATTTTGTATTGGAAGAGAGAGGAAGTGAAGATGTAAAGATAACAGAGAGGAAAAGGTCACTTGGGGAGCAAGGAATGGCATTGGTGCTAGCTGTGTGTCTGCCAGATGAGGTAGGTTCAATTAGCATCGCCATTTGCAAATGAAGAAATAGACAAACTAAGGCCACACAAGTTACAATGCGAGAAAGAGAGCAGGCCCCCCAGCTGCGCAGCCTGCGGGATCACAGCTGCCCAGCCCAGCACTTGCTGCAGCTGGGCCCGCTGGGAAGAGGCTGGGAAGAGGCAAGCATCCGCAAGGAGCTATGTGTACACGGGTCACTTCAGAATAAGAGTGTTTTTAGTTTGAATCATAATATTGGGACTGGGGGTGTAGCTCACGGTAAACTATGGACAAACACACAAGGCCCAAGGTTTAATCTTCAGCACCCAAATTAAAAAATATATATCTGACACTCAGGGCTTACTGTGTCAGATGCTAGGATCTGTTCTTTGCATGTATGACCTAATTTGTTTCTTACAATAACCCATTTTACAGATGAGAAAACTGAAGTTACGGGAGGAAAACAAACTTGATAAAGGTCATGTAACTAATAACTGGAAGAGCCAGGATTCAAACTAGTCTTAAACTGAGGTTGTGTGTGTATATGATACTAGGGGTTGAAGCCAGGGGCATTCTTCCTCTGAGCTCCATCCTCCCAACCTCATTTTATTTTATTTTTTTCAGTACTGGGTATTGAACCCAGGAGCCTTCTACCTCTAAGCCATACGCCCAACCCTATTTTTTTTTTTTTTTTTGCAATACCAGGGGCATTCTACCTCTGAATTACATCCCCAGCCCTATTTTTTATTCTTTATTTTGAAACAGGGTCTCATTAAGTTATGGAGGGCCTCACTGAGTAGCTGAGGCTGGCTGTGAACCTGCGCTCCTCCTTTCTCAGCCTCCCAAGTAGCCCATTTTATTTTATTTTATTATTATTATTATTATTATTTTTTTTTTGGTGGTACTGGGGTTCCTGGAAGCCCTTCTACCTCCGGGCTACACTCCCAGACCTATTTTTACATTTTCATTTTTGGAAACAGGGTCTCCTAAGCCAGCGCGCGCGGCTGGCTTCAAACCTGCGCGATCCTCCTGTCTCCGCCTCCCAAGCGCGGGGATTACAAGCGTGCGCCACCACGCCCGGCCTCTAGCCCATTTTATTTTGAAACAGAGTCTTGCTAAATTTCTGAGGCTGGCCTCGAACCTGTGATCCTCTTGTCTCAGCTTCTCAGGTACTGGGATCACAGGTGTGCGATACCGCGTCTGACTGAAACGGAGCCTTTTAAAGTCAAGGTTCTTTACCACGCTGCTGCAGCGCAGTCCCAAAGGTCCTTGTAGCTTAGAAGGCCCTTACAGAAAGTTGGATTTGGAATTTAGAAAAGAGAGATTCAAAGAAGAGAAGGGATTTTGCTAGAGTCACAGAGCAAGTAGGAAAACTGTCTGCCCTGCCCCGTGGTTGTCCCACTAAACTATATATACACTGTCACGTCACGTGGTATGGACGTGTCATCTGGTGCCTTTCTTTTGGCATTAGACTCGGACAGCTCTGACATCTCTGTGCTTCCTCGGGAGTCCTACACAGACAGCTTCAGATCCGTGACCCATCGGAGGCCCCTCAGTGAGGCGAGCGTTGAGAGGATGGTCCAGTCCATCCAGGCAGTGTTTAGTGGTAAGCCGAAGGTATGCACAGCCATCTGCCTGTTACCCAGCTAGTCCCTCCAGGTCAACTAATGCTGTGAACATATATTACTTATTATTCAAAGGTTTTATATGTTACAAAATGGTGCTTATATTTATGCTTTTGTATTTATTTTGTATTTAGAGTTCAAAATTACATGTTTATAACTTATAAAATTATATAATTCGCGTAAGCCAGCTGGGCGTGGTGGCGCACGCTTGTAATCCCAGCATTTGGGAGGCTGAGGCTGGAGGATCACAGTTTGCGGCCAGCCTCAGCTACTTAGGTAGGCCCTCTGCAACTTAGTGAGACCCTGTCTCAAAATAAAGAATAAAAAATAGGGCTGGGGGTGTAGCTCAGAGGTAGAATGCCCCTGGGTTCCATTTCCAGTACCGCAAAAAAAAAAAAAATCATATAAACCAAAGAAAATTATAATAAAAATCACAACTTAATCTAGCCAGTACACAAGAACTGTAGAGAAGTCTGAAGGCACAAAGACCCAGAAGTAAGAAAGTGCAGGGGGAAAGTTAATTTGTCTAGAGCTCAGAATCCTGCAGAACAAAACAAGAAACAATCTGAAGTCCCGGGATCCCATTGGAGGGAACTGGACCTCCGGTTGAAAAGGTTGTAGGTAGGAAGTTTCCTGAGAAAGATTTATCTGGCTATAGCTTGGGAAACTAATTGGAGGGGAGCAAAACCGAGTTTTAAAAAAAAAAAAAACCACTGTTAGCCGGGCGTGGTGGCGCACGCTTGGAATCCCAGCATTTGGGAAGCCGGGACTGGAGGATCGGGGTTCGCGGACAGCCTCAGCTACTTAGTGAGGCCCTCTGCAGCTCAGTGAGACCCTGTTTCAAAATAAAGAATAAAAGAAAGGGCAGGGGGTCTAGCTCGGAGGTAGAAGGCCCCTGGGTTCCATCCCCAGTACCGCAAAAAAAAAAAAAAAAAAAAAAAGTTCATTGTTAAAAGGCTCTACTGGTTCGTGTGAGAACATAGTCATGAACACACAAAGGGGAAAGGATGGAAGAACCGTTCCCAAGGTCATGAAATTATTAGTGCTTTTGTTTTCCTCTTTGTACTTTTTTTTTTTCAGCACGGGGAATTGAACACAGGTACCTACCTCAGAGCTACACTCCGCGCCCTTTTTGGTTTGGTTTGGTTTTGAAACAGGGTCTTACTAGTTTGCTGAGAGACTCATTCAGTCAATCCTCCTGTCTCACCCCCACGTACTGGAATTACAGGTGTGTACCACCGCACCTAGTTTTAGACTATTTTTCTAAAGTTTCTAAGATAAATATAATTTTCATAATCAGGAAAATATAATGTTGATACAAAAAGCTTTTACTTTTCAAATCAGAACTTTCATTTTAATAATATGACTTGAAATAACGACTCTAATGACACCGAGAGGGAACTAAACATAATAGCAGAGGTCGCTTTCGGGAAGCTTGACCTGGCAGCACTGCCCAGGGCGGGGAGGTGGGGAAGTCAAGTCTAAAGGTGGGAGGCAGGCACGGTGGAGCATACCTCTAACCCAGCACTTAGGAGACTGAGACAGGAGAATTGCAGGTTCGAGGCCAGCCTCAGTAGCTTAATGAGACCCTGTTTCAAAATAAAAAATAAGCCGGGCGTGGTGGCGCACGCTTGTAATCCCCGCGCTTGGGAGGCGGAGACAGGAGGATCGCGCAGGTTCGAAGCCAGCGGCGCGCTGGCTTAGGAGACCCTGTTTCCAAAATGAAAATGTAAAAATAGGTCTGGGAGTGTAGCCCCGAGGTAGAAGGGCTTCCAGGAACCCCAGTACCACCAAAAAAAAAAAAAAAAATGGGTCTAGGGATTTAGCTCAGAGGTAGAATGCTCCTGGTTTCAATCCCCAGTACCACAAAAAAAAAAAAAGAAAGAAAAAAAGAAAAAAAGAAAGAGCCATCATGAAATGGTTAGTAATATAGCTGAGAGGGGAAGCAAGGTCCCAGATCAAAGTAGGCCCGATGCCCGATGAACAAGGACTCCCACTGAGATGCCTCTACAATTCATTATTCCTTGTATGAAAATGAGCACTGGGGGCTGGGCATGGTGGTACACGCTTGTGATCCCAGTCCTTCGAAGGCTGAGACAGAAGGATTGCAGGTTTGCAGTCAACCTTAGTTACTTAGTGAGGACCTTCACAACTTAGTGAAATCCTGGTTTTTTTTTGTGGGGGGGGATATTGGGGATGGATCCCAGGGACATTCTCCCTCCTAGCTACACCCCCAGCCCTATTTTTTAATCTTTATTTTGAAACAGGGTCTCACTGAGTTGCAAAGGGCCTCACTAAGTAGCCAAGGCTGTCCACAAACCATGATCCTCCTGTCTCAGCCTCCCAAATGCTAGGATTATGAGCATGTGCCACCATGCCCAGCTAATGAGACCCTGATTAAAAATAAAGAATAAAAGCCGGGTGTGATGGCACACACTTGTTATCCCCTTGTTTGGGAGGTGGAGACAGGAGGATCAAGCAGGTTGCAAGCCGGCCTCTCTGGCTTAAGAGACCCTGTTTCCAAATAAAAAAAATAAAATAGGTCTGGGAGTGTAGCCCAGACGTAGAAGGGTTTCCAGGAACCCCAGTACCACCAAAATAATTAATAATAATAATAATAATAATAATAATAATTTAAAAAATAATAAAAAATAGAATGCTCCTGGGTTCAATCCCCAGTATCGCAAAAAAAAAAAAAAAAAAAAGATACAGGGATTTGTTGAAATGCCAGATGTTTAAAACATTCCCAGAATCTTTTCAAAGGTCCTCTACAATTACCAAATCAGATTCTAATGATTAATGATATTTTTATCATTTTTCCACAAATTCAGGGTGAACTCGAAAAGCTGATGTTCCTAAGATCTTTGTCTTCTCTCAGCCGAAATTTATGTTTTGATGAAACCACAAAGTCATTCATTTACCACCACATACCAGACATAGTGCATACCCTGCATGTAAGTATTCCAACTGTATCTCAGAGTGTTGGGGTCATACAAGCTTGGCGGCTCGGCCAACATGTATGTTGTAGTCTCAACATATCTTCCGTTCCCTTAAGCCTCTTCTCATATCAGCCTTTCTGCACAGAGAAGTACTTGGAGGTACCCCATAGATATATCACCCTTGAAAGCCAGTTAAAAGAAGAAACTGTAATCCCGGTTCTTAGGAGACTGAGACAAGAGGGTCCCAGGTTCAAAGCCAGCTTCAGCAATCTAACAAACCCTGTCTTAAAATAAAAAAAATAAAAGGGCAGCGATGAGCCAGGCATGGTGGCACACATTGTAATCCCAGTACTTGGGAGACTGAGACAGGAGGATTGCAGGTTTGAGGACAGCCTCAGCAAGTAGTGAGACTCTCATCAACCTAGTGAGACCCTATTTCAAAATAAAAATAAAATAGGGCTAGGGGTATGGTTCAGAGATAGAATGGCCCTGGACTCAATCCCCAGTACCATACACATACACACACAAAAATGCGGGGAGGTAGCTTGGGAGTTTAATGGCCCTGGGTTCAACCTCTAGTACCAATAAATAAATAAAAAGGAGAAAAATAGTATTTAAATTTCTCAGCAAGGCCAATACTGTTCTCATTCCTTAAGCAGTAATTTGGGGTACCATCTATAATCAGCTTCCTGGGTTAAAGGCCAGCTCTGCTTCTTTATAGTCATGTGACTTAAAGAGATTGTTTATCTTTTTTTTTTTTTTTTTTTTTTTTCGTGGTACTGGGGTTCCTGGAAACCCTTCTACCTCCAGGCTACACTCCCAGACCTATTTTATATATATATATTTTTTTTGGAAACAGGGTCTCTGTAAGCCAGAGAGGCTGACATCAAACCAGCGTGATCTGATCCTCCTGTCTCTGCCTCCCGAGCGCGGGGATTACAAGCGTGCGCCACCACACCCGGCTAAAGAGATTGTTTAAACCAGGCGCTTGGGAGACTAAGACAGAAGGATCATAGGTTTGAGGCAAGCCTCAGCAACTTAGTGAGACTCCATTTCAAAATAAAAATAAAGCCAGATGTGGTGGCACACGCCTCAAATCCAAGTACTTGAGCAGCTCAGACAGGTTTTCAGGTTTAAGGACAGCCACAGCAAGTAATAAGACTCTCATCAACTTAGTTAAACACTGCTTTAAAATAAAAAAATGAAAATAGGGCTGGGAAGGCTGAGACAGGAGGGTCACAGTTTGCAGACAGCCTCAGCTACCTAGTGAGGCCCTTTGCAACTCAGTGAGACCCTGTTTCATAATAAAGAAAGTCAGGGCTGGAAGTGTAGCTTGAAGGTAGAATTCCCCTGGGTTCCAATACCACAAAAAATAAAAATAAAATAGGACTAGGGGCGTATCTCAGAATACCTCTTGGTTCAGTCTTTAGTACCAAAGAAAATAAATAAATAAATAAAAGATCTGGAGACTAAAAAAATAGAGTAATTGAAGTCAAGCTGAGTCTGTTTGTTTGTTTGTTCTGGTACTGAGTATGGAACCCAGAGGTCTTCTACCTCTGGTCTATACCCTCAGACCTATTTTGTTTTTTATTTGAACACAAGATCTTGCTGAGCTGCTGAGAGCCTTGCTAAATTGCTGAGGCTGGCTCTGAACCTACAATCCTCCTGTCTCAGCCTCCCAAGTACTGGGACTGCAAGCATGCACCACCATGCCAGGCTCTGACTCTGCTTTTAGCCTCCTAAATGAAAAGGTAGATAGAACAGGTCTTGTTGGCTACACGCATTCAAGATCTACTTATCTACCAAGAGCAGTTATATACTTTTCATTATTGTACTATAGAGAATAGGAATAGTAAATTTTTAAAAAATTCTTATTGATGAATTATATTCATATATCATAATGGGGTAAAAAATAACTTGTGTAGACATAAATGCACACATCACGGAATAGTAAATTTTTAGTGAGAAAGATGTAGTGAACACAGGAGAATCTTACTCTGCTCCCTAGAAATTGGGGAAGTGGTTTGAGGAGTCAAGTTGAGGATTTCTTCCCAAGTGCAGGCTTCACAGAGTCCAGAAAGTTTTCCTGTTGCTTCCCCTCAAGATAGAGACCAGAATGGCCTCTTTTACAGAAGGCCACATCACTGCGAACTGTGCTCTCGCAGCTTCTGAGATGTGCATTGTGTGACACTAGGATTTTAACAAATTTTGGAGACTTGAGAAGTTTTAAGATGAAGGCCTCGCTACCCATTTATTTGCACATTCTTGGACATTATACTAATGTCCAAGTATGTGCTTCAGAAATATTTTACTGGATGTGTGCAAGTGATGGTGTATCATTTGGACCCAGAGGAAGTCAATCATTAAACATGCACTTTTATTATTTATTTATTTATTTATTTATTTATTTATTTTGGTGGTACTGGGGTTCCTGGGAAATCCTTCTACCTCCGGGCTACACTCCCAGACCTATTTTTTTATATTTTTATTTGGAAACAGGGTCTCTTAAGCCAGCGCGGCTGACTTAAACCTGCGTGATCCTTCTGTCTCCGCCTCCCAAGCGCGGGGATGACAAGCGTGCGCCACCACGCCCAGCCAAACATGCACTTTTATAAATAAAAGGCAATTTAATTACCAGGAAAAAAATTATTTAACTTCTTGATACCTGTTTTTTCATCTATAAAATAAGAATAGCTATAGTTACTTCACAGAGCTATTGTGAGCATTGAGTTTAAAATTAATGTAAGCCGTAAACATGACCCATAACACATATTATGCATTTGAGAAACACGATTGTAAATGTTGTTATTGTATTTGGCCTGTTTGTACTTGCTCCAGCCACAGTCTGCCACCAGCTCACCCATTTGTCCCCTGTGACTTGCCTGACGGTTGCAGGCAGTGTCCTAAACGCTGAGGCGGCAGACAAGGAAGGCAAATGTCTGTTCCTGCAGCCGAGTGAGGGATAACCGGGTCGCTACTGCAAAAGATTAATGGGTTTGTTGGGGGCCCAGAGGGATGCATGAGAAGCCAATTCCATGTCAAATGATCCCGAAAGGGTCGCAGAGGAGGCATGTACTTAATTAACTTCTTGGTGCTTTATTTTTCTGAAGAAAAACAGGTGCAATTTATTATACTTCTGCTACCTTAAAATAAAAAATCTAGAGCTGAGCATGGTGGGATATAAGCGTGTACCACCACATCTGGCTCTAGACTTTTTATTTTAAGGCAGCAAAAGTATAATAAATTGCATCTCTGATAGCAGGAATGACACGTTTGGTCTTGCTAAGCTAGACATCATCTCTAGTGTTGTAGTTTCCTGGTCTGTGGACCAGCAGAGTCCCAGGCTGACACGAATAAATTATCTCAAGACAAAGATTTTGCGTTGCAAGAGGAGAGAGAAGAAGGCAAGAGAGTCAACCTCCGCGAACAAATCTCAAGCCTTCCTTTTATTAAAAAGGCGATATAGCGCCGGGCGCGGTGGCGCACGCTTGTCATCCCCGCCCTTGGGAGGCGGAGACAGGAGGATCGCGCAGGTTCGAAGCCAGCCGCACTGGCATAAGAGACCCTGTTTCCAAAAATAAAATAGGTCTGGGAGTATAGCCCAGAGGTAGAAGAGCTTCCAGGAACCCCAGTACCACCAAAAAATAAAAAAATAAAAAACAAATAAAGGCGATATAGAGTTCAAATTGTTTTCCTTTAAAAAGGAACAAAGACATTACCCACGTTTTGATTAAAGCATAGAAAACATGACAACAGTTAGTTATATAGGTTAATTTTAACTCCAACCTTCCATAACAGGAAGCCTAGGAAATTGTTTTTCTTATGTTAGAAAGAAATATAACAAGCTGGGTATGGTGGTGCACACTTGTAATCCCAGGACTCTGGAGGCGGAGACCAGAGGATCGCAGTTCGGGGCCAGCCTCAGCTACTTAGTGAGGCCCTTTGCAACTCAGTGAGTCCCTGTGTCAAAAGAAAGAATAAAAAATAGGGCTGGAGGTGTAGCTTGGAAGTAGAATGCCCCTGGGTTTCATCCCTAGTTCCACAAAGAGAGGAGAGAGAGAGAGAGAGAGAGAGAGAGAGAGAGAGAGAGGAAAAAGAAAGAGCAAGAGCAGGAACACTGTCTTCAGTGTCCCCTTCGATGGCCTTCCATCAAAGCAGGCAGAAAGCTAGAGATTCGTGAAGCCAACAGTTCCTAGGTTCAGAATTGTTTCCCACACACTAGTAATGAAAATACTAAATAGCAGGCACTAACAATTATCCAGGGCTACTAGATACTATGAGTTTACTCAGTACTTACAGCCAGCCCGTGAGGGTAAGCAGTATTGCTGTCTGCTTTGACAGATAAACTGAGGCCAGAGAGCCTCAATTGCTTATGTCAAACAGCTCATAAGAGGCACAGCCAAGGTCTGGGCTCTGGCTCTGATGAGAAACACCCACCTCCGCTGGCCCCCCCAGGCCCAGAGTGGACTGCTGCTGCTCTGGAGGCCGCCTTCTCCTCTGGTCACCGCTGGCCTCAGTCAGTGTGTCGCCTCCCTAAAGTTCTTTCCCTCTCCCTGCAGGTGCTGGTGACAGAAGAACCCCTGCATTTTCTATTCAACTCCGTGCGACAGGAGGCCTTTGTCGCCATCACTGACCTCAGGTGACACCCGCTTGCTCCTCACCTGCGCGCCCTGGTTTCTCATTCCAGGCCACTGCACAGCTAACTGGCCTGTCCCATATTTTAACATTTGAAAACTATTTAGATAGGGAAGGGGAAGCCAAATCCATGTTTGTGTGTCAGAATGTTGATTCTGGGTATGCTACCATCTCTATCTGAAAGACCTTGTTGGAACCTTTCTGGAGTGGAGTTTTGTCCAAAATATCTTCAGTGGAGAGTGACTCCTATACGTGCCCCATGACAGTAAAGCCCCAACCTCTAAGAGGGATGCGAGGGCTGCCTGCATCTGCTTCTTTCTCTTGGGGATTTGTATCCTAGTGATTAAAATGACTAAAGGAGCCACACGTGGTGGTAATCCCCACGCTTGGGAGGCTGAGAGGGGATTGCACAGGTTCGAAGCCAGCCTCAGCTACTTGGTGAGGCTGTCGGCAACTTAGTGAGACCCTGTTTCCAAAATAAATTATAAAATTGGGTTGGGGATGTAGCCAGAGGTAGAAAGCCCCAGGTTCCACCCCCAGCACCACACAAAAAAGATGATTAAAGGTTTAGAAAAGTCCTTTAGTAAAACATTTTTTACTTGATTCAACTCACTATTCTGCAAGTGAACACTCATCAGAACACACTTAGAAAAGCTGGCTCACTGGAGCCGCCTGTCGCAGGCTTCCTTCCATGGTGAGCGGGGCCTGGAGGGCTCCCCTCAAGGGACTCCCGAGCAGACGTGAGATTCGCCTACTGACCAGCCATGCTGTTTACTGTTGTATTAGAGTGATACTCCAACCAACCAGTCTATCCTGCTGTGTGTGTGTGTGTGTGTGTGTGTGTGTGTGTGTGTGTGTGTGTGTGTGGAAAATAAACCGAGGGGCATTCTACCTCCAAGTTACACTCCCTAGCCCTGTTTTTCATTCTTTATTTTGAAACAGGGTCTCACTAAGTTGCAGAGGGCCTCACTAAGTAGCTGAAGCTGGCCACCAACCTGTGATCCTCCTGTCTTAGCCTCCTAAGTACTAGGATTACAAACATCCACTACCATACCCAGGTCTTATTTTTTATTTTTAAACAGGGTCTTAGCCGGGCATAATGGCGCGCGCTTGTAATCCCCGTGCTTAGGAGGTGGAGACAGGAGGATCGCGCTGGTTCGAAGCCAGCCTCCCTGGCTGGCTTAAGAGACCCAGTTTCCAAATAAAAATATAACAAAAAGGTGTCTGGGAGTGTAGGCCGGAGGTAGAAGGGTTTCCAGGAACCCCAGTACCACCTAAATAAATAAATAAACAGGGTCTTGCTAGTTTGATGAGAGTGTCACTAAGTAACTGAGGCTGTCTTCAAACATATGATCCTCCTGTCTTGGGATTACAGGCATGTACTACCATGCCTGCCTCTGCCATTTTTAGTTACTTTGATCCCTGCTTATCAATATCGATCAACCCTCCTCCCAACTTGCTATTTCAAACTTTCTTTTCTTAGTTACCAAGATGTTCACTTGCTGTTTGGCTCTGAAGATCGAGCTGACTTGTTCAGTCTTATCACCAAAAGTATCATCACTCTGCCCCACGTGAAGACGCTTAACCAGATGGAGGAAATCATGCCGTTTGGACCCTATAACTCCAAGGTGACCCATCTTTTGCTTTAGTAACTTCCCGTCCTCAGAGTCAGTCTTGGCTTCTTTAGTTTATTAAAACTAGCCAAGCCGGGTGTGGTGGCGTATGCTTGTAATCCCCGCGCTTGGGAGGCGGAGACAGGAGGATCGCGCAGGTTCAGAGCCAGCCACGCTGGCTTAGGAGACCCTGTTTCCAAATAAAAATACAAAAAAAAAAAAAGGTCTGGGAGTGTAGCCCGGAGGTAGAAGGGCTTCCAGGAACCCCAGTACCACCAAAAACAAAAACAAAAAAACTAGCCAAAAACTTAAATTTGGTGAGTAAAATGGGTGCTTAAATTAGATAACAGCTTTCACCCTTTTAATGTCTTATTCTTTCATTTTCCTTTATTCCAACCTTTCTTTCATTTTGGCCTTAAAATAGGGGGAAGTGTTCTTTCATGTATTTTTATTTATTTTTTAGAGTTATTTTTGTTTGTGGTACTAGGGTCTGAACCTAGGGGTATTTCACTTCTGAGATACACCCCCGGTCCTTATTTATTTATTTATTTATTTACTTACTTACTTACTTACTTACTTATTTATTTTTCCAGTACTGAGGATTGAACCCAAAGGCATTCTATCTCTGAGCTGCACTCCTAGCCCCATTTTATTTTTTATTTTGAAGCAGGGTCTCACTAAGTTGTGAAGGGCCTCACGAGGTTGCCGAAGCTGGTGGGAAACCAGGATCCTCCTGTCTCAGCCTCCCAAGTCCTGGGATTACAGACATGTGCCACCATGCCTGGCTCAGTCGTGTATCTTACAGACAGTTATATAAAGGGCTCCCATGTGCTGAGCATTGTGGTGGGCAAAAGGAGTAATAGCAGCACACACTCTCATTCATGGGGCTTATGTTCTGGCACAGAGAGACAAACCACTGGCAGATAAGTGTGTCAGCTGGCAAGGTGGTAAGTGTCAGGGAAAAAATAAAGCAGAGAAATAGGAAAAAAAAAGTAGTGCTGTGGTTGAGACACACCCGGGAGGCAGAGGGAGGAGCAAGGGCAGAGGCCTGGTTTTCTTCTGTGACTGGTAAAGCAGTTACCTAAGAAGACTTAGTCCCCTGTTTCTAGATGTCAGAAAGAGTCACAAGCACCTTGATGACTCCCAAGAAGCTCCCTAGATGTAGTTAAAACCAGTTAATGGTGGTCTCAACGATGCAGAGGTGTCCATTTGAAATGGGGATTTATTCTGTTTCACCTCATGCCACAAACTGCACAAACTGTCTTATCAGTTTACCAGAACTTTATCCTGGGTTTGTGCCTTTGAGTAAAGTCTTGAGATAACAACCAGAGCCTTAAAAGTGTGCAGAAGCTGGGCTTGGTGGCATATACTTATAATCTCAGCACTTGGGAGATTGAGACAGGAGAATTGCAGGTTCAAGACCAGCCTCAGCAATTTACCAAGGGCTTCGGCAACTTAGTAAGATCATATTTCAAAATAAAAAAAATAAATAGAGCTGTGGATTGAACTCAAGAGTTAGAGTGCCCCTGAGTTAAATCTCCAGTACCACACACACACAAAAATAATAATACCGAGCTGGGCCCCTTCCTGGGGCCAGCACTGACTCTGCACCTTTTCAGTGTCTTTACAGACAGACGTTCCAGGCATTCTCTGAGATGCTCCAGAGTTTGGTGGTAAAAGACCCACATTTGGAAATTTTTGACACCATTTTTCAGGTAAACAAGATATCAGGGGAGAATAAGAAACTATTCCCATTCACTGGTGACAGTGGAAGAAGAAAGTGTGGCAGGATTAAGTTGCAGGAGCCAAGCGGCAGCGGGGAGAGGATCAGCTGTCGGGGCTGAGCGGCGGCGAGGGCTCCACGCTGGCGGCCACCGCTCACTGGCTGGGAGTCCTTGGGCTGTAGCTCCTGAAAGGACGTCGCTCTCTGAGTCTCATTTTCACCTCTACGTGGAGATCATAATTAGTATATCGAATAAATGGCCCTCAGTGAATGGTTCAAAGGGCTGCTATAGTTCTTCCTTAAAGTAATACTCTTTCCTAGCAGAGAAGGCTTTTAGTCAGTGGCCAGGGAACAGAATCAGCCTTGTGAGTTGGTAAATAGGCAGCTCCCTACCAGATGGGACTCACAGATGTTACATGACCACCTGACCTTCCTCACCCTGAAGCCAGCCCAGACACATCATCTCACCTGTAGAGATTTATTCACTGCAGCTCAAACACAGCGCTCCTGGGCCATGCCTGTGCACACACGAATGTGTTACTGGGGATTCAACCCAAAGGCCTTCTACTTCTGAACTATATTTTCAGCCCAATTTTATTTTAATTATTTATATTTATTTGTTCATTTATTTCTGTGGTACTAGGCATTGAACCCAGGGGCGTTCTACCTCTGAGCTACACCCCAGCCCTATTTTACTTTTTATATTGCAATAGGGTCTCAGTAAGTTGCTGAGAGCCTTGCTAAATTGCTGAGGCTGGCCTCGATCCTCCTATCCCAGCCTCCCAAATACTGGGATTACAAGTATGTGCCACCATGTCCCATATGACTTTATTATTTCATTTATTTTATTATTATTATTATTATTATTATTATTATTATTATTATTTGCAGTACTGGAGATGGAACTCAGGGGCATTCTACCTCAAAGCTACACCCCCAGCCCATTTTTATTCTTTATTTTGAAACAGGGTCTCACTGAGTTGCAAAGGGCCTCACTAAGTAGCTGAGGCTGGCCACGAACCGCGATCCTCCGGTATCCGCCTCCCAAATGCTGGTATTACAAGCATGTGCCACCACACCCAACTTTATTTTTTTTATTTTTTTGTGGTACTGGGGATGGAACCCTTCTACTTCTGGGCTACACTCCCATACCTATTTTATATTTTATTTGGAAACAGGGTCTCTTAAGCCAGAGAGGCTGGCTTTGAACCTGCGCGATCCTCCTGTCTCCGCCTCCCAAGCTCAGGGATTCCAAGTGTGTGTCACCACGCCCGGCTATTTTTTATTTTTTAATTTTAATTTTTATTTATTTATTTGCGGGTCTGGGGTTAGAACCCAGAGGCATTTGATCTCTGAGCTATACCCCCTGCCCAATTTTTTATTCTTTATTTTTTTGAAACAGGGTCTCACTGAGTTTTGAAGGGCCTCACTAAGTAGCTGAGGCTATCCACGAACCACTATCCTATGGTCTCAGCCTCCCAAATGCTGGGATTACAAGCGTGCCCTACCATGACCGGCTTATTTTTTATTTTTTAAGCAAAGTTTTACTAAGTTTCTGAGGCTGGCTCTAAGCCTGTGATCCTCCTGTGTTCACCTCCCAAGTACTGGGGTTATAGGAAATACACCACTGTACTCCTCTGTGTGTGTGTGTGTGTGTGTGTGCACGCGCGCGCACGCGTGAATTCCAGAAAGGGATACTCCTTTAAGCCATTATTAATCACGTGTACCTGAGTACAGATGGGCATTGATCCCGGCCATAACTGAAATTGACATTATTTCTCATTCCTCTTCTATTTGGACATCAGTGCACCAGCCAGGTGGGGTTTCTGTCCTTTGTCCAGTTGTACCGTACACTCTCCTACCCTGGTGGTTTAGTTCAGATGATTTCAGCTCTCTGAAAAACTGCCATCATTATGAGCTCCTGCTTGGATACTGTCTTCTCCAGGAGTCCTCCCCTAACTGACTGTTCAGGTAGATGCGATTTCTGCATCCTCAGAGTTCTTTAGTAGCACATTATTAATTTTATTTCTTGCCAAAGCCAAGTTGAAAGGGCTAAAGACACACAGAAGAATGGAATAATTCATTGGAGAAATGGGACAAAAGGGAACAAATCTAGGAAATAGCCCCAGTAGAAGCCAGACCTTCTGAACACCTTCAACTTTAACCCAAAATGGTTTGTCATTTAGGATGGTCTTTTTTTTTTTTTTTTTTTTTTTTTTTTGGTGGTACTGGGGTTCCTGGAAACCCTTCTACCTCCAGGCTACACTCCCAGACCTATTTTCTATATTTTTTATTTTTTTTTGGAAATAGGGTTTCTTAAGCCAGCACGGCTGGCTTTGAACCAGTGCGATCCTCCTGTCTCTGCCTCCCAAGCGCAGCGATTACCAACTGCGCCACCACGCCCGGCAAGGATGGTCTTTTTTGTTTGTTTGTTTGTTTGTTTGTTTGTTTGTTTTGGTGGTACTGGAGGTGGAACCCAGAGGCTTTCTACCTCCGGGCTATCATCCAGACCTATTTTATATTTTTATTTAGAAACAGGGTCTCACTAAGTTGCTGATAGCCTTACTAAGTAGCTGAGGCTGGCTTCGAACCTGTGCGATCCTCCTGTCTCAGCCTCCCAAGCGCGGGGATTACAAGCATGCGCCACCATGCCTGGCTTGGCAAGGATGTTCTTTTAAGACATCAAAATAATATGAATCTCCAGGTGTGGTGGCGCACGCTAGTAATCCCTACACTTGGGAGGCTGAGACAGGAGGATCGCACAGGTTCAAAGCTAGCCACGCTGGCTTAAGAGACCCTGTTTCCAAATTTAAAAAGTATAAAATGGGTCTGGGAGTGTAGCCCGGAGGTAGAAGGGTTTCCAAAAACCCCAGTACCACCAAAAATAAACAAATAACAACAACAACAACAATAATAATATGAATCAGCTGGGCATGGTGGTACACACTTGTAATTTTAGTACTTGGGCAGCTGAGACAGGAGGATCACAGTTCGTCGCCAGCCTCCGCTACTTAGTGAGGCTCTCCACAACTTAGTGAGACCCCGTTTCAAAATAAAGAGTAAAAAATACAGCTGGCCGTGTAGCACAGAAGTAGAATGGCCCTGGGTTCAATCCAGGGAAAATCCAGTACTGGGGGGAAAAAAAAGAATCTTCTCTCTCCACATTTTCTTCCAAACAGAATAAAGATATCACCCCAAATCTTCCTGATAAGTTAGCCTCCCTTTATTTTTTGCAGCACATGGACCCCTTCTTACAGTCAGTCAAAGACAACGAGCGGGTACGGGCCACAGCCAGCATGGCCCAGGTTCTGAAGTGCTTATCCAAACATCTCTGCCTGAAGGTGAGAGAGAGCCCTTTGCACAGGAAGAAGGTTTCAAAGCCCCCCCCCCCCATTTAGGACTCCCAGCCTGCCTCAGCATTATTTACATATCTGCCCCTCTCTGAAAACATGGGCAGCCTGTGGCTGGGTACTGTTTATTAATCTTTGCATTGCAATTGCTTGGCATAATAGTTGGTACCTAATAGGATAGTAAATGTTTTGGGGTGAATAAGTGAAATCTGAAAATGTCTGAGGGCCCACAATAGCCAGGTACCTGTGCAGATTGTTTCAAGAAATGAATTCCAGCCAGGCATGGTGATGCACACCCATAATCCCAGCATTTGGAAGGCTGAGACAGGAAGATCTAGGTTAGTGACCAGCCTCAGCTACTTAGTGAGGCCCTTTGCAACTCAGTGAGACCCTGTTTCAAATTAAGAATAAAAAAAATAGGGCTAGGAGTATAGCTTGGAGGTAGAATGCCCCAGGGTTCCATTCCGAGTACTGAAATAAACAAAAAAGAAAGTAACGAAGTCCAGCCAGTAAATTCAAGCAAATCAATTTAAGCATCCCGGCATCTCACAGAGATCGGTACTATGGTATTTCTTTTCCCATCCTAGCTTTTAGCAGGATGTGGTGGCACACTCCTGTGATCCCAGTATTTAGAAGGCTGAGACAGAAGGATCACAGGTTTGAGGACAGTCTCACCAACATAGCAAGAATCTAAGCAACCTAGCAAGATCCTGTTTCAAAAGCAAATAATACACAGGGCCAGTGGCGTAGCTCAGAGGTAGAACACCTCTGGGTTCAATCCTCAGTACCACCAAAAAGAAAATATATACATACTTTCCACACCTTGTTGAAGCAAATCCCCCTCAAACTATGTTACCTCCTTTTTTTTTTCTTTTTTTTTTTTTTTGTGGTACTGGGGGTGGAACCCAGGGGCTTTTCTACCTCCGGGCTATACTCCCAGACCTATTTTATACTTTATTTGGAGACAGGGTCTCACTAAGTTGCTGAGAGCCTCACTAAGTAGCTGAAGCTGGCTTCGAACCTGTGCAATCCTCCTGTCTCAGCCTCCCAAGCAAGCACTGGGAGGATACATCACCATGCCTGGCTTTGCTTCACTCTTTGAAATTATATTTTTATAGCTACCTTACCTGCTTTTCCATAATAAGACAAAGTGTCAATAAAGCTTTAAGGTGAGCCAGGCATGGTGGCGCATACTTGTAATCCCAGCTTTCAGGAGGCTGAGACCAGAGGATTGCGGTTCGCAGACAGCCTCAGCTACTTAATGAGGCCCTCCGCAACTTAGTGAGACCCTGTTTCAAAATAAAGAATAAAAAAATAGGGCAGGGAGTATATCTCTGAGATCGAATTCCCCTGGGTTCCATCCCCAGACCCGAAAAAATAAATAAATAAAGTTTTAAAATAATACTAAATGCTGTATTTCACTTTACATCAAGGAATTACACTTAGCAGAGTAGCATATTTTCCAGTATTGTAAATTTCTCAGATATTTGATTTCTAATGGTTGTATTCATAGAATGACTTACCATAATTTAATGTATCATTATTAAGCAGTTATTTCCAAAATGTGATATTTAAAACGGTGCTAGAATGAACATCTTTATGCACAATATTTTCATTTTTCAGATTGTTTTCTTAGGTTATGATTATACCATTTTCTACCATGTGCTGGATATAGTGTATGTACACATGTTAAATGTTAGCCCTCTGTAACCTGTAGGAAGAGAGCTGATGAAGTCAAGGAGTAAGTCATTGACTCCCCAGGTAGAAGAGATTTTGGAAGATACCTAACACAGTACACCCAGGCTTCCAGTCTTAGTGCTCCTTTAGGGACCTAAGGGCTGAATGTGACCCTTGAACTTCTCTTGAGTCGGGAGTAGAAGTGGGATTACTTCTCGGCATTCACATGTAAGGCATTAAACACACCTGTATTCTGACAATATATTTCTGTTTCCTTTTTAATTAGCTTCCACTGCGATTCCAAAAACTTGGACACCTAGTGGCTCTGATGGCGCTGCTGTGTGGGGACCCTCTGAAGGAGGTGGCCGAAGAGGCTGCACAGGGCACACACTACTTGCTGCGTATCACACTCAGGCTGAAGTGTAAGGCGCTGCAGAGGGCTCTCAGGCAGCATAAGCACCGCCCTCCTGTCCCCACCTTCCCCTGCTCCAGAAAGGCCTTTTATAGTCGTTCAGGAGGAGGAAGGTCCACCGTCCACTGGCAGAAATGAAGCAATTACTTAACAATTCGCACCACAACACTGGCTCATTCTTAGCCATCTGCATGGCCGTGGAGGAGCTAGCTGTGTGGTCCTGCACGACTGGCCTGATTATTTTGGTCTGAAGTGATAGAGATTCTTGCCACTATTTGGACCTTTATTTATTTGTTTACTTATTTATGTTATTGGAGATTGAACCAGGGGCATTCTGCCTCTGAGCTACACCCCTACCCCCGTTTTGTTTTATTTTGAAACAGGGTCTTACTAAGTTGCTAAGAGGCTAAGTTGCTGAGGCTGGTCTCAAACCTGTGATGCTCCTGTCTCAGCCTCCCAAGTACTGAGATTATAGGCATGCAGCCCAATGCCTGACCATTTCTCTTTCCATAAATATTCATGTATTACTTACTCAGCATCCAACAGTACCTAGAACATGAGCGGCCCCGGTCAAGTGGACAGTCAAGTGGGGAATCCAGACAATCAAAGAGTCAACAAATAGATATCATCATTAAAGATAACTGTTGTTAAGGGAAATTACAGGGCCACAAGTAAGAATCAAGTCCAGATTTGAGGTTCAGAAAGACCTCTCTGGCCAGGTGTGATGGTGAATGCCTGTGATCCCAGTACTTGGGAGGCTGAGACAGAAGGATTGCAGGTTCAATGTCATCCTCAGTAACTTAGTGAGACCCTGTTCCAAATTAAAAAAGGGCTGGGAATGTAGCTCAAAGGTAGAATGTCCCTGGATTTAATCCCCAGTACCACAAAAAAGAAGGGAGGGAGAGAAGGAGGGAGGGAAGGAAGGAAGGAAGGACCTCTTTGAAGATATTGTGAGGAATGAGAGACAATTACCAGGTGGCAAGGTAAGAGAAGCATACTGGGAGGAGGGAACAGCATGGGTGAGCACCCTCGGCAGGTATGAGTTTCAAGAGTTTGAAAAACAGAAATGATGAGGTCAAAGAACAAATTATTGCCTTCCAAAGTAAAAGGAATTTTATTTATTTATTTATTTTTGCGGTAGTGGGGATGGAACCCAGGGGCATTCAACCTCTGAGCTCTACCCTCTGCCCTATTTTTTATTCTTTATTTTGAAACAGGGTCTCACTAAGTTGCAAAGGGCCTCACTAAGTAGCTGAGGCTGTCTGCGAACCACGATCCTCCAGTCTCAGCCTCCTGAATGCTGGGATTACAAGTGTGCGCCACCACGCCCAGCTATAGAAGGGATTTTAGAAGAGGCCTAACACAGCACCTCCAGTCTTCCAGTCCTTCATCCAACCAAGTAGTTGCCCTCCTGGGCTTGCACATCCACCAGTAAGGAAGCTCTGCACTTCCCAAAGCTGCTGTCCTTTGGGCAGCACTGAGAGGATGAACAAGACAAACAGCTGAGGAAATTCAGTCGATCACTGATTCACAAATATTTATGAAGCCCTTATTAACCTGCAGATGCATCAGTAAACAAGACAGACAAGGTTCCTCCCCCAACAGAATTGTCTAGGCGGAACTTTCTACTTGCAAGGGCAGAAGTCTCAACTAAGGGTTCAAAGAATTTCTGCAGAGAAGTTTCCCACAATATGAAGTTACACTAAAACATAAGAAAAGTGAGTCACTACAAGGAGTGTCGACCTCTTACTAAGCAAAACTAGACACCTAAGGACATCTGATATTAGAATTATGGTTTGGGGGTTCTAAGCTTCATAGTGCAACCCTTCAAGATTTCTCACCAGTGGGGAAATGCAAAAACATGCCTTGTTGCAGCTACAAACACTGAAAAGCTCTCACAAAGAGCTCTTTTCTTGCCCAGAATGGTGGCACACACATATAATCCCCATACTTTGGGAGGCTGAGATAGGAGAATCACAAGATCGAGGTCAGCCTCAGCAACTTAGCAAGACCCTACGTCAAAAGAAAAGGGCTGGGGATGTACCTCGGAGGTAGAATGCCCCTGGGTTCAACCCCCAGAACCAAAAAGAAAAAAGAAAGAAAGTAATATTTCATACTTCCTTCTTAGATGTTATTCATGACAAGAAAGACAACCAAATTTTGAGAAAATCATTGAAAAAGTGTCGAGAATTCCTAGAGATCTACAGTATTAAACAGTTCTACCATCATCCCTTCAAAATTGCCCAGGTACACAGAATGGCTAGAAGGATAGAGAGACAGCTTGAAGTCTTGACGTGCTATCAAGATCAAGGATGGGAGCAAACAGAAGTCCCATTGGTTTGTACATGGAAGTGTACAGTGATAAAAATCACTGTGAACAGATTCTGGTAGGGAGGGGTGTGTGTGTGTGTGTGTGTGTGTGTGTGTGTGTGTTACTGGGGACTGAACACAGGGACATTCTACCTCTGAACTACACCTCAGCCTTTTTTATTTTTATTTGAAACAGGGCTCACTAGGTTTTTGAGAATCTCACTAAGTTGCTGAGACTGGTTTTGAACTTGTTAACCTCCTGTCTCAGCCTCCCAAGTACTGGGATTACAGGTATACACTACCATACCTAGTTTCTGATAGTTTTGTTTGTTGATGGTACTGCGGTTGAACCTAGGGGCATTCCATCACTGAACTACACCCTGAGCCCTATTTTTTTATTTTGAAACAGCATGTCACTAGAATTGAAAGGGCCTCACTAAGTTTCTGTGGCTGGCTATGAACCTCTGATCCTCCTCCCTCAGCCTCCCAAATGCTAAGATTACAGGAGTAGGACGCCACGCCCAGCTTCTGGTAGTTTTTTTTGTTTTGTTTTGTTTTGTTTTTTTTTTTTTTTTGGTGGTACTGGGGGTGGAACCCAGGGGCTTTTCTACCTCCGGGTTACACTCCTAGACCTATTTAATATTTTATTTGGAAACAGGGTCTCACTAAGTTGCTGAGAGCCTCACTAAGTAGCTGAGGCTGGCTTCGAACCTGCATGATTCTCCTGTCTCAGCCTCCCAAGTGCGGGGATTACAAGCATGTGCCACCACGCCCGGCTTCTGGTAGTATTTTATAAAACTAAATGCACAAGATTGCTCGGGGAATGTGCTCCCTAAACATTCCATAGTTTGGAGACAAGGCACAATGTTTGTGACTCTTAAATGTATAAGTTTAGGGGCTTAGGTCGACCTGTCAGGGAGGCCAGTATCAGTCTGGATTTTCTTGGCACTAGCTCTGCTCCCACGGACTGGCAGCCCCTTGCACGTGAAAACCCTTGTCACACAAGCGAGCTGCAGGAGAGTGGTGTGGGCCAATGAGCCATACACTACACTTTTTAATTTATGCACTTATTCATTATTAAATAAATATTTCCATATGCCTATGTATACACTAGGCATGTTGGAGACTGAGAAGAAAAGAAAAGGAAAATCAAACAGATCTTATTCAATGTAGGGTAAAAGATATCAGGTAATTTAATCTCTTTGGGCATGTGAGGATCTATAAAAGTTGGGATAACTTATAAGAGTTAGGTGAGATATAGTGTAAGAAATGCTTTTCTTTCCAGGCACAGTGGCATAGGCCTATAATCCTAGTACTTGGGAGGCTGACACAGGAGCATCACAGGTTCACAGCCAGCCTCAGCAATTTAGTGAAGCCCTCTGCAACTCAGTGAGACCCTGGCAAAAGAAATAAATAAAGTAGAAGCCAGGTATGGTGGTGCACGCTTATAATTCCAGCATTCAGGAGGCGGAGACTGGAGGATCACAGTTCACAGACAGCCTCAGGAACTTAGTGAGGCCCCTTGCAACTCAGTGAGACCCTGTTTCAAAAAAAAAAAAAAGAATAAGAAATTAGGGCTGGGGGTGTCATTCAGATATAGAATGCCCCTTGGGTTCCATCCCCAGTAATGCGAACAAATAAATAAATAAAAATAAAATAGGGCTGGGAGTGTAGCTCAGCGGTAGAATGCCCCTGTGTTCAATCCCCAGTACCACAGTCACACCAAAAAAGGAAAAAAAGAGTTTTTACAACTTGCCATGTAGTAAGTGCCCAGTAGACTGTACCTGTTATAATCAGGTGAAGAACTTTATACACTACCAAGTGCAGGGAGACGCAGAATGGCACATCCTCTATTATGTTGCCTCCTGCCAGGTATCTCAGTTATGGCTGGGAGCCTTTCTTGTAGACTCCACTCTTCTACATACAGTAACCGTGTGTGTGTGTGTGTGTGTGTGTGTGTGTGTGTGTGTGTGTGTAACTGGGAATTGAATTGAACCCAGGGGCATTCTACCTTTGAGCTACATCCCCCAGCCCTATTTTTTATTTTATTTTGAAATGGTCTCACTAAATTGCGAAGACCTCACTAAGTAGCTGAGTCTGGCCATGAAGCTGTGATCCTCCTATTTTAGGAGGATCCTCTCAAGTACTGGGATTACAAGCCTATGCCACGCCACCAGCCTGCAGTGTCTCTTTCTGAGGATCTCATAGTAAGGCTTTTTTCTAAAAGTCAGAGTAGGAGGAGGCCTTCACAGTGGATACTTGGGTTGCTTCCAGTTTTCATTTTTATGGACAGCACTGAAGTCAGCAGCCTGTCCTGTATTTGTAGGCTTCTCTGATTGTAAACTTAGGATCTAGTCTTTGTTCAGGGTTCCTTTCATCAACCATACTTCTTAGTTCATTTTTCCTAACTATTTCAGGTCTTTGAAGTTTTTCTCAATTCAAATGAGCTCTGCCAATTTGTAATGACAGCACTGGATGGGCTGAACAATATGAAACATCCCTCTACCCAGCAGTCAGCAGGAGAGCTGCTGATAACATTGGTGAAAAAGGCAGAATCCCGATTCGAGAAGGTAAGCGCTCCAATTCATGGCTGTTTTTCTGGGTCTGAAATTCTACCTCTCTGCTCCTACAGGTATTTGTTTATTTGTTTGTTTTGTCTTTTGTGATATTGAGGATGGAACTTATGGGTTTTCTACTTCCAGAATACAATCCAGCCTTCTTTTCTTTCTCTGTCTTTTTTTCTTTCTTTCTTTCTTTTCTTTCCTTTCTTTCTTTCTTTCTTTCTTTCTTTTTTTTTTTTTTTGTGATACTGGGAGTGGAACCTAGGGGCTTTTCTACCTCCAGGCTATACTCCCAGACCTATTTTATACTTTATTTGGAAACAAGGTCTCACTAAGTTGCTGAGAGCCTCAGTAAGTAGCTGAGGCTGGCTTTGAACCTGCATGATTCTCCTGTCTCAGCCTCCCAAGTGCTGGGATTGCAAGCGTGCGCCACCACGCCTGGCCTTTCTTTTTTGTTTTGAAACAGGGATCTCCCTAAGTTGTTGAGGGCCTCGCTATATTCTTGAGGCTGGCCTTGAACCTGTGATCCTCTTGGCAGCCTCCCAAGCGCTGGGATCCCAGGCCTGTGCTACCATGCCCAGCCCTACTCCTTCAGCCTCTTTTGCTGTTCATGCTCTGCAGAGAACAGCTGCTGATGGGATAGGGTCAAAACCTTTGTCCCCTTGCTCAGGAACACTCTTCCATCCAGTAGACTAGAACTAAACAACTCTGTGTACAAAACTAGGGAGGGAGCATTTAAGAATTTAAGGATTGGGTAGCATCAGGGTGTGTGCCTATAATCCCAGTATTGGGGAGGTTAAGACAGGAGGATTACAGGTTTGAAGCCAACCTCAGCAATTTAGCAAGACCCTGTTAAAAAAAAAAAAAAAGGTGTATCTCAGAGGTAGAACAACCCTGGGTTCGATTCCCCAAAAGAAGGAGGAGGAGGAGGAGGAGGAGAAGGAAGAGGAAAAAGCAGCAGCAGCAGCAGCAGCAGCAGCAGCAGCAGCTAGGTGTGGTGGTGCACACTTGTAATCCTAGTACTTGGAGGCTGAGACATGAACATCATAGGTTCTTGGCCAGCCTCAGCAACTCGTGAGGCCCTCTGCAACTTAGTGAAAGCCTGTTTTAAAATAAAATAATAGAGCCGGGTATGGTGGTACACACTTGTAATCTCAGTACTTGAGAGGCTGAGGCAGGAGAATCTGGGTTCAAGGGCACTCGCAACTTAGTGAGACCCTGTTCCAAAATAAAGAATAAAAAATAGGGCTGGAGGTGTAGCTCTGAGGTAGGATGTCCCTGGGTTCCATCCCTAGTACCGCCAAAAAAAAAAAAAAAAAGCCATAACTGACCCTAGAAAGAGGCAGCCTTAGCCTAAAACCAAGAGAATTTATCTAAAATTGTATAGAAATTGGGCATGGTTGCGCACACTTCTAATCCCATTACTTCAGTTAGTGAGGCCCTCTGCAACTTAGAGAGACCTTATTTCAAAATAAAGAATAAAAAATAGGGCTGGGGGTGTAGCTCGGAGGTAGAATGCCCCTGGGTTCTATTCCCTTTACTGCTGTTTAAAGGTGACCCACAGAGACACACCACACTCCAAAGTGCCAAAGAGGTTGCTTTATTTACTGGCCAGCCAGAGGAAGGCGTACCTACTACACGGCCACCTTTTATATCATCTGGTGGGGCAAGCATCCCCCACTACACTGCCACGCCAACCATTAGTTTCAGCTGCCTTTTATACTCCTTGATTACAGAGTTGGGGGCACCAAAGTGTCAGGTTTTCATGTTTATAAATCATTATGTTGTTTCACAAACACCAGGTGTTCATTGGGGACAGATAACATATTTTCTTCAGATGCTATCTTGCGGCCAAGACAACTTCCTCATAACCATGCAGCAGCAGAGCAGATTATAGAAGCAGATAATGGCAGTTAAAATTCCTTTACAATGTCTCTGGTTTCAATCCCTAGTTCTGGGGGGAAAAAAATCGAAAATAAATAGGGCTGGGAGTGTAGCTCAGAGGTAGATGCCCCTGGGTTCAATCCCTAGTACTATTAGCCAGGCATGGTGGCTTATTTTTATAATCCCAGTAATTGAGAGTCAGCTGAGACAGGAGGATCACAGATTCTCAGCCAGTCTCAGTTTCTTAGTGAGGCCCTCCACAGAATAGTAAGAATCTGTTTAAGAAAAAAAATAGGGCTGGGAGCATAACTCACAGGTAGAATGCCCCTGGGTTCAATCCCTAGTACAACAATCTCCAGTACCACAAAAATAAATAAATAAATGTATATATATATATATATATATATGTATATGTATAAATACAAATATATATATAGATTGGAAATTATAATCTAGAACTTTTATATTCTTATATGTTAATGTTAATATTATATGAGTATATTATAATTATACCTTTCTTAGTATATAATTACATACTATCTACTACATTTAAGTTTTTATAGATGTTATACATCTGGAACAATGGGACAAAATGGGTTAATATGAGGCAGGATCTCAGGATGGTGCCACCCAATCCCAGCCACATGGGGTACAAGATGGTGCCACCCAGACCCAACAACTTGGAGCCTGAGATGGCAGCTCCCAGACCCAGCCACGTGGAGGCTAATACAAAAAATCTGACTCAGGAAGCAGAAATGAAACCTGACTCCTGTTTGCTACTGACCTGATCAAAACCTGTCCCACAGGAGCTATATAATCTGTATGACACCATTCGGGGCTCAGAGTAGGAGCTTTGCTCTTTGGGCCTCACTGATGAATAAAGAGATCTCCTATATGCTACTTTGCCCTCGGTTCCTTGTTCTCCATGGACCAAAGCTTTCCTGCAACAAATATAGTAAAGATATAAAAAGCATAGTATGATAGTAGTACAGTGAGATTAGCTATTGTTGAGTGTTTTCAGTGGCAAAAAAGGCCAACCTTAGCTGGATAGCTGGACACACACCTGTTATACGAGTACCTGGGAAGCTGAGACAGGAGGATCCCAAATTCAAGGCCAGAGGTTCATTAACTTCCAGGAAGATGACAACCGAGAAAAGCAGCGTTTACAAGTCCTGCTAAAACTCGATCTCTATTGCCACAAAATCAGCGCTTTTCATAGCCAGAAAACGCCATCAGAAGAGAAACAAAAAATGTAAACACAAGGGACAGAAAAAAAAAAGACTAGAAGAACAATCAGAGATGAGAAATCAAACCCACAATGCAGCACGAGGCCACGCCGGCACCGTCTTCCCTCACAGCACCAGGCTCCAGAGAGGAAAGGTAAACAAGGAGCTGAAGTGAGCAGCTGCGGATCATTCGGGTATAATTCAGCAGTTCTTTCAGCACAAAGAATGTCTAAAACCCCCAGTGGCCAAGTTCATCACGCCTTCCAGGGACTCCGAACAGAGCTCAAAACCAGAAAAGAAATACGCCAGCCTCACAGCCGAGGGCATGGCAGCGGCACCATATTGCCAGCAGTTCCAGCCTCATAGCTGAGGGTGTGGCAGCAGCACCATACTGCCAGCAGCGCCAGCCTCACAGCCAAGGGCGTGGCAGTGGCACCATATTGCCAGCAGCAACAGCGAGTTCACCGCACCCTCGACAGCTCCTGATCAACACGCACAATAACCGTGAGTGAAATTGTGGCCCCTAAAGGAGAAATCCCTGTACTGTACACCCAGGGACTTTGATAACCTCCCTGGGTCTGAGATTTCTTCACTTACCCAGTGAAGGAGTAGTGGTGGCAGAGATTACCACAGACTCAAGATACAGAGCACCCTAAGTGAAGTCGTAGTGATCTTGGGAAGGCACAAACTTCTGAAATCATAGGAAAGAGGAACAACAATAGAGCAATGAATGCCCACAACCCCATACTATCAGAACCTGATAACACAGAAATTCAGAGATCTCCAGAAGATCAAATCAGGAATATAACTGTCGAAATAATATAGGACCTTCGAAAAGAATTTAGAGAGAGTCTAAAAGACATAAAGGATGCAATCATTGAGGTAAAGGCCTCAATTCAAAGTATAAACAATCGATTAGACCACAAGGAGAATAGAATCTCGCTCCTAGAAGAGGATCACTCCAAAAACGAACGCATAATTTATAACTTAGAAAAAAAATCAGACAGCAGGAATCTGACATTGAAGAAATATGGGCCCATTTTAAGAGAGCTAACCTAAGAATAATTGGAATAGAGGAGGGAAAAGAAGGTGAAACCAAAGGGATCAATAATATCTTCAAAGAAATAATAGCAGAAAATTTTCCAAACATAGAGCAAGAGATCGATACACAGGTCCAGGAAATGTATAGAACTCCCTTTAGACAGGATCAGAGAAGAGGATTCCCACGCCATATAAATGTCAAAATGACCAATGTGGAAGCCAAGCAGAGAATCTTAAAGGCAACAAAAACAAAGGGCCAAGTGACATTCAGAGGCAAACCAATTAGAATCACTCCAGACTTCCCAAACCAACTCATGAGAGCCAGAAGGGCTTGGAGTAACATATTCCAAACTCTGAAAGAAAACAACTTCCAGCCAAAAATTTCCTACCCAGCAAAACTATCTATCAAATTGGATGGAGAAATAAGAAGCTTCCATGACAAACAGAAACTGAAGGAATTTATGTCTTCAAAACCAGCGCTAGAGAAAATACTCAAAGAGATTAACTACAAAGAAGAAATAGGTAAAATACATAGACAACTAAGCAGAGAAACAAGACAACTAAGCAGACAACTAAGCAACAAAGAATATATTCATGTATTTATTGGTTAAAATCTTTGGAGTTCATTATTTATTTTTAGTCCTTTACCTATTTCTAAATTGTATTGTTTGCTTTTATTGTTGCTAATTTTTAGGATTTCTAGTTGGAATATTAATATACCTTCAGATATAGCATTTGGAAATATTTTACCCCATTCTATTAGTAACTTTTAACTCTGTTTACATTGTCTTTGGATGTACCAAATTCAAGGCCAGCCTCAGCAACATAGTGAGGCACCCTCTACAACTTAGTGAGACTCTATTTCAAAATAAACAATAAGCCGGGTGTGGTGGCGCACGCCTGTAATCCCAGCATTCGGGAGGCTGAGACCTGGAGGATCGCGGTTCACGGACAGCCTCAGCTACTTAGTGAGGACCTCTGCAACTCAGTGAGACCCGGTTTCAAAAAATAAAGAATAAAAATAGGGCAGGGGGTGTAGCTTGGAGGTCAAATACCCCTGGGTTCCATCCCCAGACCCACAAAGAAGAAAGAAAGAAAGAAAGAAAGAAAGAAAGAAAGAAAGAAAGAAAGAAAGAAAGAAAGAAAGAAAGAAGAAAGAAAGAAAGAAAGAAAGAAAGAAAGAAAGAAAGAAAGAAAGAAAGAAAGAAGAAATAGGGCTGGGGTACAGCTCAGAGGTAGAATGCCCCTGGGTTCCATCCCCAGACCCACCCCCCCAAAAAAAACAAAATAAACAATAAAGTAGAGCTGGGGTGTCGCTCAGAGGCAGAATGCCCCTGGATTCAATCCCCAGTACCACACATACACAAATTAAAAGATCAACTATGAGAAACTTAACCAAAGGATTTATTGCCGCATGTGGTGGTACATACCTGTAATCCCAGTATTTGGAAGATTGAGATGGGAGGATTGCAGATTTGTGGTCAACTTTAGCAATTTAGCAAGACCCTTAGAAACAGCAAGTTAGAAGCCAGCCATGCATGGTGGTCACATGCTTGTAATCCCAGCATTCAGGAGGCAGAGACCGGAGGATCTTGGTTCTCCGACAGCCTCGGCTACTTGGCAAGGCCCTTTGCAACTCAGTGAGACCCTATTTCAAAAAATAAAAACACTAAAAAATAGGGCTGGGAATGTAGCTCAGAGGTACAATGCCCCTGGGTTCCATCCCCAGTACCACAAAAAGAAAGAAGGAAGGAAGGAAGGAAGGAAGGAAGGAAGGAAGGAAGGAAGGAAGGAAACTTAGCAAGTTAGACCCTATTTCAAAATAAAAAAAAAAGTCCCAGCTATGCCACTCCTTGGTATCTTTCCAAAGGGACTGAAATCAGAGAATTACAGTATGCACAATTCACAATAGCCAAATTATGGAACCAACCTAGTTGTCCATCAACAGATGAATAGATTACAAAATTGTGAGATATACACCCAATGGAATTCTACTCAGCAATAGAGGAGAAAAAATTACATCATTTGCAAGAAAATGGATGGGCCTAAAGAACATGATGTTAAGTGAGATTAGCCAGTCACAGAAAGTGAAGGGTCATATGCTTTCTCTCACATGGGAAAGCTAAGGAATAATTGGAATACCAAAGGAGCTTCAGAAAATAGAGGAGAAACTTAATGGAGCCAGGGAGGTGGTCTAGGGGAAGCAGAGGGGGGATCAGTGAAGGAATTACATCTATCTACATTATGTATACATGTGAGAATACCAATGTCAACCTCAATATCCCATCTGGGGAAGGAGAGGAGAATGGAGGGAGGAAGACCACCAACTGCTGTGTGCACGCATGTCACTATCAGCATGATTGACATGATTTGAGACTGTAATGCACCAATAAAAGTCTATATATATATATATTTTTTTTTTTTGGCGGGTCTGGGGATGGGCCCAGGGGGATTTGACCTCCAAGCTACACCCCCTGCCCTATTTTTTATTCTTTATTTTGAAACCGGGTCTCACTGAGTTGCAGAGGGCCTCACTAAGTAGCTGAGGCTGTCCGCGAACCGCGATCCTCCGGTCTCAGCCTCCCGAATGTTGGGATTACAAGCGTGTGCCACCACACCCAGCTAAGTGTGTGTGTGTGTGTGTGTGTGTGTGTAGCTCTTAAAAACTAAAAAAATAAAAATAAAAAGTGCTGGGGGTATAACGGTAGAAGACCCCTAGTTTCAATTCCTGGTACCACACACAAAAACAGCAGGTAAGACTATTCAGAAAGAAGAAAGACGTTGCTCTCCTTTTTGTCCCTTTATTGAGGAAAGAAATTCTTTGCAAAACCCCCCAGGAAATGTTTCCCTGGCATTTTATTAGCTAGAGATGGGCCCATCCTTTAGCCAGTCTCCAGCCGCCGGGCACTGACAGCCTTTCGTGTGAGGTTGTTGAGGGCCTCCTCACTGAGGACAGTCACAGAGATCTGAAGCCGTTAGTGTGCATGGAAGAGTATGCCAGCACAGAATAGGACCCAAGTCCTGTGGCTCCGGCTTCCTCCACCGGGCCAAGAGATGTCTCTGAGTGGACGTAGGTAAGGGCTCTGGCCATCAGCAGAGTCAGAGTGGAAAAAAACCAGCTTTCTTGCAACACTTTGCTTAGTTTGTTTTTTTGAAATCAACATGTATCATTGAGGGGAAATGAGAAAAATAAGAAGTAAAAAAATCTAATATCTCATCACTCAAAGACACACTAATAACATCTTTGTATATACATCCTTCCAAATCCTTTTATATGCATACACATACATACAGATATGTTGTAAATAGGAACTTTTAAAATTAAAAATAATTTTTTTGCTTAAAGGTCACTTCTTAGTACCTTCCAGAAATGGCCATAGCCAGGTATGGTGACACAAACTTGTAATCCCAGTAAGTGGGAGGCTGAGACAGGAAGATCACACATTCACAGCCAGCCTTAGCTACTTAGTGAGGCCCTCTGCAAATTTGTGAGACCCTGTTTCCAAATAAAGAATAAAAAATAGGGTTGGGTGTAGCTCGGAGGTAGAATGCCCTTTGGTTCAGTCCCCGGTACCACAAATAAAAATGTAAAAAAAAGAAGAAAAAAATAAATGCCACAATATCCACTGTTACCATCACTGTTTCACAGAATTAAGGTCTTAGTGATTTATTTTTCCTCTTTAGGTACCAGAAATTATGGGAGTTATCTGTGCCCGGTTGTCCACAATCAGCCAACGTAAAGTCCGTCAACAAGTAATAGATACTGTGAGTCTTTTTGTCTCCAGGCCCAAGTACACAGACACAGTGCTCAGCCACCTTCTGTGCCATCCACTACCATATGACAGGTAACAGAACTCTGGTCAGCCTCTGAATTAAATTGGGGTACCCATGCTGGGCGTGGTGGTAAATGTCTGTAATTCCAGTACTTTTTTATTCTTTATTTTAAACGAGTCTCACTAAGTAGCTGAGGCTGTCTGAGAACTGCGATCATCTCATCTCAGCCTCCCAAATGCTGGGATTACAAGCATGTGCCACCACGCCCGACTCTGTTTATAAATTAAAAAAAATAAAACAAAACATGGCTGGTGGTGTAGCTCAGAGGTAGGTAGAATGCCTCTGGGTTTAATCCTCAGTACCACCAGGGGGGAAAAAAATGGGAGTATGTGACACAACTCTGAGTATTGTGGGACAGGGTTCCCCTAAAAATCTAATGATGCTCTTGTAGAGGAGATAAGATACAGACTGGTGCCTATGACATGTCACAGTACAAACCAGGCATGTGGGCACAGCCTATAATCCTAGTACTTGGGAGGCTGAGACAGGAAGATCACAGCTTTGAGGACAGCCTTAGCAGCACAGGACATTCTTAGCAACCTAATGAGACCCTGTTTCAAAAACAAAAATTAAAAAGGGCTGAGAGTAGCCAGGCCTGGTGGTACACGCTTGTAATCCCCGTGTTTGGGAGGCAGAGACAGGAGGATCGCGCAGGTTCGAAGCCAGCCATGCTGGCCTAGGAGACCCTGTTTCCAAAAATAAAAAAGTACATATAAAAAAAGGGCTGAGAGTATAGGTTAGAGGTAGAGTAACCCTGGGTTCAATCCCCAGTACTACCACCCCCAAATCAGACTATAATACCTAAACATAAGGAGGTAGGTCAATAAATCCAGAATAGAGAGCATCCTATAAGATCATTGAACTGGACTTTTTTCTTTTTTTGTGTGTGGGTCTGGGGATGGAACCTAGGGGCATTTGACCTCTGAGCTACACTCCCTGCCCTATTTTTTATTCTTTATTTTTTTGAAACAGGGTCTCACTAAATTGCAGAGTGCCTCACTAAGTAGCTGAGGCTGTCCTTGAACCGTGATTCCTCAGTCTAAGCCTCCCAGATGCTGGAATTACAAGCATGCGCCACCACACCCCGCTGAACTGGACTCTTAAAAAAAACAAAAGTTAGCTAGGCAGGGTGATGCGCACTTGTAATCCCAGTACTTGAGACACAGCCTCAGCAAGTAGTGAGATTGTCATCAACCCAGCAAGACCCTATTTCCAAATAAGAAATAAAATTGGTCTCTGGGTGTAGCTCAAAGGTAGAATGCCTCAGGGTTCAATCCCCAGTACCACAAAAAAAAGAGAAAACATTATTGTCATGAAAGAAAAAATAGTGAGGGCACTCTTCTAGACAAAAAGCGATAGAGCACACCTGTGCTCCCAGTACCTGGGAGATTGAGACAGGAGGATCACAGGTTAATGACGGCCTGAACAAGTAGCAAGACTGAAAAACCTAGCAAGGTTCTGTTTCAGGATAAAAAATAAAAAGGGCTGGGTATAGCTCACACGTAGAATGCCCCTGGTTCCATCCCCAGTACCACATACCAAAAAAAAAAAAAAAAAAAGAGAGAGAGAGAGAGAAAAGAAAGATTAAAGCAACATAACTCAATGCAATAATTGACCTTGATTTACTCCTAACACAAAAACAAAGCTACAGCTGGGCATAGTAGCTCATCCCTGTAAACCCAGTATTTGGGAGGCTGAGACAAGAAGATGGAAGATGGCAGGTTTGAGGCCAGCCTCAGCAACTTAGCAAGGTCTTCAGCAATTTAGTGAGACTCTGTTTCCAAATAAAAAATTAAATAGGGTTGTGGGTTCATCTCAGAGGTAGAATGCCCTGGGACCACAAAATAGTAGTAGTAGTAATAGTAATAGTAGTCGTAGTAGTAATGAAGGGCTGGGATATAGCTCAGAGGTTGAATCCCCTGGGTTCTATCCCCAATACCAAAACAAAACAAAACAAAAGCTATGAAAAACTTTTTTGAGAAAGTTTAAATATGGCCTTTATATTAGATTATTAAGTTAAAGTAATTTTGTGTGCTTGTGCGGGGGGGGGGGTGCTGGGAATTGAATGCTGGGGCATTCTACCTCTGAGCTACACCCCCAGCTCTATTTTTTTTTTTATGGTACTGGGGTTCCTGGAAGCCCTTCTACCTCCGGGCTACACTCCCAGACCTATTTTTACATTTTTTTTTAATTTGGAAACAAGGTCTCCTAAGCCAGCGTGCGCAGCTGGCTTCGAACATGCACGATCCTCCTGTCTCCGCCTCCCAAGCGCGGGGATTACAAGCGTGCACCACCACGCCTGGCTCTGGCTATAGTATATCTTTTGACACCTCCATTTTGAAGAACTGAGCAGAGAGGAAATCCTCTTATAGACTGGATTCCAAACATACTCTAGGACGGCTGTGGTCATGACTGGACTAAACGAGCTGTTCTGAACCTTCTCGCTCTGTGTTTCCAGGCACCTGACGGAGCTGTGGAGAGCCCTGGAGGCAGAGCTGCCCAGCACAACCTGGATCCTGTGGAGGCTCCTGAGGAAGCTGCAGAAATGCCACAATGCGCTCCCCACAGAGAAGATGGCCTACGTGGCTGTCGCTGTAAGCCACGGAGCTCTGCCCTCTAACTCCCCGCCCCGCCACGCTCTCCTCTGGGGTGACTGATGCCATCTGAAGAAGGTTCTTTTTTGGTCCCTCTCAAAGGTTGCTTCTGTCAATCATTTTGTGTGTGTGTGTGTGTGTGTGTGTGTGTGTGTGTGTGTGTGTTACTGTGGATTGAATCCAGGGGCATTCTACTTCTGAGCTACATCCCCGGCCCTATTTTATTCTTTATTTTGAAACAGGGTCTCACTAAGTTACCGAGGGCCTCACAAGTTGCTTAAGCTGGCCACGAACCTGTGATCCTCTTGTCTCACCCTCCCAAGAACTGGGATTACAAGTGTGTACCACCATGCCTGGCTCCCAGCCCTATTTTATTTTTTAAATTTCTTTAATTTTATTTATTTATTTATTTTTGCAGTACTAGGGATGGGACCCAGGGACATTGTAACTCCGAGCTACACCCCCAGCCCTAGTTTTTAGTCGGTTTAATTTTTGAAACAGGGTCTCACTGAGTTGGGAAGGGCCTCGCTAAGTAGCTAAGGCTGTCTGTGAACCATGATCCTCTGTTCTTCACCTCCCAAATGCTGGGATTACAAGCGTGCGCCACCACACCCAGTTCATTTTTATTTTGAAACAGGGTTTTGCTAAGATGGTGAGATTCTCACTACTTGGTGAGGCCGTCCTTGAACTTGTGATTCTGGCTTGGCCTCCCAAGTACTGGGAGTACAGGTGTGCACCACCGCATAGCTTCTAAGGACCATTTTACTCCTGTTCCTGATCACCACTGTCTGCCTGCGGGCTAGTGGAACCAGAAGGCGTGTTCTGGCGTAACACAGCAGGGTGAGGTCAGGCCAGATGCTCAGCTCTACTCTGTCTTCTCTACCACAGGCAACAGGCGCCCTGTGTGAGGTGTTCGTGGGAAACAGGCTTCGAGCGGCCATGTTCCGGCTCTTTCCTCAGCTGCTCATGACGCTGCTCATCCAGATTCACCACAGCATCGGCCTCACCATGTCTGACGTTGCCATCCCAGGCGGCCTGTACGCAGACCAAAACGTGTCAACAGAGGTCACGCCCTTGGGGTACTGTCCACTGAGATCTTGCCGTTTAGCAGTGGGCACTTGCGGTGGGCACAGAGCTAGCCGAGGTGTGGTCCCAACTGTGAGGAGCTAACAGTCAGCAGCCACCAGGAGACGAGGATGGAGTGCCTGGGAAGTATTTGAGGCTTTCCCTGGTGGTCTTGTTTCCTTGGCACCCAGGCAGATTTGGCTATGTGAGTCTAGGTGTTCAAATAATGTGCGCGAGCACGCCAGCCCTTTCCTGATAAATAGAGCAGGGACAGAGACAAGCAAAACTGCTAAAATTTAGCCGGGCATGGTGACACACGCTTGTAATCCCAGTACTTGAGAGGCTGAGACAGGAGGATCGCAGGTTCCCAGCCAGCCTCAGCTACCGAGTGAGGCCCTCCACAATTTAGTGAGACCCTGATTCAAAATTAAAAATAAAATAATAAAATAGGCCGGGCATGGTGGCGCACGCTTGTAATCCCTGCTCTTGGGAGGCGGAGACAGGAGGATCGCGCAGGTTCAAAGCCAGCCGCACTGGCTTAAGAGACCCTGTTTCCAAATAAAAATTTTTAAAAAGTATAAAATAGGTCTGGGAGTGTAGCCTGGAGGTAGAAGGGTTTCCAGGAACCCCAGTACCACCAAAAAAATATAAAAAAATCAATAATAATAAAATAGGACTGGGGTGTAGCTTAGAGGTAGAATGCCCCTGGGTTCGATCCCCAGCACTACAAAAAGTTAATGAATTAATTAACTAAAGTAAAAGCCATGAGGATGAATTATCTTATAGGGTATAAGTTTTATTCCAATAGAGATTTTTTTTCAATTAGTGAATATCTGTTTAGCATTTGTTTTAGTAAAAAATTTCTTCCGAAGTCTTGGGGAAACAAAATCTAGTTAGATTTATTTAGGCTGAAAATTTGTTTGAAGGTCCTTTCAAGTAAGAGTATTAAGAGTCTTCAAGAAATCTAGCAAAGGGAGAATCACAGGCCAGCAGCTGGCAAGGCCTGGCCCTCCCCAGCAAGAGCAGATGACTGTGTGCCTACAATTGGGTGAGATCTCTCCTAGTCACCTGTACTGTTTTTGTTTGGCTTAGCTTTGCCATGCAAGCTACAAAGACTCTCCTCCTTAGAACATTGTGTTGGAGGGAATTCAGTATCATGGAAAGGAATAAAGGATGGACTCTTCTAGAAGGAAAAGATTGCCATCTTCAGGGAATAGCTCTACTTGCCAAGTAAGGCTCCCTTGTCATGCATACATACACCTATTCTTTTTCTTGTTCTCTTTTTGTTTTTGTTTTGCTAGGGATTGAACCCAGGGGTATTCTATCTCTGAGCTACACCCCTAGCCATATTTTTTTTGTTTTTGAAACAAGGTCCTGTTAGGTTGCTGAGAGCCTTGCAACGTTGCTGAAGCTATCCTTGAACCTATGAGCCTCCTGTCTCAGCCTCCCAAGTACTGAGATCATAGGCTTGTACCACCACACTTGGCCAGCCCTGGTCTAAGTCAGTATTGTGTTAGGTGTTTTTTTTTTTTTTTTTTTCCTTTTGATTGTCACAGCAACTAAGGCCAGATAACCTTCTCCTAAGACAGGGGCACTCTCCATCACCTGGCCAAGTTTTCACAGGTCCTGCACCTGCCAGATCTTTCTCTATACCTGAAACTGGGCAAAAACTAACTTGACAGGCCCCTGAGAAAATGCCCCTGGGTGGGACCCACATGAGAGTCATTGCGTTGGTGTGTGTTTCAGTGCACTGCTGGAAAGTAACGGCCTGCTTGCACAAAAGGTCCTGTACTTGCTCGTGCCTCTTCTTAACCGAGGGAATGATATACATAAACTCACGGCTGCAGGCTTTTTTGTGGAGGTAAGACCTTCTCCAGGCTCTGGGCTCCGGATGCCTGTGAAATAGCTGAGCCTGCCTCTCCAGGGCATACCCAGCTAAGTGGCAGACCGGGGACCTCTCAGGCATTGATAGAAGTGTTCTTCAAATTCAAGTCTGTTGACACTCTTCCCACACTTTCTTCACTCAGAACTCCTTATGTGCCTCCAACATCAGTATCACCCTAGAGTATGTGCTGTAACATAGGGACTTCAGAGGGGAGTATTGATTTTGGAGTTGATGGGGAGGTGGCTGCCCTCATGGAAAGGGGCTCAAAGGTCATTTCTTTGGCTGATTTCTGATTCTTTAGCTCCTCCAGAGTCCTGTGGCCAGGAGACTCCCCAGAGTATACTCCACTGCCCGCTTGAAAGACTGGTTGTATCATGAAAACTGTCTCTTTAGAACTCTTGCCCTAAAGGGACTGTGCAACCTCGCCGAACACCAGGAGCTGGTAGGAGGCCCCATTACAGATTCTGAAGTCAGTTTAGAACCCCCCAAAACTGATGCCCAAGAAACTGAAAAGTAATTGGAAATGGGGAACAGGAATAGTTGGGAGGTCCTTCCCACTGCACTCTCTCCTTTATCATTTAAATTTTATACCTAGGAAATATCCAAGTACTGAATACTAGAAAATTAAACATATTCTTAAAAGTCCAATTTACATATATTCAGTGTGTGTGTGTGTGTGTGTGTTACTGAGGATTGAACCAGGGGTATTCTATCTCCAAGAGAAATCCCTACACCTTTGTATTACCTGTTTATTGTGTGTATGTGGCACTGGGGATTGAACCCAGGGGCGTTCTACCTCTGAGTTACACTTCCAGTCTTATTTTTTATTTTGAAATAAGGGTCTCACTAAGTTGCTGAAGGTCTTGATAAGTTGTTAAGGCTAGCAGCAAACTTGTGATCCTTCTGTCTCAGCCTCCCAAGTACTGGGATTACAGACACATGCCACCATGACCAGTTCTAGTCATATATTTGAAACCTATAATTTGTGTGGGTGCTGTACTTGTTATCATCACAGCCTGGACAACATTCATGGGTACCTTTATGCTTCGTACCCTGTTGTCCTGTGGAGTAACTGGGATAGGCCATCGATCTGGAGTAACTGGGATAGGCCATCGATCTGGAGTAACTGGGATAGGCCATCGATCTGGAGTAACTGGGATAGGCCATCGATCTGCTCCCAAGATACTTCTCATCTAAGACAGAGATCATCGGCCTTCGCGTTGGAAGAGGCCGCGTCCCCCACCCCCCATCCTCCCTAGGAAACTAGGACTCAGTCAAAAGAGATGAGTAACCCAGAGGCTTCAGTCTTGTTACTTGAGTTCTATTTATTTTATTTAAAAATAAGAAAAAAAATAGTTCTGGGAGTATAGCCTGGATGTAGAAAGCCTCTGGGTTTCACCCCCAGTACCACAATACATAAATAAATAAATAAATAAATAAATAAATAAATAAATAGGTCTGGGAGTATAGTCTGGATATAGAAGGCCTCTGGGTTCCACCCCCAGTACCAAACACACACAAAAAAATAATAAGGTAAGTTATTTATCTAGCTAGTCTTGGTGGCACACACCTGTAATCCCAGTACTTGGGAAACTGAGACAGGAGGATTGCAGGCTCAAGACCAGCTTCAGCAACTTAATGAGATTTTCAGCAACCAAGTAAGACCCTATTTCAAAACAAAAAAATAAAAAAGATCAGAGGTAGAATGCCCCTGGGTTCAACCTCCAGTACAAAAATATGTTTATGTGTGTTTGTGTGTGTCTGAAGGAAAATGATGTGTCAGTATATGTGAATTCTGCCTGGATGTATGAATATATGTTGCTTTATTCTATTTACAAACACACACACACACACACACACACACACACACACACACACACCCTGAGACTGCTTCCTTTTAGGAGTTTCATAAGAGCAGAATCCTAATTCAGTATGGGAAGGACCCTTAAGTATCCTCAATAAAATTCCATTGACTTCCTGCTAAGGGCTCTAAGCCTTTGAGCACTTCCCACACTGGGTGCTCACCGGGACCTGTGCTGGCCGCCCCGCTCGCTCTCTGTGTTGGAGCGCTCTTCCTTACAGGAAGGCAAGGCCATATCCCTGGGCCTCACCACCTGGTCCTCTGTCAGCTCATAGCTGCCCTGCCCCTCCTCACTCAGCAGGCCAGCTAGTCCAGCCCTGAAAGAGGGCAACTGTGCCCTCCTACTTCTTCTCCATCCTGGACTAGCCAGAGCGACTAGGAATTCAACAAACACCAGGGACTGGGTAAAGGTGAGACCCTCCCCCGGGTACCAGGAGAGGCGGTGATGCGCTTCCCTTGGACACACAGAGGGAAGACATCAAGAGCCTGTTGCCTCGCATCTTACACAGCTTGTCTGAAACCAGTGAGGAGGTTGTTTTGTTGGCCATGAAGACTCTCCTGCAGCTCATCCAGATGATGGACTTCACCACCCTGGCTGCTGTGGCCAAGACCTCGTTCTCCTTGTTTGGTGATGTAAGACCCTGAAAGCAGAGATGCCTCCCTGGGTGAGGGGAATGGGCACAGCCGCTGAGAGAAATTGGGACAGTGATAAGTATGTTCTATTTTATATAGAACTTTTGGTTTTCAAAGCACTTTTAATTCTCTTCTCTCAAGATGCCTCCAGGTACAAATGATGTTGGTAGGTCTGGGGGTCACTTAATTTTTGTTTGTTTTCTGATTTTTTTGTTATATTTTTATGGTACTACAGATTGAAACCAGGGGCATTCTGCCTCTGAGCGACAAACCCAGCCATATATTATTCTGTATTCTTAAACAAGTTCTAAGTTGCTGAGGCTGGCCTTGGACCTGTGATTCTCCTGTCTCAGCCTCCTAAGTATTAAGATTATGGGCGTGAGCCAACAGCACACATAGCCTGTTAGTTTTTCAGATAAAAAAAAAAAATCCAGGAGGGGTGGCACACAAGTAGTGTCGCACACAAAATAAAGAATAAAAAATAGGGCTGGGGGTGTAGCTCAGAGGTATAATGCCCCTGGACTCCATCCCCAGGACCACAAGGGGAAAAAAAAGACATTTCAACCCATGTACAGTTTTTTTCTTCTTGGTACTAGGGATTGAATCCAGAGGCATTTTTACCTTCAAGTGAAGCTCCCAGCCCTTTTTGTTTTGTTTTATTTTTTATTTTGAAACAAACAGGGTCTTAGTAAGTTGCTGAAGCTGGCCTCAAACCTGCAATCCTCCTGTCTCAGCCTCCCAAGTACTGAGATTACAGACGTGTACCACTGTACCCAGTTCCACATACAAGTCTAATAAGCTAAGCATAGACAGATCCGGTGAGCTGCTTCCCTGTGGATACCCCCTTCATAGGTGAGACCTGACGTTCATCGTTTCTCCATGACCCTCTTTGGAGCCTCCATCAAGTCTGTGAAACACAAAGAGAAGATGGATATGGAGAGCCAAGTCCTGGAGGGCTTGGTCCCGCTGCTTATGTACTCTCAGGAGGAAAATGACACCACAGCCAAGGTAATGCCGACTGCCACTTCTTTCAGCCTGAATAATTCCAATCCAGAGCCAGCTCTGCAAAGAAGTATTCCTGTCTTCTCAGGATGGGGACTTTGTAGGGCTATCTTTGTTCCTCTTTCCTCTGAGACAGAGCTATGTTTCAATTATTTTGCCTAGGCAAATTGTGTGAAAAATCTTACTCCTAATTTCTATGTAGCAAATTATGGCTCCTTATGCGTAAGAACAATATATTAACCCTCACTGTATCCTTCCCATAATATTCAGCCTATCATGCAAACTTAAATATAGTGCCCAGTTCAACAAATTTTCTTGATAATAATTGATGATAAAATATTCTTCTTGATGACAAAATATTCTATTATCTCTCTTCTTTCACTTGAAGAACTGCTTGATGGCCTTGAGACAAATAATTTGTGTAGGGGCTAAGTCAGAGAGGGTAGCCATCACCTCCCTGAATGCCCCTAAATCTTCCAAGGTTTTTTGCCATAAGAATTGTGGTTTTCCATTTAAACCATCCCTGTCTTCGGTTGTTGTTGTTGTTGTTGTTGTTGTTGGTGGTGGTGGTGGTGGTGGTAGTACTGAAGATTAAACTCAGATGCATTCTACCTCTGAGATATACCCCCAGTGCTATTTATTTTTACTTTGTAACAGGGTCTCGCTAGGTTGCCAAGGTGCCTTAGTTCCTAGAAGGGAAAGAATCGCTGCAGAGAAGAGGCTGCAGTACTTCACTCTCATCCTTCCCCATCTTTGCTGAGGTTTTCGACCGCGAGTGGACTCGCGCCCCAATTAGACTGAGCTGGTTTGCGACACCAAGGCTAGACTCAAACCTGCAGTCCCCCTGTCTCAGCCTCCCAAGTGCTGGGATTACAGGTGTGTTTCACCACACACAGCTCCAATCTAGTCTTAATTCGGGTGGGGGGGAGGTTGAGATGTCAGACGATATATCAGAAGCCTGGTGAGTCCCCAGCGCTAATGGTGACCAGCACTTGCAGTGCCAGGGAGGTAGATTTAGACCTTGAGGATTCTGGGAGAATGCTGGAGGTCTTACCTTCATGTATCTCTCTTATAGAAATGAAAGTCAAGATTGCAGGTTCAGAAACAGGACTTGAGATTAAGGTAGGCCCTGGTGCCTTAAAGAAGGGAAAGTTTGATAGCTTTATAGCCATAAATAGGAATCATTTCAGATTTCAATAAAGAAAAAAGCAAGGCCAGGTATGGTGATGCATATCTGTAATCCTAATACTTGGGAGGCTGAGACAGGAGTATCACAAGTTCAAGGCCAGCCGCGGCAATTTAGCAAGACTCTCAGCAACCTAGTTAGACCCTGTTTCCAGACAAAAAAATAAAAAGGACTAGGGGTGTAACTTGGAGATAGAACACCTCTGATTTCAATCCCTAGTACTACAAGAAATAAAAAGAAAGAGAAAAATGAAAAAGAAGGAAGAAATAAAGAGAAAGAAAAGGGAAAAGCAGAGCTTCCCAATCCTGTGATGGGGAAATGGACCCAGGAGCATTCTACCTCCAAGATGCATCCCCAGCCCTATTTTTTATTCTTTATTTTTGAAACAGTGTCTCACTAAGTCACTAAATTGCAGAGAGCCTCAGTAGTAACTGAGGCTGGCAGCAAACCAGCGATCCTCCTGTCTCAGCCTCCCAAGTACTGAGATTACAAGCTTATGTCCCCACGCTCATCTTCAAATCTTGAACAATCTCCACTTCTCACAGTTCTCAGAGGTAGCCTAAATAGAGATTAACAAGTCTAACACAAATCATGTTTTGGAGTCAACTGGCACATAATAAAGAACATAATAAACATTCATACAGTAACTCCACTCTTAGAAATAAAACAGGATAAGTTATATACCTAGCCAGGAGTGGTGGCACACTCCTGTAATCCCAGTATTTGGGAGCTAAGTAAGGAGCATCACAGGTTTGCAGCCAACTTCAGCAATTCAGTGAGGCTCTCTGAAACTTAGTGAGACCCTATTTCAAAATAAAATAGGGTTTATGGCGTAGCTTGGAGGTAGAATACCCCTGGGTTCGATCTTCAGTACCACAAAAAAATAAAATATAAATAAATAAATAAATGGGGTAGGAGTGTAGCTCAGAGGTAGAATGCCCCTGGGTTCCATCCCCAGTACCAAAAGAAAAAAAAAATGTATATAGCTGTCCCCAACTGGGTTCCCCCAAGAACTGTCGTGTTGAATTCTGTTTTTATCATTTCTGTTGTAATTTTTTTTTATATTTAAGAACTTTGAAAGCTGGGTATGGTGGCACATACTTGTGTGCCAAGTACTTGGAAGGCTGAGACAGGAGGATCACAGGTTCAAAGCCAGCCTTGGCAAGTAACGAGACTCTCAGAAACCTATTAAGACCCTGTTTCCAATTAAAGAAGTAACATCAGGCAAGGGACGTAGCTTGGAGGTAGAATGCCTCTGGTTTCAATTCCCAGTACCACAAAAATAAATAAATAAATAAATAAATAAATAAATAAATAAATAAATAAATAAATAAATATTTTGTATGTTGTATCATTCTATACACCTTTCAGTATTTTGCTTTTGAGTGTTTTTGTTTTTGTTTTTGTTTTTGTTTTGCGGTACTGGGGATGGAACCCAGGGGCATTCTACCTCTGAGCTACACTCCTACCCCATTTATTTATTTAAATAAATATTTATTTAAGCTACAACCTCGGTCCTATTTATCAGTCTTTTTATTTTTGAAACAGGGTCTCAATGAGTTGCGAAGGGCCTCACTAAGCAGCTGAAGCTGTCTGCGAACCGCAATCCTCTGGTCTCTGCCTCCTGAATGCTGGGATTACAAGTGTGCACCACGCCCAGCCTGCCTTTTTGTTTAATGTTGTATTCATGAGACCTGTCACGTTGTATAGCTCTTCATAATCCATTGTCAGTGCTGGCTGGAATGCCATCCTGTGAGCTCTCTACACCGTGTCCCATTCTCCTACTGCAGGACACGTGGATGTGGTCAGTCTTTGACTGCTGCAGAGCTGCAGCAAGCATCCTGTGTGCACAAGTGTGAGTGTCTTGAGGGCACAAACCTAGAGCAGAATACCTGGGTGTCTTTACTTGCACTTGATACCTACAAGTCGCTAAGCAAAGTTGCTGAACTAATCAATCATTGGTCCCATCCATCCCCAAAGGAATTTTTATGGCCCACATATCTAGTGGCCTGAGATGAAATATTTGCTTGGACCCTCATCAGAAGCGGCATGGTCCATGGGCATCATTCTGAAAGCACTGAGTTAGAGAAAGGGCCCGCTGGCTCCATTGTTCTCAGTGTCTGCTCAGGAAGGGACATCAGAACTTCAGAGATCCCTCCAACCCAGGGATGCCCCAAGATGGCACAAAGTCAGGAGATGTACCTCACTGGAGAGAACAGGAAAATGACATAGGAGCAGCAAGTAGGGATAGGAGCCTGTCTCTAGACCATGTGTGGGCACCTCTTCCCACATGTCTGGTCCAGGCTCCATACCTCATGCATAACAGAATCTATCACTTTTGCCCAAGGCCAGTGGTTTCTGCACCCTCCCCAGGAGCCCAGGGGCCTATGGCTCCCTTCAGAACTTCTTGAGGAAGTTGGAGGAGGTAGGCAGATTTCTGGTTCCTTTCAACCAGGGTAATTTTTTTTTTTTTTTTATGATACTAGGGATTGAATCCAGGGACATTCTACCACTGAGCTACATTCTGGCCCTATTATTTATTTACTTATTTATTTTATTTTGTGTGTCTGTCTGTGGTGTGGTACTGAAGATTGAACTCAGGGGTGTTCTACCTCTGAACTACACGTTCAGCCCTATTTTTTACTGTTTTATTATTTATATATATATATATATATATATTTTTTTTTTTTTTTTTTTTTTTTTTTGGTGCTGGTACTGAGGATGGAACAACCCAGCGACCTTCCACCTCCAGGCTATACTCCCAGACCTATTTTATATTTTATTTGGAAACAGGGTCTCACTAAGTTGCTGAGAGCCTCACTAAGTAGCTGAGGCTGGCTTCGAACCTGCGCGATCCTCCTGTCTCAGCCTCCCAAGTACTGGGATTACAAACATGTTCCACCACGCCCAGCTTATTTTTTTTTTCTTTCTCTTTTTTGCGGTACTAGGGATTGAAACCAAGGACATTTGAAACAGGGTCTCAGTAAGTTGCAGAGGGCCTCATTAAGTAGATGAGATTGGCTGTAAACCTGCAATCCTCCTGTCTCAGCCTCCCAGGTACTAAGATTACAAGTATATGCCACCACACCCAGCTGAAAGCAAGGTAATTCTGAGCTTATTAGCTTTTGACATTAAACTTTGGTGTCAGTTTTATTGAATAAAAATTACCTCTGCTAAGCCGGGCATAGTAGCCCAAGTTTATAATCTCAGTATTTAGGAGGCTGAGACAGAAGGATCACAGGTTCGAGGCCAGCTTCAGCAACTTACCAAGACCCTGTTTCAAAATTAAAAAATGAGCCGGAGCCAGGTGTGGTGGCACACGCTTGTAATCTCAGCATTTGGGAGGCTGAGACAGGAGAATCACAGGTTCAAGGACAGCCTTAGCAAGTAGTGAGACTGTCATCAACCTTGTTTCAAAATAAAAATTAAAAAAAAAAAAGGCTAGGGTGTATCTCAGAGGTACAATAGCACTGGATTCAAATCCCATCAACACACACACACACACATACACACACACACACCTCAGCTAAAAACATGTTAGAAAATGCTGACTTAGATCATGTTTTTCACAGGAGAGCAAGCGAGTCTTAGCCATATGTGCCCAGTACCTGAAGTGGAAACTGCCCCAAGAAGTGTACTGCCAAGATCCCTTGTACATCAGACCTATTGAAGTCGGAACAATCTGCAAATTCTTCGTATGTGGGAAATCATGGCTCTGTGAACCTTGATCATTGAGTATATTCATTCGTATATGTTCACACACATTGCGAATAGCATGCACTGTCCTTTATCGTTACAGCTCTGTATTGGCTACAGTCTCTGCCCCTGGACACGGCGGTGAGGCTTACAGAAGCAGCAACGCTGTGTCACAATTTGTACTCTTATTTTTTTTCCCCACTTAGGGAAAAAAATGCAGGGGAAAAATTGACATCCTAGCCCAAACACTGGTATACACCAAGGATGCAAAACTCCCCATCAGAAGAGCAGCAGTCTTGTTTGTAGGTACAAAGAAAATTCTTTCGTTTCTACGGTCACTTTTATTCTGTACTTTCCCAAATTGTGTTGCTGAGCATCCCTATTGTTTATGAAGATGAAATTGAAAATACTGCTAAAAGAAAGGGGCTGTGTACCTACTCTGCAAATAGCAGGCAGTTCAAAGTCCGGTTTTTTGGAGTTTGGCTAATTATCAAAAGGCCACTTCTGCCAGCTACAGAGGTGTGTGTGTGTGTGTGTGTGTGTGTGTGTGTGTGTGTGTGTTGCTGCAGATGAAACCCAGGGGCATTTTACCTCATATACCTTTCAGCCCCATTTTATTTTTTCTTGGAAATAGGGTCTCACTAAATTCCTGAGGCCTTGCTAAATTGATGAGATTGGCCTCTAACCTGAGATTCCTCCTGTCTCAGCCTCCCAAGTACTGGGATTACAGGCAGGTACCACCATACCTGGTACCTAGATTTTTTAGTAATAAAAACTCTTATAGCCAGGCGTGGTGGCCCACACTTGTAATCCCCGCGCTTGGGAGGCGGAGACAGGAGGATCACGCAGGTTCGAAGCCAGCTGTGCTGGCTTAAGAGACCCTGTTTCCAAATAAAAATATAAAAATAGGTCTGGGAATGTAGCCCCGAGGTAGAAGGGCTTCCAGGAACCCCAGTACCACCAAAAAAAAAAAAAACCTCTTAGATATTTTCAAGATCAAAAGCCAAATCACAAACTCACTGGCTTTATTCTATGTTTAGGGCTCTTATCAAAGTACATCGATCACAATGAGCTCCAGATAAAGGGTACTGACTGGATAGAGGATGGTAAGCGTTAACACACCTTGGGTTTCGGATGCACCTGCATCTTGGAAGGTATCTGAGGCAATCATTGGGGATTAGACCCATGGTCATTCTACCTCTGATCTATACCAGCCCTATTTGCATTTGCATTTTTTTTTTACTTTTTATTTATTTTGGGGGGGAGATTTGGGAGATTGAGCCCAGGGGCATTTTACCTCAGAGTTACACCTCTAGCCTATTTTATTTTTTATTTTGAAATAGGGTCTTACTAAGTTGCCAAGGCTGGCCTTGAACCTGTGATCTTCCTGTCTCAGCCTCCCGAGTACTTAGGATTAAGGCATGAACTAGCCAGGCGTGGTGGCTCACGCTTGTAATCCCAGCATTCGGGAGGCTGAGACCGGAGGATCACGGTTTGCAGACAGCCTCAGCTACTTAGCGAGGCTCTGCAACTAAGTGAGACCCGGTTTCAAAATAAAGAATATAAAATAGGGCAGGGGCCGTAGTTCAGAGGTCAAATGCCTCTGGGTTCCATCCCCAGACCCAGAAGAAAAAAAAAAAAAAAGCTTTAAAAAGGAAAAAAAAGACATGAACTAATGCACCCAGTAGATACAACTATTTAACAGGGAAGATTGGCAGTATATATCAAAATCCTTTAAAATGAGCATATTCCTGATTTAGCAACCTACTTCTAGAAATTTAACCTATGAAGATAAACAAATAGTTACAGGAATATTTAGTTCAGTGTCATTTAGAATGTAAAGAAGGAAAACATTCTAGTTTGGAAAAGATAGGAAATTAAATTATAGCAAACATGCCCATATTATAAAATCATATATAACCATAAAAAGCGTTATAGAGGAATTTTTAAACGACTTAGATAATAATGATAAGATATTATTACATTTAACAACATTATTAGGTCATACAGTTCCATTTGGACAAATTAAAGCATACTTATATAAATAAATCACAGAACGAAGACCAGAAAAACAAACACTCAGAGTAACAGTGGTGATCTCTAGATGGAAGGATTGAGTGATTTTTATTTTCTCATAGTGATTACATGTATTGTCTGAATTTTCTACACGATGACTATGTATTTCTTTTGCAATAAAAAACAAAAATAATAAAAGTTTTTTTAAAAATTTGAAGGGAGCCGAGCATGGTGGCACACACTTGTAATCCCAGCATTTGGGAGGTGGAGACGGGAGATCCCTGTTCACAGCCAGCCTCAGCTACTTTAGTGAGGCCCTCTGCAACTCAGTGAAACCCTGCTTCAAAATAAAGAATAAAAAAAATAGGGCTGGGGGTGCAGCTCAGAGGTAGAATGCCCCTGGGTTCTATCCCCAGTACCAGAAAGAAAAAAAAAAAATGAAGGAAGCCAGAAATGGTATTACACCTGTAATTTCAGTACTTGGGAGATTTAGATAGAAGGACCACAGGTTCAATACCAGCCTCAGCAACTTAGCAAAACTCTCAGCAAACTTGTGAGGCCCAGTTTCAGAAAAAAATTTTTTTAAGACTGGGGTTATAGCTTGGAGGTAGAGTTCCTCTGTGTTCAACTCCCAGTGCCACACAAAATAATAATAATAATAATAATAATAATAATAATAATAATATAAAATTCAAAGGGAAAAATGATCATGAAAAAATGAGCTGGGTGTGGTGGCACATGCTTGTAATCCCAGTCTTGGTGGCTGAAACTGGAGGGTCACAGGTTCATAACCAGCCTCAACAATTTAGCAAGGTCTCTGCAACTTAGAGACTCTTTCAAAATAAAAAATAAAATAGGGCTGGGGTGTAGAGGTAGAATGAGATAAAGGGAGAGAGATAGAGGGAAAGAAAAAGAGAAGCCGGGCGTGGTGGCACATGCTTGTAATCACAGCATTCAGGAGGCTGTGACCGGAGGATTGTGGTTCGCGGACAGCCTCAGCTATTTAGTGAGGCCTTCTGCAACTCAGTGAGACCCGGTTTCAAAATAAAGAATAAAAAATGGGGCAGGGGATGTAGCTCTGAGGTCAAATGCCCCTGGGTTCCATCCCCAGACCCACACACACACAAAAAAAAAAAAACTGGCAGGTCCAGGTAATTTGACTTAATAGACTCCTTAGAATGTTATTATTATACAAGAGTAAGATATGGAGCAACTGAGAAGCCAGTATGCTTTGTAGGGCAAAATTAGATGGATCCAACATCATCTAGAGCAGTGTTCCTTTCCTGAGACCTCCAGGGGTGTTCACAGGACTCCAACCTCCGTGTTCTTCCACTTAGAGCTGAAAGATGTGCTGTGCGACCCGGAGCCCTCTCTGCGCATCATCACCTCGCAGGCCCTGTTCCGAGTCCAGAGGGCCAAGGCTGAATCAGAACCCGAGCACACAGTGTGGTGGTGGAGGAAGCTCCTGGGCTGTATCCCTGCTTAGAAATTCCAGGAAGCACCACCAGGTAAATCAGAAATGGTAGAGACAACACACACATTCCCCCTACACACACGCACTTAAGCAATGCCAGCATGAAGACACCTGAGCCCGTTTAATTACCTGCAGTATGTTTTTGCATATGCACGCAGCTCCTGGTTTAAATTTCAAATACAGCCGGGAGTAGTGGCGCACACTTGTAATCCCCGCGCTTGGGAGGCAGAGACAGGAGGATCGCACAGGTTCGAAGCCAGCCGCGCTGGTGTAAGAGACCCTGTTTCAAAACTATAAATAGGTCCAGGAGTGTAGCCCGGAGGTAGAAGGGCTTCCAGGAACTCCAGTACCACCAAAAAAAAAAAAAAAAAAAAAAAAAAAAAATTCAAATACAGTGAAAAATACAATGAGGGTTTTTTGTGTATTTGTGTGTGTGTGTGTGTGTGTGTCTGTGTGTGTGTGTCTGTGTGTGTCTGTGTGTGTGTGTTCTGTTTTTGTACTGGGATATTATTATTATTTTTTTTTTTTTTGGTGGTACTGGGGTTCCTGGAAGCCCTTCTACCTCTGGGTTACACTCCCAGACCTGTTTTTATACTTTTTTATTTGGAAACAGGGTCTCTTAAGCCATCACAGCTGGCTTCGAACCTATGTGATCCTCCTGTCTCTGCCTCCCAAGCATGGAGATTACAAGCGCGTGCCACCATGCCCGGCTAGTACTGGGACAGCCTATCTACAAGCTATACCCCTAGCCCTATTTTAGTTTTTGTTTACGTATTTATTTTTATTATTTCTTTTTGCAGTACAGGGGATGGAACCCAGGGACATTCTACCTCAGAGCTACATCCCCAGCCTGATTTTTTATTTTTTATTTTGAAACAAGGTCTCACTGAGTTGCAAAGGGCCCCACTAAGTAGCTGAGGCTGGCCATAAACCGTGATCCTTCCGTCTCAGCCTCCCAAATGCTGGGATTACAAGCATGTGCCACCACGCCTGATTTTTGTGTGTGTGTGTGTGATAGTGGGGATGGAACCCAGGGGCATTCTACCTCCGAGCTACACCCCCAGCCCTATTATTTATTTATTTATTATTGTTATTGTTGTTATTATTTTAGTGGTACTGGGGATGGAACCCTTCTACCTCCAGGCTACACTCCCAAACCTATTTTATATTTTTTTAAATTTGGAAACAGGCTCTCTTAAGCCAGCGAGGCTGGCTTTGAACATGCGCCATCCTCCTGTCTCCGCCTCCCAAGCGCGGGGATTACAAGCGTGCGCCACCACGCCCGGCCGTTAGCTGATTTAATTCTTGTATGCACTTTATGTATTATCATCTCCATTTTGCAGATGGAGAAGCCGTGGAACCAAACATGAATGTGACTTGCCCAAGGTCACACAACTAGTAAATGGCAAAGCCAGGATTCAGGCGCAAGGAGTCTAGCTGCAGAGGCCCCGTCGTGAACTCTCCGTCGTGAACTCTCTGCTCTGCTCCACTTGGCGCGCTCTTCAAACAGCATTAATGCAGACCTACTCTAGAATTCATCGCAGTTGCTGAGCTTCTGTTCCAAATAAACCCATGCAATCAAACAAATGTTGGGAAGTGATGTTATCAAAATTACCAAATACAAAGGTTGAAGCTTTTTACCTAAAAGGTAGTGTATCTTGTTTTGTTTTATTTTATTTATTTATTTATTTATTTATTTGCAGGTCTGGGGATGGAACCCAGGGGCATTCAACCTCCGAGCTACACCCCCTGCCCTATTTTTTATTCTTTATTTTGAAACCGGGTCTCCCTGAGTTGCGGAGGGCCTAAGTAGCTGAGGCTGTCCGCGAACCACGATCCTCCGGTCTCGGCCTCCCGAATGCTGGGATTACAAGAGTGCGCCACCATGCCTGGCTTCTTGTTTTATTTTTTTAAGTGGACAAAGTATATATCCTACCCTATACTGCAAAGAAAGTGGAATGGGAGCAAAAGTGGTGGTAATTTTTTTTAACATTTTTGAGTCCTTAGTTTGATCTTATAAACAATTTTAATTTACAGCAGAAACAGACCTCTAGTGACTAGAATACATTTGCCTTCAAATTTTTATATTCAAAAATGAATGAGCCAGGCGTGGTGGCACACACTTGTAATCCCAGTTCTTGGGAGCTGAAACAGGAGGACCACAGGTTCGAGGACAACCTCAGCAAGTTGTGAGATTTTTCATCAACCTAGCAAGACCTGTTTCCAAATAAGAAATAAAATCGGGCTGAGGGTGTAGCTTGGAGGTAGAATGCCTCTGGGTTCAATCTTCAGTACCACATACACACACACACACACACACACACACACACACACACACACACACAAAGAATCAATGTATGCCTGTATTTCCAGTACCTGGGTGGCCAAGACAGGAGGATCACAGTTTCAAGATCAGCCTCAGTAACTTAGCAAGACTCCAAACAACCTAGCAAGAGCCAGTCTCAAAATTCAAAAATAATATAAGAGCACATGCTTGTAATCCCAGTACTTGGGGAGCTAAGACAGGAGAATCACAGGTAGAAAGCCAGCCTTGGCAATTTAGTGGGGCTTTCAGAAACCTAGTCGGACCCTGTTCATAAATAAGATATAAAATCGGGCTGGGGGTGTAGCTTGGAGGTAGAATGCCTCTGGGTTCAAACCACAGTACCAAAAAAATAATAATAACCAGCAAGGCATGGTGGCACATGCCCAGGACAGCACAGGCTGTCCTCACAAGTTCAAGGACAGTTTCAGTAAGTAGTGACTCTCATTAACCCAGTGAACACCTGTTTCAAAAATAAAAATAAAGTAGGGCTGAGCTCTTAGCTCAGAGGTAAAATGCCCCCGAGTTCAATCCCCAGTACCCTCCCCAAATAATAATATATGGCTGGAAGTATAGCTGAGAGAAAGAACACCCCTGGGATCAATTCCCAGTACTACACACACACACACACACACACACACACACACACACACACACGAAAGAATAAATGAATAAATGAGTTTCCTTTTTCAAATCCAAAAATAGGAGAGCTGGGCATAACGCCACATGCCTGTGAATCCCAGTACTTAGGAGGCTGAGACAGAAGGATTGAAGGTTTGAGGACAGCCTCAGTAAGTAGTGAGACGCTCACCAACCCAGCCGGACCCTGTTTCAAAACAAAAAATAAGGTTGGGGGTGTAACTCAGAGGTGGAATGCCGCTGGGTTCAATCCCCAGTACCACAAAACCAAAAGGAAACAAAAAATAAATAAATAAATAATAAAATAATAAAATAAAAAACGGGTCTAGGGGTGTAGCCCAGAGATTGAGCGCCTCTGGGTTCAATTTTCAATTTAAATAAATAAAAAAAATTTTTTTTTTTGGTGGTACTGGGGTTCCTGGAAGCCCTTCTACCTCCGGGCTACACTCCCAGACCTATTTTTACATTTTCATTTGGAAACAGGGTCTCCTAAGCCAGCGCGCGCGGCTGGCTTCGAACCTGCGCGATCCTCCTGTCTCTGCCTCCCAAGTGCGGGGATTACAAGCGTGCGCCACCACGCCTGGCCTAAATAAATAAAAATTTTAAAAACATATGGGGCTTGTGTCTTCAGAGACGAGGTTTGGGAGGCAGTTTCAGTGTCCAGAGGCTGAGTGGATCCTTTCTCTTTGCTCACATTTATCTAGAGCCTTTTCCCTCCAGGCACATTTCTATTTTCTGGGCAATACCATCACCAGAAGTAGCAAGCACAACAGTGCTCATTCTACTTTATCCTTTATTAGGTTAAAAGTCATAGAGAAGCATCCATTAAGAGATGGGGCTTGGCCAGGCGTGGTGGCGCACGCTTGTAATCCCCACGAAGTCAGCCACGTGCGTTGGCTTAGGAAACCCTGTTTCCAAATAAAAATGTAAAAATAGGTCTGGGAGTGTAGCCCGGAGGTAAAAGGGCTTCCAGGAACCCCAGTACCACCAAAAAAAAAAAAAAAAAAAAGAGAGAGAGAGAGATGGGGCTTGCCAGGGTGGTGGTCCACGCGTGTAATCCCAGCATTTGGGAGGCTGAGACCAGAGGATCGCGGTTCACGGACAGCCTCAGCTTCTTAGTGAGGCCCTCCGCAATTTAGTGAGACCCTGTTTCAAAATAAAATAAAAAATAGGGCTAGGGGTGTAGCTCAGAGGTAGAATGCCCCTGGGTTCCATCCCCAGTACCACAAAAGAGAAAGAGAGGGGGGGGGAGGGAAGAAGGGAGAGAGAGAGAGAGAGAGAGAGAGAGAGAGAGAGAAAGAGAAGAGAGAAGAGAGGAGAGATGGGGCTGGATGTGGTGGTGCATACTTGTAATCCCGGTACTTGAGAGACTGAAACAGGAAGATCACAGTTTCGAGGCCAGCCTCAGCTACTTAGTGAGGCCCTCTGCAACTTAGATTCTGTTTCAAAATAAAGAATGAAAAAATAGGGCTGGGATGTAATTCTGCTGGGTTCCATCCCCAGTACTACAAAAAAAAAAAAAAAAAAAAAAAAGCGGGCATGTTGGTGCACGGTTGTAATCCCAGCATTCAGGAGGTTGAGAATGGAGGATTGTGGTTCATGGACAGTCTCAGCTACTTAGTGAGGCCCTCTGCAACTTAGTGAGACCCTGTTTCAAAATAATTGATCCAGCAATACCACTTCTGGGTATCTACCCAAAAGAAAAGAAACCAAACTACCAAACTAATGCATGTGTATCTATGTTCATAGCTGCACAATTCACCATAGCCAAACTATGGAACCAGCCAAGATGTCCATCAACAGATGAATGGATTACAAAACTGTGGGAAATGTACACAATGGAATTTTACTCGGCCATCAAAAACAAACTCAATTACATCATTTTCAGGGAAATGGATGGAACTGGAGGACATTATGCTAAGTGAGATTAGTCAGTCACAAAAAATAAGAAATCAGATTCTTTCCCTAATATGTGAGAGTTAGGGAGAAATGAGTCATAGGAGGAACTCTAGATGAAAAAGGAAATCCTATAGAGGAGCAAACAAGGCAACCTAAAGGAGGAGAAAGGAGGGGGGAAGAGGAAAATCTCTAAAACACACAATGTACTTAAACATATTGAAGTCAACCACTAAGCCGAGCAAGGGAGGGAAGGACGGGGAGGGAATGGGGTGGGAATTGAGTAGGGGTTAAATCAGTGATGTGTACATGTCTGTACACACAAGTTTTTTACCCCAATATGATGTATGAATATAATGCACCAATAAAAATAAAAGGGTAGGAGGTATAGCTCGGACGTCAGTTAGAAAGAGCGAGCTGGGGTATAGCTCAGAGGTAGATTGCCCCTGGGTTCCATCCCCAGTACTACAAAAAAAAAAAAAAAAAAAAAAAAAAAGGCCAGGCGTGGTTGCACATGCTCGTAATCTTGTTATCCCAGCATTCAGGAGTCTGAGAATGGAGAATTAAAGATTGACAGTTCACAGACATCCTCAGCTACTTACTGAGGTCCTTCACAACTCAGTGGGACCCTGTTTCAAAATAAAGAATAACAATAGAGCTGGGGGTGTAGCTTATAGGTAGACTCTCTAAGAACCTCTAGAACCCTGGGTTCCATCCCCAGTACTGCAAAGAAAAAGAGAGGGGGGAAAGGGGAGGGGGACGGAAGGGGCAGGGAGAGACGGGACTGCTTTACCTCAACACTTGGAAAGGACTAAGACGCACCTAATAGTAACTATATGAACAAGTCTACTTAATCCAGATAGCGCCATTCTTTATATATAAAGCTCTCTTCAGAGACAGGTTTATGTTTTTATGGATTTTTTAAATATAAGCCGGGTGTGGTGGTGCACGCTTGTAATCCCCGCGCTTGGGAGGCGGAGACAGGAGGATCACGCAGATTCGAAGCCAGCCAGCCACGCGGGCTGGCTTAGGAGACCCTGTTTCCAAAAATAAAAAAGTATAAAATAGGTCTGGGAGTGTAGTCCAAAGGTAGAAGGGCTTCCAGGAACCCCAGTACCACCACCACCAAAACAAAACAAAACAAAACAAAAACAAAACAAAACAAACAAACAAACAACAACAACAACAAAAAAAAAATATATATATATATATATACTGTGTGGACATTTAATTTTGTTATAATATATTTGAAATAAATAAAAGTTCAACATAATAAATTTACATTTTGATTTTATTTTTATATATACTATTAAAACATTCGATTAAAACATAAAGACTAAAATGCACTAATAAAAGAAAAAGAGCCGGGTTCAATCTCCAGAACTTCAAAAATAAATAACATATAATAAAATAAAAATTATACGACAGCACTACCATGCCCAGCTGATAAACTAATTTATTAAAAACTGCACCTAGCCAGGCATGGTGGCGCACGCTTGTAATCCCCACGCTTGGGAGGCAGAGACAGGAGGATCGCGCAGGTTCGAAGCCAGCCGCGCGCGCTGGCTTATGAGACCCTGTTTCCAAATTAAAAAAAAGTATAAAAAATAGGTCTGGGAGTGTAGCCCGGAGGTAGAAGGGCTTCCAGGAACCCCAGTACCAAAAAAAAAAAAAAAACTGCACCTAAACCGGGCGTGGTGGCACACACTTGTAATTCCTGTGCTTGGGAGACGGACACAGGAGGATCGTGCAGGTTCGAACCCAGCCGCAGTGGCTTAAGAGACCCTGTTTCCAAATAAAAATAGGGCCGGGCGTGGTGGCGCACGGTTGTAATCCCCGCGCTTGGGAGGCTGAGACAGGAGGATGGCGCAGGTTCGAAGCCAGCCTCAGCTACTTAGGCTCTCAGCAACTTAGTGAGACCCTGTTTCCAAATAAAATATAAAAAAAAAAGGTCTGGGAGTATAGCCCGGAGGTAGAAGGGTTTCCAGGAACCTCAATTTAAGGAGACACTTATTTTGAAAAAGGGTCTCACTGAGTTGCAAAGGCCCTAAGTAGCTGAGGATGTCCTCGAACTGTGATCCTCCTGTCTCAGCCTCCCAAATGCTAGGATTATAAGCAGGCATTCTACCTCTGAGCTACACCCCAACACGATTTTTTTCTTTATATTGAAACAGGGTCTTACTAAGTTACAGAGGGTCTCACATAGTAGCTGAGGCTGAGGCTGGCCATAAACCACGATCCTCCTGTCTCAGCCTCCCAAGTACTGGGATTACAAATGTGTGCCACCACGCCTGGCTTTTTTTTTTTTTTTTTGAAACAAGGTCTCGCTAGGTTCCTAAGTGTTTCCTTACATTGTTGAGGCTGGCTGGGAACCTGCAATCGTCCTGTCGGCTTCCCAAATACTAGAATTACAGGCATGTGCCACCACTACCAGTTTAGGTATAGTTGTTATTTATTTATTAATTGATTAATTTTATTTATTTACTTATTTATTTCTGCAGTACTGGAAATTAAACTCAAATGCATTGTATCTTCGAACTACACCCCCAGTCCTATTTTTTATTCTTTTTTTTTTCTTTTGGTAGTATTGTTAGGGTCTGAGAGTCGCCCCCTTACCCAAATAACGAAGAACTCACCTAGGATGTAAATCACACGCAGGGTTTATTGTGCTACAGCTCTTACTGGCAAGCCAGTGGCCGAAACGCCTTCACAAGCCTAACTGCCGATAGGGAAACCGCTGGCTACCAGGGAGTGCCCTGGTCAAGCCTTAGCTCCGTTGACAGCAGGATGTGGTCGGAGCCAGCCCCTAGCTCACTTCAGGGTCTGAATTTATAGCCCCAGAAGGGAATGGTTACACATGTCACGGCCTGCCAAAATTACAATATGACCAATCACATTATGAAATAAACAAGTACAACCAGTAATTTTAAAAGCAAGCACACACACACTTGAACCACAGCAAATGGTTTTAAAAGACAGCCCGTCTATCTTGCTTAGGCCTGGTTACTATGGTAACCTTCAACTCGGCCCATAAGTGCCAGGTGTTTTCTTCCATAAGACTGTAGCGGGCTTAGAACTCACTTCCAAGAAAAATAGCTTTACTCTCTAAACCACTTTATAATATTTTAAAATATCTCAAACTTTAAAGAAACGACTCCGAACATCAAAACAAGAATTTTAAAAGACAAGTCTAACCTTAAGACAATTTCTAACAGCAAACCAGGATTTTAGTTTAAAACAACTTTTAGCATTAAAGTAAACGGGACATAAGCAAGCAGTTTTACAAAAGCCAGAACTTATTAGACGCAGGAACTTACAAGTTTATTCTAACTAAATTCTAAATCCAAACATCTTAATTCTCAAAAACAACTCTTAACATTACTAACATTACTCCAACTTAATTCTATATCTTAACTCTATCTCCTAATATCTTAATTCTATAAGGAGAGAGGGATTTTCCTAACTTAATTCTATAAAGGGAGAGGGATTTTCCTAACTTAATTATATAATAGGAGGGGGATTTTTTTTTTCACATCATTTACAGTACTGGGGGTGGAACCCAGGGGCTACACTCCCAGACCTATTTTCTACTTTATTTGGAAACAGGGTCTCACTAAGTTGCTGAGAGCCTCACTCAGTAGCTGAGGCTGGCTTCGAGCCTGTGCTATCTTCCTGTCTCAGCCTCCCAAGCGCTGGGATTACAAGCGTGCGCCATCACGCCTGGCATCTATTTTTTATTCTTTATTTTGAATCAGGGTCTCACTAAGTTTCAGAGGTCCTCCTCACTGAAAGATATTTGGCACGTCCCCCTGTCGCACAGAGACACGCGGAGATCCATTATATGATATGGATGCCTTTATTCATGGGAAGTCGGCCGCCAGGCCCCACGTGCCCACGGGGGCTGGTGGGGGAGAGTGCGCCCCTTTCTCTCTCTCTCTCTCTCTCTCTCTCTCTCTCTCTCTCTCTCTCTCTCTCTCTTCTGTGTGTAGTAGTAGTGGTAGTAGTAGTAGTAGGAGGAGGAGGAGGAGGAGGAGGAGGAGGAATTGAATCCAGGGGCATTCTACCTCTAAGCTCTATCCCTAGTCTTTTATTTTTTATTCTGAAACAAGACTTCCCTAAGTTACTGAGGCTGCCCTTAATTAAACCTTGCAATCCTCCTGTCCCAGCCTCCCAAGTACTGTTGAATTTTTTACACCCACACACTTCTTGAATGATATCAAGCTGCTAAACATTTCCAGATCCTCGTATTTAGACTGCCCCACTCCTAGAGCTCTGTGCTGAGCTGGAAGTTCTCTTAAACAAGGACAGTAGTTTAATTAGAAACCAGATGAACCCATTACGCAAGGATCTCCGTTCATCTCACTTCCACTAGTTCTGACATTTCTTTGTTGGTAGTAAAAAAGTTAGGACGAAGCCAGTGATCCTAGTGTGCTGGTATTAGAAAATTGCTCTGCTATTAATTTCCAACGTGTAAAAAGCAGTCAGAGCCTGGGTGTTGTGTAGAGACTCGGGCAGGAAGGGGCAGCAGCTGTTATACTGCAGAGCTCCCCTCTCTCTCTACCCTTTGTTGTAATGATTAACCTATACTAAGAATGTAAAGAAAATTAAGACCTTTAGCCTTAAAAAGCCCTAGAGACAATCGGAGCCTTTGATCTTAAGAATACCTACGGGTAATCAGCACCGCTGTTGACCTGCTCTTCTTTGTGACCCAGCTGGGGTATAGGAAAGGTAAACTCGGTGCCACTGCTTCAAAGCACTTATAATTGGTGAGCAACCAATACAGCCCAATATGATAGAGGTAGAAAGAAGGTAGATTATTGACCTCTGCACTTATTAAGTGCACTGCCTGAAGACAAAGAGGCACCACCTGGACATTACTAGCCTGTTGCCTTGGTAATGCTGATAAAAACATACAATACAAAAATCTGTATTTAAAGGCCAAGGATGTTGGGAGGCTGAGACAGGAGGATCGCGCAGGTTCGAAGCCAGCCTCAGCTAGTGAGTGAGGCTCTCAGCAACTTAGTGAGACCCTGTTTCCAAATAAAATATAAAAATAGATCTGGGAGTGTAGCCCAGAGGTAGAAAGCCTCTGGGTTCCACCCCTGGTACCACAAAAATATATAAATAAAATAAAATAAAGGCCAGGGATGGAGAGGGGGGCAGAGTTTCGTTTTCAGACTCTCTAGTGTACCTGTCAGGCACACTGCTTTTTCTTCTCTTTCCTTTCTGTTACAGAAATATATTAGGTTTGAGATGATATGGTCTTGGGGAAACCGTCCCCGAGCCCCCTGTTAGGGTTCCAGACACAATTTATCTCAAGACCCAAAAACAGAAAAACCGTGGGTTCTTGTCCTGAGCTAAGGGTAAATACACATTAGCCCAGACTCTTACTGAAAATTTAAGGACGTTTATTAAAAAGATAGAAATACAGAAATACAGAAGACAGTTAAAGCCCCATGCCATTCAGAAATGACAAGGGTGGGTGGTTCCAGCGAATCCACCAAAAATCCCTGCATGCTGATGTTCTTATCCCTACCAAGGCTGCAGGAGGTCCTTTGATATGTAGATATCCTGTCCTATCTCTAACCCAGGTATTCTGCTCTGTCTCCAGCCTAGCCAGATCTGCCCCTTATGGGACAGGGGGTCAGCTCTGTCTTTGGCACAGACCCCCACACCCTTTGTTACACTCTAAAATGTGTTAAGTGGCTTCTCCCATCTGGGATTTCCTCCCATCCTTGAGGCACTCTGCCTCTCTTTAGAAATGTAAAAAAGGCATAGGCTTCTTCTGTTCTTTTGCTAATTATCCATGGTGAAATCTGCTGCTCTCTCCCCACAGTTCCTGGCTTTCTTTACTACCAAAGATATATTTTTAAAATTGGAAATCTTTCCCAATACTGGTACATTAATACATTTTGAAACCTCTTAGCCGGGCGTGGTGGCGCACGCTTGTAATCCCCGCGCTTGGGAGACAGAGACAGGCGGATCGCGCAGGTTCGAAGCCAGCGGCGCGCACTGGCTTAGGAGACCCTGTTTCCAAATAAAAAAATATAAAAATAGGTCTGGGAGTGTAGCCCAGAAGTAGAAGGGCTTCCAGGAACCCCAGTACCAAAAAAAAAAAAAAAAAAAAAGAAAGAAACCTCTTCCCAATACTGGTACACTTTCTATTTCCTACTGATTTTGTAATAAAGAATTGTTAAAAATGCACTGAGCTATTAGTTTTAATTTCCCTATTCAATGAATTCTAGTTTTTTTTTTTTTTTTTTTTTTTTGGTGGTACTGGGGTTCCTGGAAGCCCTTCTTCTTCCGGGCTATACTCCCAGACCTATTTTATATTTTTGAAACAGGGTCTCTTACGCCAGCGCCGCTGGCTTCGAACCTGCGCGATCCTCCTGTCTCCGCCTCCCAAGTGCGGGGTATACAAGCGTGTGCCACCACGCCCGGCTGAATTCTAGTTTAAAAGAGGAAAACCACCCACAGCACCATTACAACTGTAACACTAGTACTTGAGAGGCTGAGACAGGAGAATCACAGGTTCAAAGCCAGCCTCAGCAACTTAGTGAGGCTTTCAGCAATTTAGAGAGACCTGTTTGCAAATAAAAAACAAAATAGGAGCCTAGCATGGTGGTGCAAGCTTATAATCCCAGCATTCAGGAGGCTGAGACCAGAAGATTGCGGTTCGCAGACAGCTTCAGCTACTTAGTGAGGCCCTTTGCAACTCAGTAAGACCTTGTTTCAAAATAAAGAATAAAAAATTAGAATTGAGGGTGTCACTCAGAGGTAGAACGCCCCTGGGTTCCATCCCCAGTACTGCAAAAAACTAACTAAATAAAATAAAATAAAAAGTAAAGGACTTCCGGGAAGATGGCGACAGGGAAAAGTGGGGCTTACAAGCCCCGCTAACAACCAATCTCTGATACCACAAAATCAGCGCCTTTCATAGCCAGAAAACACCATCAGCAGAGAAACAAACAAACAAAAAAAAAATGTAATTTCAAGGGACAGAGAAAAAGAGGGCTGGAAAAACGAGACACCAGAAACCAGACCTCAGTGCTGCAGCCGGAGCCGTGGCGCAAATCGGTGGGTGCCATTTTCCCTTGCAGCACCAGGCTCCAGAGAGGAGGGGGACTCATAATGGAGCTCAGAACCAGAGAGGAGATACGCGGGCCTCACGCCCGAGGACGCGGCAGCAGCGCCTTACTGCCGGCGGCAGTGGCGAGTTCACCGGACAGCACCAGACCAACGCACACAACAGCCCACCAGGCTCCAGAGAGGAGCGGCAGACAGCGAGCCGAGGTGAGCCGCTGCGGATCAGCTGGGAGGAATTCGGCAGATTTCTCGGCACAGGGAGCATCTAAAGCTCCCAGAGGCTGGGCTCAGCACACCCTGCAGGGACTCAGAGCGGAGCTCAAAAACAGAAAAGAAATACGCCAGCCTCACGGCCGAGGGCGTGACAGCGGCTACATATTGCCACCGGCGGCAGCAGCAGCGAGTTCACCGAGTCCACAACAGCTCCATCTGCGCACTCAACAACAGTGAGTAAAATTGTGGCCCCTAGAGGAGAAATCCCAGTACTGTACTCCCAGGGACTTGACCCAGTGGGGGAGTGGCGGTGGCAGAGATATCACACCATAGGAGAACTTCCAACCTGGCACCCCCCATGATCTAAAGCAGCCTCGATTGACTCCCTGGGTCTGAGACTCTGCAATACAACCCAGTAAAGGAGTAGTGGTGACTGAGATACCACAGACTCGAGATCCAGAGCACCTTAAGTGAAGTCGTAGTGACCCAGGGAAGAACCCAGAGAAGGCACAAACTCCCGAAATCATGGGAAAGAGGAATAACAATGGAGCAATGAATGCCCACAACCCCACAACATCAGAACCCGATAAAACAGAAATTCAGAGATTTCTAGAAGATCAAATCAGGAAAATAACTGTAGAAATAATAGAGGTGTTTCGAAAAGAATTCAGAGAGAGCCAAAGAGAGATAAAGGATGCAATTAATGAAGTAAAGGCCTCAATTCAAAGTAAAAACAACTGATTAGACCACATGGAGAATAGAATCTCGCTCTTAGAAGATGATCATTCCAAAAATGAACGCATAGTTTCTAATCTAGAAAAAAATAACCGACAGCAGGAATCTGACATTGAAGAAATATGGGCCCATTTTAAGAGAGCTAACCTAAGAATAATTGGAATAGAGGAGGGAAAAGAAGGTGAAACCAAAGGGATCAACAATCTTTTCAAAGAAGTAATTGCAGAAAATTTTCCAAATGTAGAGCAAGAGGTTGATACACAGGTCCAGGAAATGTATAGAACTCCCTTTAGACAGGATCAGAGAAGAGGATTCCCATGCCACATAACTGTCAAAATGACCAATGTGGAAGCCAAGCAGAGAATCTTAAAGGCAACAAAAACAAAGGGCCAAGTGACATTCAGAGGCAAACCAATTAGAATCACTCCAGACTTCCCAAACCAAGTCATGAGAGCCAGAAGGGCTTGGAGTAACATATTCCAAACTCTGAAAGAAAACAACTTCCAGCCAAAAATTTTCTACCCAGCAAAACTTTCTATCAAATTAGATGGGAAAATAAGAAACTTCCACGACAAACAGAAACTGAAGGAATTTCTGTCTTCAAAACCAGCGCTAGAAAAAATACTCAAAGAGATTAACTACAAAGAAGAAATAGGTAACACACACCAGAACCAGAGAAATAAGATTTTCCATCCAACAGACAACTAAGATTGGTCATCTGTGGAGATTCATTATTTATGTTAGTCTTTTACCTATCTCTAAATTGTATTGTTTGCTTTTATTGTTGCTAATTTTTAGGATTTCTAGTTGGAATATTAATATACCTTCAGATATAGCATTTGGAAATATTTTATCCCATTCTATCAGTAACTTTTAACTCTGTTTACATTGTCTTTGCATATACAATATTTTTTTATTTTTTAGGGAGTTTATTTACCCTTTTGCTGCTTGTGCCATTGAAATCATATCCAAGAAATCACTGCCAATTTTAATGTTGTGAGGTTTTATGACCCAGATTTTCTTCTAAAAGTTTATAGTATTAAGATTTATATTTAGGTCTTTTATCTATTTTGAGTTAATATTTGTATATGGTGTTAGGTAAGGGTCCAATTTTATTCTTTTTCATGTAATTATTATTTTTCAACAATATTTAGTTAAAAGATTATTATTTCCTCCACCAAATGTTCGTGGAAACCTTGTCAAAAATAACTTGACAATATATGGAAGAATGTATCTCTAGACTTTTATTTAACTCCAATGGTTTATATATCTGCCTTTATAACAGTACTACACTGTTTCAATTATTGTAGCTTTATATGGTTTGAAATCAGAAAATATACATCTTCTAGCTTTGTTCTTCTTCGAGATTGTTTTGGGTATCTAGAGTCCATATTCCATATCAGGATAGATTTTTTCTGAAAAATAAATAAATAAATAAATGTATGATAGTTTCACCTAAAAAAAAAAAGAAAGAAAAAAATATTCTCTGGTAAGAAGGAAAGCAAAAAGAAATATTGAAATGTTATCTTTAAGTCATCAAAAGCTTGATATCAGACAAATGAAACTGTTGTGTGAGATTATCATCGTTAATATTGGATAAATTGCTATAAAACTAGATGTCAACCACTAAGCCAAGCATGGGAAGGAGGGATGGGGAGGGAATGGGGTGGGGATCGGGTAGGGGCTAATTGGGCGATGTGTGCATGTATATCTACGAAAGTATTTTCTTTATACCTTTATGATATATGAATACATTGCACCAATAAAAATAAATTAAAAAACTAAATATTTAATAGAAAAAATAAAATAAAAATAAAATAAGTAGGGCTAGTGTGTAACTCAGAGGTAGAATGCCCCTGGATTCTAACACACACACACACACACACACACACAAGTCAGGAAGGACAATAATCTCTACAGATCTACAAATCTCTCTCTCTCTCTCTCTCTCTCTCTCTCTCTCTCTCTCTCTATCTCTATCTCCCTCTCCCTCTCCCTCTCCCTCTCCCTCTCTCGTACTAGGGATTGATCCCAGGGGCATTCTACCTCTAAGCTACCCTTGTGGGCACTGTGAGGCCTGGCAGTGAGGCCAGGCCAGAGAAGGTTGAGAACAAAGGACTTCTGGAAAAACAGGAAAATGCCTCTAAACATCCTCCTCCCTCCTCCTGCCCCATATATTTACCTGTCCTGGCCCACAGTTAAACCACCAATTAGAGAAATACATGACTGCCTCACCCTCTAATAGACTCCCTTCTAATGCGCTATGAAAATTGGGCCTGGTGATGCACACTCGTAATCCCAGTACTTGGAAGGTTGAGACAAGAGGATCGCCAGTTTGTGGCCAGCCTCAGCTACATAGTGAGACCTCTGCAATTTAGTAAGAGCCTGTTTCAAAATTATAGAATAAAATAAATAGGGCTGGGGATGTAGCTCAGAAGTAGAATGCCCCTGGGTTCAATCCCCAGTACAAAAAAAGAAAAAAGAAAAAAAAAAGAAGAGGCTCCTGACTCTTTTTTTTTGGTACTGGGGATTGAACTCAGGGGCATTCTACCTCCAGGCTATACCCCCAGCCCTATTTTTTATTCTTTGTTTGTTTGTTTGTTTGTTTGTTTATTTTTGCGGGTCTGGGGATGGAACCCAGGGGCATTCGACTTCCTAGCTACACCCCCTGCCCTATTTCTTATTATTTATTTTGAAACAGGATCTCACTGAGTTGCAGAGGGCCTCACTAAGTAGCTGAGGTTGTTTGCAAAACGCGATCCTCTGGGTCTCAGCCTCCCCAATGCTCGGATTACAAGTATGAGCCACCACGCCTGGCTTTATTTTTTTAACAGGGTCTCACTGAGTTGCAAAGGGACTCAGTGAGTAACTGAGGCTGTCCATGAACCGTGATCCTCCTGTCTCAGTCTTCCAAATGCTGGGATTACAAGTGTGAGCCACCCCGCCCAGCTCTGGCTCCTGATTCATGGCCTCTTCCTGTCAGTCACCCTTCCAGGCTTTACTCCAATTAAAAAGCCTCTTCTGGTCTATAGAGCTATGTTTTTCCTTTATCCCCATATTTTTTTTAACAATATCCCCAGCCCTTTTTATTGTTTTATTTTGAAATAGGGTCTTACCAGGTTGCTTACTAGACTGACTCCTTGCTAAGGCTGTTCTCAAACCTATGATTCTCCTGCCTCACCCTGCCAAACACTGGGATTACAAGCAAGCACCACCATGCCCATCTTTTAAGCAAGTAAAAGTACATAGGACAGGCTCAGGGTAGACTCTGTGTCAACATTGTCTCCAGAGAAAAATGAGATGTCTCTGAAGTCAGCTCTAGTGAGGAGATAGAAAGGAAATAGGCAGATAGGGAAAAGGCCTCGGGTAGAAAAAACCTGAATTTCCTGAGGGGCGATGAATACTAATTAACTTCCAAGGCTCCTAAAAGAGATCAGCTCTTCCAAGGTTCAGAGATAAGAAGGACCAAAGCTTCACAAAACCATCTGTTTACTAATCAACAAACCCAGGAGACATCACTGGAGCAAGTCTGACACTCCTACTGAAAGGAGACTCTTCAAAGGACATGCAAATACCCTATGCAAATTCTGAGAGCTGCTTCCCAGAATCCCCAGAATCCCAAACTCCAACCAACAGAGGACATGCAGACATATATAAACCCCTAGCGCAGTCACCAGACCGGTTTTACCCTCTCTGGCAACCCCTCCCCTTTGGGGAGCTTTTCTCTCTCTCTTGCAGGTCGCGTTAGCCTTGAGAGAAGGCAGAGTGCAACTGAAGGCACTTGGCCCGGGCTACACTCGGGTAGTGACCTGAAGGCCTCTGCTGGACATCAAGGCCGACCAGGGCCCCCAGGGATGACCTGCACTTCCTTTCTGGCAGATCGCGTGGACTCTGGGAGAAAGCAGCCTGCAACTGAAGGCATTCGGCTTGGGCTACCCTCAAGTATTGTCCTGAAGGCAGCTGCTGGACTTCAGAGTTCCGACAGCCCCTTCACCCCTTCGGGGTGGGGGTGTTCAGCCACTTTTCCCTGTTCCCTGCTGCTTCCAATAAACCTTTTACTCCCCTTCCTGCGGTCTGCGGGTGTCATTCTTCGCTCACCTTAGACAAGAACCCGGTAAGGAAACTTCGAGTTTCTTCTCAAGAAACTCCGTTTCTTTAATGAAACACCGGGTTTCTTCTCAAGAAACCCCCCATTTCACTAGCAGCACCTTCTAGAGGAAGTAGAGTCGGAAGTACCACATAAATGGTTGTTTGAGGCTTCTATGGGGGGAGGGTTTCCTCATTTGGTTCCCAAGTCCCATTCCTCTGTATATGTACAGAATGTAAAACTGGGAGATTTCCAGGAGAAAGGAACTACTGGCTTAAGAGACCCTGTTTCCAAATAAAAATATAGAAAATGGGTGTCTGGGAGTATAGCCCGGAGGTAGAAGGGTTTCCAGGAACCCCAGTACCACTAATAATAATAATAATAATAATAATAATAATAATAATAAATAAAAAATAAGGCAGGGGGTATAGCTCGGAGGTCAAATGCCTCTGGGTTCCATCCCCAGATATGCAAAAAAAAAAAAAAAAAGAAAAAGAATACTATGTTTGAGAGGTCTGTTCTTTTGATGAAGCAATAGGTGAATTATTAGAGCATTTGGAAAATGTTTTTATTTTTAATTTTTAATTAATTATTATTTTTTATATTTTGGCAGTACTGAGTATGAAACCCAGGGCATTTGCATTCTACCTCTGAGCTGCACCCCCAGCCCTATTACTTCTTCTTTTTTTTTAATCTAACACCCTTAAAGATTTATTAAGCACACTTAAATGATGTTACATAGATACACATTTCAGAAAAAGCCATAGCCGGGCGTGGTGGCACAGGCTTGTAATCCCTGCGCTTGGGAGGCTGAGACAGGAAGATCGCACAGGTTCAAAGCCAGCCTCAGCTACTTAGTGAGGCTCTTAGCAACTTAGTGAGACCCTGTTTCCAAATAAAATATAAAAATAGGTCTGGGAGTATAGCCCGGAGGTAAAAAGCCCCTGGGTTCCACCCCCAGCATCAAAAAAAAAAAAAAAAGAAAGAAAGAAAGAAAGAAAAAGAAAAAGCCCTAATGACCACCACCTTCCCCCAAATGAGGCCATCAAGTCAGGCACCAACAGATAGCAGAAAGAAAAACCGGAATTAATAATCCAACATAAAATGGCACTGTCGACTATTCAGTTTAGTGCCCTACTTCACTTTATTCAACTTCTGCCCTCGTAGGCCTGGTGTGACCAATGCCAGCCCAGGTTTTAAACCCTATGGTACTTCTAGACAACGTATGTAAACTTACAGTATACAATTTGGATTCACATGCATGAATACTTTGTGCGTAACATTTAATAAGCTCAATCTACATCCAGAATAATTGACATGTAAGGACAATATTTATTTAAACAGAGCTCAATGGGGTAACCATGGTATCATCAGAGTGCTTCCAGAGGAGAAAAGGGAGGAGGGGCCACATGAGAATCAAAGGCACTCCCGCCCTTTTACTGTCTGATCTACACCACCAGTAACAACACAGGGCGCCATCTTGTAGCATTGAGGCTCTTCATGCATTGCTTGTTCTTGTAATCCCGTACAGGAAGGGTCTTGTCATCAGCACAACTCAAAATAAATTTGCCCCCAGAATGAAAGGGAACTCAAGGTACCCAGTTATCATGACCCACAAGGGTCATAAGGCACATGCCAGTACTGACATCCCACATCTTAAAAGTTTTGCCTCTGGATCCAGACAGCAAGAATGGCCCAGGCTTGCCACGTTTTTTAGTCTCAGATCCTGTTGCTTCAGAGATGGAAGAATATGAGCTTTCTAGAGCTCAGGAAATGCATTCTACCACGTGTTCATCTTCTCGGAGCTCCGCCTTGCATTCCTTTGTTGCTACCACCCATACGCCACACAGTCTGGTTATTCGAACAGCTGGCTATTGGAGTGCCATCTTGATTTGGCCGCACCATACGTACCCATTCTCTATGTCCTGTAAATGTCTTCACACAGTAGCCAGTTTGCACTTCCCACATTTTTATAGCTCTATCCCTTGAGGCAGACACCATGTGATCTCCATTGGGCATGATGGCTGCGGAAGAGACATTACTGTCATGGCCGTGCATAGTTCTAACGCATTCAAAGCCCTGAAAATCCCATAGTTTAACGGTCATATCTGCAGAATAGGAAGCCAGAAGCTTGCCACTGTGGTCAAAGAAAATGTCCTGAACAGAGTCTGTGTGTCCCTTAAGAGTTCGTTCAAAATCTCCAGTGTCATAATCCCACACCTTAATCGTAGTGTCCTCTGAAGCAGAGAACATAGCACTGAACACAGGATGGAATATGACTCGAGGGACTGGACTCCTATGACCACTCAGTGCATATTTTTCTGGTGGACGGGGAATCCATTCATTCTTTTGGGTCTCGTTTCTGATCAAGGGGACCACCCGACGTACATTCTTCTTTTGTTTCATTTAGCTTTGATTCTAATTCCATAACCTTCTTTTGTATTTTTTTTTTTTTTTTTTTTTTTTTGGCAGTACTGGGGTTCCTGGAAGCCCTTCTACCTCCGGGCTACACTCCCAGACCTATTTTTACATTTTTATTTGGAAACAGGGTCTCCTAAACCAGCGCGTGCGGCTGGCTTCGAACCTGCGCGATCCTCCTGTCTCTGCCTCCCAAGCGCGGGGATTACAAGCGTGCGCCACCACGCCTGGCTCTTCTGTAATCTAATAACAGATGTCCACTTTTTTCCCCAAAGACCAGCATACATCTTATCCAATTCTTCATTCATATCTAATTCAGCTTCCTTTTTAAAAAACTGAATACGCCTCTTCATAGCCATTTGAACGAAGACAATCTGCTATAGCTGGGTTTAGCTCATCTCGTTGTCACTGGGACAGCACCATTTGGCTGGAAGGTCAAGTTTATCTGATACAGTGGGAAGTTCCTCCTTCAGGAAATCAAAAGGCTTTATGATCCCGGGATTAATAATTAAATCAGCCACTCAGTGGCTTCCACACAGGGAAAAAGGATTCTTTTACAAAGGAATCCAACCAGTTAACCGGAGTTATTCAAAAAGTAAGGTTCCGTCCTTCACTCCCATCCATGGGGGAGGAGGGTGGCGCGCAGGGCCGGCGGGCTCCTCAGCTGCTGGGGGCGGGGGAGGGGTCCTCCCGCTAGCGCCCCCCCGCTGCGCTCCGGCTCCTCGCTCGGAGTCTCTCGGTCGCTGCTAGTCCGCCCGCTCTCTCCGCCGCCCGGCGCCGCTGCTGCAGTCACAGGAGCTCCTATTTTTTACTCTTTATTTGGAAACAGGGTCTCACTGGGTTGCAGAGGGCCTCGCTAAGTAGCTGAGGCTGGCTGAGAACCGTGATCCTCCTGTCTCAGCCTCCCAAATGCTGGGGTTACAAGTGTGCGCCACCACGCCTGACTGGAAAATGTTTTTAAATTAGTTGTGAAAACAGCATAAACTTTGCTGTAAACGTTTTTTTTTTTTTTTTGGTGTGTGTGTGTGTGTGTGTGTGTGTGTGTGTGTGTGTGTGTGTGTTACAGGGGTTCCTGGAAATCCTTCTACCTCCGGGCTACACTCCCAGACCTATTTTTATACTTTTTTTTAAATTTGGAAACAGGGTCTCTTAAACCAGCACGGCCCTCCTGTCTCTGCCTCCCAGTCGCGAGGATTACAAACCTGCGCCACCACGCCCGGCAGTAAAAGGGATTTCTACTAAATGTTCAACTAAACTGGGTTTGGTGGCGCACGTCTGTAATCCCAGCATTTGGGAGGCTGAGACAGGAGGATAGCGGTTCGCGGACAGCCTCAGCTACTTAGTGAGCTCCTTTGCAGCTCACTTTGAAATAGTGAGACCCAGCCGGGCTTGGCGGCACACGCTTGTAATCCCAGTGCTTGGGAGGCAGAGACAGGAGGATCACGCAGGTTCGAAGCCAGCTGGCTTAGGAGACTCTGTATCCAAATAAAAATGTAAAAATAGGTCTGGGAGTGTAGCCCGGAGGTAGAAGGGCTTCCAGGAACCCCAGTACCACCAAAAGAAACAAAGAAAGAAAGAAAGAAAGAAACAAAATAAATAGTGAGACCCTATTTCAAAATAAAAAATAAGAAAAGCCTGGTGTGGTGGTGAAGACTTGTAATCCCAGTATTTGGGAAGCTGAGACTGTAGGATCGAAGTTCACAGGCCCTCTGCAACTTAGTGAGACCTTGTTTAAAAATAAATAAATAAAACAAACAAATAAATAATAGGATCGGAGGTGTAGTTTGGAGGTAGAATGCCCCTGGGTTCTATCCCAGTACTGCACAAAAAAAAAAAAAAAAAAAAAAAAGTTCAGCTAAACCATACTTGGGTGGCTGAGGAGGGAGGAGGGAGGAGGTCAGGTTTGAGGACAACCTCAGAATTTTAGTGAAAGCCGGGCGCAGTGGCACACACTTGTAATCCCCACACTTGGGAGGCGGAGACAGGAGGATTGCGCAGGTTCAAAGCCAGCCTCACTGGCTTAAGAGACCCTCTTTCCAAATAAAATATAAAATAGGTCTGGGAATGTAGCCTGGAGGTAGAAGGGTTCCATCCCCAGTACCACCAAAGTAAGTAAATAAATAAAATAAAAAATAAAATGGGGCTAGGAGTATAGCTCAGAGGCATAATGCCCCTGGATTCAATACCCAGTACCAAGAAAGAAAGAGATAGAAGAGAGAGGGAGTGAGGGAGGGAGGGAAAAGAAAAGAAAGGAGGTAAGTATTTTCTAGAACCAAGTTATTTTATTTGGAGGAATGCACCGTATTTGAAATTACTAATAATGGAGCTGAATATGATGGTGCATGCCTGTAATCTCAGTACTTAGAAGGCTGAGGCAGGAGGATTACAGGTTTGAAGCCAGCCTCAGAAACTTAGTGAGGCTCTCAGGAACTTGGTGAGACCCTGTTTCCATATAAAAAATAAAACAGGGAGCCCCGTGTGGTGGCACAGACTTGTAATCCCAGCATTTGGGAGGCTGAGAGAGCATTTGACAGCCTCAGTTACTTAGTGAGGCCCTCTGCAACTCAATGAGACCCTGTTTCAAAATAAAGAATAAAAAAAAATAGGGCTGGGGGTGTGGCTCAGAGGTTAGATGGCCCTGGATTCAATCCATATATATATATATATATATATATATATATATATATATATATATATATATATATATATTATTATGGTGAAAAACAGCTATATATAGGACATGGGACAGCCCTGCATGCTGGCATAAGTTTATCTTAGTACTTGGGAGGCAGAGACAGGAGGATCACAATTTCATTGCCAGTTTTAGCAGTTTAGTGAGGCCCTCCACAAGTTAGTGAGACCCTGGTTCAAAACAAAATAAAATAGGGCTGGGGTACACCTAGAGATTCAATCTCCAGTACACACACACACACACACACACACACACACACACACACACACACGACTCTGGACAGTATATTCTGCAAAATAATGTGCACTGGACTGCAAGGAAAACATATCATAGCATGGGAAATCAACAACATATTGAAAAAATATAACTCTTGTTTGAAGTATTTTGCTTCTTCCCCCAAAACACAACAGATCATGAAAGTCACTTCTTCGTATATTATGTAATGTGTGCCCGCACAAAAAGATGCTATAAACTGGGCGTCGTGGCGCACGCTTGTAATCCCAGTAGTTGGGAGGCTAAGACAGGAGGGTTGCAGGTTTGAGGACGGCCTCAGCAAGTAGTGAGACTCTCAACCTAGATAGACCCTGTTTCAAAAATAAAAATAAAATAGGTTGAGTGTATAGTTCAGAGGTAGAATGCCCCTGGATTCAATTCCCAGTAACACACACACACACACACACACACACACACACACACACACACACACACATGATGCTATATTGTTCTCAATGTAGAGGACCATTGTGTTTTGGCTCTGATAATGAAGGCTATATGCACTGCAGATTATGATTTCCAACATATTTTAATGCACCTATGTCAACTGAAATACCCGCAGAATTGAAAACTTGAGAGTCGGTGGGCTAAGCCTAGCTGGGCGGTCGTCCCTAACGCCGCCGCCTCCCTGGTCCTCCAGTGCACACCCGGGGAGAACCAGAAGGGCCCCGCCCGCGTCGAGGGCCACTCTGTGCTCATCCAGCGTCCACCTCCTACTCAAGCCAAGTGTGACGCCAGGAGACGGGCGGGCAGGATGAAGAACAACTCTGGCAGGACAAGCCAGCAGGCGCCGGGCAGCCCAGCGCGGCCTCTGCCCAAATCCACCCCGAGGCCAGGGCGGGGCGGCTCCGGGCGGGCGGCGGACTACAACTCCCAGAGGGCCTCGCGCGCGCGGATCCCTCCGCCGCGCGCTCGTGCGCCCCGCGCGCCCCCGCGGGCCCCGGCCGCCGCCCCGGCCCGGGCCCCGCCTTCCCGGGGCCGGAGGTCCGTCCTCGTCTCGCATTCCGGGGCAAAAGCGACCGGGAGCCCTGGAGGAGAAACGGACTTTTTTTTTTTTGAGGAGACGAGCGGAGGCAGACGATCCCGGGGACGGCACTGTGCGATGGCTGATTTTCGCGCGCTTTGTCGCGGGTGGTTGTGGGTAGCGCGCCCTGGAGTGAGAAAGGAGCCGGGGGCCGTGGCGCGTCGCCCGCGGGGCCTGCGGGGATGTTCGAGGACCAGCCCCTCGCCGAGGGGGCGGCAGTGGCCGCCGCGGCCGGGGAGGCCCTGCAGGCCCTTTGCCAGGAGCTGAACCTGGACGAGGGGAGCGCGGCCGAAGCCCTGGACGACTTCACCGCCATCCGAGGCAACTACAGCCTAGAGGTGAGCGGCGGCAGGTGGGCGCCGGCCCGCCCCTCGCCAGCCCCACCCCGCCCCGCCCCTACCTCGCCCGTGGGGCGGTGGGAGTTTCCCCTAGAGCGGGGTCGCTGCCCAGCCAGGCGCCGAGGAGCGCCGAGCCGCCGGGTGGGCGTAGCCCCGCCAACCCACCCATTTTTTTAAGGCGGGAAACTGAAGCCGGAAGAAGGATCGACTTGTTCCAAGGCCCCTCGCCACTCCGGGGGTCCCACACTCTAAGGTCCCAGATTAGACATCACTGCGCCCGCCGAGTTTCACAAACGTCATGGGACAGCCGTGAAATCCATAAAAAACAGAGTGGGAAAAGCTAAAATAAGTTGCGTGCCAAGACGCCACCGCTCAGCCCTTTGAATATGTCATCTCGGTTCTGTCTGAACACGTTCTGTGATCCCTTTCCGTGGAAGAGCGAGGGGAGCTCCGAAGGCTGGTAAAGCTGCGTGCCCGAGGTCACATGATTAGTGAGGGAGTCAGAGTCTGATCCGTTTAACCTCTTAGCGCTTCTGCTTCACAGGGTGCAGGTATGGTAAGATTTGCCCACTTTGCAGCACAGCGCTGTGCAGTAGTTTGACCAAAACCTGTGCACACACATAGCTGATCTTAGCCCCCACCATCCTCCTGTCAGATCAGTATCCGCTGTGTCTGACTCCGAGGAAAGTAATGTCGGTTTTCATCGTTAGATTTTTCCAATCATTCTTGTATTTTGTCTTCCAACAGCCCTGTGAACGTGGCAGGGCAGTGAGTATAATATATATTTTCCATGTGGAAATATCTGTAATATGCCTCCATATCTGTGATTCAGCAGAAAAGAAATAATTGGAGAAAATAAATTACATCTGTACTGAGCATGTACAGATTTTTCTTGGCACTCCATAAACAATACAGTATGACTATTTACATAGCATTTACATTGTGTTAGCCATTATAAGGAATCTAAAGATTAAAGTCCACAAGAGGATGATCATAGGTTATATGCAAATACTAAGCCATTTTAGATCAGGGACTTGAACATATCCTGATTTTGATATCTTGGGGGTCCTGGAACCAATCCTCCAAGGCATACTGGGGCGTGACTCTTTCAATGTGTTGCTCCAATGGCCTATGTTCTTAAAGGCTTTCAAGAGCCAAGAGGGCTAGACTCACAAGGTGTTCCTGTGACTCAACACCCAGTAAGAGATAACTGGATTCAAATACAAAGAGTTGTTGAGAGATTGAGACAGGAGGATTGCAAGTTTGTGGCCAGCCTCAGCAACCTGGCTGAGATGGTGTTTCAGAGAATAAACTATAGCCGGGCGTGGTGGCGCACGCTTGTAATCCCAGTAATCCCAGCATTCGGGAGGCTGAGACCTGGAGGATCGCAGTTCATGGACAGCCTCAGCTACTTAGTGAGGCCCTTGGCAACATAGTGAGACCCTGTTTCAAAATAAAGAATAAAAAATAGGCAGGGGATGTAGCTCAGAGGTGGAATGCCCCTGGGTTCCATCCCCAGACCTGGGGGGGAAAAAAAAAAAAAAGAATAGGGCTGGGGGTTTAACTCAGGGATAGAAGTCCTGGCTTCAGTACCCAGTACCACAAACAAAATATAACAAAAACAAAACAAATACAAAGAGTTGGAAATATGGAGTTGACTGTACACGAGGGGAAAGTATCTGAGGGAGACTCTTGTGTATCTCTAGAGGAGGACTGAACAGCCTAGATAAAGGACAGAGATCTGCAGCATGACTGGAAAGCAAAGAGGGAGAATAAGGAGTTAGATAGATTATGAATTAATGACCTCTCCATCAAAAACATTGATTTTTGAAAGGCTGGCATTTGTGATATCCTTGCACTTCGTTTGGTCTCTCATCAAATAAGCGCTGAGTGTAGCGGGTGTGGTGGCGCACGCTTGTAATCCCTGCGCTTGGGAGGCTGACACAGGTTTGAAGCTAGCCTCTGCTAGTTTAAGAGACCCTGTTTCCAGATAAAATATAAAATAGGTCTGGGAGTGTAGACTGGAGGTAGAAAGCCCCTGGGTTCCATTCCCAGTACCACCAAAAAAAAAAAAAAAAAGCGTTGAGTGTAAATTCTGGCCAAGGCCCTCAACTAGAGGCCTGTTTCCGATTCTTGAGTATGATGAACTCGTTCTCAGTTGTCTACATTCTACGTGCCAGTGCCATTTGTTTTGCGTGGACCCTTCCCCTCATCCATAACTCCAGGGAAGGCTGAAGATCTAAATCTCTGGTTAGGTAGAGTGTATCAGGACACATTAAATGTTTGCTTTAGAAAGCACCTATGTGTGAATCGAGGGTTTACAAGGGTAGGCTCCATCCAGTGTTTAGCTTGGCCTACTTTCTTTTCCTTTCAGTATTTGGAGAAAAGTGCTGGGAATGGGCATTTTCATATCTTTCTGCTGTTTTCTGTGACCCTCTTCCCAGTCCCTACCTCTTTTGAGTTTATCCAATAAACTTTTGTGTGTGTGTGTGTGGTACTGGGTGTGGAACCCAGGGGCTTTCTACCTCTGGGCTATACTCCCAGACCTGTTTTATACTTTATTAGGAAACAGGGTCTCACTAAGTTGCTGAGAGCCTCACTAAATAGCTTGAGGCTGTCTTTGAACCTGTGTACTCCTCCCGTCTCAGCTTCCCAAGCGCTGTAATTAAAAGCGCACGCACCACCACGTCCGGCTTATCCAATAAACTCTTGCTTAACATTTTCCTCTCATGCCCCGTTTTTGGTAATAATAGTTTCTGTTACTCTTCTTAGCTCTAGACTTGGAGTTCTGTGAAGTTAGAAAATGTCTTTTTTTTTTTTTGTGGTACTGGGGTTCCTGGAAGCCCTTCTACCTCTGGGTTACACTCCCAGACCTATTTTATATTTTTGAAACAGGGTCTCTTACACCAGCGCGGCTGGCTTTGAACCTGCGCGATCCTCCTGTCTCCGCCTCCCAAGCGCGGGGATTACAAGCATGCGCCACCATGCCCGGCTCTAGAAAATGTATTTCTAAAGACTAGTGTCTAGGCCTAAAAAGTAAATAATATACTTAACTCTTTTTAGGAAAAATATCAAAATCAAAATAATAATTCCAGTATTTTCTCTACCTTACTAGTATTTTTATATAGTAACCTACATCCAAAGATTCTATAATATTTGAATGTTATTCCCAAACAATTCATTAACCAAGGTGCCTAGCCCAGTGTGGTGGCATGCATGCTTGTAATCTCAGTTCTCAGTACTCAGGAGGCTGAGACAGGAGGATCACAGGTTTGCGACCAGCTTCAGCTCCTTAGTGAAGCCCTCTGCAATTCAGACCCTATTGCAAAATAAAGAATAAAAAATAGGGCTAGGGTTATAGCTCAAAGGTAGAATTCCCCTGGGTTTCAATCCCCAGTATTGGGGGGGGGGGATTCAGTATTTCAACAACTATTTAAGTGCCTCATTTTTTGAGCAAATAAGACCCTTCTATCCCTTAGGACAGGAACAATGGGTTTTGGCTTTATTGAGGGCCATTCATTTCTACCTATTTCTTTTCTTTTTTTTTTTTTTTTTGTGGTACTGGGGTTCCTGGAAGCCCTTCTATCTCCAGGCTACACTCCCAGACCTATTTTTATATTTTTATTTGGAAACAGAGTTTCTTAAGCCAGCAAGACTGGCATCGAACCTGCGGGATCCTCCTTTCTCTGCCTCCCAAGTGCGGGGATTACAAGGGTGAGCCACCATGCCCTGCGTAATTTCTACCCATTTCTTTAAGAATGTTGTAAGAAGTATTTTTTCTCCTAGTCTTTTTATCCTTGTAGACTCTGTTTTATATATATATATATATATATATATATATATATATATATATATATATATATTTACACTGGGGATTGAACCCAGGGACATTCTGTCTTCAAGCTATACCTCCAGCCCAATTTTATTTTATTTTTTTAAAATTTGAAACAGCATCTCACTAAGTTATTGAGAGCCTTGCTAAGTTGCTAAGGCTAGCCTGGAACCTGCAATCCTTCTGTCTCAGCCTTCCAATTACTTTGATAATAAGCATGTGCCACTGCGCTCAGCTAATCTAGAGTTTAGGCATGTGCCACCACACTCAGCTAGATATAGCTTAAGACCATATTCTGGTCTTAAACAGGATATGCAGAATAGTGAATAGCAACAGAATTATGTTGTGCTGGGAGATTTGTGTAACTTTTTTCTTTTTTGATACTGGGAATTGAACCCAGGGCCTCATGCATGCTAGGCAAGCATTCTACCATTGAGCTACATACCCATACCTTTGTGTGTGTGTGTGTGTGTGTGTGTGTGTGTGTGTGTGTGTGTGTGGTACTGGGGATTGAATCCAGAGGCATTCTACCTCTAAGTTATATTCCCAGCTTGCTGGGAGTGGTGGCGCATACTTGTAATCCCCATGCTTGGGAAGCTGAGATAGGAGGATCGCTTAGGTTCGAAGCCAGCCTCAGCTACTTAGTGAGGCTCTCAGCAACTTAGTGAGACCCTGTTTCCAAATAAAATAGAAAATAGGTCTGGAAGCATAGCCCGGCAGTAGAAAGCCTCTGGGTTCCACCCCCAATACCACCAAAAAAAAAAAAAAAAAAAAAAATTACTCCCAGCTCAATTTACTTATTTAGAAACAGGGTCTCACTAAGTTGCTGAGGCTGGCTTCAAACCTGAATCTTCCTGTCTCAACCTTCCACAAACTGGGATTATAAGTGTGTGCTGCCACCCTTTTTTGAAAGAGGATCTTGCTAAATTGCCCAGGCTGGCCTTGAACTTGGGATACTTCTGCCTCAGACTCCTAACTAGCTGGGATTACAGGTGTGTGCTACCACACCTGGCTTATAATTCTGTGTGTGTTACTGGGGATTGAACCTAGGGATGTTCTAACTCTGAATTACACCCCAATCCTATTTTATTTGTTTATGTTTTGGTACTGGAAATTGACCTCTGAGCTATACCCCCAGCCCCATTTTTTAATTTTTAATTTAATTTATTTATTTGTTTATGTGTGGTAGTGGGGATTTAACCCAGGGACATTCGATTTCGGAGCTACACCCCCAGCCCTATTTTTTAATTTTTTACTTTATTTATTTATTTGTTTATGTGTGGTAGTGGGGATTTAACCCAGGGACATTCGATTTCTGAGCTTTTTAATTTTTTGTTTGGAAACAGGGTCTTCCTAGGATGCTGAAAGTCTTGCTTTGTTGCTGAGGCTGCCTATGAGTCTCCTGTTTCAGCCTCCTAAGTATTGGGATTATAGGATGTGCCACATTCAGCTCGGTTTTTTTGTTTGTTTGTTTGTTTTTTTGGGGGGATTGGGGAACCGAGGGACAATCTACCTCCAAGCTATACCCTCAGCCCTATTTTTTATTCTTTATTTTGAAACAGGACCTCACTAAGTTGCAAAGGGCCTCACTAAGTAGCTGAGGCTGGCTGCGAACTGCCATCCTCCTGTCTCAGCCTTGGAAGGACTGGGATTACAAGCGTGCGTCACCATGCCCGCCCGGCTTCAACTTGTTATTTGAATCCTTAACTTCATCTACATTTTTGCAATAAAGTCATAAAATAATTCTATTTTGGCGATGTTTCAAGTCTACAGCAGAAAAATGTTGAGTTCCCAGATGTCACTTTTTTTTGTAACTATAAATTCACATATCTACTAAAATGGAGAATCATACTATTTTGAAGATAATATACTTGGGGGTAAATAATGCCTCTAGATTTTACCTTGCAAAAATAATGGCCTCCTTTGTATTGCAGAAGGTGGTTATTAATTTTTTATGTCTAACTTTCCTTTTCTCTGTGAAACTGGCTTAGCAAATCATAAACCGAGCATGGTGACCCATTTGTAATCCCAAGTACCTGGGAGGCTGAGATAGGAAGATCATAGGTTTGTGACCAGCCTCAGCTACTTAGTGAGGCCCTCCACAACGTAGTAAGACCTTGTTTCAAATAAAGAATAAAAAATAGAGCTGGGGGTATAGCTTGGAGGTAGTCCTTGGGCTCAATCCCCAGTGCCACAAAAAATAAATAAATAGATATAAATAGATAAATAAATAAAAAGGGCTAGGGTATAGTTCAGAGGTAGAATTCCACTGGGTTCAATACCTAGTAAGACAAGTAATGATAATAATAATAATAATAATAATAATAATAATAATAATTTTTATACTCATATTTGCAGCTAATTTAGTTTTGTGACCTTGGGAAAATATCTTAGTTTTTCTTACCCTTTACTGTAGAAAGGAAGCCAGCTAATTGTAAGAAGACTTCTGGTTCTAAAATTAAAGTATTTTCATATAACATATCTATTTTTCTATATCTTTTGCCTGCCAGGGAGAAGTTATACACTGGTTGGCATGTTCTTTATATGTTGCATGCCGCAAAAGCATTATTCCTACAGTTGGGAAGGGTATCATGGAAGGAAACTGTGTTTCACTTACCAGAATACTACGTTCAGCTAAATTAAGGTAAAGCATTTTGATTTTTCTGATTTTGTTTTATAAATTCTAAATTTAATTTGAGAATTTAATTTCTTACTTTAAATTATTTGACTTCATTCAATCCCGACCTTTTTTTCAAATATATATGTATCTTTTCCCAAGTTTTATATTCTTTCTCTCCCTTTCTTAGATTCTGACTTTTCAACCAAAGGTATCTGCTAAATTTATTTTCACTATAGTTTTTTCATTAGTTTTTTACTATTTGGAAATAGCCGGGTATAGTCACACATTCTTGTAATGCCAGTAGTTGGGGGGGCTGAGACAGAAAGATTGCAGGTTCTAGGCCAGCCTCAGCAAATAGTGAGACTCTTATTAACCTGGTGAGACCTTGTTTCAAAATAAAAATAAAATTGGGCTGGGGGTGTAGCTCAGAGGTAGAAGGCCCTGGTTCAATCCCCAGTGCCACAAAATAAATAAAATTCAGAAATAATTTCAAGCTTATAGAAAGTTGCAAAAATAAGAAAAATAACAAAATACCCATGTAACCTAGACCCAGATTCACCTTCAGAGTAAGTAGCATACATTATATAGCCCTTTATCTCTAAATGTTTCAATGATACACCTTAGTAAACTATGGTATATTAATCAATATAAGTCAGCACTTTCAGATTTTGCCCAATTTGCCATTTCTATTCTAGTTTTGTTAGTTGATGTGATAAAATTCTTCATAGCATTTTTTTCTTTGACTATAATTTTCAGTTTAGATTGCATTTACTCATCAGATTGCATTTACTCATCGTATCCACTTATTCTCCTTTAATCGGGAACAATTTCACAGCCTTTCTTTGTTTTTTATGACATTGACATTGTTTGTTTGTTTGCCTGGTACTGGGGATATTGAAGCCAGGGGCATTCTGTGCCCCAGCTCTCTTTAATTACTCTTTCTTTCTCTCTCTTTCTTTCTTTCTTTCTTTCTTTCTGCGGTACCGGAGATTGAATCCAGGGGCATTTTACCTCGCCCTATATTTTATTTTTTATTTTGAGACTGGGTCTAAGTTGCAGAGGGCCTAATTAGCTGACACTATTTGTGAACCTGTAATCCTCCCCTCTCAGCCTCCCAAATACTGAGATTACAAGCATATGTCACCACACCTGGCTCCCCTAGTCCATTTTTATTTTATTTTATTTTATTTTATTTTATTTTATTTATTTATTTTTGCGGTACTGAGGATGGGACCCAGGGGCATTGTACCTCCAAGCTACATCCCCAGACCTATTTTGTAGTCTTTTTATTTTTGAAACAGGGTCTTACCGAGTTGCGAAGGGCCTCGCTAAGTAGCTGAGGCTGTCACAAACTGCGATCCTCCAGTCTTCGCTTCCCGAAAGCTAGGATTATAAGTGTGCGACACCACACCTGGACTCCCCAGTTCTTTTTATTTTATTTATTTATTTATTTATTTATTTATTTATTTATTTATTTATTTATTTTGTGATACTCTGGATGGAACCCAGGAGCATTCTACCTCATGGTGCTACACCCCTGTAATTGCAGTGACTCAGGAGACTAAGGCAGGAGGATTGGAAGTTTGAGACCAGCATGGGTAACTCAGTGAGACTCTGTCTTAAAATAAACATTTTAAAATAGCCTGGGGTTTGCCGGGCCTGGTGGCGCACATTTGTAATCCCAGCACTTGGGAGGCTGAGACAGGAGGATCACATGGATTCAAAGCCAGCCTCAGCTACTGAGTGAGGCTCTCAGCAATAGTGAGATCTTGTTTCCAAATAAAGTATAAAATAGGTCTGGAAGTATAGCCCAGAGCTAGAAAAGCCTCTGGGTTCCACCCCACCACCACCACCAAAAAAAAAAAAAAAAAAAAAAAATAGCCTGGGGTTATAGTGCATCCTTGGGTTCAATCCCCAGCATTGCCAATAACAGAAAAACAAAACAAAAAAAACTCGTTTTGCTAGCTAGGTGTGGTGGCACAGGCTTGTAATAGTCCTAGCATTCAGATGGCTGAGACAGGAAGACAGCCTCAGCTATATACTGAGGTGCTTTGCAATTAATTGAGACCCTGTATCAAAATAAAGAATAAAAAAATAGAGCTGGGGTTGTAGCTTGGAGGTAGAATGCCCCTGAGTTCCATCCCCAGCACTGCAAAAAAAAAAAAAAAAAAAAAAAAAACTTGTTTTGCCATTAAGCATAGTATTAACAAGTAGTGTTGGGATGGTGGCACACGCTTATAATCCTAGTTCTTGGGAGACTGAGGCAGAAGGATCACAGGTTCATGGCCAGCCTTGGCAACTTAGGTCCTCCACAACTCAGTGAGTCCCTGTTTCAAAAATTGTGTTCATTTCATTGTTTGAAGTTGAGAGAATTTATCCACATTGTCTACAAGTTCTTTTAATAACTTCTGACCTAAAGCAAAACTGCTAGCCAGATGCTGGGACCCGCCTGTAATCTCAGTATTTGGGAAGCTGAGACGGGAGATTCACAGGTTGGTGGCCAGCCTCAGCAACTAGCAAGACCCTGTTTCAAAATAAAATAGGGCCAGGGGTGTAGATCAGAAATAGGAATTCTATCCCCAGTACCATCACAGCAAAGCTTGGAAAGTGTGCCAGGAACAAAGGAGGCTGACTCCACAACCAAAAAATGTATCATAGACTCAACTACAAGGTTACAGTGTACATGGCCAGCAATGCTATCCCTTCCCCTAGTAGTTGAATATTGCTAGTTATTAGGAATTGACCAAGTTTTCACTGCTCTGAACCACCAACTTCAGATTTAGAATGCCAAGCAGATGATCTGAGGACAGATCTCAACGGATGTGCTTCATCCTAACTTCAGTGAAGCTGACCTATCTACAGAAAGATACGGGAAATTCTTCAAAGGAAAGGGGTTTCACATTCACAGAATGAAAAGTCTTCTATAGGAACTAATTTGTAAACAAACAAAAAATTGGCAAATGTTTTTGCTATTGATAAGAATGTCTTAGTGTATCGGATTTTAGCATGTCCACAGTTAAATATCTATGACAAATTAGTTGATGATATATATCTTCATTAGATTAAATTACAAGTATTATCCTGTATGTGGTACTAAACATTTAACTAGACACTCAATTGAGCTTTGACAGAACAAGTTTTCATTCAAAGATCATACTAACAAAATGTACTCAGAATTGAATAAGCCAGGAAGAAAGAGTAATTATCTACTGATTTTACTCTTTTTTTTTTTTTGTTGTTGTTGTTGTTGTTGTTACTATGTGGTTACCTACTTTATTTTTGGTGGTGAAACCATGCCTTGGAACTCAAACACTTGAATTTTACTTCCTACCTCTAACAGTGAGGTGGTTTTGTGATTAACTTCCTTTTTTTGTACTTAGGATGGAATTCAGGGGCAATTTATCTCTGAGCTATGCCTCCCAGCCATTTATTTATTTATTTATTTATTTATTTATTTATTTATTTTATTTATTTTTGTGGTACTGGGTATAAAACCCAGGGGCTTTCTACCACAGGCAGCTTGAGAGTCTCACTATTTTCTGAGGCTATCCTCAAACCTGCAATCTTCTTGCCTTAGCCTCCTACATACTAGGATTACAAACATGCGCTGCCATGCCCAGTTTATAATTTATGGGCACAGCATTGTCTAGGTGCTGTAGACAGTAAAAGAAGCAGGTAGGTACTGTATCTCCCTGCATAGTAGATGACACCATTTATAACCACCAGCTCAAAATCTACATCCAATGGTGCACCAAAATAATTTCATAGCACTTGGGCTTTTGTTGTTTGCTTTTAATAAAATCAGATTTGTTATAATGGTTCTAAGGTTTGAACCCAGGGACCTTCTACCTCTGAGCTATACCCCCAATCCTATTTTATTTTTATTTTGAAACAGGGTCACTCTAAGTTGCTAAGGGCTTCCCTAAGTTGCTGAGGCTGGCCATAAACCTGTGATCCTCCTGTCTCGACCTCCCAAGCATTAATATTACAAGTTGTGTGCCACCAAGCCTGGCTGTAAATTCAGGTTTTTAAATATCCTTAGGCGTGAATAAACTGTATCCTTTTCACTTGATTATATGAACTAATTTTAAAAGTTGCTTTATTTTTCCTGTCTTTTTTTAGCTTAATACAGTTTTTTAGTAAAATGAAGAAGTGGATGGACATGTCAAATCTGCCACAAGAATTTCGTGAACGTATAGAAAGGCTAGAAAGAAATTTTGAAGTGTCTACTGTAATTTTTAAAAAATTCGAGCCAATTTTCCTAGATATATTTCAAAACCCCTATGAAGAGCTACCAAAGTTGCCACGAAGCAGGAAGCAGAGGTGAGACCCTAACCCTACATAACCCACATAAAGCTTGATGCAGGTTTTTCAGGGGAGTTTGGGCTCCCAAAAGTCTGCCTTTTATAGAAGTATCCACTTGCAGGGACTTAAGTTTCTCTTTAAGTCCATGTATAATTACTCTTCTCTGGAAATTCAGGGTAATACTTTCACTTATTTTTCTATATTTTGATTTTGCAGGGAGTACTAGGAGTTGAACCCAGAAACATTCTTCCTCCAAACTACTTTTTTTTAAAATATATTTTTTATTTTATTTTTTGAAACTGGGGATTGAACCCAGAGGCATTCTACTTCTGAGCTACATCCCCAGCCCCATTTTTGTATTTATTTTGAAACAGTATCTCTCTAGCTTGTTGAGAGTCTCACTACTTGCTGAGACAGTCCTCCAACTTGAAATCCTCCTGCTTTAGCCTCCCAAGTACTGGGATTACAGGTGTGTGCCACTTTGCTGGTTTATGTTTTTTGGGTTTTTTTGTTTTGTTTTTTGCTGTTTTTTTTTTTTTTTTTTTTTTTTTTTTTGTGGTACTGGGGGTGGATCCCAGAGGCTTTCTACTTCCGGGCTATACTCCCAGACCTATTTTCTATTTTATTTGGAAACAGGGTCTCACTAAGTTGCTGAGAGCCTCACTAAATAGCTGAGGCTGGCTTCAAACCTGCCTGTTCCTCCTGTCTCAGCCTCCCAAGCGCAGGGATTACAAGCGTGCCACGCCAGCAGGCAATGTTTTTGGTTTTTGAAACAAAGTCTCACTAAGTTGCTGAGGGTCTTGATAAATTGTGAGTCCTTGATCCTGTGATTCTATTGTCTCAGCCTTCCAAATACTGGGATTAGAAGTGTTCCACTACACCCAGTTTATAATCTGTTTTTTGTTTGTTTTTGTTTTGCGGTACTGGGGATGGAACCCAGGGGCATTTTACCTTCAGCTGCACCCTCATCTCTATTTTTTATTCTCTATTTTGAAATAAGATATCATTGAATTGCAGATGACCCCACTAAGTAGTATTGAACTGCGATGTGAACTGATCCTTCTATCTCAGCCTTCGAATGCTGGGTTTACAAGCATGCACCACCTCGCCCAACTATAATCTGGATTTTTAAATGTTGATTTAAAAAAAGGTTACTTACGTTCATTTCATAAGCCATTAGGTTATCTGTTTTTTCTGAATGGAATTTTACATTTAGTTTGAACTTTACTATTTATATTTACTATTTCAGTTTATATGATACTTAATAAACAAGTCATATAAAAATACATTTTTTTTCTCTCTTTATAGGAGAATTCCTTGCAGTGTTAAGGATCTCTTTAATTTCTGTTGGACACTGTTTGTTTATACTAAGGGTAAGGTGACAGTGGTTTTACATTTTATCTGTGAGAATTTGGTGTAATAACATAAGAGGTTTCTGGTTTTTGTGTCTTCTCTTTTTTCTTATAAAGGTAATTTTCATATGATTGGAGATGATTTAGTAAACTCTTATCATTTACTTCTGTGCTGCTTGGACTTGATTTTTGCCAATGCCATTATGTGTCCAAATAGACAAGATTTGCTGAACCCATCATTTAAAGGTAAGACTTTTATTTATTTTGAAAACTAATTTTAATTTTGGGGAGAAGAATTTTAAAACCTAACTATCTTCCCCTCTTTACCCCCCCACCCCATTCCTCTTCATATTCTATCAAACTAGGTCTACCATCAGATTTCCACACTGCTGACTTCAGGGCTTCTGGAGAGCCTCCCTGCATCATTGCTCTGCTGTGCGAGCTACATGATGGACTTCTAGTAGAAGCTAAAGGAATAAAGGAGCACTACTTCAAGCCATATATTTTGAAACTTTTTGATAGAAAGGTACTGTACTTATAAGTGGTTGAGAGATGTTCAGGAGTCAGCAATAGCTCAAAGGGAAAAATGTTCTCAACATTCTAGGACTCAGGGGACAAGATTCCAGGCTTCATTCTTTGGTAAGATGCAGAATTGCCCTATGACCTTGTGTGATATGAGAAACTGCACTCTTGGAGAATGTGACTGAAGATTTGTATTTTCAAACTCATTGTCAGGAACAACTATAGGAGAATTCTAAAGAACAGTTCATCAGTGCCAACCTGATGGAAAATTTATGAAAAACAGGAAGTCTTAGTATGCCAACTAATTTGCCACCACAATTTGAATAACTGCTGTTTACTAAAAGTAGTATAATAACTGTCACTTTAATTCCACGTAAATAGAGCAGATCCACTATAATTTTATAGCCACTTGCAGGCTATCCACCTGCATGAATTATCGAATGTTTTCTCATTGATTAACTTAACTATATTTTTATACTTATAAATTAGCTTGTTGGGGGGGTCTCAATTTCTCAATTGAGCCACCATATAATCTAGTTAGGCCTTCTGATTTTTCTTTGGTAAAATGGATTTTGATTAGGTTATCACTGTGGTCCTCCACTTTGTATTATGAGATATCAATATCTCATAATATATTGTGGGAAGAGGTACTGGGGATTGATTTCTGATATTTATTTATTTATTTATTTATTTATTTATTTATTTATTGTGGTACTGGGGGTGGAACCCAGGGGACTTCTATCTTTGGACTATACTACCAGACCTATTTTATATTTTATTTGATATTTTATTTGGAAACAGGATCTCACTAAGTTGCTGAGAGCCTTACTAAGTAGCTGAGGCTGGCTTCAAACCTGTGTGATCCTCCTGTCTCAGCCTCCCAAGCATGGGGATTACAAGCGTGCGCCACCACGCCCAGCTCGGGTACTGGGGATTGAACCCAGAGGCATTCTACCTCCAAATTACACCCCTGAGCCTGTTTTATTATTTTATTTTGAAACAGCATCTTGCTAGGCTGATAAGTCTCAGTACTTGCTGAGGCTGTCCTTGAACCTGTGATCCTCCTGTCTCAGCCTCCCAAGTACAGGAATTACAGGCATGTACCATGATGCCATGCTGGAGATTTTGTTTTAAAGCATAAAGCCTTCCCTAACTGGTTTCTTCTGTACACAAACTTTTGTTATTTAGTCTTATATTTTCTCCAGTATGGATTTATCATGACTCCTTGTTTGTTAAATATCTCCAACAAAGTAAAATTTTAAAGGAACCAGGGTTTATGTTTGATGTGCTATGCAGACATAATGCACTAGCTCTAGGGTACAATAACTATATATCTTGGTTTGTCTGGATTACTTGGTATTTGTCTGTTGTCTTGGGGTAATTATTATAGCACTTCTTTCATTCCAGAAGTGAAACCATCATCTAAGTGAATCCCTCATTGTATAATAATTTAAATGGATACAGAGAAATTTAAGTGGATACAGAGAAAATATTAGTAACAATATAGTTCTTCTATCTTGCCAGGAATAAGACTATATATTCCTTTTTAATACTTTACTTGCCTGAAGCATTTAATCATTCAAAAATATTAGTTTCCATAGCTGGACGCTTGGAGTCCCAGCATTCAGGAGGCAGAGACTGTAGGATCATGGTTTGTGGGCGGCCTCAGCTACATAGTTAGGCCCTTTGCAACTCAGTGAGATCCTGTTTAAAAAAGTTAAAGACTAAAAAAAAAAAATAGGGCTGGAGGTGTTGCTTGGAGATAGAATGCCCCTGGCTTCCATTCCCCTGTGCCCCCCCCCAAAAAAAAGAAAAATAATTTATAATATTTTATTGCAGCCAGGCATGGTGGCCTACTCTTGTCATCCCAGTACTTGGGAGGCTGAGACAAGAGGATCTAGTGTTTGAGTCCAGACACAGCTCCTTAGTGAGGCCCTCTGCAACTTAGTGAGACCCTGTTTCAAAAAAAAAAATTATTTCATGTTAAATACATTTTACTAGTCTAACCAGGTGTTGTGGTGCAGGCTAAGACAGGAGTGTCACAGTTCTCAGCCTCAGCTACTACTTAGTGAGGCCCTTTGCAACTCAGTGAGACCTTGTTTCAAAAAATAAAGAATAAGAGACAGGCATGGTGGCGCACACTTGTACCCCAGCACTTGGCAGGCTGAGACAGGAGGATCACACAGGTTCAGAGTCAGCCTCAACTACTTAGTGAAGCTCTCAGCAACTTAATGAGAACCTGTTTCCAAATAAAGTATAAAGTAGGTCTGGGAGTGTAGCCCAGAGGTAGGAAAACACCTGGGTTCCACCCCCAGTACCACAAAAAAAAAAAGAAAAGAAAAAGAATAAATAGGGGTGGGGTTGTAGCTGGCAGGTTGAATGTCCCTGGATTCCATCCCCAGTACCACACACACACACAAAAAAAGATTTTACCGGTCTAAAAAGAAATGTTTGGTATGTTGTTTATGTGTGTGAGCAGTATGAATATTTAAAGAAAGTTCATGCTTCTATGTGTGTTAGTATATTTAATTACAGATTAATTAATTTTTCCTGCAGATTTTAAAAGGAGAATGCCTCCTGGACCTTTCCAATTTTACTGATAATAGGTAAGTATTTGGCAGTAATGGTATTGGGCTTATTACAGCCTGCCTACAATGATTTGTTGAAGATTGTTAAGTGAAACAGTTGTATATCAAGGTAAATCTTCCATATTTAAATTCCTTCTGCTTTAATAGCATTAAATGAATTTTGTTACTAGGCCTGATTGGTCTGATTGGTTTTAATACCTTTAAGAAACCATTGGCATTTAAAATAGGGCCGGGTGTGGTGATGCACTCTTGAAATCCCAGCATTAGGGAGGCTGAGACAGGAAGATCTCAGTTTGCGAACAGCCTCAGCTACTTAATGAGGCCCTTTGCAACTCAGTAAGACCCTGTTTCAAAATAAAGAATAAAAAATAGGGCTGGGGGTGTAGCTTAGAAGTAGAATGCCCTGGGTTCAATCCCTAGTACCTCAAAATAAAACCGCCATGCTCTGCTGAGGAACTCATAAATGAGCCCAAAGACCTCTGTATTTGGTTTTACATCTTTTCATTAACCAAATGTTAGCAAACTCAAGGTGTCCATATTTCAAAGCCACTGTTGTTTCCTCAGTGGTTGAGTATCATTTTCTTTCCCTTCACCTAGCTCACTTAGCTTCACCTAGTTTTCGCATTAAATATGTATTTTCTCTTGTTGTTGAAGTAGTTATTACTGTATGTGAATGCAATGTTCATAATCATATAGGAGCCTCTGATACTGTTTGATTAAAAACTAGCAAGTCAGCTGGGCGTGGTGGCACACACTCATAATCCCAATACATGGGAGGCTGAGACCGGAGGATCACGGGTTTGTGGGAGGCCTCAGCTACTTAGTGAGGCCCTCTGCAACTTAGTGAGAGACCTTGTTTGAAAATAAAGAATAAAAAATAGGACTGGGGTTGTAGCTCAGCGGTAGAATGCACCTGGGTTCCATCTCCAGTACCGACAACATAACAAAAACTAGAAAGTCAGGAGTTTTCTCAAGCTTTGGACTATGTCTGTCTTAAATGAGGTCATCTATTGTGTAACTTAATTTTATTCCAGTGGGTTAAAATAATTCTCTTTCCAGCAAAGCAGTGAACAAGGAGTATGAAGAATATGTTCTTACTGTTGGTGACTTTGATGAGAGGATTTTTTTGGGAGCAGATGCAGAAGAAGAAATTGGAACGCCTCGAAAATTCACTGGTGACACCCCATTGGGGAAACTGACAGCACAGGCTAGTGTGGAGTATAACCTTCAACAGCACTTTGAAAAAGTAATATAATCTAGCCTGGCCTCAGTCTTGAATGATCTTTTTCTTTCTCTCTGTGATTTTACTAACAGCAGAAGCATCTTTCAAGTTAAATCTTGAGTTTCTTCTACTAATTTATATTTTCCATGAAAGCTTAAAAGGTAATTTTTTAAAACTATGACATTTCATTATTTTTACCTTGGTTTTTGCTATTAATATTTTGGCTACATTTTCTCTGTACACCTGGGTTTATCATGACATTGTGTGTCTTTTGACATAAAAATTTATGCTTTCTTGCCATCTTTCTTTGCTTCAAACTTAGCCTCTGTTACATCGCCTTAAAATTTGCTTTCCTAGCCAGGCGTGGTGGCGCATGCTTGTAATCCCAGCATTCAGGAGGCTGAGACAGGATCGCGGTTCGCGGACAGCCTCAGCTACTTAGTGAGGCCCTCCACAACTTAGTGAGACCCTGTTTCAAAATAAAGACTAAAAAATAGGGCAGGGGTGTAGCTCAGAGGTCAAATGCCTTTGGGTTACATCCCCAGACCCGCAAAAAAAAAAAAAAAAAAGTTGCTTTCCTACCCATTTGCTTTCCTACTCTTCATGGAGCAAAATACTGTGCTGTCCTCAGATTTCAGCTGTATGACTCTAGAGATTGTTAACAGCCAGAGCTTAATTCTGTATTCACGTGTGAAATGGTTTGGAGGATGACGTCTAAGGAAAACTTCACTCTTCTAGAGTGTATCCATCAGCATTCTTGCATCTATAATATAAAAGACTAATCAGTGTAAAAGAGGAAAGATTTTTCTTACGGTTTCGGGTTCAGTCCATGTGAAGCCAGATCTCAGGGCATGGCTACAGGAAGTGGAGAAAGAGAGCACATGAGCTGTGCTCACATCATGGAGAGAGGAAGCAAAAGAGAGTGGGCAGGGGGAGGAGCATCCATTAACCCCAAGGCCACACCCCAGGGACCCACCCCCAGCCACCCTGTACTTGCCTGGGTCACCACCCAGATAAATCCATTACAGTGGGTTTATCCATTTATCCACTGCTGGGATTGCAGCCCTTTGACTCAGTTACATCAACTCCAAACACTAATTTATGAGCTTCAAGGAGCCATTCTCTATCTAACTATAACATAAAATTGGAAACTTTAGTTTTAGACCGAGCTCTACCATTAACTTTGTTAGCTTTTATATTTATATATACTGGAAATTGAGCCCAGAGGAATTCTACCTCTGAGCTATACCTCCAGCCCTATTTTTTTTTTAATTTATTTTATTGGTGCACTGTCCTATTTTTTTTTTTTTTAAGAGTGTCTCACTGAGTTCCTGAGGCTTGCCCTGAACCTGCAGTTCTGCTTCAGCCTCCCAAGTACTGGTATTACATACACCACCACACCTAGGTCAATTTTGTTAGCTTAAACAAGTTTTTAAAATTCTCTCTGCCTAATTCCTCATATATAAATTTAAAATATGTATATGTTATATTTCAAATTAGTTGTTTTATTTGTTTTTTTTTTTGTGTGTGTGTGTGTGTGTGTTTTGTGGTACTGGGGGTGGAACCCAGGGGCTTTTCAACCTCTGGGCTATACTCCCAGACCTATTTTATATTTTATTTGGAAACAGGGTCTCACTAGGTTGCTGAGAGCCTCACTCACTGAGTGGTAGCTGAGGCTGGTTTTGAACCTGTGTGATCCTCCTTTCTCAGCCTCCCAAGCGCGGGGATTACAAGCGTGTGCCACCATGCCCAGCTGTTTATTTGTTTTTTGTGGTACTGGGAATGAAACCCAGGGGCCTTCTACCTCCATGCTACATTCGCAGACCTATTTTATATTTTATTTGGAAACAGGGTCTCACTAAGCTGCTGAAAGCCTTGATAAGTAGCTGAGGCTGGCTTGGAACCTGCTCAATCCTCCTGTCTCAGCCTCCCAAGTACTGGGATTACAAGCATGCGCCACCACATCTGGCTTCAAATTAGTTTTAAGAAGATAATATAGAGCCTGGCATCGTGGCACACACTTGTAATCCCAGCATTTGGGAGACTAAGACAGGAAGATTGCGGTTCCTGTACAGCCTCAGCTACTTAGTGAGGTCCTTTGCAACTCAGTGAGACGCTGTTTCAAAATAAAGAATAAAAAATAGGGCTGGGGGTGTAGCTTGAAGGTTGAATGCCCCTGGGTTCCATCCTCAGTATTGGGAAAAAAATTAATAGAGATAGAAAGTGTTTTGAAATAGTATTATTCAAAGGCATAGATATTAATTAGCATATTTATTGCTTAAAATTTGGTGGGTAACAAAAGAAGGAAAAGTAAGAATGCCCCTGGGTTCCATCCTCAGTACTGCAAAATAAAAATAAAAAATAGAGAAGATGGTATATGTACCGAATTAATCATATATAGAGGAAAAGTAACTTTTTAATCTCAGGGTTTTATTTTCTGACAGAAACGATCATTTGCACCTTCAACACCACTGACAGGGCGGCGATACTTACGGGAAAAAGAAGCTGTCATTACTCCCGTTGCTTCAGCCACCCAGAGTGTGAGCCGCTTACAGAGTACTGTGGCTGGGCTGAGGGATGCACCAAGTGAGCAACTCATGAATATTTTTGAGTAAGTACAATGACATTGTTTTTACAAATGGTAAATGGCTTTTTAATCTTTTATTTTGGTGGTACTGGGGTTCCTGGAAGCCCTTCTACTTCCGGGCTACACTTCCAGACCTATTTTATATTATTTTTTATTTGGAAACAGGGTCTCTTAAGCCAGCACGGCTGACTTTGAACCTGCATGATCCTCCTGTCTCCGCCTTCCAAGTGCAGGGATTACAAGCATGCACCACCACGCCTGGCCTGTTTTTTTTTTTTTAATCTTTTTAATTAATTTTTTTTTTTTAATGGTACTTGGGATTGAACCCAGGGGTATGCCTACCTCTGAGCTTGAGGTACATCCATAGCCCTAATTTGTTTTTTTGGGTTTTTTACAGTACTAAGGATGGAACTCAGGGGCATTCTACCTCCAAGCTAGATCACCAGCCCTATTTTTTATTCTTTAAAACAAGGTATCACTGATTTGCAAAGGGCTTCACTAAGTAGCTGAGGCTGTCCACAAACCTCGATCCTCCTGTTTCAGCCTCTCAAATACTGGGATTACAAGCATACACCACCACACCCGGCCCTATTTTGTTCTTTATTTTGAAACAGGGGCTCACTAAATATCTGAGGCTGGCCATGCCCAGCTAAATAATTTTTGTGTGTGTGTGTGGTGCTGGGGATGAAACCCAGGGGCATTCTACCTTCGAGCTACACCCCCAGCCCTAGTTTTTAATTCTTTATTTTGAAGCAGGGTCTCACTGAATTGAAAAAGGCCTCACTAAGTAGTAGCTAAAGCTATCATTGAACCTGTGATCCTCCCGTCTCAGCCTCCCAAGTGCTGGGATTACAAACGTACGCCACCATGCCTGGCCTAAACAAATCTAATTTGAAATATCCTTTATTCTGGGCATGGTTGCGCATGCTTGTAATCCCAGTACTTGGGAGGCTGAGAAAGGAGGATTGCAGGTTCACAGCTAGCAAAAAGGCCCTCCACAATTTAATGAGACCCTCCACAGTTTAATGAGACCTCATTTCAAAATAAAGAATAAAAAATAGGACTAGAGGTGTAGCTTGGAGGTAGAATTAGAATGTCTCTGGCTTCAATCTCCATTACCACAAAACAAATAAGTAAATAAATAAATAAATCTAATTTTTTTTGGTACTGGGAATGAACTCAGTGATATTTTACCTCCATACTGTACCTTCAGCCCTTTTTATTTTTTGTTTTGAAACAGTCTCACTAAGTTGTTGAGAGCCTCACTAAGTTACTGAGGCTGGCTCAAACTTAGATCCTCCTGTCTCAGCCTCCCAACTACTAGAATTACAGGGGTATACCACTATGCCCAGCTAAAAGTGTTTTTGTTTTATTTGTTTTTGCAGTTATGAGGATTGAACTCAGAGACATTCTATCTCCGAGCTACACCCCCAGCCCTATTTTTTTATTTTTTTGAAATAAGGTCTCACTAAGTTGTAGAGGGCCTTTCTAAGTAACTGAGGCTGACTTTGAACCTGTGTTCCTCCTGTTTCATCCTCCCAGGTACTGGAATTACAAGTGTGTGCCACCACGCTAAGCTTAAAAGTGTTTTCATATGTTAAAAAAAAAAAAATGTAATTTTACTTGGGAAGCTGAGACAGGAGGATACAGGTTCCAGGTCAGCCTCAGCCAATTAGTGAGGCCCTAAGCAACTTAGTGAGACCCTATTTCAAACTAAACAATAAAATAGGGGTGTGTATATATCTCAGAGATGGATGCCTCTGGGCTGAATCCCCCTTACCACAAAAAAAAAAAAAAAAGAAAAAAGAAATCTAATTTTATATAAAATTTTATAGATCTTTATTATACATTATTTTATATATATAAAATTTTGTTTACATTTATAAGTTTACAAGTGATACTAGAACTTTGACTACTAAAACCCAAACTAATTCTTGAAGGGAGAAATGCCAGTAATCTCTGTTTTTTCTGGTAATTAGTGTGCTCTTGTTTTGTAGATCTTGTGTGCGGAATCCTATGGAAAGCATTATGAAAATAGTGAAAGGAATAGGAGAGACTTTCTGCCAACACTACACTCAGTCAACAGACGAGCAGCCAGGGTCTCACATCGGTAAGAAGAGAAAGTAAAGTTGGTATAGCCTTGAAATTGATAGACTGTTGCTGGGCCTGGTGGCACATTACTGTAATCTCAGTACTTGGGAGGCTGGGACAGGAGGATCACAGGTTGGCGGCCAGCCTCAGCTACTTAGTGAAGCCCTCCATAACTTAGTGAGATGCTGTTTCAAAATAAATTTAAAAATTGGGCTAAGGTGTAGCTGAGAAGTAGACTTCTCCTGGGTTGAATCCCCAGTAGCACTAAATAAATAAGTATAAATATCTAAGAATAACATAGGGCTGGAGGTGTGGCTTGGAGGTAGAACGCCCTTGGGTTCAATTCTCAGTACCAAAAAAAAAAAAGAAAAAAGGAAGCTGGCATGGTGCACACGCTTGTAATTCCAGTACTTGGGAGGCTGAGACAGGAGAATTGCAGTTCACAGCCAGCCTCAGCAACTTGTGAGGCCCTCTGCAACGTAGTGAGACCCTGTTTCCAAATAAAAGCTAAAAAATAAAAAAATAGGGTAGGGGTGTAGCTCAGAGGTAGAATGCCCCTAGGTTTAATCTTCTGTACTGCAAAAAAGAAAAGGAAAATAGATTATCTCCAAAGTTAAAATTCAAGTTTCCTCCTCCTTTTCCTCCTCCTCTTTCTCCTTCTTCTCTGTAGAGCTCTGTATGAAACTCAGGGCCTCATACATGTTAGGCAAATATTCTGCTGCTTTAGTCTTTAACCTTTTTTTTTTTTTTGTACTGTGGTTTGAACCCAGAGGCTTTTTGCCTCCAAACTACAACCTTTAGACCAGTTTTATATCTTATTTGGGAATAGGGTCTCACTAAGTTGCTGAGAGCCTCACTAAGTTGCTGAGGCTGGTTTGAACCTGCAATCCTAGTGTCTCAGCCTCCTAAGTAATGGAATTACAAGCGTGTACCACCATGCCAGGTTCAACCAGATTTTATTTATTTATTTTGCGGGTCTGGGGATGGAACCCAGGGCCATTTGACCTCCGAGCTACACCCCCTGCCCTATTTTTTTATTCTTTATTTTGAAACAGGGTCTCACTGAGTTGCAACGGGCTTCCCTAAGTAGCTGAGGCTATTCTCGAACCATAATTCTCCAGTCTCAGCCTCCCGAATGCTGGGCTTACAAGCATGCGCCATCACTCCCAGCTTTGACCAGATTTTAATAGCACATTTTTTTCCTTTGTTTCCCTTTAGACTTTGCTGTAAACAGATTAAAGCTGGCAGAAATTTTGTATTATAAAATGTTAGAGACTGTAATGGTTCAGGAAACACGAAGACTTCATGGAATGGACATGTCAGTAAGTGAATTTACTCTCTCTTAGCCACTGACAGGGGCCAAAAGTCCTATCTTGGAAGCAGTTTTCTTGGTACTAGTTTTTTGGTACTAGAGATTAAACCCAAGAGCATTCTACCTCTGAGTTACACTCCTAGCCTTTTTTATTATTTTGTTTCAAAACAGGGTTTTGCTAGGTTGCTGAGAATCTCCTTAAGTTGGTGAGGCTAGTCTTGAACCTGTGATCCTCTTGTCTCAGCCTCTCAAGTACTGGGATTACAGGTGTTCCACCATCCCAGTTCGAGATGACATTTTCATTAATTTTAATTGACTTTGGCACATCTGGGGATAGATGTCTAGGCAGAAATGTGAAATACATAAAAATCATCTTTGATGTACTATCCGTATTCTTTACTTTTAGGTCCTTTATTATTGATGTTTGTTCTCCTTCATTCCCAACTAGTGATGATGAATTCCACTTCTCAAATATTAAGCTAACTTATAATTAATATATATTTATTAGTCTGCCTCCCAGAGATTTTTGGATTATAAAGTGATGGTTGTTTTTCTAAAAAAGATACTTTGCTGCCGGGCATGGTAGTACACACTTATAATCCCAGTACTTGGGAGGCTGAGACAGGAAGATCGCACAGGTTCGAAGCCAGCCTCGGCTACTTAGTAAGGCTCTCAGCAACTTAGTGAGACTCTGTTTCCAAATAAAATATAAAGTAGGTAGAAAGCCTCTGGGTTCCATCCCCAGTACCACCAAAAAAACCAAAACACAAAAAATTTTGTTTTCTTTGATCATTTGACCAAGCCTAACCACTGTCTCCAAAAGGTACGTAATATAATTTCTTTACAAATTAAACTCAACATGATTTTTCAGTCTCTTTCTCCTTCCCTTAGTCTCTGCAGTCACTCTTAGTTTTCTGATCTTTTCTTCCAATAGGAACAGATAGGAATAGGTTGATGTCTAAGGATGCTGCATAACTATTATAACAGAATTTCTGTTTTCACCCTAGAAATCTTTTTCATATGTCTTCTGCATTTGGTCCCCTTTTTCCTGTTGTTGTTGTTGTTGTTGTTGTTGTTGTTGTTGTTGTTGTTGTTGTTGTTTCAGAACTGGGGATTGAACCCAGGGGGATGAAACAGGGGCATTGTACCTTTGAGCTACTCCTGCAGACCTATTTTTTAGTCTTTTTATTTTTGAAACTGAGGTTTTCCTCAAATGCTAGATTATTTTTGGTTCTCCAATTATATTTTAATAAGACACTAAAAAGTTGATTCTAGAGTGTGTAAGAAGCTGGGCATACTGGCGTACACATGTAATCCTAATACTTGGGTGGCTGAGATAGGATCACAAGTTCAGGGACAACTTCAGCAAGTAGTAAGGCTCTCAGCAACTTAACAAGACCCTGTTTTCAAACAAAAACAAAAACAGAAAGGAATAGGGGTGTAGCTTGGAGGTAGAATGTTCCTGGGTTCAGTTCCCCGTACCACATACACAGATAAAGAGTACATGAGCAGAGTGTGATGGCACACATCTGTACGGGCTCAGACAGGCAGAATACAGGTTTGAAGCCAGTATATGGTAACTTAGCAAGATCCTATTTCAAAATAAAAAAATTAAATAGGACTGAGGGTAGCTCAGAGGTAGTATGCCCCTGTGTTCAATCTTCAATACCACAATAGATAGATTGATAGATAGGCAGGCAGGCAGACTGGGGATGTAGTTCAGTAGAGCTTCCTGGTGTGCAATTCCTAGTATTACAAAATAATAATAACAACAAACCCTAAAAAAAAATATATATATATATATATTTTGGTACTAGGGATTGAATCCAGAGGTATGCTACCTCTGAGCTACAACCCTAGCACTATTTTTATTATTTGATTTTTTTTTTTTTTTTTTGGTAGTACTGTGGTTCCTGGAAACCCTTCTACCTCCGGGCTATATTCCCAGACACTCATTTTTTATATTTTTATTTGGAAACAGGATCTTTTAAGCCAGCAAGGCTCGCTTCGAACCTGCGCAATCCTCCTGTCTCCACCTCCCAAGTGCAGGGATTACAAGCGTGCGCCACCAGGCCAGCATTTATTATTATTTTGAAATATTATCTTGTAAGTTGCTGAGGATCTGGCTAAATTGCTGTGGCTTTCAAACTTGCAATTTTTCTGTCTCAGCCCCCAAGTACTAGGATTACAGGCATATACCAGCACCCCCAGCTTTCACTAATTATTTCAATCATTGGTCACACACACATACACCACGCCCAGTCTTCACTAATTGTTTCAGTCTTTGGACACACACACAAACACACCCACCACCACCCCCTAGCCTGGCATGGAGGCACACTCTTATAATCCCAGTACTTGGAAAGCTGAGACAGGAGGATCCTAGTTTCAAAGCCCAGCCTTCATTAATTGTTTCAATCAGTGGTGTCTGTCTGTCTCTCTCTCTCTCTCTCTCTCTCTCTCTCTCTCTCTCTCTCTCACACACACACACACACACACACACACACACACACACACACACACACATGCCAGCCAGCCAGCCAGCACTCTTTTAATCCCAGTACTTGGGAAGCTGACACAGGAGGATCCTAGGTTCGAAGCCAGCCTCAGCAACTTAGTGAAGTTCTCAGCAACTTAGTGAGACCCTGTTTTCAATTAAAAAATAAAATAGGTCTGAGGGCATAGCTTGGAGGTAGAATGTTCGGGTTTCATCCTGAGTAGCACACATAACAAGAACAAAAAAAAACTGGCCATGGTGGCTCAAACCTGTAATCCCAGTACTTGTGAGGCTGAGACAGGAGGATTGCAGGTTTGAAGACAGCCTCAGCAAGTAGTGAGTTTCTCACCAACCTAGTGAGAATAAAACAGGGCTGAGGCATAGCTTAGAGGTAGAATGCTTCTGAGTTCACTCTCCAATACTACACACGCACGCACACACACACACACACACAAAATCAGTCTTAATGTTCTTATCTTGATCATAATATTGAATATATTATTTTATTTTTTAATATTTTATTATTCAGATTTCAATGCAATTGTTATGTATACTTCATTTACATTTAAGATCTACCGGTGAACAAGATTACATATAAGAAAACTTTACCATTTTGAGAGCTCTAATAATTTTTTTCTAGTACTGCAGAGTCAACATAGGGCCTTATGCCTGCTAGGCAAAGACTGTAAAATGAACGGTATCCCCAGCCCAAAAACTCTAATTTTTATCTCTGATAACCTAGCATAAAATAATTTGTATATGCCAGATATGACAATATGCAGTTTAATGAGACCCAATTTCAAAATTAAAAATAAAATAGGGCCAGAGGTATAACTCAGAGGTAGAATGCTTCTAGGTTTAATCCCCAGTAGCATGCCAAAAAATTTGCAGAGGTTAGTTTGTCATTGTAGTTTTTTATAGAATGACAAAGACTGAAAGTGCCGAGAAATATTAATCTGTATTTCTTTTCTTCCCCAAGGTGCTTTTAGAGCAGGACATATTTCATCGTTCCTTGATGGCTTGCTGTTTGGAAATCGTGCTCTTTGCCTATAGCTCACCTCGTACTTTTCCTTGGATTATTGAAGTTCTCAATTTGCAGCCATTTTATTTTTATAAGGTGAGGAGATAGCAAAGTTCTGTTATGTTGTATCTCACACAAACAGTGTATTTATTTTAGTGCTGAAGAAACTGAGGTGCTTCTGGAAAATATTTCTGATAACTGTATTCCTTTTGGGTAGAACAAAGAAAAAGGGAGAAAATGAGGTTATCAGTCAGTTACGCCAACTTTACAGCTCAGTTCTTTTTCTATCAATAATCTGCAAATTGTGACCTGGTACTAAGAATTAAACTTTCTTTATTTTGAAACAGGGTCTCACTGAGTTACTGAGGGCCTCACTAAGTCTGTGAACCGTGATCCTCCTGTTTCAGCCTCCCAAATGCTGGGATTACAAGCATGCGCCACCACGCCTGACTCAAAAACACTTTCTTTCAGAAGAAAAAGATCTGAAATTGATTTTTATAGGCTACCAATATGGCTTCATGGTAGAGCACTTGCCTAGCATATACATGACCCTGGATCTGATTTCCATCACTCCCTCAAAAAAAAAGAAAAGCCAGGCACAGTGGTGCACATCTGTAATTCCAGTGCTTGGGAGGCTGAGACTGGAGGATTGCAGGACAGAGAGCAGCCTCAGCAATGCAGTGAGGCCCTCAGTGCGTTAGGGAGACCCTGTTTCAAAATAAAAATTAAAATAGGGCTGTGCATGTGGCTCAGGGGTTAAATACTCCTGTGTTCCATTTTCAGTACCACACACACACAAGAGAAAAAAAAAGAGGAAGAAAGTAAAATCTGTAAAACTGCAGAGATGGTCTGGCTGACGGAAGCGAGATAACAGATCATGCTTATTCCCCAAAGTTGAGCTAAATCAGTTTGTTCGAATCTTACTTACCTATTTTCTTCTGGGACTGCTAGAAAAACAGGAACCTTCCTTTAAAGAGAAACCTCTTCTTCTAGGACTGTTCGAAGTCATAGGTACTGATTTATGTCATCACAGTCAGTAATAGTTAATGTTTATCTAGTTTTCAAATATAGGACTTGATGGCTGCTATTATGTTTTTGGCATGATTTAATTAATATTTACTCATCTGTCTATCAAACTACTGATGAAAGAAATATTAATTTGAAGAATTAAATTTGAACATGGTGCTGGGAATGGACCCAGGCCCTCACACATGCTGCGCAAGTACTCTACCACTGAGTTCCATTCTCAACCCAGGAGTCACCATTTTTTCTTCTTGTTTTTGTTGTGTGTGTTTGGTATTAGGCATTGAACTGAGGAACATTCTGCCTCCAAGCTATATCCTCAACCCTTCTTATGTTTTGTTTAGAAAATAGGGTCTCTAGGATGCTGAGACTCTCACTACACTGCTGAGGCTATCCTTGAATGTGCAGCTCTCCTGTCTCAGCCTGACAAGTACTGGAATTATAGGTGTGCATTGTAAATCCATTGAGAATGTGTAAAAAGCTACACATTTTTTAAATTTATTTTTTAATTTTTATGTGGAACATATTGAAAATGGCATAATTCAGACTATGCTTGGTACCCCTTTTCCCCCTCCCAACAATGAGTGTCCAGGTTAATCATGCTATATTTATATTTTTATACAAATTTGGATGATTCTCCTTCATTAATCAACCTCAGCCTTTTTCCTCTTCTATCCTTCCATTCTAGCTTTGGTGAGGTTTCTCCTTCATTGTGTGGAGTTTCTTTGGTATCCCTAATACTCCCTGGTTTGGGCATATTATTTTTTTTAATTTATTTTATTGGTGCACTGTATTCATACATCATAATGGGATAAAAATAATACTTTTGTAGACATACATGCACACATCGCCCAGTTAGCCCCTACCCGATCGCCACCCTGTTCCCTCCGCATCCCTCCTTCCCATGCTTGGCTTAGTGGTTGACATCTAGTATTATAGCAATTTATCCAATATTAACGTTGATAATCTCACATAACAGTTTCATTTGTCTGATACCAAGCTTTTGATGACTTAAGGATAACATTTCAATATTTCTTTTTGCTTTCTTTCTTACCAGAGAATATTTTCTTTTTTTTTTAAGGTGAAACTATCATATATTTATTTATTTTTCACCAAAAATCTATCCTAATATGGAATATGGACTCTAGATACCCAAAATGATCTCAAAAAAGAACAAAGCTAGAAGATGTGTGTTTTCTGATTTCAAACCATATAAAGCTACAATAATTGAAACAGTGTAGTACTGTTCTAAAGGCAGATATATAAACCATTGGAGTTAAATAAAAGCCTAGAGATAAATTCTTCCATATATTGTCAGGTTATTTTTGACAAGGTTTCCATGAACATTTGGTGGAGGAAATAATTATCTTTTAACTAAATATTGTTGAAAAATAATAATTACATGGAAAAGAATAAAATCAGACCCTTACCTAACACCGTATACAAATATTAACTCAAAATATATAAAAGACCTCAATATAAATCTTAAGACTATAAACTTTTAGAAGAAAATCTGGGTCATAAAACCTCACAACATTGAAATTGGCAGTGATTTCTTGGATATGATTTCAATGGCACAAGCAGCAAAAGGGTAAACAAACTCCCTAAAAAATAAAAGCATATTGTATATCCAAAGACAACGTAAACCGAGTTAAAAGTTACTGATAGAATGGGATAAAATATTTCCAAATACTATATCTGAAGGTATATTAGTATTCCAACTAGAAATCCTAGAAATTAGCAACAATAAAAGCAAACAATACAATTTAGAGATAGGTAAAAGACTAACATAAATAATGAATCTCCACAGATAACCAATCTTAGTTGTCTGTTGGGTGGAAAATCTTATTTCTCTGGTTCTGGTGTGTGTTACCTATTTCTTCTTTGTAGTTAATCTCTTTGAGTATTTTCTCTAGCGCTGGTTTTGAAGACATAAATTCCTTCAGTTTCTGTTTGTCATGGAAGCTTCTTATTTCTCCATCCAATTTGATAGATAGTTTTGCTGGGTAGGAAATTTTTGGCTGGAAGTTGTTTTCTTTCAGAGTTTGGAATATGTTACTCCAAGCCCTTCTGGCTCTCATGACTTGGTTTGGGAAGTCTGGAGTGATTCTAATTGGTTTGCCTCTGAATGTCAATTGGCCCTTTGTTTTTGTTGCCTTTAAGATTCTCTGCTTGGCTTCCACATTGGTCATTTTGACAATTATGTGGCATGGGGATCCTCTTCTCCGATCCTGTCTAAAGGGAGTTCTATAAGTTTCCTGGACCTGTGTATTGACCTCTTGCTCTATTTTTGGAAAATTTTCTCTTATTATTTCTTTGAAGATATTACTTATTCCTTTGGTTTCACCTTCTTTTCCCTCCTCTATTCCAATTATTCTTAGGTTAGCTCTCTTAAAATTGGCCCATATTGCCGGGCGTGGTGGCGCACGCTTGTAATCCTCGCGCTTGGGAGGCAGAGACAGGAGGATCGCGCAGGTTCGAAGCCAGCCGCGCACGCTGGCTTAGGAGACCCTGTTTCCAAATAAAAAAAATGTTAAAATAGGTCTGGGAGTGTAGCCCGGAGGTAGAAGGGCTTCCAGGAACCCCAGTACCACCAAAAAAAAAAAAAAAAAATTGGCCCATATTTCTTCAGTGTCAGATTCCTGCTGTTGGATTTTTTTTTCTAAATTAGAAACTATGTGTTCATTTTTTGAATGATCTTTTAAGATCAAGATTCTATTCTCCATGTGGTCTAGTCGGTTGTTTGTACTTTGAATTGAGGCCTTTACTTCATTAATTGCATCCTTTATCTCTTTTTGACTCTCTCTGAATTCTTTTCGAAACACCTCTATTATTTCTACAGTTATTTTCCTGATTTGAGCTTCTAGAAATTTCTGAATTTCTGTTTTGTCAGGTTCTGATGTTGTGGGGTTGTGGGCATTCATTGCTCCATTGTTATTCCTCTTTCCCATGATTTGGGAAGTTTGTGCCTTCTCTGGGTTCTTCCCTTGGGTCACTATGACTTCACTTAAGGTGCTCTGGATCTCGAGTCTGTGGTATCTTGGTCCCCACTACTGCTTTACTGGGTTGTATGGCAGAGTCTCAGACCCAGGGAGTCAATCGAAGCTGCTTTAGACCATGGGGGGTGCCAGGTTGGGCATTCTCCTATGGTGTGATATCTATGCCACCGCCACTCCCCCACTGGGTCAAGTCCCTGGGATTCAGTACTGGGATTTCTCCTCCAGGGCCCGCAATTTGACTCACTGTTGTTGAGTGCGCAGATGTAACCGAAGTGGACTCGGTGAATTCACTGCTGCTGCCACGCCCTCGCCGTGAGGCTAGTGTATTTCTTCTCTGATTTTGAGCTCCGCTCTGAGTCCCTGCAAGGTGTGCTGAGCCCAGCCCCTGGGAGCTTAAGATGCTCCCTGCGCAGAGAAAACTGCCGAATCCCGCCCGGCTGTTCCGCAGCGGCTCACCTTGGCTCACTGTCCGCCGCTCCTCTCTGGAGCCTGGTGGGCTGTTGAGTGCGTTGGTCTGGTGCCATCCGGTGAATTCGCCGCTGCTGCCGGCAGTAAGGCGCTGCTGCCGTGTCCTCGGGCGTGAGGTCGGCGTATCTCCTCTGTGGCTCTGAGCTCTGTTATGAGTTCCCTTCCTCTCTGGAGCCTGGTGCTGCAAAAGAAGATGGCGCCCACCGCTTTGCGCCGCGGCTCCAGCTGCAGCACTGTAGTCTGGTTTCTGGTGTCTCGTTTTTCCAGCCCTCTTTTTCTCTGTCCCTTGAAATTACATTTTTTGTTTCTCTGCTGATGGTGTTTTCTGGCTATGAAAGGCGCTGATTTTGTGGTAATAGAGATTGGTTGTTAGCGGGGCTCGTAAGCCCCGCTTTCCTCCGTCGCCATCTTCCCGGAAGTCTGGTTTTGGCATATTAGAGAAAACATATGTCCCTTCTCTTTCTGTGCTTAGCTTATCTCACTTAACATAATGTTCTCCAGGTCATTCCATCTTCTTGCGAATGACATGATTTTGTTCTTTATAGCTGAGTAGAATTCCATTGTGTGTATTTCCTATAATTTTGCAATCCCTTCATCTGTTGATGGAGACCTAGGTTGGTTCCATATTTTGGCCATTATGAATTGTGCTATGAACATGGGTATGAATATGTTACTGTAGTTCTCTGATTTCAACCCTTTTGGACAAATACCCAGGAGAGGTAGTCGGATCATATGATGGATCTATTCCCAGTTTTCTAAGGAATCTCCACACTGATCTCCATAGCAGCTGAACTAGTTTGCACTCCCACCAACAGCGTAAAAGAGTTCCTCTTTCCCCACATCTTTGCCAGCATTTATTGTTTGAGTTCTTCATGCTTGCCACTCTGATTGTGGTTAAATGGAAACTCAGCATAGTTTTGATTTGCATCTCTCTGATGGGTAATGATATTGAACATCTTTTCATGTATCTATTGGCCATTTGTATCTCTTCTTTTGTGAAGTATCTATTCAGTTTATTTGCCCACTTCTTGATTGGGTTACTTGTTTTGCTAATGTAGATTTTTTTTTTTTTTTTTTTTTTTTGGTGGTACTGGGGTTCCTGGAAGCCCTTCTACCTCCGGGATACACTCCCAGACCTATTTTATATATTTTTTTTATTTGGAAACAGGGTCTCCTAAGCCAACATGCACGGCTGTCTTCGAACCTGCGCGATCCTCCTGTCTCCGCCTCCCAAGCGCGAGAATTACAAGCGTGCTCAACCACGCCTGGCATTAATGTAGAGTCTTTTGAGCTCTTTGTATACTCTGGATATTAGCCCTCTATCTGAGTGGTGGCTGGTAAAGATCTCCCATTCTATAGGCATTCTCTTTAGGTTCTTTTTTTTTTTTTTTTTTTTTTTTTGCGGGACTGGGGGTGGAACCCAGGGGCATTTGACCTACGAGCTACACCCCCTGCCCTATTTTTTATTCTTTATTTTGAAACCGGGTCTCACTGGGTTGCAGAGGGCCTCACTAGGTAGTTGAGGCTGTCCGTGAACTGCGATCCTCCAGTCTCAGCCTCCCGAATTCTGGGATTAAAAGCGTGCGCCACCACGCCCGGCTCTCTCTTTAGGTTCCTGATGGTTTCCTTTGCTGAGAAGAAACTTTTTAGTTTGATGTTAATAATAATTTGTTAATTATTGCTTTAATTTCCTGCGTTTTGGAGGTCTTGTTGAGAAAGTTACTGCCTGTGCCTATATGTTGGAGTGTTGAGCCTATGCCCTCCTCTAATAACTTCAGTCTCTGGTCAGAGCTACACATTTTAAGAATTGAGGCTTAGAATGTAAAACTTTTTCCATCATCACACTATTACTGAGAGCAAAGACTTTAACTACTTTTCTTTCATGTAGCTTTTTTCACTTTCTCAAATTTTACAATGCATTTATAGTAATGAATACCAAAGATTAATCAATTAATCGATCTGCTGCAAAAGATCAAAACATCTGGAAGTCTTCCCTTTCTCCCTCTCCTCCTCTTCCCCCTCCTTTTCTCTTCTCTTTTTTTTTTTTTTTTAACGCTGGGAATTGAACCCAGGGGCATTCTACCTCTGAGATACACACCCAGTCCTATTTTTTTTTATTCTTCATTTTGAAAGAGGGTCTCACTAAGTTGCAGAGGGCCTCACTAAGTAGCTGAGGCTCACTGTGAACCTGCCATCTTCCTGTCTCAGCCTCTCAAGTACTGGGATTACAAGTGTGTGCCACTATGCCCAGCTATGAGACCATGTTTCAAAATAAATATAAATAAATTAATTAAAGTATAGCCTCAGCTTTTACTTAGTAATAGTATGATGATGGATAAATTTTACATTATGAGTCTCAATTCTCTCATCTCCTCTAGGGACTTGATCTTTATGACCCTGACCAGGTGGCCCAGCTTGGTGAAGGGGGACTCACTCCTTGTCTTTAGCCTTGCCTTCATGAGTTCCCAGACCCCAACCCCAGAGCACTGTCTCAGAAGCTGTCTAAAATGGTCTCATTCCAGGGCCTCTCCCTGCATCAGGGTCATTTACCACTTGGCGTTTTCTCAGAAAAGAAGCACAATTACTTTTATTTATTTATTCATTATTTATTTATTTATTTATTATATTCATTTATTTTGTACTGAGAATTGAACAAGGACATTTTACCTCAAAGCTATACTCCCAGCCCTTTTTATTTTTTATTTTAAAATGGGATATTGCTAAGTTGTTGATGGTCTCATTTAGTTGCCAAGGCTGACCTTGAACCTATGATCCTCCTGTCTCAGCCTTCCAGGTACTGGGATTATAGGTGTGTGCCACTGTGCCAAACCAGCACATAGTTCTTTTTTTTTTTTTTTTTTTTTTTTTGCGGGTCTGGGGATGGAACCCAGGGGCATTCAACCTCCTAGCTACACCCCCTGTCCTATTTTTTATTCTTTATTTTGAAACTGGGTCTCACTGAATTGTAGAGGGCCTCACTAAGTAGCTGAGGCTGTCCGTGAACCACGATCCTCCGTCTCAGCCTCCCGAATGCTGGGATTACAAGCGTGTGCCACCATCCCCAGCTACATAGTTCATTTTAAATAGTTCAATCATTCTGTTCTTATGAGATACTGGGAAGAATAGTCTAGGAAGGGCAATAAATTCAAAATAAAGATAGAATGGAAACTACCACTTTGGGGCTATTGATGGGTTTCTATGTATCATTACCTCAGTATTTTATGTCTCATGTAAGACATAAAAAAACAGAAATGTATGAAAATATTTTTATTTATTTATTTGTTTATTTATTTATTTATTTATTTATTTTAGTAGTACTGGGTTCCTGGAAGCCCTTCTACCTCTGGGCTACACTCCCAGACCTATTTTATATTTTTGAAACAGGGTCTCTTACGCCAGCGTGGCTGGCTTCGAACCTGCGCGATCCTCCTGTCTCCACCTCCCAAGCGCGGGGATTACAAGCGTGCGCCACTACGCCCGGCTATGTGAAAATATTTTAAAGACTTTTTTTATCTGTTTTTTAATATTTATTTATTTACTTATTTTGGTGGTACTGGGATTCCTGGAAGCCCTTGTACCTCCGGGCTACACTCCCAGACCTATTTTATATTTTTGAAACAGGGTCTCTTAAGCCAGCGCGGCTTGCTTCGAACCAGTGCGATCCTCCTGTCTCTGCCTCCCAAGCGTGGGGATTACAAGCGTGCGCCACCATGCCCGGCTGAAAAAATATTTTAAAGACTTTTTTTTGCAGTACTGGGTATGGAACCCAGGGGCATTCTATCTCCAAGCTATACCCACAGGCATATTTTTTATTCTTTATTTTGAAACAAGGTCTCACTAAGTTATTGAGGGCCTTACTAAGTAGCTAAGGCTGTCCTCGAACCTGCAATCCTCCTGTTTCAGCCTCCCAAGAACTGGGATAACAAGCATGCACCACACACTGGCTTATTTTAAAGACTTTTAAAACTTACTTATAAATGAAAAGGTATCAAGCCACAGAATTGTGGCTCAAAGGTGACAATGATTCTGTGTCAGAATAAGGCTGTAGCCAGTCATGCTTGTAAGCCCGGTATAGAACTTATTGCTTGACACCACTTTGATCACTCCATTTTCTCCTCTCCAGGTCATTGAGGTGGTGATCCGTGCAGAGGAGGGGCTCTCCAGGGACATGGTGAAACATCTGAACAGCATTGAAGAACAGATTTTGGAGAGTTTAGCATGGAGTCACAGTTCTGCACTATGGGAAGCTCTTCAGGTTTCTACAAACAAAGTTCCTACCTGTGAAGAAGTGAGTCAGAACAGGCTAATAATCCCATCATATAAAATATTACAGCTTTATGAAGATATAATTCATAGGCCATACAGTTTACCTAAAGTATAAATTTGTTGATTTATACATATATACATATATGTGCAGGCCATCAACACAGTCAAACCACACCTTTTAGCTGTTGCTTCTCTACCCCCATCTTCTCCTAACCCTAAGCAATACTAATCTATTCATTGTCTCTATAATGTACATAAACCTATTCTGGACATTTCATACAAATGGGTTTATACTATATATAGTCCTTAGTGATTGGCTTCTTTCACTTAGCATAATGTGGTTTTGTTTTGTTTGTGGTACTGGGAATTAAGCTCAAGTGCATTGTACCTCCTAGCTATACCCCTAGCCCAATTTTATTTATTTGTTTGTTTGTTTGTCTGCTTATCTGTTTGTTTTTTATTTACAGGGGTACTGGGGCTTGAACCTGGGGGCTTATTCTATTTTCATTTTGAAACAGGGTCTCACTAGGTTGATGAGACTCTTATTACTTGCTGAGGCTGTCCTTGAACCTGTGATCCTCCTATCTCAGCTTCCCAAGTACTGGGATTATAGGGATGTTCCACCATGCCTGACTAGCATAATGTTTTTAAAGTTTACAGGAGAATTGTGGTTCACAGCCAGCCTCAGCAACTTAGTCAGACCCTGTTTCAAAATAAAGAATAAAAAAATAGGGCTGGGTATGTACTAGCCCTAAGGTAGAATGCCCCTGGATGAAAGAAAGAAAGAAAGAAAGAAAGAAAGAAAGAAAGAAAGAAAGAAAGAAAGAAAGAAAGAAAGAAAGAAAGAGAGAAAGAAAGAGAGAAAGAAAGAGAGAAAGAGAGAAAGAAAGAGAGAAAGAGGAAGAGGGAGCAGAGATACAAAGGAGAGCAAGAAAAGGAGAGGAGAAAAGAGAAAAGGAGGAGGAGGAGAGGAAGAAAGGGAAGGGCGGGAAGACTTCCAGATGTTTTGGTCTTTTGCAGCAGATAGATTAATTGATTAATCTTTGGTATTCATTACTATAAATGCATTGTAAAATTTATTGAGAAAGTGAAAAAAGCTACATGAAAGAAAAGTAGTTAAAGTCTTTGCTCTCAGTAATAGTGTGATGATGGAAAAAGTTTTACATTCTAAGCCTCAATTCTTTCATCCCTCAATGGAAGGTGAGTAAGTTCATTGGTTTGCTTCTTTTTTTTTTTTTTTTTTTCTTTTTCAGTACTGGGGATTGAACCTGGGGGCATTCTACCTTTGAGCTACGTCCCTAGCCCTATTTTTTATTTTTTTATTTTGAAACATGGTATCACAGCTGGGCATAGTGGTGCACAAGAGAGACTGAGACAGGAAGATTGCAGGTTCACATCCTGCCTCAGCTACTTAGTGAGGCCCTCTGCAACTTAGACCCTTTTAAAATAAAGAATAAGCTGGAGGCCGGGCGTGGTGGCGCACGCTTGTAATCCCCGCGCTTGGGAGGCAGAGACAGAAGGATCACGCAGGTTCGAAGCCAGCCGCGTGTGCTGACTTAGGAGACCCTGTTTCCAAATTTTAAAAAATGTAAAAAAATAGGTCTGGGAGTGTAGCTTGGAGGTAGAAGGGCTTCCAGGAACCCCAATACCACAAAGAAAGAAAAGAAGAAGAAGAAGCTGGGCGTGGTGGCGCACGCTTGTAATCCCAGCGCTTGGGAGGCGGAGACAGGAGGATCGTGCAGGTTTGAAGCCAGCTGCGCTAGCTTAAGAGACCCTGTTTCCAAATAAAAATAAAAATATAAAAAATAGGTCTGGGAGCATAGCCCGGAGGTAGAAGAGCTTCCAGGAACCCCAGTAACACACACACACACACACACACACACACACGCGCACACACACACACACACACACACACACAGAATAAAGAATTTAAAAAAATAGGGCTGGGTGTGTAGCTCAGAGGTAGAATGCTCCTGGGTTCAATTCCCAGCACCATAAAAAACAAACAAACAAACAAAAAACATGGTCTCAATAAGTTAAAGAGGGCCTCACTAAGTAGCCGAGGCTGGATGTGAACCTGCAATCTTCCTGTCTCAGCCTCTCAAGTACTGGGATTATAGCTGTGTGCCTCTACACCCCACTTCATAGGTTTACTTATACTGGTCAGTATAGCTTACAGAAATAAATTATAAGGTTAAGTCAGATAAGCTTTTCATATATTCAACAACATTAACAATTGAGCACTTTATGAAATTTGTTATATTTTGTAAAGAATTTGTTAAAGGAGGAGAAAACAATAGAAGAAGAAAGCTTTTTTCTAAGTTTTAATCATTGGGTTTAGTGGTACATAAAACAAGGGGTTTTGTTTCCTACAGGTTATATTCCCCAATAACTTTGAAACAGGAAATGGAGGAAATGTACAAGGACATCTTCCCATGATGCCAACATCTCCCATAATGCACCCACGAGTCAAAGAGGTTCGGACTGACAGTGGGAATCTTCGAAGGGGTAGGTTCAACGTTGGTAAAATAATGAGAAACTAATAAAGATCATTTTTGTCAGAGAAAATTTCAAGTTTTAATAAATAATTAAGAGATCTAATTTCTTTATCAGGATTTGACTAGAAGCTTAATGCTTATACCAACACCATTATGTGGTATCTTGTATACTTTGTATATTAAAGTATAAGGATTTTGAGCTTAATTTTGAATATTATTTATTTATTTATTTATTTGCGATACTGGGGATGGAACGCAGGGGGATTCTATCTCCACGTTACACCTTAGCCCTATTTTTTATTCCTTTATTTTAAAACAGGGTCTCACTGAGTTGCAAAGGGCCTCATTAAGTAGTAGCTGAGGCTGCTTGCGAACCACAATCCTCCCGTCTCAGCCTCTCAGATGCTGAGATTACAAGCATGTGCCATCATGCCTGGCTATAATTTTTTAAATAGCATTGTCAGCCAGGCATGGTGGCGCATGCTTGTAATCCCAGTACTTGGGAGGCTGAGACAGGAGGATTGTGCAGGTTTGAAGCCAGCCTCAGCTACTTACTGAGGCTCTCAGCAACTTAGACTGTTTCCTAAAAAGCCTCTGGATTCCATCCCCAGCACCACACACACAAAAAATTGCAATGTCAATTATTATGGAAATAGTGTTTTGTTTTGTTTTGTTTTTTGCGGGTCTAAGTATGGAACCCAGGGACCTTCAACCTTCAGACTACATCCACTGCCCTATTTTTTATTCTTTAATTTGAAACAGCATCTCAATAAGTTGCAGAGGGCCTCACTAAGTAGCTGAGGCTATCCCCTAACTGCAATCCAGCATTTGGGAGGCTAAAACAGGAGAATTGCGGTTCATGATCAGCCTCAGCTACTTAGCAAGGCCCTTTGCAACTCAGTGAGATACCGTTTCAAAATAAAGAATAAAAAAATAGGGCTGGGTGTGCAGCTCGTAGGTAGAATGCCCCTGGGTTCCATCCCCAGTACTGTAAAAACAAAACAAAATAAAGAATAAATATAGGGTTGGGGATGTAGCTCAGAGGTGGAATACCCCTGGGTTCAATCCCCACTACAGCAAAAAAAAAAAAAAAAGATGATGTATCATAATTTTTATATTTTATTACAATGATTTATTTCATGCCTCTGACTTGATATTCCATGAAAGTACAACCTATGTCATTCACTGCTAGATTTCTAGTACCTAATATATGAGTAAGACAAACTTGTTTATTATTTTGGAATATATTTCAAACTGTCTTGAATTTATTTTTCTCTTTATTAGATATGCAGCCATTGTCTCCAATTTCTGTTCATGAGCGTTACAGTTCTCCTACTGCAGGAAGTGCTAAGAGAAGACTATTTGGAGAGGAACCCCCGAAAGAAATGCTTATGGACAAGATCATGACAGAAGGAACAAAGTTGAAAATTGCTCCACCTTCAAGCATTACTACTGACAGTGTATCAATTTCACCTGGACAGACTCTTCTAACAATGGCCACCACCACAGTAACAGGGACAACAGGACATAAAGTTACAGTTCCACTGCATGGTAACCTTTTAATGCACTTAAAATCATTTTTTTCTAAGTTAAAAATAATTAAGAAATGTCTTACTGGATTGTATCACATGATCTTTCAAACTTTGCGTTTTTTCTTGAACCTATGCCCCACCCCTTTTTTTTTAACAGATTTTTTTTTTTTTAAAGATAAGTTTTAAGGTACGCAGCAAAATTGAGAGGAACAAGCCTGGCATGGTGGCGCACCCTTATAATCCCGACATGGGAGGTAGAGATAGGAGGATCACAGGTTCTTCACTAGCCTTAGTTACTTAGGCCCTCCGCGACTTAGTGAGGCCCTGTTTCAAAATAAAGAATAAGCCAGGTGTGGTGGTGAACACTTGTAATCTCAGTACTTGAGAGGCTGAGACAGGATCACAGGTTCAGTGACAGCTTGCAACTTAGCAAGGCTCCCAGCAACTTAGACCCTGTTTCCAAATAAATAAAATTGGGCTGGGTGTAGCTTAGGTAGAATGCCTCTGGGTTCAGTCCCCAACACCAGGTGTCACTGACAGGTAGAGTGCCCCTGGGTTCAATTCCCAGTACCACAAAAAAACAAAATATAACTTGGACTAAGACTTTTTTCCTTTTTTGGGCTGTGGGGGCCAGGTCTCAGTATTTTGCCCAGGATGGTCACAAATTCAAGGACTCCTCCCCCTCAGCCTTCCAAGTAGCTGTGACTACAGGATTGGGCCACCATACCCACCTGTTTTTCTCTTTTTTTTTCATTTTGTTCCATTAGCAACAGATGTGAGAATGAACTTTAGTGTTTCTGGAATTCTGAGAGTAAAAAATTGTAATTTCACAAGTTTAGTACAATAAAGTTTGTGTACATTCACACACACAAAAATAATCCCTAACACCAAAAAATAAAACAAATTAAAGAATTAAAAATAGGGCTGGAAGCCGGGCGTGGTGGCGCACGCTTGTAATCCCCGCACTTGGGAGGTGGAGACAGGAGGATTGCGCTGGTTTGAGCCAGCCGTGCTGGTTTAAGAGACCCTGTTTCCACATAAAAAGTAAGAAAATAGGCCTGGGAGTGTAGCCCATGGGAGTGTATCCCGGAGGTAGAAGCGCTTCCAGGAACCCCAGTACCACCAAAAAAATAAAAAATAAATAAAAATAGGGCTGGGGGTATAGTTCAGAGGTTGAATCCCCAGTAGTGTTAAAATATATATATATATTGTTGAGAAGAACTTACCTTACAGAGATTTCCACCTCACTCTGCCCCACAGCCTCCCCAACCATCAGCATATCAGCATCCTATGAAAGAGCGCTACATTTGTTAAAATCCATGAATCTGTACTGACATGTTACCCAAAGTTCTCTTTTTTTTTTTTTTTTTTTTTCTTTGACAGGAGATGGAACCCAGGAGCATTCTACCTCCAAGCTTCATCCCCAGTCCTATTTTTTATTCTTTATTTTGAAACAGGGTCTCACTAAGTAGCTGAGGTTGGCCACAAACCTGGGATCCTTCTGTCTCAGCCTCCCAAGTACTGGGATTACAATTGTGTACCACCATATCCAGCTCCAAAGTTCATTGTTTTAATTAAGATTCACTCTTGGCCAGGTATAGTGGCACACACTTGTAATCCCAATACCTGAGAAACTGAGACAAAAGGATCATAGAGTCAAAGCCAAGCCTAAGCTACTTAGTGAAGCCTTCTACAACATAGTGAGACCTTGTTTCAAATTTAAGAATAAAATAGGTCTAGGAGTATAGCTCAGAGGTAGAAGCCCCCAGTTCAATTCCCTAGCACTGCATTTTTTAAAAAAATCACTCTTGCTATACGTTTTATGGATTTTGACAATATTCACCACATTAAAAAAATTCACTCAGCTGGGTATGGTGGTGCATGCTTATAATCCCAGCATTTGAGAGGCTGAGAGAGGAGAATCACAATTTGCAAACAGCTTTAGCTACTTAGTGAAGCCTTTTTGCAACTCAGACTCTGTTTCAAAATAAAGAATAAAAAATACGGCTGGGGGTGTAGCTCAGAGGTAGAATGCTCCTGGGTTCCATCCCCAGTACAAAAAAAAAAAAAACCACTCCCCAGTAACGCAAAAATAAAAAAATTCACACTTAGCCAGCTGGTGGCGCAATCTTGTAATCCCAGTACTTGAGAAGCGGAGACAGGAGGATCACAGGTTCAAGGCCAGCCTCAGCAAGTTAGTGAGGCCATCTGCAACATAGCGAGACTGTGTTTCAAAATAAAAAAAGAATAAATAAGGCTGGGGGTGTAGCTCAAAAGTAGAATCCTGCTGGGTTCCATCCCCAGTACCATACACACACAAAAAGAAATTCACTTTTGGTATACATTTTATAGATTTTGACAATGTGTATTGAAGTATATCTAACATTATAGTATCATACAGAGTAGTTCTGCTGCCCTAAAAACTCTCTGTTAGCCACTTTTTGTTATGTTTTGAATTTATGCTGTTTTTTTTTAAGTTTTACATTTTATAAATTTACTCTTTTCATTAGGACTTATTTTGATGTGTCAGTTTTTTCAAATTGAGCAAGAATTTTGTATTTTGATTAAAAACACCTTAAATCACCAGGCATGGTGATGCATGCCTGTAATCCCAGTAGTTGGGAGGCTGAGACAGAAGGAATGCAAGTTCAAGGACAGCTTCAGCAAGTAGTGAGACTCTCATCAACGTAGCAAGACCCTGTTTCAAAATAAAAGTAGCTAGCCGGGCATGGTGGTGCACACTTGTAATCCCCTCGCTTGGGAGGCTGAGACAGGAGGGTTGTACAGGTTCGAAGCCAGCCTCAGCTACTTAGTGAGGCTCTCAGCAACTTAGTGAGACCCTGTTTCCAAATAAAATATAAAAAAGGTCTGGGAGTATAGCCCGGAGGTAGAAAGCCTCTGGGTTCCACCCCCAGTACCACCAAAAAAATAAAAAATAAAAAAATAAAAGTAGATGGGTATGGTGGCGCTTGCTTGTAATTCCCGCACTTGGGAGGTGGAAACAAATTTAAAAATATAGAAAATATGTGTCTGGGAGTGTAGCCTGGAGATAGAAGTGTTTCCAGGAACCCCAGTACCAATAAATAAATAAATAAATAAATAAATAAATAAATAAATAAATAAATAAATAAATGTGAAATAAGGCTGAGGGGTTATCTTGGAGGTAGAATGCCCCTGGGTTCAATTTGCAATAACATACACACATTCATCCCAGGGTTCTATCTCCAATCTCTACTCCCAGCCCCATCTTATTCTTTATTTTGAAGCAGAGTCTCACTAAGTTGCAGAGGGCCTCATTAAATTGCTGAGGCAGGCCATAGACTTGCAATTCTACTGTATCAGCCTCCCAAGTACTGGGGTTACAAGCATGTGCCACCAGGCCTGGCCAAAATTTACTTTCTTAAAATAGATTTAAAGTTTGAAAATGTTACAGGTACAAACAAAAATACAGAACAAAATTTGCTTTTCTTTTTTCTTTTGTGGTACTAGGAATGGAACCAAGGGGCTTTCTACATCTGGGCTATACTCCCAGACCTATTTTATATTTTATTTGTAAACAGGGTTTCACTATGTTGCTGAGAGCCTCCCTCACTCAGTAGCTGAGGCTGGCTTTGAACCTCCGCAATCCTCCTGTCTCAGCCTCCCAAATACTGGGATTACAAGTGTGCACCACCATGCCTGGCTACTTTTCTTTCTTTCTTTCTTTCTTTCTTTCTTTCTTTCTTTCTTTCTTTCTTTCTTTCTTTCTTGGTGGTACTGGGCATGAAACCTAGGGGCCTTTTACCTCCGGGCTACACTCCCAGACCTATTTTATATTTTTTATTTGGAAACAGGGTCTCTTAAGCCATCAGAGGTTGGCTTCGAACCTGGAGGCTGGCTTCGAACCTGCGCAATCCTCCTGTCTCAGCCTCCCAAATACTGGGATTACAAGTGTGCACCACCATGCCTGGCTACTTTTCTTTTTCTTTCTTTCTTTCTTTCTTTCTTTCTTTCTTTCTTTCTTTCTTTCTTTCTTGGTGGTACTGGGCATGAAACCTAGGGGCCTTTTACCTCCGGGCTACACTCCCAGACCTATTTTATATTTTTTATTTGGAAACAGGGTCTCTTAAGCCATCAGAGGTTGGCTTCGAACCTGGAGGCTGGCTTCGAACCTGCGCAATCCTCCTGTCTCAGCCTCCCAAACGTGGGGATTACAAATGTGTGCCACCATGCCTGGCTTAATCTTTATTTTGAAACAGGGTCTCACTGAGTTGCAAAGGACCTCACTAAGTAGCTGAGGCAATCTGCTAACCCGCAAACCTCCTGTCTCAGCCTCCTGAACATTGGGATTACAAGCCTGCGCCATCACACCCAGCTAAAATTTGCTTCTTTTTTTGTGTGTGGGTCTGGGGATGGAACCCAGAGGCATTTGATCTCCAAGCTACATCCCCTGCCAAATTTTTCATTCTTTATTTTGAAACAGGGTCTCACTGAGTTGCGGAGGGCCTCACTAAGTAGCTGAGGCTGTCTGTGAATCGCGATCCTCTGGTCTCAGCCTCCCAAATGCTGGGATTACAAGCGTGCGCCACCACACCCGGCTAAAATTTGCTTCTTTAAATAGAACAAGTATAGGCTGGGTATGGTGGTGCATGCTTGTAATCCCCACGCTTGGGAGGCAGAGACAGGAGGATCGCACGGTTCGAAGCCAGCCCCGCTGGCTTAAGAGACCCTGTTTCTAAAAATAAAAAAGTTTAGCCAGGCGTGGTGGTGCACGCTTGTAATCCCCGCGCTTGGGAGGCAGAGACAGGAGGATCGCGCAGGTTCGAAGCCAGCCGCGCGCGCTGGCTTAGGAGACCCTGTTTCCAAATAAAAATGTAAAAATAGGTCTGGGAGTGTAGCCCGGTGGTAGAAGGGCTTCCAGGAACCCCAGTACCACCAAAAAGAAAAAAAAAAAAAGTTCAACCCTAGACCTACAATAAATAAATAATAAATAAATAAATAAAAACAAAACAAGAGACTGGGATGTAGCTCAGTGGTAGAATGCTTGTGTATCATGCATGAGATCATGGGTTTGATCCCAGCACAACATACATACACAAAAAGAGAATATTCTTGTTTCAGGGGGAAAAAAAAAACAACGAAAATTTAATTCTAACATTGTTATTATTTTGTGCCTTTCTTCTCCTTTTGTACTATATTCCTATGCTTTATTCAAACACACACACACATTAACACACATATATACATATAAAATTATTGACAAAATGTATGTAATTGGCGATTTTTCTGGAACACACACAGCTTATTTCTAAAACAGAAATCTTGCTTGTACATGCAGGTGTTGCGAATGAGGCTGGGGAGATCACGCTGATACCTATTTCCTTGAATGCAACTCAGGAGTCAAAAGTTGAGAGTCCTGTATCACTTACTGCTCAGTCATTAGTTGGTGGGTCTCCGAAACAGACCCATCTGACTAAAGCACACGAGATTCATGTGACTGGAATAAGCAAACCAAAGAGGACTGGATCCTTAGCACTGTTTTACCGAAAGGTATGTATGCTATCTGAAAACTGCTCGTTTAATCAATGCAAGATTGAAAAGCAGTAGCATTGGCTTTTTTGTTTGTTTGTTTGTTTGTTTGTTTGTTTGTTTGTTGTAAAATACACAGGAGAAGCCGGGAATCGTGGTGCACACTTGTAATTCCAGTGCCTGGGAGGCTGAGATAGGATCACAGGTTCGAAGCCAGCTTCAGCAGTTTAGCAAGACCCTGTTTCCAAATAAATAAAATTGGTGGCACACACTTGTAATCCCAGCATTTGGGAGTCTGAGACAGGAGGAATGCCGCTTGAGGACAACCTCAGCTACTTAGTGAGACTCTCTGCAACTCAGTGAGTCCCTGTTTCAAAATAAAGACTAAAAAATAGGGCTGGGGGTGTAATTTGGAGGTAGAATGCTCCTGGATTCTCTCCCCAGTACTTCAAAAGAAAAAAAAACAAAGAAAGAAAATTGGGCTGGGAGTCTGGAGGTAGAATGACTCTGGGTTCTGGTAACACACACACACACACACACACACACACACACACACACACACACAGGAGATAGAGCTAGGGATATAGCTCAGTGGCAGACTGTTTGCCTAACATGTGCAAGGGCCTAGATTCAGTGCCCATTACCCAAAAAATTGTGTGTTTATGTGTATGAATATATATGTATATGTGTTTGTGTATATATATGTATATGTAACTATATATATAGCTCAGTAGTATTTATACATATAAGTATGTATGTGAATGTGTAGTAGTATTGAATGTATATATATAATATGTATATATGTGTGTGTGTGTGTATATACATAATGTAAAATTTGCCATCTTAGCCAGGTGTTGTGGTGCACACCTGTTATCCTGGCTACGTGGGAGGCTGAGACAGGAGGTTTGCAAGTTCAAGGCCAGCCTGGGTAATTTAATAGAGACCCATCTGACCCTGTCTCAAAATAAAATGGACCAAATGTGTAAGTCAGTGGTAGAGCACTTGCGTATTATATATGAAGCCCTGGGTTCAATCTCCAGCACTGGAAAGAAAGAAAGAGGATAGGGATATCACTCTGGTAGAGCATTTGCCTGATGCACCCAGGCCCTGGAAGCTGGGGGAGTTCAGCACCACAACAAAAATGTTAAATTACTTTCTTTGATAATGAATCTAAGATGGACAAAAAGAAGGCTTTATTTGTGAATTCTTCATTTATTTATTTTGATATTGTAAATTAAACCTACGGGTACTGTATCACAGAGCTACATCTCCAGCCATCTTATTTATTTATTTACTTATTTATTTACTTATTTAGTTGTACTGGGGGTGGAACCCAGGGCCATTCTACCTTCAGGATATACCCCAGTCCTATTATTCTTGTTTGTTTGTTTGTTTGTTTGTTTGTTTGTTTGTTTGCAGGTCTGGGGATGAAGCCCAGGGCATTCTACCTCCGAGTGACTCCCCAGCCCTATTTTTTATTCATTTTGAAACAGGGTCTCACTGAGTTGCAAAGGGCCTCACTAAGTAGCTAAGGCATTGGATTAGCTCTGCAAAAGATCCTTAACCAAGAATTATTTAATTTGTATTGTTTTTAATTATTCTAACTAGGATTTTATCTGTTACCTTCTCTCATAATGTAAAGTTGTAGCACCTTTTACTCTGCCCTAACCCAACTGGTTCCTGTTTATCCTCTGGCCAACTGTACCAGAACCGATGAGATAGGATGCAGAAAACGAGTTTGTTGTAGAATTAATTACAGGTGGCTTTGGGGTCAACTACTTGCTTCTCTTTACATCAAATTAACCTGTTGAATATCTTAAATTAGATTTTTTTTGTTGCTGTTTCGGCGTGTGTGTGTGTGTGTGTGTGTGTGTGTGTGTGTGTGTGTGTGCGCGCACGTGCATGCACGCAGTACTAGAATTGAACCCGGGGCATTCTACCTCTGAGGTACACCCCCAGTTCTATTTTTTAGTGTTTATTTTTAAACAGGGTCTCACTAAGTTGTGAAGCGCCTCACTAAGTAGCTGGGGGCGGCCATGAACCTGTGATCCTCCTGTCTCAGCCTCCCAAGTACTGGGATTACAAGCATGCACCACCACGCCTGGCTCTTAAATTAGTTTTTAAACTCAGTTTAAACATTTATTTACCTGTCAAAGATAATTTTCTGTAAGCAATAACACTTTTTTTCTAAACATTCAAAGTTAATGACTGTTTAAGTAGAATATTCTAGTTAAGTAATATCACATCAGGGATATTAAACAGTAAAACAATAAATCTTGCTGGATCTTAGGATCATTTGCATTAGTATCAATTCATACGAGCACTATATATCTGAATGTTTTGGCATTGGCTCAGGTGACTTCTTTTTAAAATATGTTTTCAAAGTATTCCAAAGAATTTTGCTATATCTGTATTCTCTTGGCATAGCATTAAACTAGTACTACAGAAGAGAAATTTCAAGCAATTTTAATGTAATAACAACCTAAGTATTTTTAAATCTTGGCCCATATTCATGGTAAAACAAAAATTTGAGAAATATAGCACATGCTTGTAATCCTTGTACTTAGGCTGAGAGAGAAGGATCACAGGTTTGATGCCAATATGAGGTAACTTAGACTCTATTTCAACAACAACAACAAAAAAAAATAGAGCCAGGCATGGAGGCACACACTTGTAATCAATCCCAGTCTTTTGGAGGCTGAGACAGGAGAATTGCAGGTTTGTGGCTAGATTCAGCTACTTAGTGAGGCCTTCTGCCACTTAGATCCTATTAGACCCTATTTCAAAATAAAGAATAAAAAAAAAAAAAAATAGGGTAGCCGGGCGTGGTGGCGCAAGCTTGTAATCCCCGCGCTTGGGAGGTGGAAACAGGAGGATCGCACAGGTTTGAAGCCAGCCTTGCTGGCTTAAAGACCCTGTTTCCAAATAAAAAATATAAAAATAGATCTGGGAGTGTAGCCTGGAGGTAGAAGGGATTCCAAGAACCCTAGTACCACACACACAAAAAAATAGGGCTAAGTCAGGCATGGTGGCACACACTTGTAATCTTAGCATTTGGGAGGCTGAGACAGGAGGATCACAGTTTGTAGACAGCCTCAGCTACTTAGTGAGGCCCTTTGCAACTCAGTGAGACCCTATTTCTAAATAAAGAATAAAAAATAGGGCTGGGGATGTAGTTCAGAAGTAGAATGCCCCTGGGTTCCATTCCCAGTACCACCAAAATAATAAATAAATAAATAAATAAATAAATAAATAAATAAATAAATAAATAAATAGGGCTGGTGTAGCTCAGCAGTAAAATGTCCCTGGGTTCAATCCCCAGTACCACAAAAAATATACATATAAAATAAAATAGGGCTGGAGATGTAATTCGGAGGTAGAACATCCCAGGGTTCAATTCCCAGTAACACACACACAAACACACATACACAAAGTTTTTCTTTTGTTTTCTGTGATATTGAGGGCTACACCCCAGCCCCATTTTTTTTATTTTGAAACAAACCCTCAGTAAGTTGCTAAAGCTATCCTCGAACCTGCAATCCTATTGTCTCAGCCTCCCAAGTGTGTACCACCACACCTGGTTCAAAGAAAAACATTTTTAGAAATAATTTACTTGATCTTTTATATTAACACATTACCTTGTATCTTAGGTTTATCATTTGGCAAGTGTACGTTTACGAGATTTATGTTTGAAACTGGATGTTTCAAATGAGTTAAGAAGAAAGATATGGACATGTTTTGAGTTCACTTTAGTTCACTGCCCTGATTTAATGAAAGACAGGCATTTGGATCAGCTCCTTCTCTGTGCCTTCTACATCATGGCAAAGGTAATGTATAGGCTGGGAGAAAGCCTTTGCTTTAGTCACCTTATTTGAAACATCAGGAACAAAATCTGTTGGACTAGACCTTAGTTTGCCTTTCATGCTGCCAGCTAACAGTACCTGCCATTATTAAATTGTAATTTGGAACTACTGCCTTCTCTGGACTCTGCAGTTAATTTCCTCAGAATCAGCTTTCCATTTCTTTTTCTTTTTTTTTTTTTTAAGGTACTGGGGGTGGAACCCAGGTGCTTTCTACCTCCACGCAACACCCCAGCCCTATTTTTTATTATTTATTTTGAAACAGGGTCTCACTGAGTTGCAGAGGGCCTCACTAATTAGCTGAGGCTGTCCTCAAGCCATAGTCCTCCTGTCTCAGCCTCCCAAATGCTGGGATTACAAGCGTGCACCACCACGCCTGGCTGCTAGCTTTCCATTTCTGAATATATTGGTCATAAAGGAGTTGGAAAATTTGAATAACACCATTTTTATCCCCACCCTCTGATACCTCTGATGTGATACTTTAAAGTGAAATGATCACTGTATTTTAGGTAAGTAACTGAGGCCCATAACTAAGTAACTTGGTCAGAATGACACAGTAAGTGGCAGCCTAGGATCTCCTCGTTCATAATCTGGTGTAAAATAGCCGGGCATGGTTTCACATGCTTGTAATACCAGCATTCCAGAGGCGGAGATGGAGAAATGTTGTGGCAGACAAGCCTCCGCTACTTAGCGAGGCCCTTCACAACTCACTGAGACCTTGCTTGAAAAATAAAAATATAAAAAGACTAGCTGGTTGTGGTGGCGCACGCTTGTAATGCCAGCATTCAGGAGGCTGAGACCGGAGGATCGTGGTTCTCAGACAGCTTCAGCTACTTAGTGAGGCCCTCTGCAACTCAGTGAGACCCGGTTTCAAAATAAAGAATAAAAAATAGGGCAGGGGGTGTAGCTCAGAAGTTGAATGGCCCTGGGTTCCATCCCCAGACCCACAAAAAAAATTTTTTTAAATTAAAAAATTAAAAAAAATAAAAAGACTGAAAAATAGGGCTGGGGGTGTAGCTCAAAGGTACAATGCCCCTGGGTTCCATCCCTAATACAACAACAACAACAAGAACAACAACAACAACAATAATAATAATAATAATAATAATAATAATAATAATATCATTATCTGGTGTAAAATAGCTTCTTTACTGGCCAGGGAGGTATTGCATGCCTATAACCCCAGCTACTCAGGAGGCTGAGACAAGAAGATGGCAAGTTTGAGGCCAGCCTAGACAACTTAGACTTTGTCTCTAAAAATAAAAAGCTATAGATCTGTAGCTCTGTGGTAGAGCACCCCTGGGGTCAATCCCCAGTACACAGGAAAGATAGCTTCTAGGGCCGGGCGTGGTGGCGCACGCTTGTAATCCCCTCGCTTGGGAGGCGGAGACAGGAGGATCGCGTAGGTGCAAAGACAGCCGCGCTGGCTTAAGAGACCCTGTTTCCAAATAAAAAATATAAAAATAGGTCTGGGAATGTAGCCCGAAGGTAGAAGGGCTTCCAGGAGCCCCAGTACCACCAAAAAAAAAAAAAAAAAAAGATAGCTTCTATACCATATTTCTTTCCAGTGATTTGTTGTGCTTCCTTAAAAATACATTTTATTTTTAATTGCTGTACCATGTTTTAAGTCATAAAATACCTTGTGTGTTTTTTAAAATTCTGATAAATCTGAAAAAAATCTTTTATAATTTTTACCTTGACTATATTAGCCAAACTGTCAATTCTAGCTAATATATGCCTGTTTTTTGGTTTGCTTTTGTTTTAGATACTGGGGTTGAACCCAGAGGCATTCTACCTCCACGTACCCTACCCCTTTTTTTTGTTTGTTTGTTTGGGGCTTTTTGTTATTGTCCTTTTTTATTGTTACTGGTTCTTTTGGGGATTGAGCCAGATGTGTTCTACCTCTGAGCTACACCCCTAGCCCTGTTTTATTTTTTTATTTGGAAACTGTCTTAATAAGTTGCTGAGGCTGTCCTCAAATTTGCAGTCCTCCTTTCTCAGCCTCCCAAGTACTGGGATTACAGATGTGTCCCAACAGGGCTGGCTTGTTTTTCATTTTGAAACAGGGTCTGGCTGATTTGCTGAGGCTCTCACTAACTTGCTGAAGCCAACCTACAACCCGACTGTCTCAGTATTTCAAGTACTGGAAATATAGGTGCGGGCCACTCACCCGGCTGACGTACATTTTTTGCTTTGTTCTATTTTGTTTTTATGGTATTGGGGATTGAACCCAGGGACATTCCACTTCTAAGCTATACCCCCAGCCCTATTTTTTAATTCTTTATTTTTCAAACAGGATCTCATTAAGTTGCAGAGGGCCTCACTAAGTAGTTGAAGCTTGTCACAAATCTGCAATCCTCCTGTCTCAGTTTCTCAGTACTGGGATTACAAGCCTGTGCCACCACACTCCACTCCGTTTTTTGAAGCGAAAAAAAGACCAAAGAAGTGAAGGCCGTATTTTCAAACTCTTTTATAACTACCCACACACACAAAATTCTCTTCAAAATCTCTCTGCAAAATAGGTTTTTTTTTTTTTTTTTTTCGTGGTACTGGAGGTGGAACCCAGAGGCTTTCTACCTCTGGGCTATACTCCCAGACCTCTTTTATATTTTATTTGGAAACAGAGTCTCACTAAGTTGCTGAGAGCCTCACTAAGTAGCTGAGGCTGGCTTCGAACCTGCGCGATCCTCCTGTCTCAGCCTCCCAAGCGCAGGGATTACAAGCGTGCGCCACCACGCCCGGCTCAAAATAGGTTTTAATAAGCCAGGTGTGGTGGCGCACGCTTGTAATCCCAGAATTTGGGAGGCTGAGACAGGAGGATCGTGGTTCACAGACAGCCTCAGCTACTATTTAGTGAGGCCCTTTGCAACTCAGTGAGCCCTTGTTTCAAAATAAAGAATAAAAAATAGGCCTGGAGGCATAGCTCGGAGGTAGAATACCCCTGGGTTCCATCCCTAGTACCACCAAAAAAAAAAAAAAAAAAAAAAGGTTTTGTTTTATTTATTTTTTGCAGGTCTGGGGATAGAACCCAGAGGCATTTGACCTCCGAGCTATACCTCTTGCCCTATTTTTTATTCTTTATTTTGAAACAGGGTCTCACCAAGTTGCAGAGGGCCTCACTAAGAAGCTGAGGCTATCTGTGGACTGCAGTACTCCGGTCTTAGACTCAGAATGCTGGGATTACAAGCATACGCCACCACACCCAGCTAAAAAATAGGTTTTAATAGTCATTAAAAATTAATCATTTGTTTCCTGAGAGGTGTGAAGAGTTTAGGTTTTGCCATTTTTCACTCATTATGCAAAACATGTTTAGTGTTAATGAACAGCAAAATTAGAAAATGAGTAATTTTAGTGAATTTTATAAGAACAGAATAAAATAGAAGGAATTCCTCTTTTGGGATGATAATGTGTTCTCATCTTTGTGCTACTATTTGATTTCTGTCTAAGAATTAGAAACTCTCTAGTCTGTCCTGAAATGTTAAAAACTTAATCCTAGAGCCAGCACAGTGGCACACACCTGTAATCCTAGTGCTTGCAGGCTCAGATATGGTAGCAATTTAGTGAGACCTTCAGCAATATAGCAAGACCCTGTTTCAAAACAAAATAAAAAAGGGTTGAGAGTGTAGCTTGGAAGGAGAGCCCTCCCCCCCCTTCCCATTCAATTCCCAATACTAAAAAAAAAAAAAAAAACTATAGCTGGGCGTGATGGCACATGCTTGTAATCCCAACATTCGGGAGGCGGAGACCAGAGGATCGCAGTTCGCAGACAGCCTCAGCTAATTAGCGAGGCCCTTCGCAAGTAGGTGAGACCCTGTTTAAAAAATATAAGACTAGCCGGGCGTGGTGGCGCACACTTGTAATCGCCGCACTTGGGAGGCAGAGACAGGAGGATCGCGCAGGTTTGAAGCCAGCCGCACGTGCTGGCTTAGGAGACCCTGTTTCCAAATAAAAATGTAAAAATAGATCTGGGAGTGTAGCCCGGAGGTAGGGATCACGCAGGTTTGAAGCCAGCCGCGCGTGCTGGCTTAGGAGACCCTGTTTCCAAATAAAAATGTAAAAATAGATCTGGGAGTGTAGCCCGGAGGTAGAAGGGCTTTCAGGAACCCCAGTACCACCAAAAAAAAAAATATATATATATATATATGACTAAAAACTAGGGCTTGGGTGTAGCTGGAAGGTCAAATGCCCCTGGGTTCCATCCCAGTACCATACACAAAAAAACTTAATTCTATAATAAATACTCCATTTCATTATGAATCACTGTGAAATGTTTTCTTTCCTTTAGCATATGGCTAATTTACTTTGAAATAAGTACCTACAACTAATAAAACTTGAGACTTCAGGGGCTTCAGCAGATCTGAGTTTTCTTACCTCGTTATTTAATAAAGAAATGTGTTTTCAGTAGAGTTAAACCACAGCAATTTCAGTGCGTTTTGATTAATGAAACTGTTAACTGAGTCCCCACAGGCCACAAAGCCTGAACTTTAAAGGTAGTAAAAATCATAAATGTTAGTGGGTTTTGGTCATGAATTGCCCTCAGGTTAATGGTTTTCTGCAAGGCTGTTCTCAGTGCTAACCTATAATTGAAGTTTTTGATCAGAGCTATTTTTCTTTGAAATGGAGTTTTTATTTCCTTAGGTAACAAAAGAAGAAAGAACTTTTCAAGAAATAATGAAAAGTTATAGGAATCAGCCTCAAGCTAATAGTCATGTGAGTTACATTACTCTTCCTGCTGTCCAAAAATAGATTTGTATTATTTGTTTGCTGACAAATCATATTAAAGATAAACCTCCTTCATAGTTTTACTATACTTTAGATTTTCTGGTTTAGTAGATACCATTAAATTAAAGAGAGAGTTCCATTAAAGGACAGTTGTAGTAGCAATCAGGAAATGTGATCCTGACTCATCTCTACACCTACATACACTGCTCACAAGATCTTTCATTCTGTTCCTTCATTTGTTAAGGGAGATACATTTCTCTAGACTATCTAGTGGAAAATTATGTATTGTTACAATATTCCTTAAATGTATAAAACCTGATTCTCTGATGTTTCAATCCAATGAAATTTGAGTTTTGTTTTGTTTCGTTTTTTGGTATTGGGGATTGAACTCTGGGGCATTCTCCCTTCGACCTATACTCCCAGACCTATTTTTAGACTTTATTTGGAAACGGTCTCACTAAGTTGCTGAGAGCCTCACTCAGTAGCTGAGGCTGGCTTCACACCTGTGCCATCCTCCTGACTCAGCCTCCCAAGCGCTGGGATTACAAGTGTGCGCCACCACACCCAACTGAGAATTTATTAACTGTAACTCCTTTTGCCATCTGTAAGAGAGACTAAATTATTCCTGTGTAAGGAATTAAAGGAAAGGAAAATCAGTTCACATCTTAGAAGTTTTTCTTACGTAGGAAAACCTACTCATTTAGTTACTACTTAATTCTTTTTCTTTCTTTTTTTTTTTTTTTTTTTTTTGTGCGGGTCTAGGGATGGAACCCATGGGTATTTGACCTTCAAGCTACACCCCCTGCCTATTTTTTATTCTTTATTTTGAAACAGGGTCTCACTAAGTTGCAGAGAGCCTCACTAAGTAGCTGAGGGTGTCTGCGAACCGTGATGCTCCAGTCTCAGCCTCCTGAATGCTGGGATTACAAGTGTGCCCCACCACGCCCGTCTTAAATCTTTTATTTTATAAACTAAGCTGGCATATTTTAATTGGTAGGCTCTGCCTCAGTATCCCCTCTTCTATGATGTGTATCATAATCTACACATTTTACCTTTGAGTATCACCCATAGGACACATTTTATAATTGGCTTGAAGTTTTATTCTTACATTGATTTTAACATGTGCCTCTGTGTGATTCAGCAGTCCTTTTTCCCTCTGGCCTGTAGGTGTATAGAAGCGTTCTACTGAAAAGTATTCCAAGAGAGGTGGCATACAGTGACAGAAGTGCTGATTTTGAAATGACAGATGGTGGTAAGCTACCTAATTTAACAAACCCCATGTACTATATACCTTTGATTACACTGTACATGATGGAATTGGTGTCAGGCCACAGAGAATCATGATATGGATGTGGTGGGAAACGTTCACACTTTTAAAAGAAATAAGCTGGGTATAGTGATGCTGATCTGTAGTCCCAGCTACTTGGGAGACTGAGATGAGAGGATCACCTGAGCTCATGAGTTCAAGACCAGTGTGGTCAGCATGGGAAGACCCTATCTCAAAAAAAAAAAAAAGAGGCCGGGCGTGGTGGCGCACGCTTGTAATCCCCACGCTTGGGAGGCAGAGACAGGAGGATCACGCAGGTTTGAAGCCAGCCGTGCTGGCGTAAGAGACCCTGTTTCAGAAATATAAAATAGGTCTGGGAGTGTAGCCCGGAGGTAGAAGGGCTTCCAGGAACCCCAGTACCACCCAAAAAAAAAAAAAAAGAAAGAAAAAGGAAAAGAGAAATAAGTACATTTGGGATAAGAATTGAGCAGGTGCTTCCTCCACAGAGACAGTATACTGATATACTGAAACCATTGTTAGCTGTGCATGGTGGTGCATGCTTGTAATCCCAGGACTTGGGAAGCTGAGACACGAGGATCACAGGTTCATGGCCAGCCTCAGCTACTTAGTAGGCTCTGTGCAACTTAGACCCTGTTTCAAAAATAAAGAATAGGAGAGCGGACCCCAGAGAGCCCTGAGCAGCCCCACCGCCGCCGCCGGCCTAGTTACCATCACACCCCGGGAGGAGCCGCAGCTGCCGCAGCCGGCCCCAGTCACCATCACCGCAACCATGAGCAGCGAGGCCGAGACCCAGCAGCCGCCCGCCGCTGCCCCCGCCCTCAGCGCCGCCAACACCAAGCCCGGCACCACGGGCAGCGGCGCAGGGAGCGGCGGCCCGGGCGGCCTCACATCGGCGGCGCCTGCCGGCGGGGACAAGAAGGTCATCGCAACGAAGGTTTTGGGAACAGTAAAATGGTTCAATGTAAGAAACGGATATGGTTTCATCAACAGGAATGACACCAAGGAAGATGTATTTGTACACCAGACTGCCATAAAGAAGAATAACCCCAGGAAGGACCTTCGCAGTGTAGGAGATGGGGAAACTGTGGAGTTTGATGTTGCTGAAGGAGAAAAGGGTGCGGAGGCAGCACATGTCACAGGCCCCGGTGGAGCTCCAGTTCAAGGCAGTAAATATGCAGCAGACGTAACCATTATAGACGCTCTCCACGTCGTAGGGGTCCTCCACGCAATTACCAGCAGAATTACCAGAATAGTGAGAGTGGGGAAAAGAACGAGGGATCGGAGAGCGCTCCCGAAGGCCAGGCCCAACAACGCCGGCCCCACCGCAGGCGAAGGTTCCCCCCTTACTACATGCGGAGACCTATGGGCGTCGACCACAGTATTCCAACCCTCCTGTGCAAGAAGTGATGGAGGGTGCTGACAACCAAGGTGCAGGAGAACAAGGTAGACCCGTGAGACAGAATATGTATCGGGGTTACAGACCACGATATCGCAGTGTCCCTTCCAGGGGCCCTCCTCGCCAAAGACAGCCTAGAGAGGACGGCAACGAAGAGGATAAAGAAAATCAAGGAGATGATACCCAAGGTCAGCAGCCACCTCAACGTCGGTACCGCCGCAACTTCAATTACCGGCGCAGACGCCCAGAAAACCCTAAACCACAAGATGGCAAAGAGACAAAAGCAGCCGATCCACCAGCTGAGAATTCGTCCGCTCCCGAGGCTGAGCAGGGCGGGGCTGAGTAAATGCCGGCTTACCATCTCTACCATCATCCGGTTTAGTCATCCAACAAGAAATGAAAATGAAATTCCAGCAATAAGAAATGAACAAAAGATTGGAGCTGAAGACCTTAAGTGCTTGCTTTTTGCCCGCTGACCAGATAACTAGAACTATCTGCATTATCTATGCAGCATGGGGTTTTTATTATTTTTACCTAAAGATGTCTCTTTTTGATAATGACAAACGTGTTTTTTTTTGTTTTTTTTTTGGTGGTACTGGGGTTCCTGGAAGCCCTTCTTCCTCCGGGCTACACTCCCAGACCTATTTTATATTTTTGAAACAGGGTCTCTTCCGCCAGCACGGCTGGCTTCGAACCTGCGCGATCCTCCTGTCTCCGCCTCCCAAGCGCGGGGATTACAAGCGTGCGCCACCACGCCCGGCACAAACGTGTTTTTTTTTTTTTTTTTAAAAAGCCTGTTTTTTTTCTCAATACACCTTTAAAGGTTTTTAAATTATTTCATATCTGGTCAAGTTGAGATTTTTAAGAACTTCATTTTTAATTTGTAATAAAAGTTTACAATTTGATTTTTTCAAAAAAGTCAACAAACTGCAAGCATCTGTTAATAAAGGTCTTAAATAATAAAATAAATAAAGAAAGAAAGAAAGAAAGAAAGAAAGAAAGAAAGAATAAAAAGTAGGGCTGGAGATAGAATGCCCTGGGCTCAAACCTCAGTACTTGGGGAAAAAAAAAACAACATTGTTAATTGTGTTTTAGAAGTTTTCTAGTGTACTTATAAACATAAATTAAAAATACTTATAAAATTCAAAAATGTAGCAGTGTATGGTAACACATAATCCCAGTACTTGGGAAAATGAGTCAGGAGGATTGATCAAAGCCAGCCTCAACAACTTAGCAAGGCCCTCTGCAAATTAGTGAGACCCTGTTTCAAAAATAAAATAGGGTTGGGGGTTAAGCTCAGAGGTAGAATACCTCTGAGTTCAATCCAAGTACCATACCCCAGAATAAATAAAATTTTAAAATATGTATGACAATGAAAATAAAGTAGCTGTTATGATCTTCTTGAGACATTTAAGGAAATGTCCTGTTCATAAGTATATTGGCAGCCTGGTGTGGTGACCCACATCTCTAATCCCAATACTTGGGAGGCTGAGGCAGGAGAAATGCAGGTTTGATGCTAGCCTCAGCAATTCAGTGAGGTCATAGCAACTTTGGGAGACCTTATTTCCAAAAAAATAATAAAAATAATAGTAAATCTTTTTTTCAAAGAAAGGAAGACCAAAGAATTAGTATTCAGCTGGGCATTGTGGCACATACCTGGGATCCCAGCACTTGAAAGGCTAAAACAGGATTACAGGTCCAAGGCCACTGTGCAGTAATTTAATGAGAACCTGTTTCATTTTTATTTATTTTGTTTGTTTTTGTGGTACTGGGGGTGGAATCCAGGGGCTTTTCTACCCAGGCTATACTCTCAGACCTTTTTTTACTTTATTTGGAACAGGGACTCACTAAGTTGCTGAGAACCTCACTAAGTCGCTGAGGCTGGCTTTGAACCTGCGCGATCCTCCTGTCTCAGCCTATTACTAGCGTGCAGCACTCCTTTTGGTATTTTTTACACATGTTGTTTACCTATCCAGGGTGCTTTTTCTATGCCAACAAAACCAGTTTAGCTAAGAAACTTAATCTCTTGCCAATTTTATGTTTTCTCTAGGAGAAACTATGTAACTACTAAAAAGATGCGAGATAAAAATGTGAGATACACAGAGCAGTAAAATTCTAGAAAGTAGAAGTAAGCAGAAGGAAAATAAATAATAGTTTATTTTAGGTAGATAAGTATCTACCAATGAAGTTTGAGGTTACTGAGAAATAGCTACTTCCCCTACGACCTAAAGTTCTCAAATCGAATTCTCTGCATGACCAGGTGTGGTAGTATATGCCTATCATCTAAGTATTTGGGAGATTGAGACAGGAGGATTGCAGCCTCAGCTACTTAGTAAGGCTTTCAGCAACTTAGTTTCAGCAACCTGTTTCCAAATAAAATATACAAAAGGTCTGGGAGTATAGCCCGGAGGTAGAAAGCCTCTGGGTTCCACCCTCAGTACCACCAAAAAAAAAAAAAATTACTGTTCTTTCTACCTTGGAAAGAACAGTTATAGTTCTATCAATAAATTCTTAAATGTATAAAATAATTACTATTTTAAAAGTATACACACAGCTACATGCCATGGCACATGCTTGAAATCTCAGTACTTAGGAGGCCGAGACAGGAGAGTCACAGGTTCTTGGCCAGCCTCAGCTATTTAGTGAAACCCTCTACAACTTATTGAGACCCCATTCCAAAATAAAGAATAAAAGAATAGGGCCGGGCATATAGCTCAGAGAAAGAATGCCTCTGGGTTCAATCTCCAGTAACACACAACAAGAACAACAAAATTACAGCTGGGCATGGTGACACACACCTGTAATCCCAGTACTTGGGAGGCTGAGACAGGAGTATCACAGGTTTGAAATCAGCCTCAGCAACTTAGTGAGGCCCTCTGCAACTTCATAAGACTTTGTTTCAAAATAAAAAATAGGGCTGAGGGTGTAGCTCAGAAGTAGAATGCCCCTGGATTCTATTTCCAGTAACACACACATACACACACCACATCACACCACATCACATCACATGCACAGTCTGTTTATCCTATGCAGTAAACTCAAGCCCTAGCTCTCTGTCCAGGCACTACCTGCTATAAGAGATTTGCTGTTGAGATTCCAGGTATAAGATTCTTTTAAGTATGTATGCACCAGAACTAGAGGCTGCACCCAGCGTTTCTCAGGATTTTTAAAGCCTCAGGGCATCATCCCTAGGAGTAAAGCCACACGCCTCGCTGGATGTCACCCCTTTCACACTGTTATTGGTAGTACTTCCAACATTTCAACTCTATGTATGGTGGTACACACCTGAAATCCCAACTGCACTGGGGCGGAGGCAGGAGGACTGTACATTCAAAGCCAGCCTAGGCAACATAGCAAGACCCCTAGCTCAAGCAGTCTGCTTATCTTAAATACTTTTAATTTCCCTCAGTATGGCTAATTTTTAGCATTAGTCATACTTAATATGTGATCACTACTTTCATTGACAAAAAAAATTTTTTTTTTTTGAGGAATGGGATTGAACTCAGGGGCATTGTACCTCCAAGCTACACCCAAGCTCTATTTTTTATTTTTTATTTTGAAATAGGGTGTCACTAAGTTGTGGAGGGCCGTGCTAAATTTGGTAAATACAGTTAGTAATTAAGTGACATCCTTTAGTTGTGCTCATATTACAGTCACCAGACAGGTAACCTGTGTCAGTCAGCATTCTCCCTGCCATGATCCAGAATAGCTGACAGCCACTCTTAGAGGAAGGAAGATCTGTCTGCTCACAGTGTTGGCAGTTTCGGCCAGTGTTAGGCCGGTCACATCTGTGAGGTCCAGGGCACGGTGGTGGGAAGCAGAGACAGCATGACGGAGGACCTCTCCTCTCACATCATGAGACCACAGGTCGGGGGAGAGAGAGAGCCAGGGCTGGGTGAAGGCCGTATGGACTCCTCCTCAGCAGCCAAGATCTGCCTCTGACATGGCTGCCTCATCTATGACATGAGGTCGGGGGGACATTCTAAATCAAGCCGTAACATAATCATGATATAAGTAGAGCACATTTTTACTTGTTTTCATACTATAGTGATGTCTTCAGAGCTCAGTGGTCTAAAACCACTAAAGTTTATAATTGGTTTGTGGACAGTAGCTATCTCCATTCTCCTTTATTGTCTCTTCTCTTGGATATACATATTTTCTCCTGGCATATAAAACTTTCTACCCACCCAAGCCCTGGGATAATCTGACTTCTTCCTACTTGTACTTAAAATCCTATGGGAAAAGGCCAGAAATTCAAACTAAAAAATTTAACATGTAGAGTTGGCGGGGGTGGTACATGCTTGTAATCCCAGCATTTGGAAGACTGAGACAGGAGGATGGAGGAAGCCTCAGCTACTTAGTGAGGCCCTTTGCAACTCAGTGAGACCCTATTTCAAAATAGAATATAAAAAATAGGGCTGGAAGTATAGTTCAGAGGTAGAATGACCCTGGGTTCCAACCCCAGTACCACCAAAAAAAAAAAAAAAAAAAATTAACATGTAGCTGAGCAAGGTAGCACACACTTATAATTCCAGCATTTGGGAGGCTGAGACAAAAGGATTGCAGTTTTTAGACAACCTCAACTACCTAGTGAAGCCCTTTGCAACTCAGTGAAACCCTGCTTCAAAATAAATAATAAAAAATAGGGCAGGGGGTGTAGCTCAGGTAGAATGCCCCAGGGTTCCACCCCCGTAACCACAAGGCAGGCAGGCTGGAGTTGTAGCTCAGAGGTAGAATGCCACTGGGTTCCATCCTCAGTACTGCCAAAAAAAAAAAAAAAAAGTGTTTCTAGAGCTCTGCAGGTTATATTCCCATTCTCCTATTTGTCTCATTCACTAAGAGTTTATATAAAAATAGTTTTAATTGCTTGACAATGGCATATAATAATTAAAAGATGTTGTTTTATTTGTGGCAGCAGTGGGAAGAGCTATAAAACTATAATAGTTGACTGGTTCAATCCACAAATATGTATCAAACATATACCATGTGCCTCATTTATATCAGGCAGAGGGTCCCTATCTTCTGATTGAAAAGATTTGTAGCACAACACAAAGGCATAATTTTGATAACATTCTTTCTTCTAGTCTTTTATAAATTCCGTTTCAAAAGCATGCATGATAAAGCTGGGCGTAGTGGCACACGCTTGTAATCTTAGTACTTGGGAGGCTGATGGGAGGATCATAGGGTTAGAATGCTCCTTGGTTCAATCCCCAGTACCACACACACACACAGTATACATGATGATAGAATCACTGGGCCTACTGAGGCTTTACTTTCACAGTATGAGCATCCTTAATGAAGTGGGAAATAGAGTTCATTTTCCTACATAAAGAATAACTGACAATTTTTCGAGGTTTTATTTTTGAAAGGAGGGTTACTAGTGATTGAACCCTAGGGCCAAATCTACTTCTGAGTTACATCCCCAGCCTTATTTTTTATTTTTTTTATTTTTTTATTAATTAATTAATATATTTTTGGTGGTATTGGGGTTCCTGGAAGCCCTTCTCCCTCCGGGCTACACTCCCAGACCTATTCTTTTTACATTTTTATTTGGAAACAGGGTCTCTTAAGCCAGTGTGCGTGGCTGGCTTCGAACCTGCGCGATCCTCCTATCTCTGCCTCCCAAGCACGGGGATTACAAGCGTGCGCCACCATGCCTGGCTTTATTTTTATTTTGAAACATGTTCTCACTAAGTTTATGAGTCTCACTACTTGCTGAGGCTGTCCTTGAACCTTTGATCCTCCAGTCTCAGCCTCCCATGTACTAGGATTACAGGCATGTGCCACCACACCCGGCCATAATGCTGAATCCTTAATTGGTAGTGGTTTTCTTAGCTCATGTAAGCAGATAATGGGGTGGGAGGCAGATGCTTGGCACTAGGGATTGAACAAGGGACATTCTACCTCCAAGCTACACCCTCAACCCTATTTTTTTTTTAAACTGGGTCTCAGTTGCTATAACTGGCCTGGAACCTGTGATATTCCTGTCTCAGCTTTCTAAATACAGGGATTGCAGGTGTGTACTACCATACCCAACTAGCAGATGATTCTTGTATGTTCAAGTAAACTAGTTTGTAATACTCCTCACAAAGATAAAATATGATAAAACTGCCATTCCAGAGTGACATAAACAGAAAAGCGCATCAGGACACTACCCAGAAATTGAGCACTAGGGTTCCTGTTGTACATGGGAAAATAAGGCTCTCACAGACTGCTTGCCATGTATTTGCAGAAAGATAAATGCAATTCATTAACTGGGCGTGGTGGCGCACGCTTGTAATCCCAGCGTTTGGGAGGCTGAGACCAGAGGATTGCGGTTCACGGACAGCCTCAGCTACTAAGTGAGGCCTTTCGTAACTTAGTGAGACCCTGTTTCAAGAGAAAGAATAAAAAATAGGGCAGGGGGTGTACCTCAGAGGTCAGATGCCCCTGGGTTCCATCCCCAGATCTGTAAAAAAAATAAGTGCAATTCATTTTGCTTCTTCCTAAACCTATGAGGATATACTTTTAGAATCTTTCCATCTTTTTCAAATAGCCAGTAAGACTATTCGAAGGCCTCTTTGTTACCTGAAGCATAGGGTTTGTCATTGCCAGCCATACTGTAGAGCCTAGCTGAACTCCAACTGCGGTGGTGCCCCTGTAATGGCAGCCAATCATAAGCTCCCTAGCTGAACTCCAACTGCGGTGGTGCCCCTGTAATGGCAGCCAATCATAAGCTCCCAGTCTGTGGTTGTGAAAATGTGCTTGCTGTACTGGCATCTAGATAAAAGAGCACATCTTTTGTTCACATGCTTGTATTTCTCTAGATTCCTTTTTTTTTTTTTTTGCTAGTTTGGGTCTCAGCCTCCCGAATGCTGGGAATACAAACGTGCGCCACCATGCCTGGCTTTCTAGATTCCAATTTTATTTTTTTGGCAGTACTGGCATTCTACCTCCGAGCTATACCCCCAGCCCCACTTTTTTTGTGTGGTATTGGGGTTCCTGGAAGCCCTTCTACCTCCGGGCTACACTCCCAGCCTATTTTATATATACATTTTTTTTTCTTTTTTTTGGAAACAGGGTCTCTTAAGCCAGCAAGGCTGGCTCCAAACCAGCGCGTCGTCCTGTCTCCGCCTCCCAAGTGCGGGGATTACAAGCGTGCACCACCAAGCCCGGCCCAGCCCCACTTTTTATTCTTTATTTTGAAACAGGGTCTTGCTGAGTTGCAGCAGGCCTGAGTTGCTGAGGATGTCCTCAAACCTGCAGTCCTCCTGTCTCAGCCTCCCAAGTACTGGGATTACAAGCGTGCACCACCACGCCCAGCTCCAGTTTGATTTATGAATAATGCAGATGCATTTCTGAACGTTCTCTGGAACTATTGTTTTTTTTTAATAAGGGTTTCTTTTTCTTTTTGTAGAGAGAGTATCACTCAAGTCACTCACTTTTATATCAAAGTTAACCTAAAACAACACTGAATTCTTTTTAACAGGCTTGGAAGATGCCACAAAAACACCTGATTGTTCTGGTGGACCAATGAAAGAGGAAAGAGGTGATCTTATCAAATTTTACAATTCCATCTATGTAGGAAGAGTGAAGTCATTTGCACTGAGATATGACTTGTCGAATCAGGAGCACATGGTATGTTTTATGTTTTACAACTTTATTAATGTATATAGTGATAGTTGGAATACTTTGAGTACATTTTCCTAAATAAGTATTTCAGAGTTTAAAGCCTCACTAGTGCTTTATAAAGGAGCATATATCCTAGCAGTTCATCAGAGTGTCTAGTTATTTAATATATGATTAAGGTTGTGATACAGTAGAGACTAGAGAAATCATAAAAAATGTATACTATGATTGTGTTGCTAGATATTATGTATGCATATAGGCCGTAGCTAAATAGGAACATGAAATATTAAAACAATTTGAGTACTTTTTCTGTTGTTTTGTTGTCTCTTGTTATATAAATATTATTCTTAAAAATAAATGTAGGGCTGGGCATGGTGGTGCATGTCTGTAATCCCAGTACTTGGAAGGCTAAGAGGAGGATTGCAGGTTCATGGCCAGCCTCAGCTACTTAGTGAGGCCCTCCACAACTTAGTGAGACCCCGTCTCAAAATAAAAAAAAGAAAAAAATAGGATTATGGATATAGCTCAGAGGTAGAATGTCCTCCCTAGGTTCTATTTCAAATTTCACACATACAAAAAAAAAGTGGGCCTGGATCATTGAGAGATAGCAGTGGACTGGAAAAGTATTGTTAAAGTTAATTCTCAGGAGATCAAACTTTAAAAAAGAGGATCATAAACTGGGTGTGGTAGTGCACACTTGTAATCCCAATATTGAAGAGGCTGAGACAGAGGATCTCAGGTTTGCAACCAGCCTAAGCAATTTAGTGAGGCACTCTTCAACTTAGACCCTGTTTCAAAATTAAAAATAGGGGGTATAGCTCAGAGGTAGAGCACTCCTGGGTTCAATTTCCAGTATCAAAAAAAAAAAAAAAGCTATATCCAGCCAGTCCGTGGCCATGTGTATAACTGTGTCTGTACATTTCTTTCTTTGTCCCTTTCAAGGACTATGGCCTGTGGCTAGCCTGAAAGGCCAATTTTATCCTACTTCGTTAGTTCCATAGCCCCTCTGTCATTTGCTACACTGTGAATATCTTTACCATTACTTTTTTTTTTGAGACAGTATAAATATATTTTATTGGCTCATCTCAAATTTCTGGGCTGAAGCAATCCTCTCATTTCAAGCAGTCCTCTCCAAAGTGTGAGGACTATAAAGATGCTCCTCCATGCTTAGCACCATCAGCCAATTGGAACTAGTTTTATTAGCATCAAATGAAGATGATGAATAAAGTACTAGTTAAGAAGCCATTTCCAAGCAGGGCGTGGTGGCGCACGCTTGTGATCCCAGCATTCGGGAGACTGAGACAGGAGGATCACAGTTTGCAGCCAGCCTCAGCTACTTAGTGAGATCCTTTAAACTCAGTGAGACCCTGTTTTAAAAAATAAAGAATAAAAAAGAGGTCTGGGGGTGTAGCTCAAAGGTAGGATGCCCCTGGGTTCCATCCCTGTTACCGCCAAAAAAAAAAAAAAAAGCCATCTCCATTTCTTCTATTTATATAGTAGAAAATATTAAAGAAAAATGAGATCCTTGCTCAACCTATTTCTAAATATTTTGCATTTCTATATGAAGTCTTTACTATTTTATTTACAGATTTGTTTCATATTGTAGTCATCCTTCTAGTTCACAGAACACCCTGGCTCTTTTATTCTTTCTGCTACTATCTTTAGGGTATATGTGATGCCGGGCATGGTGGCGCACGCTTGTAATCCCCACACTTGGGAGGCAGAGACAGGAGGATTGCGCAGGTTCGAAGCCAGCAGCGCTGGTTTAAGAGACCCTGTTTCCAAATAAAAAACATAAAATAGGTCTGGGAGTGTAGCTGGGAGGTAGAAGGGCTTCCAGGAACCCCAGTACCACCAAATAAATAAATAAAATAAAATAAATGTATAGGGTATGTGTGTAAAGAGATTCTTATTGCAAATGTTAGAATATTACTGTTTTTTCCTATTTTGTTTTTGTTTGTCTTGGGGGAGTACTGAAGATTGATCCAGGGCCTCTCACATACTAAGCTACCAATGACCTACATCTCCAGCCCTGTCCCTGTTTTCTGTTTTTGTTTTTGTTTGTTTTGTTTTGTTTTGTTACAGTACTGGGAATTGAACCCAGAGGCATTCTACCTCTGAGCTACACCTCAGCTCTATTTTATTTTTTATTTTGAAACAAGGTCCCACTAAGTTGAGAATGGCCTCACTTAAGTTCCTGAGGCTGGCCATAAACCTGTGATCTCCTGCCTCAGCCTCCCAAGTACTGGGATTAAAAGCATGCGCCCAATGCCCAGCTTCAAAATTCTTAATACTAGTTATAGGATTTCCTGAAAGATTCAAGAAGACAAATTCTCCCTTATCTGGTTTTTGTTTGTGTTTTTTTGGGGGGAGGGGTAGTGAGGAATGAACCCAGGGGCATTCTGCCTCAGAGCTATATTTTTCATTCTTTTATATTGAAACGGGCTCACTAAGTTGTTGAGGGCCTCACTAAATAGCTGAGACTGGCTGCAAACCTGAAATTCTCCTATCTCAGCCTCCCAAATACTGGAATTGCAATCCTGTGCCACCATGCCTGGCTTAATTTATCTTTTAATAATTATTGAAAAGTGAAAGGTAATAGACCATATCTTTGCTTTTTTTCAGCCAAGTATAAGCCCTTTTAGTATAACAGACTTCTAACTAAAAGATGCCAGAAGAATAAAAATATGAGCCAAGTATGGTGGTGCATGCTTATAATCCCAGGCTTGGGAGTACCTAGGATGCTGAGACAGGAGGATCTCAGGTTCAAGGAGAGCCTCAGCAATTTAGTGAGGACCTCCACAACCAAGTGAGGACCTGTTTCAAAATGAAATAATAAGCTGGGCGTGGTGGCGCACGCTTGTAATCCCTGAGCTTGGGAGGCGGAGACAGGAGGATCGCGCAGGTTCAGAGCCAGCCATGCTGGCTTAAGAGACCCTGTTTCCAAATAAAAAAATATAAAATAGGTCTGGGAGTGTAGCCCTAAGGGCTTCCAGGAACCCCAGTACCACCAAAAAAAAAGGGGGGGGGAGAAATAATAAGAGCCAGTCATGGTGACGCACGCTTGTCATCCCAGCACTCGGGACAGGGTTCACGGCCAGACTCAGCTATTCAGTGAGGCCCTCTGCAACTCAGTGAGACCCTGTGTCAAAATAAAGAATAAAAAATAGGGCTGGAGGTGGAGCTGGGAGGTAGATGCCTCTGGGTTCAATACCCAGTGCTGCAAAAAAAAAAAAAAAAAGAGAGAGAGAGAGAAAGAAAGAATAAAATAAGACTGAGAGTGGAACTCTGAAGCAGAATGCTCCTGGGTTCCATCCCCAGTACTCATATATATATATATATTTATGGTAGCTAAAAAATTATCTTAAATTTTTGGTTTTTGGTTTATTTTAGATGGATGCTCCGCCTCTCTCTCCTTTTCCACATATTAAGCAGCAGCCAGGCTCTCCACGCAGAATCTCCCAGCAGCACTCTATTTATGTTTCGCCACACAAGAATGGGTCAGGCCTTACGCCAAGGAGTGCTCTGCTGTACAAGTTCAACAGTAGCCCATCAAAGGTAAGGTAGATATAGATTGTACTCCAAATCAGTGCATGTACAGATACATGTTAACAGTTGGATTTCAAGCCAGGATTTTCATGGAAGTTTACAAAAAAGTTGGATTTCAAATAACATTACCAAAAAAATGGATTTCAGTTACTGGTTAGTAATCATTAATCCTGCATTCTTTCTTTTTACGTAAAGTTATTGCTAATAAAATATGAGCCAGGAATGTCAGTGCATTCTAGAATCCCAATACTCAAGCGGCCAAGGCAAAAGAACCTCAAGTTTGAGGCCAGCCTGGGCAACTTAATGACACCTGTCTCAAATAAAAAATAAAAAGGGCAGGGGGTGTAGCTCAGTGGTAGAGCAGCCCTGGGTTCAACCCCTAGTATCAGAATAAAAATCAAAGTTAACTGGCATGTTTCCTGTGATCGTGAGCAGTATGTTCAGGGAAGGGGTATAGCATAGTGCTTCCCTAGCATGAGGCCCTGGTTTTAATTCCCAACATGAAAAAAAACATAAAATATAAAAAGAAAATGTATTCTGATGAGATAGCTTGCTCTATTACTGTTAATGTGGCATTGGTAGTTAACTTCAAGAGTCCAATGTCTCTCCGTGATCTTGAGAAAAGACCAGAATTTATTTATTTATTTATTTTTTTTATTTTTTTTTTATTTATTTATTTATTTATTTTTTTGCGTGTCTGGGGATGGGACCCAGGGGCATTCAACCTCCGAGCTACACCCCTGCCCTATTTTTTATTCTTTATTTTGAAACAGCTGAGGCTGTCCACGAACCGCAATCCTCCAGTCTCAGCCTCCTAAATGCTATGATAACAAGCCTACACCACCACACCTGGCTGGAAAATGTTTTTTATGGAGGGAGTTTTCTTTGGCTTTGTGAGAAAGGATTTCGCTATTGTCCAGGCTGGTCTTGAACTCCTGGACTCTAATTTGATTCTCCTGCCTCAGTCTTCTGAGTAGCTGGGACTACAGGCCCATTCCCAGATAGACAGTGTTAAGAAAAGGCCTTGGGAGTGAAAATGAATTTGATGGATGGCAGTCAGAATAGTGAAGTCTGAAAGGAAAGGCCTCTCATGTACACCATTATGGAGATAGAATGTCCATCTTCATCTCCATACAGTGATAAAGATGTACCAGGGACATGATTGCTAGTTTTAGATATTTTTAGGTTGTCAATCAGATATATTTGGTAAGTCTCCAGAAGTCAAAATCAGTGTCCACTAAGAAATTGTTGGTCCAAATGCAATGGCTGCTTCTTAACTCATTAGTTTCCTCTTAGCATAACTTTCAGAAATCACTTCTCTTGAGTCCTTGGTACTCACTATAACTCACTAACTGGAAGCATCAGCTTCACCTAGAAAGAAAGAATCAAGAGACCCACCAGCCCTTCTAAACGTGAATGTACATTTTAACCAGATCCCAAATGATAAGCACATTAAAGTTTGAAATGCATTACTCTGAGGAAGAGGATTCTGATGGGCAGCATCAGAATCACTGGCAGGGTGTATTAAAACATGAATTTCTGGGCTCTGCCTCCAAAATGTCTCAGAGAGTGAATGAAGGGTGGAGCTTGAGAATTCTCATGTCTAATAAGTTCCTAGATACTTCTGCTGATTCTCCTCTGAGAATACTTTGACTGACTATATACTGACTATAGAGTCAGTATATACTTTATATACTGACTATACTTTGAGGACTTCTGTTACAAGGTGACCTTGCTTTTAAAACCACCTGAAAACAGGGCGTGTGGCACACGCTTGTAATCCCACCATTCAGGAGGCTGAGACTGGAGGATCACAGTTCATGGACAGCCTCAGCTACGTAGTGAGGCACTCTACAACTTAGTGAGACCCTGTTTCAAGATAAAGAATAAAAAAAGGAAATAGGGCAGGGGGTTTAGCTCGGAGGTTGAATGCCCCTGGGTTCCATCCCTAGACGCCCCCAAAAAAGACACCTGGAAAAGCTGGGCATGATGCTGTGTGCTTGTAATCCCAGTACTTGGGAGGCTGAGACTGGAGTAGCACAGGTTCAAGACCAACATGTGCTAACTTAGTGAGACCCTGTTTCAAAATAAAAAATGAAAAGGGCTAATGTGTAGCTCAAAAGTAGAGCTACACCCACAGTGCTACACATACCAAAAATAATAATAATAATAATAATAATAATAATAATAATAATTTTAGTCACTCTTATTAGGCTGGTGTAGATTCAAAAAATAATCCCCATCCCAGTGTTTAGATTTGGGTAGAAGATAGAGGACAAGGAAAAACAGTTAGCTAGGTTTTTTGCTGCTGTTTCCCTTTGGTCCACTTTAATCTTACACGTTCTCTGCTTGTGCGTAGAGCTTGAAAGACATCAACAACATGATAAGGCAGGGGGAGCAGAGAACCAAGAAGCGCGCCATAGCCATCAGCGAGGACGCCGAGTCGCCCGCCAAGCGCCTCTGCCAGGAAAACGAGGATGTGCTGCTAAAACGACTGCAGGATGTTGTCAGTGAGAGAGCAAACCATTAACAGGCTTCCTGTTTCTGATGAAAGCACTTTGCAGGTGGTTCTGCAGAAAGCTGGGGCTCTGTCCTCCAAACCTTTCTGCCTTGTACATGGTAAATATCACTGGGTTATATGAAAAATTGCACCAAAATGAAGCGCTTTTTTGTAACATTTATCCAAACTGTAGTTGACAGAAGATATATTTTGAGTTGGACTGAAAAGGAATATTTTAAGTGCCTTTATTAATGTTGAAAGTCATAGAATTTTTTAAATGTTTCTCAAATTGGTTTTTAAAACAAGGTAAAGAGAACCTCATTTTTTAGCTCTCATTTAAAAATAATCAAATGTCTCTTCTTTCTGTGCTTTGTAATATGAGGATAAATAGTCTACTTTTAGTAAGTACGCTTTGAGATGTATTTTGAGGGCAGGGTTGTTCTGACACACATGGCTGGGGTGAAGCAGCAGCCTCTCTGGCCTGCTCTGGTGACAGTGCATCAGGGCCTGCTCATCTGCACTGTCTGGATCCTCGTGTTCTGCCACCCGGGAGCTTTGTGCGTGAGCCCCTGCCCTGTGTCAGTCTTCCTCCTCATTCCTGACCCCTCATAGCCTGTGGTTACAACCCAGGAAAATGGGTCCTTGCCCCTTTTTAAAACTTGCAACATTCAGCTGCGTAGAGTGTCACATGCTTATACTCCCAGTCCTTGGGAGGCTGAGACAGGAGGATCCCAGGTTCAAGGACAGCCTCCGCTACTACTGAGACCCTGCTTCAGAATAAAGAAAGAAGAGAGCTGGCAGTGTGGTTGGATGTGGAATCTCTGGGTTTCATATGCCCATTTGGAAAAAGTAACTTGCACCGTTTTACTTCTCATGATACTAACTTAATTATACATAGCTGTGTTAAGCCACACAACAGAATAGGAAACTACTTCTCTAGCCAGTAAGATAAAATTGATAAAGTTACTGAAAACTGAATGTTTTTAGTAAGGTAGCACCTTAATAATGTGTGATATGCTATTTTTGAGGTCATCATAAAATTATTTGTTCTTATTGGTTTAGTTAATTCCCTAAAAGAGATTGAAACCTTTTTTAAAAAACCATATAAAAAATAACCATGCTTGGCATGAAGGCCCCTGCTTGCAATCCCCGTACCTGGGAATCTGACACGGAAGGGTCCCAGGTTCAAGGCCAGCCTCAGCACTTAGTGAGGCCCTCGATGATTTAGTCCATTTTAAAATAAATAATTAAAAAATAGGGCTGGGGGTGTAGCTTGGAGGTAGAATACCCCTGGGTTCCATCTCCAGTTCCAATAAATAAATAAACTGACAATGCTTTATAATTCTAATACATATATGCACGTGTGTGGTGTGTGTGTGTGTGTGTGTGTGTGTGTGTGTGTGTGTGTGTGCGTGTGTATCAGTAAAACAGCTGCTTATGCTCCCTTCTTATTCTGAGTATCATTAGTGTATCATTACCTTCCCATTGGAGTTTGACAACCAGACCCCCTTGAAGATGTATTTTAGTACTAGAGGCACAGGGTACAGCTTTCCAAAGAATCCGTTCTTCAATATTCACTTTTTCTAGTGTGCTTCAACAATATGGAGCAGCCATTCTTAATTTTGAAATTAAAATAAATATAAAAATAAAATACCTATCCAGGCATGGAGGCCCATGCCTGTAATCCCAGTACTTGAGACAGGAAAATCACAGGTTTGTGGCCAACCTCAAAAACTTAGGCCCTTAGCCGGGCGTGGTAGCGCTGCTTCGCTGGCTTCCAAAAATAAAATAGGTCTGGGAGTGTAGCCCAGAGGTAGAAGGGCTTCCAGGAACCCCAGTACCACCAAAAAAAAAAAAAAAAAAAAAACCTTAGGCCCTCCACAACTTAGTGAGACCCTGTTTGAAAATAAAGAATGAAAATGGGGTTGGGGGTGTAGCTCAGAGGTAAAATGCCCTTTGCAATCTCCAGTACTGCAAAAAATAAAAATAAAATACCAAATGGATATATTTCAACTACAAACCTGTGTGTGTGTGTGTGTGTGTGTGTGTGTGTGTGTGTGTGTGTGTGTGTAAGTAACTGGGAGTGGAACCCAGGGGCTTTCTACCTCTAGGATATACTCCCAGACCTATTTTATATTTTATTTGGAAACAGGGTCTCACTAAGTTGTTGAGAGCCTCACTAAGTAGCTGAGGCTATGATCCTCCTGTCTCAGCCTCCCAAGCGCGGGGATTACAAGCGTGCGCCACCACGCCTGGCCAAACCTTACTTTTTTAAAGGCATAATGTTGGAGCTGGAGGTGTAGCTCAGTAAGAGAGCACTTGTCTAGCATTCCCAAAATCCTGGGTTTGAAGTTGCCAAAATAAAACCCCACAAAAAAACAGCATAGTGTTTAACCTATCTAACCTTGGCTAATTTGAATTAGTCTAAGATATGGCTGTCCAGTACTAATTAATATTGTCAACAACTTTATTTTTAAATTTTAGAAGAAAAGAGATTTTGATCCTATTTTGCTTTTCAAAACATTACTCACTTTCTGTGTAGTATCTACACATGTTAAAAGTCAAATAATAAAGTCTGTCTGGTGTCCTGTACATATTTGTATGTAGCTGTAACTGTTGTATTATTTTCATCTTCATTATTAATGTGCAAAATATAAATGAGTATCTACACATTGACTAAAAAGCTTTGGACATGTTTTTATCTGTTTTCAGGACATTGTACCAATGTACATAAAATGGTTAATAAAAATTGGAATATTTGAGATTATTGAAAAAATTGTTCTTTCTTATATAGCAAAAATCTATGTATTTTAAGACATCTACATTAGATGTCTTTTAATATTTCTTAGTAAGCCAGGCTTGGTGGCGCACGCTTGTAATCCCGGCATTCAGGAGGCTGAGACAGGAGGATCGCAGTTAGCGGACAGCCTCAGCTACTTAGTGAGGCCCTTTGCAGCTCAGTGAGACCCTGTTTCAAAATAAAAAATAGGGCTGGGGGTTTAGCTCAGAGGTCGAATGTCCTTGGGTTCCATCCAAAGTACCACCAAAAAAAAAAAAAAAAATAGAAAAGATTCCTTAGTACACTTTAAAAGTTAGTGTTCCAGGTGGTTTCAGGGGTCTACGGGGGAAACTGGAAGCTGACTACTCAGTGGATATAGTGGGTTTGGGAGGATGATTGAAAGGACCAAGTTTGACCACACCAGAGATCACCTTGTAGGCAAGAGATTTATTGGAGGGGCCAGCATGAAAGGAAGAAACAGAGGGAGGGAGAGGGAGAGAAAGAACAAAAGAGAGCACGGGCTGGGGTCAGGGTTGTAAACCAGCTCGGGCTAGGAGAAAGGCCTTTTGAACTAATTGGCTGAGGTCCCACGGGAGGGGGGCTTGAGGCCAGGTGATTGGCTCAGGGCAGCAAGGAATGTCCTTTCACTGATTGGCCAGGGGGCACCAGGAGACTGCAGGTCTCCCTGGTAACTGACCAGGTCCGGCTGGAGGGGGGATTGTGTCTTATCTGGTCAGACCAGGGCCTCTCAGGAAACAGACAATTTATGGAGGATTTCTGGAATAGAAACTTAATTCATCTAACAATGAGACTTTAGGAACTTAATGTAGGTAAACATTGCATAACATCGTGAATTTACTAAATGCCACTGAATTGTACAGCTTAAAATTGTTAATTTTAATCTGGGTGTGGTAGTACACACTTGTAATTCCAGCATTTAGGAGGCTGAGACAGAAGGATCGAAGTTTGCGGACAGCCTCAGCTACTACTCAGTGAGACCCTGTTTCAAAATAAAAATTAAAAAATAGGGCTAGGGGTGTAGCTCGGAGGTAAAATGCCCCTCGGTTCCATTCCCAATATGGCAAAAAAAAATTTTTTTTTAACTAAATAAATTGGTTAATTTTAAGCAGGGCATTGTGGTACATGCTTTGTAATCCTAGTACTTAGGAGGCTGAGATGGGATCCAGGTTTAAGGACAGCCTCAGTATTTAGTGAGGCCTTCCTCAATTTAGTGTAACTTTGTTTCAAAATAAAGAATAAAAAGTAGGGCTGTGGGTCTGGCTTGGAGGTAAAATGCCCCTGGATTCCATCTCCACTACTGCAAAAACAAATAAATAAATGGTTAATTTTATCTGGGTGTGGTGGCACAGATGTAATCTCACTACTTGGGAGAATGAGACAAAAGGATTGTGATAAGCTGGGTCCCTCCCCTCACCTCCCCCAAGTGACCACAGCAGGGACAGGAGGCAGAACCCTGGAAGCAGAGATATCGGGAGACTCCAAACTTCACGAGACATACTTGAAAATCGCCAGACTACAGATGTCTTAAGAGAATCTGCGTTCCCACACTTAGTCCTACCCTCAAAAATACCGGCTTATAAACAAGATCATTTCCTGCCTGCCACATGGGCGATTCAGCTGGCCAATCAGGACTAGGCAGCGGGACTCTCAAGGCAGATGGCTTGTTGGTCCCTTCCCCCGACCCACTTACTTCACCCTGAACCCCTGAATCCTGACGGTGCCGAGTTCTTTCAGATTAAAGCAGATTTTTGTTACCTCGGTGGGTGTTTGCCTCCTTTGTGGTCTCCCCAAGCCCTAGCACCTCCAGTTCAACCTTTCAGATTGCAGGTTCAAGGACAGCCTCAGTAATTAGTGAGACTCTCAACAACCTAGCAAGAACCTATTTCAAAATAAAAATAAAAAAGCCGGGCGTGGTGGCGCACGCTTGTAATCCCCGCATTTGGGAGGCAGAGACAGGAGGATCGCGCAGGTTTGAAGCCAGCCGGGAGCGCTGGTTTAGGAGACCCTGTTTCCAAATTTTAAAAAAAAATGTAAAAATAGGTCTGGGAGTGTAGCCCGGAGGTAGAAGGGCTTCCAGGAACCCCAGTACCACCACCAAATAAATAAATAAATAAATAAATAAAATAAAATACAAATAAAAAATAGGGCTGAGGTTGGAGCTTAGAGGTAGAATGCCCCAGAGTTCAATCCCTAGTAACACACATACACACACACACACACACACACACACACACACACACACACACGGGTTAATTTTAGCATGGTATGGTGGCTCACACCTGTAATCACAGTATTTGAGAGGCTGAGATAGGAAGGTCACAGTTTCAAGGCCAGTCTCTGCAATTTAATGAGACCCTGTTTCAAACAATAATAATAATAAAATTATAGGCTTGGGGTATAGCTACTTAGTGAGGCCCTCCACAACTTAGTGAGATACTGTTTCAACATGAAGAATAAAAAAATAGGGCAGGAGCTGGGTGTGGTGGTGCACGCAGGTTCGAAGTCAGCAACGCTGGTTTAAGAGACCCTGTTTCCAAATAAAAAGTATAAAATAGATCTGGAGTGTAGCCTGGAGGTAGAAGAGTTTCCAGGAACCCCAGTACCACCAAAAAATAATAATTATAATAATAGGGCAGGGGGTGTAGCTCGGAGGTCACATTCCCCTGGGTTCCATCCCCAGACCCTCAAAAAAAAAAAGCCAGATCCAGACATGGGGGTACATTCCTGTAATTCCAGTACTTGGAAGGCTAAGACAGGAGGATCTCAGGTTCAAAACCAGTCTCAGCAACTTAGCAAGACCCTGTTTCAAAGTAAAAAATAAGAAAAGCCAGGTGTGGTAGCACAAGTTTGTAATCCCAGTACTTGGGAAGCTGAGACAGGAGGATCACGCAGGTTCAAAGGCAACCTCAGATACTTAGTGAGGCTCTCAGAAACTTAGTGAGACCCTGTTTCTGATTAAATATAAAATAAGTCTGGGAGGGTATCCCAGAGTTAGAAAGCCCCTGGGTTCCATCCTAGTGCCACCAAACAAACAAACAAACAAACATAAAAATAAATAAAGTAGGAAGCCAAGTGTGCTGGTGTATGCTTGTAATCTCAGCATTTGGGAAGCTGAGACAGGAGGGTCACAGTTTGTGGACAGCCTCAGCTACTTAGTGAAACCCTTGCAGTTCAGTAAGATTCTTTTTCAAAATCAAGAATAAAAAATAGGGCTGGGGATGTAGGTCAAAGGTAGAATGCCCCTAAAAAATTCTGTTTATTTCTATTTGTTTATTTATTTTTGCAGTACTGGGGATGATGCAGTTCTCCCATCAGCTACACCTCAAGCCCTATTTTTATTCTTTATTTTAAAATAGGGTTTCACTGAATTGCAAAGGACTTCACTAAGTAGCTGAGGCTGGCCGTATACCACAATCCTCCTGGCTCAAACTTCCAATTAATTAATTTTAAAATGTTACCAGTGAGCCAGGCATGGTGGCACATGCTTATAACCCCAGCATTTGGGAGGCTGAGCCAGGAGGATCCTGGTTTGCGGACAGCCTCAGCTACTTAGTGAGGCCCTTCACAACTCAGTGAGACCTTGTTTCCAAATAAAGAATAAAAAATAGGACTGCGGGTTTAGCTCGGAGGTAGTATGCCCCTGGCTTCTGTACCAGTATTGAGAAATGGCTTCAAAATGTATTTAAAAATAGCTTTGGCTGGGCATGGTGGCACATGCTTGTAATCCCAGCATTCGGGAGGCTGAGACCAGAGGATCGCAGTTCGGGACAGCCTCAGCTACTTAGTGAGGCCCTCTGCAACTTAGTTGACAAGTTGGGTCCCTCCCCCACGTGATCTTGCAGTAGAACTCCGGAAGCCAGAAGCAGAGATATCGCGAGACTCCAGGTGCCTCGAGACTCTAAACATCGAGATGCTACAGATGTCGAGAGATAACCGGCATGCCTATAAAACAGTGGTGTCTCCGGTGCCCCACGTGACTCAGCCAGCCGATCAAGACTATGTGCAACTCTCCAGATGCGTGGCCCATCGGTCCCTTCCCCCACGGCCGGATGACTCTCCGGAGCGTCAGGGTCCGAATAAAACAGCAGTCTCTGATAACTCAGTTGGTGTTTTTACCTCCCTCCTAAACTCCCTAACTCTATTTTCAACTATTCATCTGGTGCCAAAACCCAGGAAGAGTTTTGGGTTTTTGGGGAGAAGTTTTGTTTTTTCTCTCTCTCTTTTTTTTAACTCTCTTTTTGAGCCCTGGTGCCGAAGGCCAGCTAGTCCAATGGGACGCGAGTCCACTCGCAATTGAGAATCTCAGCAAAGATGGGGAAGGATAGAGTGAAATACTGCAGCCTCTTATCTGCAGTGATTCTTTCCCTTTTAGGGACTAAATTTCTTTAAGTCCCTAACGACGGCGCTCTTGGGAAGAATCTGATATGGACAAGAGCCTTTTGAGCTAATGACACTTTATTACAAGAACCCTGAAAAATTTATACCCTTCACCAGTAAAGTTAATAATAAGAGAAAAGGAAGTGAATGCAATCACTGTGAAACAATAGTGAATGACATGTAAACAAAGGTAAAAAAAAAAAAACTAGTCCAGCTTTCAGCTGGCTTTTGGCTTTCAAGAGATTAACTCCAGATCTTCTCCCAGATCTTGCAGACAAGCAGTTCCAAAGGGCAATCTTCCAGAAGAAACGGGCACGCCCAAGGCTTGGAGGCTTTTCGGGGAATCTTCTTTAACTTTCTTGGAACTTTCCATCTTTTGGGCTCAGTCCATATGGCAGGCATGGGGGGATGTGGCGATTCAGGTGGATGTAATAAAAAGTTCTTCCAGGTATTGCCGCCTTGTCCTCTAAAATCTGAAATCTTAAGCAAACTCACAACACAGTTTGGCAGACAAACACCAGAAATACCATGTAGTATTTAGATTTAGTTGTCAGATATACTTCCTTAGCTGTGAAACACTTTTCCCCAAACGATAGGCTTATTAGAAACCTATTCATCTTATAAATAATCCATATTCCTGTCCCAGACCCTTTGCAATATCCTTTCCTGGGCCATGTGGCGCCCCTCCCATCTCGGGCAGGGCTCATACTGGGTGTAAAGGTCAAGAATCTTCCTAGCCTTCAGCTCCATTGTATTGGGCAGTATTAGTTGCTCATAAACTGGGTTGCTTTGATGTAACACCCAACGTTTGTCTTCCCTTATCTGGGCAGGATCACAGAGGTAAATGGAGGCATCGGGTCGCCTCCCCCTCTAGGTTAGTTATTGATTAGGTTGAGGGTCAAAGATTGAGAGGAAATCTGCATTTGTCATTACTGACATGCTACCATTGCATCTAATCTTTAACTAAGTTCTTTTCTGAACAAAGCCAAAGGCATTTAGAGGTTTGGACAAGTTACTAGAAATTTTATTTTCCACGGACTCAGTTTCTCTCACAGTCCTGATCTTACACCACTGGAGCAATTCATGTGGAGAGTTAAAAGAATACTAGAAGAATAATAGTTATGAAAGAATATCTAAAAGTGGAGAGTACTTTCGGCCAGCGACCACACCTTCTCTCGGAGCTATTTCTCACTTTGAGATTCTGCCTATGGAACTGCATGAATAATAATAATGCAGATGCCGAGAGGGCGTGGCTTTTGCTGGTATCTGCACCCTGGACTCTCCGACCCACCAGCAGCTCGACTGCGAGGTCCTGCACCAGCGCTCTGCTTGCAAGCGTTGCTCCTGCCACCACTGCGGTGTGCAGGCTCTGCTGGCCACCAGGCTGCCAGTTGCACCCACCCTGAGCCATGTTCATTGGGGGTGCATGCCCCGTGGCCACTGGCGCCTGCTTAGCTAGCCGACCGCCTCTGCGGGCCAGGACCTCCGCCCACTGCTTGGACCTCTACAACCACCATTCCACTCTGCTCTGGTCACCACCAGAACCTCTGGTGCGTGGCCCGGCCTCGGTGTCTGCCACAGTCACCTGCCCCAGGCTTGACTTGTAGCCGTAGCTCCACGCGCTGCCGCCGCTCCGTTCCATTCACCACCAAGCCAGGCTTGCTGGGCGGTGTGCCCCGTGGCCCGGCCTCAGTGTCTGCTGCACGCCTGGAAGCCATTTTGTTTCCATGCTGCGGGCTGGGCCAGCCACACTGCCTTCGTGCCACTGTTTGATTCTACCTGCATCAGCCGCCAGTGCCGCCCACACCAGGCACAGGCGCTGCGTGCCCCGGCTCCACTGTGCCCCCGGCAGCTTCTCAGCACTTCTGCTGCAGCCGGCGCTGGCCGGCAACACTTCACTCCGGTAAGCTCCCTCTACTTCCCTTGATTAGTGGATTCTGGACTTGTGTCTTCCGGTCCACTGGGACCCCAAAATCCAAGCGCTTGGTGACCCACTGTCCCCCAGTCCACTGGGACCACCCTCTGGATGACCAGGTCATTCTCTGGTTTTTGAGAAGGGATGGAGACGTCTTTCCCGATCTCTTAACCTCCATTTCCTAATGATTGATCAGGAAAATGGGGATGCCTGTTTCCTGTTCTTCGTTTTCACTGAACCAATTTGTGAACCAATTATGGGAAGTCGAACCTTTAAACTAGCAGGTGCCCTGAGTGCCTGTCTGGCCTTGATAAGAGTTGGGTAATGGGTTGTGGTGGCCCAAGAACAGTTAAGAACTTTTGTAAGCAGTCTGGTAAATGGTCGGAAGTCTTTATGTCCAGGTTTTTGTTCCCTGCATTCCTGTCCCTCCAAATGCTCTCCCTCATCGGCTGCCATTTTCCCGTCAGCCGCCATTTTGTGATGGCGCATAGTCACTACCTGGTGACGTCACGGTCGCCACCTTGGTCACCATCTTCTGACGTTACACAGTTGCAATCTTGTGGCAATCATGCAGTTGCCATCTTGGCCTGTGCCAGCCTGCAATTTTGCTGAGTCACAGGCATGGTCACCATTTTGTGGCAACACGTGGATGCCTGTGTCTGACCGAGCTGGGTTGCGGCGCTACTGTCTGAGGATCGCCTCACCGCCTCATCCACCATCCTAACCCAGGACAGCCTCCCACTCTAACCTGCTCTGTTCCCCCTGCCATCCTCCATTAAAGAACCAACTCAGGAGGCTTTTCAAAAAACTAAGAAAGGCTGAGGATGATCCTCAAACCCCTATCTGAGATTTGGTTAACATGGCATTTAAAGTTTTAATTCCAAAGAGGAACAGGCAGAGATGGAGTGTACACTCCGACTTTGCCAAAAGGCAGATCCCTGTTAGCTGCCCTTCGGCTGGCGGTGGCAGCTCAGCCCTCTGGAGCGCCACCTAGGAGTAGAGGACAGCAACAATGACTACCTCCAGGAGCCTGCCTCAAGTGCAGCAAGGCCAAGCCCACCAATCAGACTGTGCCTGGCATTCGGTCAGAAGGGACACTGGAACAGTGCCCTTGGAAAAGGGTGAGCCCCAGGTGCCTCAACACAGGGGGACCACCTTTCCAGACCAGGACCCGCCGCTGGCCCTACTCGGCCTGGGCGAAGACTGACGGCTCCTGGATCCCTCAACCTCCATCCTCCTTGCCAGCCCAGGGTAACTCTCCAGGTAGTGAGTAAGCCAGTCTCCTTTTTGGTTGCCTGCTCAGTCCTTCCATCTTTTCAGGTCTGTTTTCTTTTTCCGATCTCGGTACAGGGGTTTGATGGCAAGCTCTCCTGCTCACGCACTACACACCCTCTTTTATAGGACGAAATTGCTCTGCCAGAAGCTCAGGCCAAATCTACAAAAGGCTCCACTACAACAGCCTCATGACAAATTGTCTTGCACAGTTTTGGGGCCCACTAAGCTTCGTTTTTCTCGGCATAATTCTCTTTAATGTTTTTATTTTATATTTGTTTACATAGTATGATGCTCTCCCTCTCCAGATGTCAAACAGCCATAAGTATTAAATTCCCTAAAATCCATTACTGATGCTCCTGACCCAATAGCATATTTTCATTTAACCAGACTGACCCAAACCTACTCACTGCTCTCACGATTTGCCTTTTCTTTAATAGCGCCTCGGCTGTTAAAGTCTCCTCGAGCACACATCACCAAGCTGTCCAGGGTAACTTCCGACTCACGCTGCAGTCATACTCCCACCTGCCCACTTCTGGAGGACCCGACCTCTCCCGGCCAAGGGGCCCTCTTACAACACCCCTTGACAGCAGGATAGTTCGAGATTCAAATCTCCGCCCATTATCACCAAAAGGCCGGGATGACAAGTTGGGTCCCTCCCCCATGTGATCTCTCAGCAGAACCCTGGAAGCCAGAAGCAGAGATATCGCGAGACTCCAGGTGCCTCAAGACGCCAAACATCGCAACACTACAGATTTCACGAGAATCAACATGCCTATAAAATAGTGGTGCCTCCGATGCCCCACGTGACTCAGCTGGCCAATCAGGACTATGTGCAACTCTCCAGATGCGTGCCCCATCGGTCCCTTCCCCCACAGCTGGATGACTCTCCGGAGGGTGCCGGGTCCGAATAAAACAGCAGTCTCTGATAACTGATTGGTGTTTTTACCTCCCTCCTAAACTCCCTAACTCTATTTTCGACCTAACATTAGTGAGACCCTGTTTCAAAATAAAGAGTAAAAAATAGGGCAGAGGGTGTAGCTCGGAGGTCAAATGCCCCTGGGTTCCATCCCCAGACCCCCACACACACAAAAAAAAAGCTTTGGTGTTAGAAAGTCAGAGCTTGGGTGCGGGTAGGCACTCAGACAGGGAAGGGACCCTGAAGAGCTCCAGGAATCAAGGGTGATTAGCACAAAAATAGAGGGAGCCCAGGGTCATTTATTTATTTATTTATTTAGTGGTACTGGGGTTCCTGGAAACCCTTCTACTCCAGGCTACACTTCCAGACACCTTTTTTTTTTTTTTAACAGGGTCTTTTAAGCCAGCAAGGCTGGCTTCAAACCCGTGCGTGATCCTCCTGTCCCCGCCTCTCAAGCGCAGGGATTACAAGCGTGCACCACCACACCTGGTGCTGTCTTTTACATTTTTTTTATTTTTTGGTGGTCCTGGGGGTGGAACCCAGAGGCTTTCTACCTCCGGGCTATACTCCCAGACCTTTTTTATATTTTATTTGGAAACAGGGTCTCACTAAGTTGCTGAGAGCCTCACTAAGTAGCTGAGGCTGGCTTAGAACCCGTGCGATCCTCCTGTCTCAGCCTCCCAAGCGCGGGGATTACAAGCGTGCGCCACCACGCCCGGCTGTCTTTTACATTTTAAAGATAAGCAAAATTCCCCAAGGATGTGTGGGGATGCCATACGCCTTCAAGAGATCCCAGACTCTGATAATCAATTACAGATTTTGGGATGTAACAGAAGGCTTGGGTTCTATAGGAGACAGGGCGGGCCTACAGGAAGGAATCGCCACATCTAAAGACCTGCCCCAGACGGGCAGATCTAGTCGAGTCAGAATATTATTGTATAAAGCTGTTCTGTATCCAACACTTCAGTGACTTCTTCTCGAGTTGTTCACCTACACTACTGTTGGGGTCTGCTCAGCCGCCTGACAGAACTTCGAAAACTTCCGATGAATCTGCAACATGTAGTGCCGAGCGGATATGGAGGGTGTAACTAATCTCCTTGCCCCCGCTAGCCCAATTTGGTAATGTTGAGCCTTACTGGCTCAAATATTGCTTCCGTGCTCGTGAACCCTTCGTGCAATGGATAATGATTGGCTGCAAGTTATGTGCTTTGCACATGCAAGAGTGACCTTTAGCTTGATAGGTTAGAATAGTTTCCTGTTGGAAATCCCCCTTGCGGTTTTTTGCTTTAAATTGGGTTCCCTGAGAGAAATAAACGAGATCCTGCTTGATGCATCTTCCGGCTCGTGTGTTTCTTTTCGGGCCGTCGGCACTCACTTTCCTGTTATGTCCCACCGCTGACGGGCTGGACCCGTCATACTACCTCTGGCATAGGGCTTTATTAATCTATCCCTTCTTTCTGCCTCTAAGGTTGTACTACCATAACAGATTTTGGTGCCGTAACAGCTTCCATCCTCCCGCCCAAAAAAAAAAAAGTTATCAGCGCTGGCAATTGAACCAAGGACCATTGCATGCTTCTTATGTGCTGGGCCACTGAGCTACGTCCCCAGCCCAACAATTCTTTTACATGAAGGAAACTGAAAACCTTAAATAGTATAGTATTATACATTTTTCAGCTTTATTGAGGCATAGTTTCCATGCAATAAAACTCATCCATCTTACTGTACAGTTTAATTAATTTTAGTAATAACTATCATCATGATCAGTATATAGAAAATTTCCCATCACTCGGAAAAGTTTACTTATGTCCTTTGACCTCTTTTCTGCCCTCCCACCATCCCTCACACAGGCCCAGGAAGCTGTTGGTCTCCATTATGTCACAATGGTTTTGCCTTTTCTAGAATTTCATACGAATTCATGTATGCACAGTACACAATCTTTTCTATTTGAATTCATTCACTTAATACATATTTTTTGAGATTTATCTATGTTGTATCTATAAATATCTCTTATTTTTACTTCTGAGAAATAAAATATGAATATGCTATAATTTATTTAAATAAAAATATGAATATATCACAGTTTATTTGCCAGTTAATGGAACTTTGTTTTATTTCTAATTTGGGGTTATTAAGAATTACAAAACTTTGCATGCATTTTTTTTTTTTTTTTGTGTGTGTGTGTGTGTGGGTCTGGGGATGGAACCCAGGGGCATTCGACATCTGAGCATTCAACCTCTGAGATACACCCCCTGCCCTATTTTTTATTCTTTATTTTGAAACAGGGTCTCACTAAGTTGTGGAGGACCTTACTAAGTAGCTGAGGCTGTCTGTGAACCCCGATCCTCTGGTCTCAGAGGCTCCCCTGCTGGGATTACAAACCTGTGCCACTATGCCCGGCTATACTTTTTTTTTTTTTTTTTTTTTTTTTTTGGTGCAGGGCTACTGGGGATGGAACCCAGGGACATTCTACTCCCAGCCCTATTTTATTCTTATTTCAAAACAAGGTCTTATTAAATTGCTGAGAAGGGCCTCAAACCTGTAATCCTCCTGCCTCAGCCTTCCAAGAACTGAGATTACAGGCATGCAGCCACCATAACTGATTGCATGCATTCTTTAGACATATTTTTCTCTTTCTTTCTTTCTTTCTACCTGGGCTTTCTTTCTACCAGGGGTATTTTTTATTCTTTATTTTGAAACAGGGTCTCACTAAGTTGTGGAGGACCTTACTAAGTAGCTGAGGCTGTCTGTGAACCCCGATCCTCTGGTCTCAGAGGCTCCCCTGCTGGGATTACAAACCTGTGCCACTATGCCCGGCTATACTTTTTTTTTTTTTTTTTTTTTTTTTTTTGGTGCAGGGCTACTGGGGATGGAACCCAGGGACATTCTACTCCCAGCCCTATTTTATTCTTATTTCAAAACAAGGTCTTATTAAATTGCTGAGAAGGGCCTCAAACCTGTAATCCTCCTGCCTCAGCCTTCCAAGAACTGAGATTACAGGCATGCAGCCACCATAACTGATTGCATGCATTCTTTAGACATATTTTTCTCTTTCTTTCTTTCTTTCTTTCTTTCTTTCTTTCTTTCTTTCTCTTTCTTTCTTTCTTTCTTTCTTTCTTTCTTTCTTTCTTTCTTTCTTTGTGGTCCTGGGAATTGAAACAAGGGGCATTCTACCTCCAAACTACACGTATTCTTTCTTTTGAAACAAAGACTAAATTGCAGAGGGCCTCACTAAGTAGCTGAGGCTATCCCAGATCCTCCTGTCCCAGCCTCTCAAATCATGGGATTACATATAATGCCACCACGCCCAGCTGTACATATATATCTTATGTTGTTGTTGTTGTTGTTGTTGTACTGGGGATTGAGCCCAGGGGCATTCTACCTCCAGGCTACATCCCCAGCCCTTTTTATTTTTTATTTTGAAACAGGGTCTTGCTAAATTTCTGAGGCTGGCCTTGAACCTGTGACCCTCCACTTCAGCTTCCCAAGTATTAGGGTTACAGGTATGGATCACCATGCCCAGCTCCCACCAGCAATTTTGAAGTTTAATGTAAGGTCAGGCATGGTGGTACACTATGGTGCTCTATCGTATTGGGCAGTATTGGCTGTTCATCAACTAGGCTGCTTTGATGTCACATACAAAGTTTATCTTCTCTGTATCTAGGCCGGATCACAAGGAGAGGGGGTAAACAGAGGCACCGGTTGCCTCCCTTGTGAGTTTTTAGGGCTAATGGCTTCAGCTGACTCTTAAGGCTTTTACTATAGGTTAATGATTAGAATGAGGGTCAGAGAGAGAGGAATTCTGCATTTGTAATTGCTGTAGCTGAAATGCTTCCACAGCATCTGAATTCTGACTAGATTTACATCTTTGAGCAAAGCTGAGGGCGTTTAGAGGCTTCGACAAATTACTAGAAAATTTATTTTCCACGGACTCAGTTTCTCCCACAGTCCTGATCTTACATCACCGGAGCAATTTATGTGGAAAGTTAAAAGAATCATTACCAAAAGAGTAATAGTTATGGAAGAATATCTAAGAGTGGGAGAGTACTTTGGCCAGAGGCAACGCTCCCTCGGGGCTCCTCCTTGAGATGCCACGTCAGTCATGCGTGGGGGCACACACAGACATCAAGGAAAGTGGGCCGTGGCAGTGGTGCAGGTTTGTAATCCCAGTACTTGAGAGGCTGAGACAGGAGGATTAGTTTGTGGACAGCCTCAGCTACTTAGTGAGGCCCAAACTCTGTGAGACCCTGTTTCAAGATAAAGAAGAGAGAGAGAGAGAGAGAGAGAGAGAGAGAGAGAGAGAGAGAGAGAGAGAGAGAAAGAGCTGGGGGTGTAGCACAGAGGTAGAATGCCCCTGGGTTCAATCCCCAGTAATGAAAAAAAATCATAAGGTTTAAAGACTAACAAGGTACTCACAACTGATTTATGCTTAAACAGGAAAAAAATTTTTTTTTGAATTTTAAATATCAAGTGATTGACATGGGATCTTATTTTTTTTTCTTTTTCTTTTTCTCTTTCTTTCTTTTTTTTGTGGTGGTACTAGGGATTGAACCCAGGGATATGCTACCTCCAAACTACATTTCCAGCCCTGTGTGCTTTTGTATTTTGAAATAGGGCCTCACTAAGTTGCTGAGGCTGGCAGCAAACTTGCAATCCTCCTGTCTCAGCCTCCCAAGTACTGAGATTACTGTTGTGGGCCACCACGCCCAGCTAGAATTTTATTTTCAAAGAAGCATCCCTGTGAACCAGAACATTTCTTCCTAGGAAAAACAGAAGCACAGTTAACTTAATTCTGGGCATGATTCATCTCCTCTGAGAGGCAAGAGGAACTACGTCCTGCATTTGGGGAGTATACACCTTTGCTGTTCTTAAATAATCTTTGCTTATACTTTGCTTTTTGCACATCCTGCAATTCTCTCAATGGTATAAATCAAAAACAGACTGGGGCCAAGTTGGGGTCCCAGTGCCGAATGGGGAAACCTCCTTGGTTGCCTTTCCAGTAACATTATGATCTCTTTTAACTTCTTTTTTTTTTTTTTTGAGGGAAAGCCGAGTACTGGGGATTGACCTAGGGGAATATACCTCCAAGCTATACCCCAGACCTTTTTATTCTATTTTTTATTTATTTATTTTTACTGAACTGGGGATTAAACCTAGGAGCATTTTACCTCCAGCACTATTCCTCAGAGATATATTTCCAGCCCTTTTATTTTATTTTGAGACTTACTGAGTTGCCCAAGATGGCCTCAGATGTGTCATCCTCCTGCCTTAGTCTCCCTTCTAGCTGGAGTTACAGTACTGTGCCACCATGCCCTCCCTGCTCTGATGAGACCCCTCTCCCCGGCTCACAGGCAGCTGCCATCTCTGTGTCCTCACATGGACTTTCTTGTCCATAAATGGGAAAAAGAGATTTCTCTTACCTCTTATAAAGAAACCAGCCCTCTGTCAGATGAGTCTAACCCTTATTGAGATCAGTGGGTTTTCTGAGAAAGAGAAAAATAGACCCTCACTAGATGGAGATGACTGGTTTTATTTGTCCCATTAGTACAAGAACAAACCCTCCAGCATGTGCTTGCACCAAATCAACTGGAACAAAAGAAAATTTCAAAGTCACTAGGGGAGCCGGGCATGGTGGCACATGCTTGTAATCCCAGCATTCGGGAGGCTGAGACAGGAGGTTCGTGGACAGCCTCGGCTACTTAGTGAGGCCTTTTGCAACTCAGTGAGACGCTGTTTCAAAATAAAGGGCGAGGCATGGTGGCGCACGCTTGTAATCCCAGCATTCCGGAGGCTGAGACCAGAGGATCGTGGTTTGCTTACAGCCTCAGCTACTTAGTGAGGCCCTCTGCAACTCAGCGAGACCCGGTGAAACAGGGGTTCTTGAGAAGAAACCTGGAGTTTTATCAAAGATGAAACGGAGTTTCTTGAGAAGAAACTCGGCATTTCCTTACTGGGTTCTTGTCTATGGTGAGCGAAGAATGACACCCGCAGACCGCAGGAAGGGGAGTAAATGGTTTATTGGAAGCAGCAGGGAATAGGGAAAAGTGGCCAAACGACCCAAAGGGGCTGTTGGGGCACTGGTGTCCAGTAGCTGTCTTCAGGTCACTACCTGAGTGTCGCCCGAGCCAAGTGCCATCAGTTACAAACTACTGTCTCCCAGGGTCCACGAGATCTGCCAGAAAAGAGGTACAGGTCACCCCTAGGGGCCCTGGTCGGCCTTGATGTCCAGCAGAGGCCTTCAGCTCACTACCCGAGAGCAGCCCGGGCCACGTGCCGTCCGTTACATTCCACCTTCTCTCAAGGCTAACATGACCTGCGAGAGAGAGAGAGAGAAAAGCTCCCCAAAGGGGAGGGGGTCCCTGAGAGGGAAAAAACCCAATTTGGTGGCTGCGCTAGGGGTTTTGCCAGATATCTGCATGTCCTCTGTTTGGTTGTGGTGATTTTGGGATCCTGGGAATTCTGGGAAGCAACTCTCAGAATTTGCATAGGGTATTTGCAAGTCCTTTGAAGGGTCTCCTTTCAGAAGTGTCAGACTTGCTCCAGTGATGTCTCCTGGGTGTGTTGATTAGCAAACCAATGACTTTGTGAAGCTTTGATCCTTCTTATCTCTGAACCTTGGCCCCTTGCCCCTCAGGAAATTAGGGTTTTTTCTACCTAATTTCCTGAGGGGCGAGGGGCCTTTCTATCTCCTCACTGGTTTCAAAATAAAAGAATAAAAATTAGGGCAGGGGGTGTAGCTTGAAGGTCAAATGTCCCTGTGTTCCATCCCCAGACCCGCAAAAAAAAGAATAAAAAACAGGGCTGGGGGTGTTGGACCTGTCGGCCCCCAGGAAGCACACCCCCCCCCCCCAGTAATCACTCACAGGCAGAAGTCGATGCAATTTGCAAGAGGTTTTATTATGTCCAGCGCTGGGGTCGCCTCTCAAGTTGAGGAATCGACCCTTAGCAACAGATGTGGGCAGTTTTTATACACTTTAATTACAGAGGCGCGGTTACCATTAGGTGTTTTATTATCATTGGTTCTTTTTTTTTTTTTTTTTGGTGGTACTGGGGTTCCTGGAAGCCCTTCTACCTCCGGGCTACGCTCCCAGACCTATTTTATCATTTTTGAAACAGGGTCTCTTACGCCAGCACGGCTGGCTTTGAACCTGCGCGATCCTCCTGTCTCTGCCTCCCAAGCGTGGGGATTACAAGCGTGCGCCACCACGCCCGGCTTCTTTGGTTCTTATTTTTAACCTGTCTCAGGATTGGGTGGTTTGGCCAGAGATATCATTTTTTAGCTCTAATGACAGTTTGTGGTAACCAAGGTCCTGTTATTCTGGTGAGTGGAAAGTCCCTGAATTGTTACTTTTGTCTTCTACAAATGGTTGATGGAGAGCTAGTTCCTGGAACACAGGGAAGTAAAGTCCTAGTAACGGCAAGTCCCAGTACCTGCAAACAGGGGCACTGGGGCGGAAAGTTCCGAATGTCGAGGTGGTTGGGGTACTGGGGTCCTACAGGGGGTGTAGCTCAGAGGTAGAATGCGTCTGGGTTTCAACCCCAGTACTGAAAAATAAATAGATAAATACATAAATAAATATAAAAAATAAAGCCAGGCGTGGTGGTGCACGCTTGTAATCCCTGTACTTGGGAGGTAGAGACATGAGGATCATGCAGGTTCAAAGCCAGCCTCGCTGGCTTAAGAGACCCTGTTTCCAAATAAAAATATAAAATAGGTCTGGGAGTGTAGCCCGGAGGTAAAAGGGTTCCATCACCAGTGACACAAAAAATAAAATAAAATAAAATAAAAAAGTCACCAGGGATCCTGGGAATGGTGGCATACGCTTGTAATCCCAGCATTTGTTTTTTTTTTTGTTTTGTTTTTTGTTTTGGTGGTACTGGGGTTCCTGGAAGCCCTTCTATCTCCGGACTACACTCCCAGACCTATTTTTACATTTTTTTTTTTTTTTTTTTTGGAAACAGGGTCTCCTAAGCCAGCGCGCGCCGCTGTCTTCGAACCTGCGCGGGGATTACAAGCATGTGCCACCACGCCCGGCGTTAATCCCAGCATTTGTGAGGCTGAGACCGGAGGATCACGGTTCCCGGACACCCTCCGCTGGGGGTGTAGCTCAGAGGTACAATGCCCCTGGGTTCTGTGCCAGTATTGGGAAGAGGCATCAAAATGTATTAAGGTGCTGGTATTGGAAAATTGCTTTGATAATTTCCAAAGTGTAAAATCTAGTCAGAGCCTAGGTGCTGTGCAGGCACTCAGGCAGGGAGAGGGCTGCAGCGACTACAATGCAGAGGTCCTCTCTGTCTTTGCCCTTCATTCTAATCATTAACCTATAGTAAAAGCCTTGGAGTCAACTGAAGCCTTTAGCTCTAAAACTACAAAAGAGGCAACCGGTGCCTCTGTTTACCTCCTCTCCTCTGTGATCCAGCTTGGGCGAAGGAAAGGTAAACTTTGTGTGCGGCTTCAGAGCACCCTAGTTGATGAGCAACTAATACTGCCCAATACAATAGAGCCGAGGGCCAGGTAGATTCTTGACCCTTGCACTTAGGAAGTGCACTGTCCTGGAGACAAAGAGGCACCACCTGGCTAGGGAATAAGTAACTAGCCCATTGCCTTGGTAACGCTGATGAGAAAGATACCAATACAAAATCTATTAAGGGTTGGGGTCCCCAAAAGGGGCCGGAGTTCCATTTTCGGGCTCCCCAGCATGAGGGTCAGCATGCTGCTTTTTCTTTCTCTTCTCTAATTCTTACTGCTCTATTTCCTAATTTTGTAATAAAGATTTGTTAAAGCTGCACTGAGCTGCCTGTTAGTTTTAATTTTAATTTTCTATTGAACCAACCTTATTTGAATAAGAAAAAGAACCCCACCATTTCAAACCGTAACAGGTTCCATCTTCAGTACTGAAAAGAAAAAAAAAGTAAAAAAAATCTTCAGGGCCAGGCATGGTGGTGCTTGCTATTAATCCCAATATTTGGGAGACTGAGACAGGAGAATCCGGGTTCGTAGCCAGCCTCAGCTACTTAGTGAGGCCCTCCGCAACTTAGTGAGACCCTGTTTCAAAATTAAAAAGAAGCCGGGCGTGGGGTTGCATGCTTGGGAGGCGGAGATAGGGGGATCAGGCAGGTTCAAAGCCAGCCTCAGCTACTTAGTGAGACTCTCCACAACTTAGTGAGACCCTGTTTTCAAATAAAATATAAAATAGGTCTGGGAGTGTAGCCCAGAGGTAGAAAGCCTCTGGGTTCCACCCCCAGTACCACCAAAAAAAAAAAAAAAAAGCAGGGCTGGGGATGTAACTTGGAGATAGAATGCCCCTGGATTCGATCCCCAGTTCTGGTAAAAAAATAAATAAATAAAAATTAAAAAATAGTTGCTGTTCTGCAACACAGTGAGACCCTGTTTCACTGTTTCATTCCTGCTTCAAAATAAAGAATAGAAAATAAAGCTGAGATGTAGCCGGAAAGTAGAATGCTCCTGAGTTCCAAACCCAGTACCTGGAGGAAAAAAAAAAAAAAAAAAAAAAAAAATATATATATATATATATGACTGGGAGTGTAGCTCAGAGGTAGAATGCCCCTGTGTTCAATCCCTAGTATGAGAAAAAAAAATTTTTAAAGTTGCCAGGTTTAAAGACTTATATAAGGTACCCACAACTGATTTATGTCTAGCATGTTTAACCAGGAAAAAACATTCTGAATCCTAAACATCAAGTAATTGACATGGGTTTCGGTTTTCAAAGAAGCACCCCTGGGAACCAGAACATTTCTTCCCATAAAACATAAACATAATCAGCCTAATCCTGGGTGTCACTCATCTCCTCTGAGAGGCGAGAGGCCCCACACCCTGGCTTTGGGTGTCCTAAATTACTCTTTGCTTATGCTTTGCTTTAGACAGTTTCTAGAATTCTTTCCCAGTGGCATAAATCAAGAACTGGCCCACCATGATGGCACATGCTTGTAATCCCAGTATTTGAGAGGCTGAAACAGGAGGATCGCAGGTTTGTGGCCAGCCTCAGCAACTTCAGCCCTCCATAATTTAGTGAGACCTTGTTTCCAAAATAAGCAATTAAGCCTAGTGTGAGGCACACCAGCCGACCCGGCTATTCGGGGCTCCCTCTGATGTGCCCTGAACATTTTTCTTACATAGTATGTTGTCGTGAGTTCCTTAGCATGTGGGGCAGGAGCAGTCTACTTTGGGGGAGATTTCTTCAAAAGTTCAAGGTGGATTGGATTGGATCTGTCTGCCTCTCTCAAATACTGGCTGCCTCCGCTGCCGCCATCTTGGTTCTCTCCAGAACACTTTTCTTACGTAGTATGTTATCCAGAATTTCTGGGCAGGAACAGTCTACTTTCAGGGTGCCAGGGCCCGTGAGGCCGGGATCAGAGCCTGCTGAGCGGCGAGGCCGGGACCGTGGCCTGCTGCACAGCAAAGGAATCGTGCAGTCAGCACTGGAAGCTGCCGCTGCCTCACCCCATCTCTCAGCAGATCGCCAGATCCAAGTGACCTCTATTAAAAAATTGGGTGTGAGTGGATCATCTCATCAAAGTCACTCACCTTCTGGCTGTCATGATTTCAGCAAATGGGAAATAGTGTGGAAAATAAAAGTAGGACTTCCAAGGAAGAGATAAACTGTAATTGATCGGGTGTGGAGAAGTAGAAACTAATACATGATTGGTGGGTTTGCAAATTAATGCAGCCACTTTGAAAAACAGCATGGAAGATCCTCAGAGGAATGAAAATGAACTTACCATATGACCTAGCAATAATACCGATGGGTACCTAACCACAAAAATGAAAACCAAACTACCAAACCAATGCACGAGTATCTATGTTCTTAGATGCGCAATTCATCATTCCCAAACTATGGAACCAGCCAAAAGGTCCATCAACATATGAATGGATTACAAAACTGTGGGATATATACACAATGGCATTTCATCCAGCCACAAAGGAGAACAAAACTAGGGCATCTACAGGGAAATGTCACAAAAAATAAGAAATCAGATGCTTTCCCTTTCCCTAATATGCTAAAACTAGGGAGTAAAGGGTAATAGTAGGAACTCTAGTTGAAGAAGGGGACCTATAGAGGAGCAGTTAAAGTGACCTATCTGAGGGGACTGTGAAGGGTACGAGACTCACCCCTCAACCCAAATAACGAAGGACTCACAAGAGATGTAAAATCAAGCAGAGTTTATTGTGCTGCAGCTCTTTCCCGGCAAGCCAGGGGTCAAAACCCAGATGTCACTCACCAAACACCTCACAGGGGATTACAGGCTACCAGAGAGTGGCCCTGGCCAAGCCGCAGCCCCTTTAGTAGGCGAGGGAGTTTGGTCGAGGGTTGACCCCGAGCTCCCTGAGGGCTCTGAATTTATAGCCAGCGTAGGAGGTGGTTGCATCAGAATGGGGGGTGGCTACATACGTCAGAGCCCGCCAAGAATAGGCTACATCCAATTAGAAAACTTTGTAAACAGGTACAGCCAATAATTTTAAAAACAAGCACACACACACTAGAATCATAGCAAATGGTTTTACAGGACAGCCTTTCTTTTTTTTTTTTTTTTTGTGGTACTGGGGTTCCTGGAAGCCCTTCTACCTCGGGGCTACACTCCCAGACCTATTTTTACATTTTTATTTGGAAACAGGGTCTCCTAAGCCAGCGCACGTGGCTGGCTTCGAACCTGCGCGATCCTCCTGTCTCTGCCTCCCAAGCGCGGGGATTACAAGCGTGCGCCACCACGCCCGGCACAGGACAGCCTTTCTACATCACTGCCCACCAAGGTGTGGCTATCTCTCTTAGGCTCGGTTACTATGGTAACCTTTAGCTTGACCCACGAAGGCCAGGTGTTTTCTTATAGATTAGACTGTAGCGGGCTTAAAACTCACCTCCAAGAAGAGTAGCTTTACTCTCTATACCACTTTATAATATTTTAAAAATATTTCAAACTTTAAAGAAACATCAAAACAAGAATCTCAAAAGACAAATCTAACCTTACGATAATTTCTAACAGCAAACCAGGTTTTTAGATTAAAACAACTTTTAGCATTAAAGCTTTTAGCATTAAAGCAAATGGGGCCTAAGCAGGATTACAGAAGCAAGGACCGGAGCAAGCAGTTACGAAAGCAGGAACTCACACGTTTTTACCCGTACCTAATTCTATATTAGGAAGCAGGTTTACAGAAGCCAAAAGCAAGCAGATCACTTAGTAAGACAGGAACTTGTCAATCAACTAAAATCCTACCAGTCGCTGCCTTCTATATGTAATTACGATCTCAGCCTTATTCTATCTTAAATATAACTCTATATGCTATCACCTTATTTTATGTTCTTAGCTCTATATCCTAATCTCTATGTCTTAATTCTATGTCCTATTAAATCCTATGTTCTACTTTCTTATTCCTAATAGGGGAAAGGGCTTCCTTAGCTAAAACCTCATGCTGAGGAGGAAACTCTATCCATCGCCCCCCTACAACTGGAGGGGGGAAGATGGAAACTCTTTAAAGCACATGATGTACTTAAACAAACATATTAAAGTCAAAGCCGGGTGTGGTGGCGCAAGCTTGTAATCCCAGCATTTGGGAGGCTGAGACAGGAGGATCTGGGTTCAAGGACAGCCTCAGCTACTTAGTAAAGCCCTTTGCAACTCAGTAAGACCCTGGTTGGTTTTTTTTTGTTTTGTTTTTGTTTTTGTTTTTGTTTTTTTGGTGGCACTGGGGTTCCTGGAAGCCCTTCTACCTCTGGGCTACATTCCCAGACCTATTTTATATATATTTTTTTAATTTGGAGACAGGGTCTCTTAAGCCAGCGAGGTTGGCTCCAAACCAGCACGATCCTCCTGTCTCCGCCTCCCAAGCGCAGGGATTACAAGCGTGCACCACCATGCCCAGCGTGAGACCCTGTTTCAAATAAAGAATAAAAAATAGGGCCGGGTGTGGTGGCGCACGCTTGTAATCCCAGCATTCAGGAGGCTGAGACTGGAGGATCACAGTTTAGGGACAGCCTCAGCTACTTAGTGAGGCCCTCTGCAACTTAGTGAGACCCTGTTTCAAAATAAAGAATAAAATATAGGGCAGGGGGTGTAGTTCGGAGGTCGAATGCCCCTGGGTTCCATCCCCAGACCCGCAAAAACAAACAAACAAAAAATAGGGCTGAGGTGTAGCTTGGAGATAGAAGGCCCCTGGGTTCCATCCCCAGTAACACACACACACACACACACACACACACACACACACACACCCACAGCCATATCTCCAAATACAGTCACATTGGGTGTTGGAACTTTGGAAAGAGGTCTCACTAAGTTGTTAAGAGCCTCATTAAGTAGCTGAGGCTGGCTTCGAACCTGCTCAATCCTGTCCCAGCCTCCCAAGTACTGGAATTACAAGTGAGCACCACTACCCCGGGCCAGAGAGTTGCAACTTGAACAGAAAAATTCTAAGGAAGCTGGCCGTGGTGGCTCACGCTTGTAATCCCAGCATTTGGGAGGCTGAGACCGGAGGATCATGGTTCGTGGACAGCCTCAGCTACTTAGTGAGGCCCTGTTTCAAAATAAAGAATTTAAAAAATAGGGCAGGGACTGTAGCTTGGAGGTTGAATGCACCTGGGGTCCATCCCCAGACCAGCAAAAGGAAAAAAAAAAATTCTAGGGGAACAGAAGTCAGTTAAACCCTGAGTCTGTTCAATGAGCAGCAAGCAGCTAATTTCTAAGACAAAAGGGCCTTTGTAAACCAAGTGTGGTGACACATGCCTGTTGTCCTCATACTTGGGAAGCTGAGACAAGGAGGATCACAGGCTCATGAACAGCCTCGGCAACTTGGTGAGACCCTCCGCAATTTAGTGAGACCATGTTTTAAAATAAAAGAATAAAATTGGGCTGGGCGTGTAGCTCAGAGGTAGGATGCCCCTGGGTTCATCCCCAGTCCCGCCACACACACAGAAAAAAAGGGTCTTTGTGAACATGGCTGGCAGACAGTGGCACTCACTAGAGAGAGCAGGGCCTGAGATGATGAGGTTTAGAGGAGACGGAATTGGCTGCAGTGTCCCTGCAAGGGAGAAACAGCCAGAGAACACTGAAGCCCCAGGGCAGCGTGTTCTAGGGATGCCTTCAGCTAGAACTGAAAACAATCCAAACCTTGACAACACGCACGCCAAAGAGAACATGAACGCTGCTAAAACTAAGGAAGCCGATTGGCCCGTGTTGCTAGAAGTTCAAAGGCAGAATGGACTTGTGCATGGGCTGATCAAACGGCTGAGTCTTCTCGTCAGAGCACCGAGATCTAGCCACAGTGTTGGCTTCTTCCAAGAGAGAGTGCTTTAATGATTTTAGGCTAGCTGACTAGAGCAATGGCAATGTCCTCTACTGTTGTAGCTAAGGGACTACCAAGCAAATCTATGTTGAAATAAGACTAGCTGATCCAGCCACTACTTGAATGTGTGTGTGTGTGTGTGTGTGTGTGTGTGTGTGTGTGTGTGTGTGTGTGTTGCTGGGGATTGAACCCAGAGGCATTTTACCTCTGAGGTATTCCCCTAGACCTTTTTAAATATATTATATATATATATATATATATATATATATATATATATATTTTTTTTTTTTTGTGGTACTGGGGTTCCTAGAAGCCCTTCTACCTCCGGGCTACACTCCCAGACCTCTTTTTACATTTTATATTTGGAAACAGGGTCTCCTAAGCCAGCGCGCGCGGCTGGCTTCGAACCTGTGCCATCCTCCTGTCTCTGCCTCCCAAGCACGGGGATTACAAGCGTGCGCCACCATGCCCGGCTTATATATTAATTTTTATATTATTTGATTTTCACTAAGTTGAGACCGGCCTTGAACCTGTGGCCTTCCTGTCTCAGCCTCCCAAGTACTGAGATTACAAGTGTGCACCATCATGCCAGGCTCACCATTTGAGTTATTAGGAACCAATGCTATATTTAAAATAAGAGCTATACAGCCGGGCGTGGTGGCGCACACCTGTAATACCAGTACTTGGGAGGCTGAGAAGGAAGAACTTAGGCTCAAAGCCAGCCCTAACAATTTAGTGGCACCGTCAGCAACTTAGGGAGACCTGTTTCCAAATGAGAAATAAAATAGGGCTGGGGATAGCCAGGCGTGGTGGCACATACTTGTAATCCCAGCATTCGGGAGGCTGAGACCTGGAGGATCGCGATTCGCGGACAGCCTCAGCTACTTAGAGAGGCCCTTTGCAACTCAGTGAGACCCGGTTTCAAAATAAAGAATAAAAAATAGGGCAGGGGGTGTAGCTCGGAGGTCAAATGCCCCTGGGTTCCATCCTCAGACCCGCAAAAAAAAATTATATATATATATAATTTATTTATAGATTTTTTTATATTATTAGATTATCACCAAATTGCTGAGACTGGCCTCCAACCTGTGGCCTTCCTGTCTCAGCCTCCCAAGTACTGAGATTACAAGTGTGTAGCATCATGCCAGGCTCACCATTAGAGTTATTAGGAGCCAATGCTATGTTTAACTAAGAGCTAGCTGGGCATGGTGGTGCAAGCTTGTAATCCCAGCATCTGGGAGGTTGAGACGGAAAGAGTATGGTTTGTGTCCAGCCTCAGCTACTTAGTGAGGCCCTCTGCAACTCAGTGAGACCTGTTTCAAAAAAAGAATAAAAAATAGAGCAGAGGATGTAACTCAGAGGCTAAATGCATTACTATCAACTAGTAAAAATTGTGTTTTTCACCAGGTATGGTGGCACATGCTTGTAATCCCAGAATTTGGGAGGCTGAGACAGGAGGAATGTGGTTCGCAGACAGCCTCAGCTACTACTTAGTGAGGCCCTTTGCAACTCAGTGAGACCCTGTTTCAAAATAAAGAATAAAAAATAGGGCTGGGGGTGTGGCTTGGAGGTAGAATGCCCCTGGGTTCCATCCCCAGTACTGCAAAAAAAAAAAAAAATATCGTGTTTTTGTTTTTTGTCTTTTTTTGGTGGTACTAGTGAACCTAGGGGCAGTATACTTCTGTACCTCCAAATTACACCTTCATCCCTTTTTTTTTTTGTTTTGGAAACAGGGTCTTGTTAGGTTGTTGCCTTGAACCTGTGATCTTCCTGTCTCAGCCTTCCAAGTACCTGGGATAACAGGCAGATGCCACCACACCTGGCTAATAAAAGTCTTTGAGGGTAAATTTTAATAAATCAGATTTGGCATTTCCTTTAGTCTGGGAAGGGAGTTGGGATGAGCAGAGATCTAAGGATTCTCATTTCCACGCAGGGATCGGTGTCCATTTGAAAAGTGTTTTTTTTTTTTTTTTTTTTTTTTTTTTTAGGTGGTGATGGGGATGGAGTCCAGGGGCATTCTACCTCCAAGCTACATCCCCAGCCCTATTTTTTATCTTTACTTTGAAGCAGGGTCTCACTAAATCACGTAAGGCCTCACCAAGTAGCTGAGGCTGACCGCGAACCTGTGATCCTCCTGTCTCAGCCTCCCAAGTAGTGGGGTTACAAGTGTGCTCCACCATGCCCTGGTGAAAAATGTTAATTCTGTTTCTGTGTAGAAGCCTTTGTACAGGCATTCCCCAGCGCCCTTTCGCTGTCTGGCAAGACTAAGGAACTGGTGATAGGGAAAGACACCCAAAAGTGGGGTTGCAATCATTCTAGGGTCTCCCAGTTCAGCCCCTGATCTATTTTTCTCTTCTTTGGGAAAGTGCTGGCCGACTCACGGAGTGTTTGAAACCTGACCAATGGGAGGCCTAGGTTCTTTATTTGAAAAAGGGTACCCTCAATTCACCAGAAGAGCCCTCAATCAGCAGGGGTGGCCAGGGAGCTCCTTCCGTGGAGCTTTCTCTAGCCCCGCCCCCTTGTTCTGCTTCCAGCCACGCCCCTTTCCATCAACGCGGGAGCGAGTTCGACCTCTGGACCGCCTTTGCGCCTGCGCAGCGGGCCTGCGGCTAGAGCCGCGGGGCAACTTGGCTCGCGCGCGGGGCGGCCAGTGCGCCTGCGCGCGGGGCCCCGGGCGGGCGATGCTGAGCGGACTCTGCGCCGGGGCTCAGCTGTCAGTGCGTCTGCGCGCGGGCCGGGCGCCGCGGTTCCTGACCGAGCTCCGCGGCGCGCCGAGGGTAGCCATGCGGAGAGCGGACCCTGAGCAGCCCTGTAAGCGGCCGCGATGCGATGGCAGCCCGAGAACCCCGCCAAACACGCCTTCCGCGGCGGAGGACAGAACCCCGGGCCGGGAGCTGCATCCCGACCGTCAGACCTGGGGCCCCGAGCAGGTGTGCGCCTTCCTGGAGCGCGGCGGCTTCCGAGAGCCCGAGCTGCTGCAGAGCTTCCGAGGTGGCTGGCGGGCTGGCGGGCTGGGAGGGCGCCGGGGAGGGCCCGGACGGGACCTGCGGCCGAGGAGGGCCCTCGGCCGGGCGCGGAGGCGCCCCGAGGGGAGCGACGGCCGGGGCGCGGAGCCCTGGGAGAGGGGCCCGGGGCGGGAAGGGGGCCCGGGGCGGGAGGCGCCCGGAGGGGTGGGCCTGTGGCGGGGCCCGAGGCGGAGGAAGGAGAAATGGGGGCTGGGGCTGGAGATCCGTAGGGAGAAGCAGGCGCTGGGGATGGTGAACCTGGGAGGAATAAGTTGTCGATTTGGATGTTACCGTGGTGCGTTTCTGGAGGAACTTAGCACCCCAGCGCCGGACAGGAGAGAGTTGGATCCTGCCCCTCACGCCATCACTTTTGCCCGTGCGCATGTGGTGTGGATTCTAGGGAATGAACCCACTGCTATTCACCACCGACCTGCATCCCCATCGTGTGTGTGTGTGTGTGTGTGTGCTGGGGATTGAACCCAGGCGCATTCCACCTCTGAGCTCTACACCCCCAGTCCTATTTTATTTTTTACTTTAAAACAGGGTTTCTTTAAGTTGCAGAGAACCTCTATAAATTCCTGAGGCTGGCTGTGAACCTGTGATGCTACTGTCTCAGCCTCCCAAGTACTGGGTTTACAGGTGTATGCCACCATCCAGCTCCCAGACCTTTTTATTTATTTATACTGGCAGTGGTGATTGTACCCAGGGGCATTCTGCCTCTGAAGCCACAACCACAGCCCTTTTTATTATGTTTTATTTTGAAATAGGGTCTCGCTAAAATGCTGAGGATCTTGAGGAGTTGCAGAAGCAGGCCTTGAACTTGTGATCCTCCTGTCTCAGCCTTCCAAGTATAGGGATTACAGGAATGAGCCACTGCCCTCGGCTTCTTTTTATTTATTTATTTATTTTTTTAACTTTTATTTTTATTGGTGCACTGTATTCATACATCATAGTAGGATACATACTTTTGTAGACATACATGCACACTTTTCCCAGTCAGCCCCCACCCAATCCCCACCCCATTCTCTCCCTATCCCTCCCTCCCATGCTTGGCTTAGTAGTTGACATCTAGTATTATGGCAATTTATCTAAAATTAAAAATGATAATCTCACATAACAGTTTCATTTGTCTGATACCAAGCTTTTGATGACTTAAAGATAATATTTCAATATTTCTTTTTGCTTTCTTTCTTACCAGAGAATATTTTTTTTCTATATTTTAGGTGAAACTATCATATATTTATATATTTATTTTTCAGAAAAAAATCTATCCTAATATGGAATATGGACTCTAGGTACCCAAAACGATCTTGAAAAAGAACAAAGCTAGAAGATATATATTTTCTGATTTCAAACCATATAAAGCTACAATAATTGAAACAGTGTAGTACTATTCTAAAGGCAGATATATAAACCATTGGAGTTAAATAAAAGCCTAGAGCTAAATTCTTCCCTATATTGTCAAGTTATTTTTGACAAGGTTTCCACGAACATTTGGTGGTGGAAATATTAATCTTTTAACTAAATATTGTTAAAAAAATAATTACATGGAAAAGAATAAAATTGGACCCTTACCTAATCCCATATACAAATATTAACTCAAAATAGATAATAGACCTAAATATAAATCTTAAGACTATAAACTTTTAGGAGAAAATCTGGGTCATTAAACCTCACAACATTGAAATTGGCAGTGATTTCTTGGTTATGATTTCAAAGGCACAGGCAACAGAGGAGTATACAAACTCCCTAAAAAAAATTGTATATCCAAAGACAATGTAAACAGAGTTAACAGTTACTAATAGAATGGGATAAAATATTTCCAAATGCTATATCTGAAGGTGTATTAATATTCCAACTAGGAATCCTAGAAATTAACAACAATAAAGGCAAACAATACCCTTTAGAGATAGGTAAAAGACTAACATAAATAATGAATCTCCACAGATAACCAATCTTAGTTGTTTGTTGGATGGAAAATCTTGTTTCTCTAGTTCTGGAGTGTGTTACCTATTTCTTCTTTGTAGTTAATCTCTTTGAGTATTTTCTCTAGTGCTGGTTTTGAAGACATAAATTCCTTCAGTTTCTGTTTGTCATGGAAGCTTCTTATTTCTCCATCTAATTTGATAGAAAGTTTTGCTGGGTAGGACATTTTTGGCTGGAAGTTGTTTTCTTTCAGAGTTTGGAATATGTTACTCCAAGCCCTTCTGGCTCTCATAACTTGGTTTGGGAAGTCTGGAGTGATTCTAATTGGTTTGTCTCTGAATGTCACTTGGCCCTTTGCTTTTGTTGCCTTTAAGATCCTCTGCTTGGCTTCCACATTGGTCATTTTGACAATTATGTGGCGTGGGGACCCTCTTCTCCGATCCTGTCTAAAGGGAGTTCTATAAGTTTCCTGGACCTGTGTATCGACCTCTTGCTCTATGTCTGGAAAATTTTCTGCTATTACTTCCTTGAAGAGATTGTTGATCCCTTTGGTTTCACTTTCTTTTCCCTCCTCTATTCCAATTATTCTTAGGTTAGCTCTCTTAAAATGGGCCCATATTTCTTCAATATCAGATTCCTGCTGTCGGATATTTTTTTCTAGATTAGAAACTATGTGTTCATTTTTGGATTGCTCATCTTCTAAGAGCGAGATTCTCTTCTCCATGTGTTCTAATCGGTTGTTTATGCTTTGAATTGAGGCCTTTACTTCATTAATTGCATCCTTTATCTCTTTTTGGCTCTCTCTGAGTTCTTTTCGAAGCACCTCTATTATTTCTACAGTTATTTTCCTGATTTGATCTTCTAGAAATCTCTGATTTTCAGTTTTATCGGGTTCTGATGTTGTGGGGTTGTGGGCATTTATTGCTCCAGTATTATTCCTCTTTCCCATGATTTTGGATGTTTGTGCCTTCTCTGGGTTCTTCCCTTGGGTCACTATGACTTCACTTAAGGTGCTCTGGATCTCGAGTCAGTAGTATCTCAGACTCCTTTACTGGGTTGTATCACAGAGTCTCCGACCCAGAGAGTCGATAGAGGCTGCTTTAGACTGTGGGGGGTGCCAGGTTGCACGTTCTCCTATGGTGTGATATCTCTTCTTTTTATTTTTTATTTTGATACTTGGGTCTCGCTAAATTGCTTAGATTGGCCTCCAACTCGCGATCTCCCTGCCTTAGTCTCAGGAGTGGTTGGGATTGCAGGTCGTGCCCCTCAGCCTGCTCCAGGTCGCCCTTTTTGCCAGAGACCTTGGTCTGAGGCTTGCTGTCATTCAGGCTCAGGAGACCCGTCTCTGCTAACCGCAAGTTCTTGAACACTTGCCACATGAGAGTTTCTGATGCTTTTAAGTTTCTTTCCACATCCCTCCTCTACCCCCTGCCCCCAACTGGGGATTTCCTAAGGTGGAGGGACCTTGTTTTCGAATCTCTATCATAGCAACCAGCCGGGTGGGGTTCAGTGTTGACTGTATTTGCAAAACTTGGTAATGATTATGTTTTGCTTTTTTTTTTTTTTTTTTTTTTGTGGTACTGGAGATGGAACCCAGGGCATTCTATATCTGAGCTACATTCCCCCAGCTCTATTTTATATTATTATGGTTTGTTTTGAATAGGATACCACTAAATTGCAGAAGGCCTCACTAAATTGCTGAGGCTCCCGGGGACTCTGCATTCCTCCTGTGTCGGCCTCCCAAGTACTGGGATCACAGGCTGGTAAACCACCACACCCCGTTTACATTTTGCTTTTGTAAGCAATTCCCCATTCTGGAGTGGTTGGGATTACAGGGGTAATCTGAACACTGGGGTTGTTCAATTGACACTTAATCCCAGCATACCCCAGCTTGGCCACACATGGGGAAGTGCATAAGCCAAGAGTGTTAAGGAACCGTATCTGTTCATATTGCATCTATGCAACGTTTTGTGGTGGGTGTGAAGCTTAAGCCCTGCCTCATTCTCTGAGGTGTTCAGCAGGAAGGCAATTTCTAGGTGGTAGTGATTTGCAAATTAAGTAAACTTTTGTAATTTTTGCCTCTCTTGAAGATTGGGGTAGGAGGAAATCTGATGGTTTCAACCTAAAGATGGCTTGAATGTAGAAAATTATACTCTTTTTTTTTTTTCTATTTTTTTTTTTCTCTCCCACTTCAGGGATAGGATTTTTCCTTGACTAGCGACAGGTAGGATGAAGTAGTTTTATATTTTCTAACTACAAAATAGGATTAACTATGTTGTTGGCTCTTGTTTTAGTGGTGTTCTATAGGTTAATTCATCAGCCTCCAGAATGATCTGTGTTCTCTTGAACCCACACTCTATAGCTAACAGATTACATTGTGCACTTTCAGTTGGTAAAAACTGACCAAGGAAGCCAGGCATGGTGGCGCACACTTTTAATCCCTGCACTTGGGAGGCTGAGACAGGAGGATCGCACAGGTTTGAGGCCAGCCTCAGCTACTGTGTGAGGCTCTCAGCAACTCAATGAGACCCTGTTTCCAAATAAAGTATAAAATAAGTCTGGGAGTATAGCCCAGAGATAAAAAAAGCCCCTGGGTTCCACCCCCAGTACCACCAAAAGAACAAACAAACAAAAACAAAAAAAAACCGACCAAGGGTCCAGGTGCAGTGGTACATGCCTGTAACGCCAGTGACTTGGGAGGCTGAGGCAAGAACAATGCAAGTTCAAGGTCAGCCTCAACTTAGTGATACCCTGTCTCAAAATGAAATAAAAGGGCTAGAGATATAGCTCAGTGATGGAGTGTCCTTGTGTTCAATCCCCAGTACAGAAAAACAAAACTAAACTAAAAAAAACAAACCTGACCAAGGGTTCCCACTTGCTCATATCTCACTGTCTTCTTTGTCTTGACCAAACATTAATAAAATTTCTCTCTTTTTTTATGTGTGTTAACTGGGAACTGAATCCAGGGACATACCTCTAAACTACACCCTTACCCCTATTTATTTTTTATTTGGAAACAGGTTGCTGAGAGCCTCGCTAAATTGCCAAGGTTGGCTTTGAACCTGCAATCCACGTGTTCAGCCTCCCAAACATTGGAATTACAGATAGGCACCACCACACTGAGCTTATTTGCAGCTTTCTGAGATTAGGGCTTTCTATTTGTAGTAGTCTTTCTAATTACATCTCTTTAATTTGTTTTTTCCCCCTAGGGATTGAACCCAGGGACATTCTACTGCCAAGCTACATACCCGCCCTTTTTGTTTTTTTGTTTTAAGACAGGGTTGCTGAGAATCTTGCTTAATTGCTGAGGCCGGTCTTGAACCTGCTATTCTTCTGTTTCAGATTCGCAAATACTAAGATTATAGGTGTATACCAGCATGCCTAGCTGATTTGTTTTTATTTGACAAAACCAAACACAAGGTACTAGGTCCCTTTCCTCATAGAATACAGCTTTATAGGAACCCTGAAAAAAATAATAATTATTATTTTTGTGATCCTAGGGATAGAACCCAGGGGCACTGTACCTCTAAGCTACACCCCCCAGCCCTACTTTTTAGTCTTTTTTAAAATTAATTTTGAAACAGGGTCTCATTGAGTTGCAAAGGGCCTTGCTAAGTAGCTGAGGCTGTCTGCAAACCGTGATCCTCTGGTCTCTGCCTCCTGAATGCTGGGATTATGCCCAGCCTACGAGCCCTGAAATTAATTGTTATAATCCATACTTTTTTTCTTTTCTTTTTTGGGTACTGGAGATTGAACCCAGGGACATTCTACTTCTGAGCTATACCCTCAGCCCAATTTATTTTTATTTTTAAACAGGGTCTCCACTAGGTTGATGAGAATCTCACTACTTGCTGAGGTTGTCTTTGAATCTGAGATTCTACTGTCTCATCCTCCCAAGTACTGGGATTACAAGTGTACACCACCACACCTGGCTCTATTTTATTTTTATTTTGAAACAGGATCTTGCTAGGTTGTTGAGACTTTTCTCACTACTTATTGAGGCTGTCCTTGAAGCTGTGATCTTCTTGTCTCTGCCTCCCAAGTACTGGGATTACAGCTGTGCACCACTATGCCTGGAAGAGTATATGGTTTTGGGTGGAGTCCATGCAGGTTGGTGGAGGTCTTGCAGGAAGGGTGGCATGGGAGAGTGGTAGGAAAGAGCCCACCAGGGCCCTCCTCTACTTGCCAGGACAGGCAGAGTCTGGGCTTGGAGCTGGCCCCTGTTGAGATTCATTCACATTTTTTATAGGCTATATTTGTAGGTCCAAAGATGTTAATTAACTTTCCAAAGGTCATGCCACTAGGAAAAAAAAAAAAAAGCAGAACTGAATTTTTTAAGGTTATATCTTTGGACTCCAGAACTATGTTAGTATCTATTCCTTGACAAGCATTCTAATCAAAGACCATTGGAGAATATTACCAAAGTTAGAAAACAGGGACTAAAACTACTCCAATAAAAAATAAGCAAATGAAAGTATAGATCATTGGCAGCCATCCAGTGAACATAAGAAAGGGTGTTCCGTCTCAATAGTAATTTTCAGCCAGGCGTGGTGGCACACGCTTGTTAATCCCAGCATTTTGGAGGCTGAGAAGGGGATAGCGGTTCGCAGAGTCTCGGCTACTATTTTTTTTTTTTTTTTTTTTTTGTGGTACTGGGGTTCCTGGAAGCCCTTCTACCTCTGGGCTATACTCCCAGACCTATTTTTACATTTTTATTTGGAAACAGGGTCTCCTAAACCAGCGCACGCGGCTGGCTTCGAACCTGCGTGATCCTCCTGTCTCTGCCTCCCAAGCGCGGGGATTACAAGCGTGCGCCACCACGCCTGGCCTCAGCTACTATTGATGAGGCCCTTTGCAACTCAGTGAACCTCTGTTTCAAAATAAAGAATAAAAAATGGGTGTAGCTTGGAGGTTGAATGCCCTTGGGTTCCATCCCCAGTAACGCAAAAAAAAAAAAAAAAAAAAAAGATATATATTGTAATCCCAGTGATTTTGTATCTATCTATCTATCTTTTTTTTTTTTTTTTTTTTTTTTTTGCAGGTCTGGGGATGGAACTCAGGGGTATTTGACCTCCAAGCTACACCTCCTGTCCTACTTTTTATTCTTTATTTTGAAACAGGGTCTCACTAAGTTATAGAAGGCCTCACTAAGTAGCAGAAGCTGTCCGAGAACCACAATCCTCTGATCTCAGCCTCCAGAATGCTGGGATTGCAAGTGTGTGCCACCACGCCTGGCTTATATATAGTAATCTTAATATACCAATTTTTAAATTTAGATTAGAAGAGAAGTAGAAGATTGATAATAGGTGAAATGGATTATCCAGTACAGTTCATAGAAGTGTCAGCTGGGTCAACCATGGATAGTTCAGCCATAACATTTGTCTTTTAGGAATTTACAGGTATAATTGGACCAAAAGATGTATTCAAGATGATTTTTTAAAATTTATTTATTTTGCAGTACTAGGGATGGACCCCAGGGGCATTCTACCTCTGAGAGATATCCCCAGCCCTATTTTTTTATTTTTTATTCTTTATTTTGAAACAGGGTCTCACTCTCACTGAGTTGCAAAGGGCCTCACTGAATAGCTGAGGCTGTCCATGAACCGTGACCCTCCTGTCTCAGCCTCCCCAATGCTGGGATTACAAGCGTGCACCACCATGTCATGCCTTCAAGATGATTTTTTTTTTTTTTTTTTTTTTTTTTGCAGGTGTGGGGATGGAACCCAAGGCATTCGACCTCTGAGCTACACATTCCTGCCCTATTTTTAATTAATTTATTTATTTTTGTGGTACTGGGGGTGGAACTCAGGGGCTTTTCTACCTCTGGTCTATACTCCCAGACCTATTTTATATTTTATTTGGAAAGAGGGTCTCACTAAGTTGCTGAGAGCCTCACTCAGTAGCTGAGGCTGGCTTTGAAACTGCGATTCTCCTGTGTCAGCCTCCCAAGCACAGGGATTACAAGCGTGCGCCACCACGCCCGGCTCTTTTTTTTTTTTTTTTTGAAACAGGGCCTCACTAAGTTGCAGAGGGTCTCACTAAGTAGCTGAGGCTGTCTCAGCCTGTCGAATGCTGGGATTACAAGCATACACCACCACGCCCAGCAAGATGATTTTTCTACATAGTAAACACTGAATAAATATTAGACATCATTGTTATTTATTATGATGGTGATGAATGCATATTTAGGTCATTTCTGCTTTTTTTTATTTTGTTATTTACAACCAATGGTTTCCCAACATTGAATGGAAAAATAGGTTATAAAATAGTTTCAGTTCTATAAAGTTACATAATATATTAGATAAATATGTTATCCAAAATGTTAAAAGTGGTTATCAATTAGGATAATTTAAGTAAGTTGATGTTTTATTCTATTTCAAAACAAAGTACTGAACCAGGTGTGGTGGCACACACTTGTAATCCCAGCATTTGGGAGGCTGACACCAGAGGATTGCAGTTCTCAGTGGACAGCCTCAGCTATTTAGTGAGGCCCTCTGCAACTTTGTGAGACTGTTTTAAAATAAAAAATAGGGCTGGGGGTATAGCTCAGAGGTAGAATGCCCCTGAGTTCCATCCCCAGTACTGATAAAAAAAAAAAAAAAAAAAAAAAGGCCGGGCGTGGTGGCGCATGCTTGTAATCCCCGCGCTTAGGAGGCGGAGACAGGAGGATCGCGCAGGTTCGATCGCGCGCTGGCTTAGGAGACCCTGTTTCCAAATAAAAATGTAAAAATAGGTCTGGGAGTGTAGCCCGGAGATAGAAGGGTTTCCAGGAACCCCAGTACCACCAAAAAATAATAATAATAATTTAAAAAAATGAATAAATCATCTCTAGATTACTGATAATACCAAATACAATATAAATGTTGTGCATATAGTTGCTATACTATACTGTTCTAGGAATAATGGCAAGGAAGTCTGTGCATATTCAGTATAGGTAAGATTTTGTTCTACATATTTTTTATCCACATCATAGATATGGAATCCATGAAGAGAGAGGGCCAGTTGTACCTGGCATGGCCCAGTGCCTGTAGTGGGTCCTCAGTAAATATCGATCTGAATAATTTCTGTTTGACTTGAAATACAAAGAAATTTTAGAAACTTATGTTGTTAATATTTAATTTGTTTTTTTCCACTTTTTGTTCCATAGATAATAAAATCACAGGTTCATTACTGCCCTTTCTTGATGAATCTCTTCTTGAAAATCTTGGAGTAAGGTAAGAATGATAAAATTCACATTGTAGGCAAACTTACTTTATTCATCTTTGAGAGACAAAGCTGAATATATCCAGTATTAACTATCCTCATTTTATTTTTTTACTTTTTTACTTTTTATTTTTTTGTGGTGCTGGGGTTGGAACCCAGGGGCATTCTACCTCTGAGCTACACCCCCTGTCCTAATTTTTTTTTATTCTTTATTTTGAAACAGGTCTCACTGAGTTGCAAAGGGCCTCACTAAATAGCTGAGGCTGTCTGCGATCCGTGATCCTCCTGTCTCAGCCTCCCAAATGCTGGGATTACAAGCATGTGCCACCACACCCATTTACCCAACCCCATTTTCTATTCTTTACTTTTTTTTTTTTTTAATTTTGTGTTGCTGGTGAAGAAATCTACCTCCTACCTTTGGGCTACACCCCCAAACCTATTTTATATTTTATTTGGAAGCAAGGTCTCACTAAGTTGCATTGAGAGCCTCACTTCAGTAACTGAGGCTGGCTTCGAACCCGCGCGATCTTCCTGTCTCAGCCTCCCAAGTACTGGGATTAAAAGCGTGCACCACCACGCCTGGCTCTGTTCTTTACTTTGAAACATGGTCTCACTAAGTTGTGGAGGGCCTTAATAAGTAGCTGAGGCTGGCCAAGAACCCAGATTCTCCTTTCTCAGCTTCCCAAGTGCTGATATTACAAGTGTGCACACCATGCCCTGCTTATAAGAAGTATTTTAGAACTGAGTCCTCTGCCTGCTGTTTCTAGTTTGTAAATTCTGTGTTTACAAATCTTGATTGTTAGTCCTGATGATCTCTCCTTTTTGATGTACTAGGAATTGGATCCGAGGGCATTCTACCCTGACATGTTACTCCCCCAGCCTGATAGACATTTTTTTCTCTTTTTTGGGGGGATAGTAACGGAAATTGAACCCAAGAGCATTCTGCCTCTGAGGTTTTATTTGCTACCAGCCCTGTTTTATTTTTTATTTTGAAACAGAGTCTAAGTTGCCAAGGGCCTAAATTGCTGAGACTGGCTATGAATCTGTGATCTTTCTGTCTTAGCCTCCCAAGTACTGCGATCACAGGTGTGCAACACTATGCCTGGCTCCAGCATTATTTTCTATTTTTTATTTTGAAATAGAGTCTCACTAAATTACTGACCTGGCCTCCGATGTGGAATCCTCCTTTCTCAGCCTTTCAAGTACTGGGATTACAGGCAAGCCACCAAACCAGGCTACATATTTCATAAATAGTGATTTTGTTTCTATTAGAAAATTGGCAACAGTGATGAAATATGGTTTATTTTTGAATTTCCTGTAGTTAAGTATTGTTTGTGGTAACAGTAACTAAAGAATCAAAACAAAGGATTATACTTAAACTGAATTACTTCATGCACTTCTGCTTAGTTTTTGTTTTTGTTTTTTTTTTTTCTGTACTGGATTTGGAACCTAGGGGCTTTCTACCTCCAAGATATACCCTCAGCTCTCTCATTTATTTATTTATTTATTTATTTATTTATTTATTTATTTATTTATTTATTTATTGGTAGTACTGGGGTTCCTGGAAGCCCTTCTACCTCCGGCCTACACTCCCAGACCTATTTTATATTTTTATTTGGAAACAGGGTCTCCTAAGCCAGCACGGCTGGCTTCGAACCTGCGTGATCCCCCTGTCTCCGCCTCCCAAGTGCAGGGATTACAAGCGTGCGCCACCACACCTGGCTAATTCTTTATTTTGAAACAGGGTCTCACTGAGTTGCAAAGGGCCCACTAAGTAGTTGAGGCTGTCTGTGAACCGTGATCTTCCTGTTTCAGCCTTCCAAATGCTGGGATTACAAGTGTGCACCACTATACCCAGCTCTCATAATCACATTTTAGCCATCTCAGGTCTCTCAAAGTCTCTCTTATTTTTTTCTTTTCGTTTTGTGTCAGTGTACATACTAGAAATTGAACACAGAGGTGCTCTACTTCTGAGTTACAACCCAGCCCATAGTTTTTGTTTTGAAACAGGGTCTCGTGCCGGGCGTGGTGGCGCACGCTTGTAATCCCCGCGCCTGGGAGGCTGAGACAGGAGGATCGCACAGGTTCAAAGCCAGCCTCAGCTACTTACTGAGGCTCTCAGCAACCTAGTGAGACCCTGTTTCCAAATAAAATATATATAAAAAAAAAAGGTCTGGGAGTATAGCCCGGAGGTAGAAACCTCTGGGTTCCACCCACAGTACCACCAAAAAAAAAAGAAACAACGTCTCACTAGGTTACTGAGAACCTTACTGTGTTGCTGAGGCTGATCTTGAACCTGCAATTCTCCTGTCGAAGCCTCCCAAGTACTAGGATTTTAGGTGTGTGCCACCATGCCCAGGCCTTCCTTAATATTTCTTATATATAATAGTTGCTTACCATTTGAACTAAGTGGAAATTTTCTAATAGGGTTTCTTTTCAAGGGAACCATATATATATATATATATATATATGAACCATATATATATAAATATATGTATATATATTTTGTGTGTGTGTGTGAATCTGGGGGTGGAATCCAGGGGCATTTGACCTCCAAGCTACACCCCCTGCCCTATTTTTTATTCTTTATTTTGAAACCGGGTCTCACTGAGTTGCAAAGGGCTTCACTAAGTAGCTGAGGCTGTCCATGAACCACAATCCTTCAGTCTTAGTCTCCCAAATGCTGGGATTACAAGCGTGCATCACCACGCTTGGCTTTTTTTTTTTTTTTTTTTTTTTTTTTTTTTTTGGTGGTACTGGGGATGGAAACCAAGGGCCCTTCTACCTTGGGCTACACTCCCAGACCTATTTTTTATATTTTTTTTATTTGGAAACAGGGTCTCTTAAGCCAATTGAGGCTGGCTTCGAACCTGCACGATCCTCCTGTCTCAGCCTCCCAAGTGTGGGGATTACAAGCGTGCGCCATCATGCCCGGCTTTTTTTTCTTTTTTGGTGGTACTGGAGATTGAATCTAGAGTCATTCTACTTCTAAGGTATGTCCTCCCTTTAGACTTTTTTTTTTTTTCTTTCTTTCTTTTGCAGTACTGGGAATGGAACCCAGGGGCATTCTACCTCTGAGCTACACCCCCAGCCCTATTTTTTATTCTTTGTTTTGAAACAGGGTTTCACTGAGTTGCAAAGGGCCTCACTAAGTACTAGGTGAGCCTGTCCTCGAACCGTGACCCTCCTGTCTCAGCCGCCCAAATGCTGGGATTACATGTGCCACCATGCCTGGCCCCTCCAGATTTTTTTTTTCCCCCCCCCCGGTACTGGGGATAAAACATAGAGCATTCTACCCCGAGCTATATACCTGATCCTATTTTTTAGTCAATTTATTTTTTTGAGACAAGTTCTCACTGAGTTGCAGAGGCCTTATTAAGTATTTGAGGCTGTCTGTGAACTGTGATCCTCCAGTCTCTGGGTCTTTGTCTCCCAAATGCTGAGATTACTAGCGTGCACCACTACGCCTGGCTCCCTCCAGCCCTTTTAAATTTTAGTTTTTTGTTTTGATATAGGATCTTGCTAGGTTTCTGAGAATCTTGATAAGTTTTTGAGGCTGGTCTTGTACCTGTGATCCTTCTGTCTCATCCTCCGAGGTACTGGGATTACAAGCATGTGCCACTACACCTGGGTCCATAAACTTTCATGGCCCCAAATATTATTGTTTCATGCAGCAAATATTAATGGAAGGCTCATTATATGATAGGTATTCTTCTAGGAACCTGGGGCATATAAGTGTACAAAATAGAGAAAACTCCAAAAGGAACATTGCATAGCCATACCCCTTATGCCCTGGCTTGGGACTTAGATGGATTCTGCAGGACTCTCTAGCACTGACTTGTCCTCTATGATAGGCACTAGGTATTTTTAAATTAATTAAAACTAGTTGGGCATGGTGGCGCACACTTATAATCCCAGAATTTGGGAGGTGGAGACCGGAGGATCGGGATTCACAGACAGCCTCAGCTACTTAGCAAGGCTCTTCGCAACTCAGTGAGATCCTGTTTTGAAAAACAAAAAGGCTAAAAAATAGGACCGGGGATGTAGCTCTGAGATAGAATGTCCCTGGGTTCTATCCCCAGTACCAGAAAAATAATTAAGTAAGTAAAGCTAGATTGGATTTAAATTGAGTTTATTATTCTAACTATATTTTATGTGTTCAGTAGCTACTTATGGCTAATGTATACGCTATTGGACCGAAGAGATATAGAACATTTCTATCACTGCAGGAAGTTTTACTGGACGCTGTTGCGTAAGAATGGATGGTATTAGAATTGGCCCTAGGAGCTCACAGTGATACCAGTGCAACCAGCTTGTAAAAGTATTCTAGTACTGTTAGCCTTTCATTTTCTATTTTTTAAACTAATTAATTAATTTATTTATTTGTGGTCCTGGGGATGGAACCCAGGGACCTTTACCTCTGGGCTACATCCCCGACATATTTTATATTTTATTTTGAAACAGGGTTTCACTAAGTTGCCGAGAGCCTCACTCAGTAGCTGAGGCTGTCTTCGAACCTGTGGGATCCTCCTGTCTCAGTCTCCCAAGTACTGGGATTACAAGCATGTGCCACCACGCCCGGTTTATTTATCTTGAAACAGGGTCTCACTGAGTTGCAGAGGGCCTCACTAAGTATCTGAGGCTGTCTGCTAACTGAGATCCTCCTGTCTCAGCCACCCAGTGTAGGACCAAAGTGGGGCCATGACAGGCTTCATCCATGCAGTAAACACGGTAGGCCTGAGTTTTAGTTTCCCAGGAATACAACTAACAGTTAAGTGTCAGTTTTGGCACCTGGGTCAGGAAGAAAAACTCCCAACCAACCTCAGGAGGCACGAACCAAATGGGAGGCACCAAGTATCCTGTCCAGTTGCTTGTGATAACAGCAGCAAAGATTCCGTTTGGTTTAAAGATAACTCCTTTGTAAATCACAGCCCACCTGAATGACTGAAATGTATAAAACTACCTTGGAACAAAGAATCAGGGTCCTTGTCAACACTCCACTGCATTGGAGGACTTGGACCCCAGCTCGAGCTAGTTCCCCAATAACCCCCCCTTCCTGCCTTTGCATTATTGTGTGTTGGTGGTCTCCCTCCCCCTGAGATCCCAGACTTTGGGTATAACACCAAATTCTGGGATTACAAGCATGCTGGCTATTTTTTATTTTTTCCTTTCTTTCTTTCTTCCTTTCTTCCTTTTTTTTAACTTTTTTAATTTTTTATTTATTTTTTGGTGGTACTGGAGGTGGAACCCAGAAGCTTTCTACCTCTGGGCTATACTCCCAGATCTTTTTTATATTTTATTTGGAAAATGGGTCTCACTAAGTTGCTGAAAGCCTCACTAAATAGTATTCTTTATTTTTGAAACAGAGTTTGTCTAAGTTGCAGAGGGCCTCTGCAAGTAAGTAGCTGAGGCTGGCTACAACCTGGTGGTCCTCTGTAAAGGCTAACCCCTTGACGCACAGGCAGGGGTGAGGTCAATATGCCTGAACCAATGAATAATTGTAAATGAAGCAGGATATAACACAACTTGGGGATGCTTATTTATTTATTTTTAAATTTTTCATTGGTGCATTATATTCATACATCATATTGGGGTAAAAAACTTGTGTGGACATACCTGTACACATCACCCATTTAGCCCCTACCCAATTCCCACCCCGATGTTTAAATTTAATACCTAGTAAATTCTTTCTAGAAACTCATGTGTTATGAGGGATTGCAGACAATGGAAATGGGTATAACTAAAGCTAAAACCTTTGTATGGCCAGGTGCAGCAGCACACACCTGTAATCCTCGTACTTGGGAGGCTATGACAGGAGGATCACTGGTTCAAGTCTGCCTCCACAACTTAGTGAGACCCTGTTTCAGAATTTAAAAAATAAAATAAAATAGGGCTGAGGAGTGGTAGCTCAGAGATAGAATGCCTCTGGGTTCAATCCCCAGTACCACAAAACAAGCTTTTGTATGTATTTGATTCATGTCTCTGTCATACATGGTGCTCATAAATCAGTCCAAGATTATGAAGGAGGATGTTGACTTCAATTTGTTTAAATGCATTTGAAATGTAAACTGAGCTTTCAGTAGAGATGGAAGAAGTGTTGAAGGCTGAGGCTGCCCAGAGGGAAGAGGATCAATTGTGAGGTCCTGGGGCAGCCTCCATTGGCTCCTCAGGAGCAGATCTTAATCTAGGAGCAGGGGAAGGAGGGCTTCTGGGGGGAGTATGTTTTAGTTATTGTTTCATCTATTCCTGCTTCTTTCTATTAATATAGCTAATCTAGATTATACTATATATGTTCCTAAGGTTATTATTGAGCAAATAAAGATAAATTTGCTTGTCTTGTAATTTTAGTTCCCTGGGGGAGCGGAAGAAGCTGCTTAATTATATACAACAATTGAGTCAAACTCAGGTTGAGACAATGAAGGTAAGAGGAATCTGAGTTCATTCTGTTTTGTTTTTGTTTCTCCGCAGTACTGGGGATGGAACCCAGGGGCATTTTACTTGTGAGCTACACCCTCAGCCCTATTTTTTATTATTTATTTTGAAACAGGGTCTCACTAAGTTGTGGAGGGCATCACTAAGTAGCTGATGCTGGCCAAGAACCTGTGATCCCTTGTCTCAGTCTCCCAAATACTGGGATTACAAACGTGCACCACCACGCCTGGCTTGTTTTTTGTTTTATCCAGGTACATTGTACCCGCTGAGCTACATCTCTATCCGTGTGTGTGTGTGTGTGTGTGTGTGTGTGTGTGTGTTGGTGGGGTTACTGGGGATGGACCCAGGGGCATTCTACCTCCCAGCTGCACCCCAGCCTATTTTCTTTTTTAATTTTGAAACAGGTTCTCACTAAGTTGTGGCGGGCTGCAATTAAGTTGCTGAGGCTGGCCACAAACCTATGATCCTCCTGTCTCAGCCTCCCAAGTACTGAGATTACAAGCGTGTACTACCACACCCGGCCAAAAAATAAATCTATTATTTTTAATTTTATGTATGTATGTATGTATTTATTTATTTATTTATTTTGCAGTACCAAGGGTGGAACCCAGGGGCATTCTACCTCTGCGCTATAACCCCTGCCCTAAATTTTTTTTTTTTTTTGGGTCTTGGGATGGAACCCAGGGGCATTCTACCTCTGAGCTACACCCCCCCTGCCCTATTTTTTATTCTTTATTTTGAAACTGGTCTCTGAGTTGCAAAGGACCTCATTAAGTAGCTGAGGCTGTCTGTGAACCATGATCCTCCCTCCGGTCTCAGCCTTCCTGAATGCTGGGATTACAAGCGTGCGCCACCAACACCCGGCTTCTTTTTTTTTTTTTTTTTTTTTTGCGGGTCTGGGGGTGGAACCAACATTTGACCTCCAAGCTACACCCCCTGCCCTATTTTTTATTCTTTATTTTGAGTCAGGGTATCACTAAGTTGCAGAGAGCTTCAAAGTAGCTGAGGCTGGCTGCGAACCACCATCCTCCGATCTCAGCCTCCCGAATGCTGGGATTACAAGCATGCACCATGCCTGGCCTAAACAAGTATGTTAAATGAGTACCCATTTGGTTTTGGTTTTGTTTTGGTGGTTCTGTCATGGGAAAACACGGTAATTCTGTGGAGAATCCTGAGGAGTTCCCCGATGTGGGAAAGAGAAATTTACCTCAAGGACACTTGGGGTCCTCGGCTTCTGTGGCAAGAAGAATTTCAACGTGTGCCACTCAGGCAAAACCAGAGATTTAACTCAAGAAAAGTAGAGATGTACATTCAAGGGGAAATGCAGGCCACCTCTATAGGGTGGAGAGCGGGAGAAGTCCCCAGGATCTGTGACAATCCTTGTAATAGAGGACCAGGAGAGGGCGTGGCTGGGCGCACATGGCAGGATTGCCTTGAATCTTTAGGCTGCCAAAAAGTGACGGACAATTCCTTTGAGATAAGAATTCCAGGGTACGCAGGGTGTGAGGCACATGTGCGACTTTCTCTGGAATCCAAGTGGTGCTTTTGTCAAAAGGTGAAACTATTTTTGAAATCTAATCTTCTGGGGAATTTCAGGTATGAAGCTTGGCCATTAATTTATTAAAAGCTAATGAAAGCCAGGCATGGTGGTGCATACATATAATCCCAGTACTTGGGAGGCAAGGTAGAATGCCCCTAAGTTCAATCGCCAGTACTGCCCAAAAAAAAAAAAAAAAAAAAAGTAAATAAAAGCTAATGAAATCATATACCTAATGCAAACATTGAAATTTTTACTGTCCTGTAATTAGGAATGTCTGCACAAAAATTTTAGATGGAGAAATACTTTGTCACTAATTTAAGCGTAATTTTCTAGGTCATTAACGATCCTATCCATGGCCACATTGAGCTCCACCCTCTTCTTGTTCGAATCATTGACACACCTCAATTCCAGCGACTTCGGTATATTAAACAGTTGGGAGGCGGTTACTATGTTTTTCCAGGAGCTTCACACAATCGGTTTGAACATAGTCTAGGGTAAGAAGAAAAGAAATAGTTGTCTCATCTTATTTCTTAGAGAATAAATAGTTTTACAAAATGATAATATTTTTATTTTATTGAATAAAAAATGAGACTTTTGACTAACCTTACTATATTTTATTTTATGCTTGGTTTAAAATATCTCACATCCTTCCTGATAAGTTAATAGAAGTGTTTATTGACAGGTCAGCTGGATTGAATATATATGTTTAAATAACATTTGAAAGCTAGCCAGGAGTGGCGGTACATGCCTTTAATCCCAGGACTTGGGAGGTAAGACAGGATCGCAGGTTTGGGGCTAGTCTCAGCAACTTAGTGAGACCCTGCTTCCAATTAAAAAATAAAATAAGCTGGGCGTGGTGGCACACGCTTGTAATCTCAGCACTTGGGAGACGAAGACAGGAGGATTGTACAGGTTCGAAGCCAGCCTCAGCTACTTAGTGAGGCTCTCAGCAACTTAGTGAGACCCTGTTTCCAAATAAAATATAAAAAATAGGTCTGGGAGTATAGCCCGGAGGTAGAAAAGCCCATGGGTTCCACCCCCAGTACCGCACACACAAAAAAAATAATAAAAAATAATAAATAATAAATAAAATAAAATAGGACTTGGGGTATAGCTCAGATATAGAACATCCCTGGGTTCAATCCCCAGCAGGAAACACACACACACACACACACACACACACACACACACACGACTAAATAAGGAGAGTTACTGAGAAACAGGGGCATTCTACCTCTGAGAAGCACCCTCAGCCCTAATTTTTTATTCTTTATTTTGAAACAGGGTCTCTGAGTTGCGAAGGGCCTCGCTAAGTGGCTGAGACTGCCCGCAGACCGCGATCCTCTGGTCTCCACCTCCCGGATGCTGGGATTACAAGCGTGCGCCACCACACCCAGCATTGATATAACTATTTCTTTAATCTTATTGTACAATGTTGTACTGTATCTTGTTTACTTACTGATTGAGGAACACTTGGATTGTTTCCACTTCTTGGCTATCATGAATGTAGTGCTGCTGTGAACATGGACGTGTAAATACCTCTTCAAGACCTGCTTCAGTTCTTTGGGGTATGCCTAGAAATAGAATTGCTAGATCATACAACAAATCAAATTTTTTTTTTTTTTTGGTAGTACTGGGGATGGAACCCTTCTCTGGGCTACACTCCCAGACCTACCTATTTTTATATATTTTTATTTGGAAACAGGGTCTCTTAAGCCAGCAAGGCTGGCTTCGAACCTCTACGATCCTCCTGTCTCCGCCTCCCAAGCATGGGATTACAAGCGTGCGCCACCACGCCCGGCAACAAATCAAATTTTTTTGTGTGTAGTGCTGGGGATCGAACCCAGGAGCATTCTACTTCCCAGCCACATCCCCAGCCCTATTTTGTTTTTTATTTGGAAACAGGTTTCACTAAGTTGCTGAGGCTAGCTTCAAACCTACGATTCTCCTATCTCATCTCAGCCTTCTGAGTACTGGGATTACAAGTGTCTACCACTATACCCAACTGAAAAAGAGTGTTTTTTTTTTAGGTACCACCATACTGTTTTCCACATCAACCATACATTCTCAGTAACTGTGAACAGTGGTTCCAGTTTCTCTATATAGCCAATTCTTGTAGTCTCCTGGGAATTTTTTGTTGTTTCTTGTACTAGGGATAGAACCCAGGGGCATTCTACCTCTGAGCTAAACCCCCAGCCCTTATTTATTTATTTATTTATTTTATTTATGGGTGTGGGTTTGGGGATGGAACCCAGGGGCATTCAATCTTCAAGCTACGTCTCCTGCCCTAGTATTTATTCTTTAATTTGAAACAGGGTCTCACTAAGTTGTAGAGGCCCTCACTAAGTAGCTGAGGCTGTCCACAAACCACGATCACGATCCTCCTGTCTCAGTGCTGGGATTACAAGTGTGCGCCACCACGCCTGGCTTTTTTTTTTTTTTTTTTTTTTTTTGGTGGTATGGAACCCAGGGGCCCTCTCCCTCCAGGCTACACTCTCAGACCTATTTTATATTTTATTTGGAAACAGGATCTCTTAAGCCAGCTTAGGCTGGCTTCGAACCTGCGCGATCCTCCTGTCTCAGCCTCCCAAGCACGGGGATTACAAGCGTGTGCCACCACCTTTTTAAATTTTGAAACAGGGTCTCACTAGGTTACTGAGAGTCTTGGTAAGTTGCTGAGGCTGGTCTCAAACCTGTAATCATCCTGTCTCAGCCTCCAAAGTACTGGGATTGCAGGTGTATGTCACCACACAGGCTTTATTTTCTGTTTTGATGATAGTAGCCATCCTATTGGCTATAATGAATGGAATATGGTATCTCATGAATTTTTTTTTTTTTTTTTTTTGGCACAAGGGATGGAACCCAGGGGCATCCTACCTCTGAGCTCTACCCCCAGCCCTATTTTTTTTATTCTTTATTTTGAAACAGGGTCTCACTGAGTTGCAAAGGGCCTCACTAAGTAGCTGAAGCTGTCCACAAACTGCCATCCTCCTGTCTGTCATTATGGATTTGTTTTTTTTTTTTTGTTTTTTTTTTTGCTGGTACTGGGGTTCCTGGAAGCCCTTCTACCTCCGGGCTACACTCCCAGACCTATTTTTACATTTTTCTATTTGGAAACAGGGTCTCCTAAGCCAGCGCATGCACCTGGCTTCGAACCTGCACGATCCTCCTGTCTCTGCCTCCCAAGCGCGGGGATTACAAGCGTGCGCCACCATGCCCGGCTGTCATTATGGATTTGATGTGCATTTCCCTAATGATGAGTGATGATCCAGGATTCTGTTTGTGTGTGTTCTAAATGAGGCTGTTTTGTAAAGTTGCCATAACATGTACTAGGATGTTTGGGAAATATGTTGAAGTTCTTGAGTTTCAGAATTGCCATTCATCTTTCAAGCAGAGAAGTGACTTTTTGTCTTTTTTGTTCTGCAGGGTAGGGTATCTAGCAGGATGTCTGGTTCGTGCATTATGTGAAAAACAGCCAGAGCTACAGATAAGTGAGCGAGATATTCTCTGTGTTCAGATTGCTGGACTTTGTCATGATCTTGGTAAGCTGTTCAAGAACCCAAATCATAACATATGTCAGCTCGCTCCCTCCCTCCCTCCCTCCCTCTCTCTCTCTCTCTCTCTGTGCGTGTGTGCGTGTGTGTGTGTGTGTTATTGGGGATTGGGCCCAAAGGTGTTCTCTATATTAGTATACTATATACTATAGTTCCCTGAGCTATACTTCCAGCTCTTTTGTTTTTATGTATTTACTTACTTTTTTGTTGTTGTACTGTAGATTGAACCCAGGAGCATTCTGCCTCTAAATATATTCCCTTTTTTTGTTTTGTTTTGAAACAGGGTCTCACTAGGTTGCTAAGATTCTAGCTATGTTGCCACGGCTGTCCTTGAATCTGCAATCCTCCTGTCTTGGCCTCGCAAGGACTGGGATTACTGGTATGTGCCACTATACCTAGATTTAGTTTGTTATTTTACAATAGGGCTTCTCAGCCGGGCATGATGGTTCAGGCTTGTATTCTTAGTACTTGGAAGGCTGAGAAAAGAGATTAGCAGGTTCAAGGCCAGCCTCAGCTACTTAGTTAGTTAGTTAGTGAGACCCTGTTTTAAAATAGAGAATGAAAAATAGGAGCTGGACATGGTGGCACACACTTGTAATTCCAGTAGTTGGGAGGCTGAGACAGGAAGATTGTAGGTTTGCCACCAGACCCAGCTACTTAGTGAAGCCCTCTGCAACTTAATGAGACCCTGTTTCAAAGTAAAGAATAAAAAATAGGGATGGGTATGTAGCTCAGAGGTAGGATACCCCTGGATTCAACCCCCAGTACCGCAAAAAAAAAAAAAAAGAAAGAAAAGAAAAAATATACATATATGGCTGAGGGGGTAGCTTGGAGGTAGAATGCCTCTGGGTTCTATCCCCAGTACCACAAAAGAATAAAATAGGGTCTCTCTACGTTGCTGCGCACTGGCCTCAAACCTGCTGTCTTCTGCCACACCTTCCTAAATGCTGGGATTAAAAACAAGCACCCGCCGGGCGTGGTGGCGCACGCTTGTCATCCCCGCACTTGGGAGGTGGAGACAGGAGGATCGCGCAGGTTCAAAGCCAGCCTCCGCTGGCTTAAGAGACCCTGTTTCCAAATAAAAAAATATAAAATAGGTCTGGGAGTGTAGCCTGGAGGTAGAAGGCCCCTGGGTTCCATCCTCAGTACCACCAACAAAACAAAACAAGCACCAGTGCGCTTGGCTTTTACCTCTCTTTGAAATTTAAAGATCAGACCAACAAAGAGAAATGTGGAAGATATGGGTTGTTTTAGGTTTATATGCAAATACTAGGGAGAGTTATATTTTAATTATTCAATTGACATTAATATAAAAAATGCTATTGCTCCTTCCTAAAATGATTCCTAAGCACAAGTTTAATTTTTAATTTCTTACAGTTTGCAGTGAATTTCCCATGTTAAACAGCTTTGCTACAAATTACATAAAACGAACTTGGTGTCCAGCTACTCAGGAGTCTGGGGCAGAAGGATTGCAAGTTTGAGGCCAACTTTGGCAACTTAATGAGATCTTGTTTCAAAATAAAAAGATCTGGGGGTATAGCTTAGAGGTCGAATGCCCCTGGTTCAGTCTCTAGTACTAAAAAAGAAAAAAATAATAATAATAATGGACTGAGACAGGAGAATCTGGGTTTGCAGACAGCCTCAGCTACTTAGTGAGGCTCTTTGCAATTCAGTGAGACCCTGTTTCAAAATAAAGAATTAAAAATAGGGCTGGGGGTGTAGCTCAGAGGTAGAATGCCCCTGGGTTCCATCCCCAGTACCGCAAAAAAAAAAAAAAAAGAAGTGTTTTGGGATTATTATCTTACGAAAGGAAAAAAAGGAATATAACATTCAATTTGATATTTTCACACATCAGAAATTTGTCATATAAAACAAGAGGGCCAGGTGTGGTGGTGTGTATCTGTAATCCCAGTACATGAGAGGTAGGACAGGAAGATCACAGGTTCTCAGCCAGTCTCTGCAACTTCGAGGTCCTCTGTAATTTAGTGTGACCCTGTTTCAAAATAAAGAATAAAAAGCTGGGCGTGGTGGCGCACGCTTGTAATCCCCGCGCTTGGGAGGCAGAGACAGGAGGATCACGCAGGTTCGAAGCCAGCCATGCTGGTTTAAGAGACCCTGTTTTCAAATAAAAATATAAAATAGGTCTGGGAGTATAGCCCGGAGATAGAAAGGTTTCCAGGAACCCCAGTACCACCAAAAAAAAAAAAAAAAAAAAAAAAAAAAGAATAAAATAGGGCTGGGGCTGTAGTTTGGAGGTAGAATGCCCCTTACCACAAAACAAACAAATAAATAAGTAAAATAGATAAATAAAAACAGCCAAGCACGATACTACTCGCACGCCTGTAATCCCAGTACTTGGGAGGCTAAGGTAGGAGGATTGCAGGTTTGAGGACAGCTTCAGCAAGTAGTGAAATTTCTCAATCTACCGAGACCCTGTTTCAAAATAAGAATAGCTGGGCGTGGTGGCACACGCTTGTAATCCCAGCATTTGCTAGGCTGAGATCGGGGGATCATGGTTTGCAGACAGCCTCAGCTACTTAGTGAGGCCCTGTTTCAAAAATAAAGAATAAAAATAGGACAGAGGGTGTAGCTCGGAGGTCGAATGTCCCTTCGTTCTATCCCCAGACCCACAAAAAAATAAATAAAATAAAAATAAAATAGAGCTGGGGGTATAGCTCAGAGGTAGAATGCCTCTGGGTTCAATCTCCAGTACCACAAAAGTAAATAAATATGTAAGTAAATAAATAAATACAACAAATAACCCATGGTTTGGGGTAAAAATTGGTTTCTTTTTATTTTGGGATACTAGAAAACAAACCCAGGGCCTTGCCATGAAAAGCACTCATTCTACCACTGAGCTTAAACCCCAGTGTAAATAAATACATTTTGATCTTATACAAACTCTTGACATCCTTTTTAGTTAACACAGCTATTTTTTCTTCACATTTATGTAAGCTTTAGTAACTAGGAGCTCTGGAGAGTTTTACTTCCAATATGCTTTTGCTTCTTATTCTGTCTGTCTTCGAAGGCTGGGCACAGGTGCACACGCCTGTAATCCCAGTGTGTAGGAGGCTGAGACAGGAGGTTTTCAGGTTCAAGGGCAGCCTCAGCAAGTAGTGAGATTCTCATCAACTTAGTGAGACCCGGTTTCAAAATAAAAATAAAATGGGGCTGGGGGTATAGCACGGAGGTAAAATGCCCCAGGGTTCAATTCCAAGTCCACAAAAAAAAAAAAAAAAGAAAGAAAGAAAATAGGGAGGATTTGCCCTGTTGTGTGGTTTATTTGTAGACTATTAGTTTCTTTTGATATTTATTTATTTATTTTTATTTATTTTGTGGTACTGGGAATGGAAGCCAAGGGCATTCTACATCCAAGCTACACCCCACCCCTTTTGTTTGTCTGTTTGTTTTTGTTTTGTTATACTGGGGATGGAATCCAGGGGCATTCTACTCCGAGCTGCACCCCCAGCCCTATTTTTTATTCTTTATTTTGAAACAGGGTCTCGCTGAGTTGCAAAGGGCCTCACTAAGTAACTGAGGCTGGCCGTGAACTGCGATCCTCCTGTCTCAGCCTCCCAGATGCTGGGATTACAAGTGTGCGCCACCATGTCCAGCTTCTGTTGATATTTAAACTAAAAATAGTCTTTTAGTTTAAAAGAACTCTATTTTTTCTTTTTTGGGGGGGTACTAGGACATTCTCTCTCTGAACTTAACCACCCCTCCCCCTTTTAAATTTGGAATCAGGATCTCACGAGTTGCAGAGCACCTCCCTAAGGTGTTGACGCAGCCTCTCAAGTACAGGTGTGCACCACCACACCCCGCAGGCTCAGTTCTTACCAACTTACATTTTCCTGTTCTAAGGCTGCTTTTTTTTGTCTTTTCAAGGTCATGGGCCTTTTTCTCATCTGTTTGATGGAAGATTTATCCCACTTGCTCGCCCAGAAGTGAAATGGAAGGTATGTATTCATATACAGTCAGTAGTCAATAAAAAGAAAGACTTTTTAAGCAGACTGTTTAGTTAAATTATATGGAGCCAGGCTCTAGGCCACAGAGGGCTATAACCTCATTACTTGGGAGACTGAGACAGGAGGATGGCAGGGTGGAGGCCAGTGCACAGTAATGTAGTAAGGCCCTATTTCAAGAATATAAAATAAAATGGGGGTGGGGATGTAGCTCAGAGTATATTGTCCCATAGGTGCAATCTTCCTGTCTCAGCCTCCCAAATGCTGGGATTGCAAGCACTGCCATCACACCTGTCTTGAATGTCTTGATTTTTTTTTGTTGTTGTTCTTGTTTGTTTTTGTTTTTTGTGGGTCTGGGGATGGAACCCAGGGGCATGCGAACTCCAAGCTACATCCCCCACCCTATTTTTTATTCCTTATTTTGAAACCAGGTCTCACTGAGTTGCAAAAGGCCCTTCTAAGTAGCTGAGGCTGTCTGCAAACCGTGATCCTCCGGTCTCAGCCTCCCAAATGCTGGGATTACAAGTGTGTGCCACCACGCCCAGCTTTTGAATTTCTTTTCCTAGAAGCCCTTCTACCTCTGGGATACACTCCCAGACCCATTTTATATTTTTTTTATTTGGAAACAGGGTCTCTTAAGCCAGTCAGGCTGCCTTCGAACCATCGTGATCCTCCTATCTCTGCCTCCCAAGCACGGGGATTACAAGCGTGCGCCACCACGCCTGGCTTGAATTTCTTAAGAGTCAAATTCATGTGCCCAAAATCACAAAGCTACCAGGCATGGCAGTGCATGCCTGTAATTTTAGTGTTTAGAAGGCTGATAAAGGAGGATCACAGGTTTGAGGCCAACCTCAACAACTTAGTGAGGCCCTCAGTAACTTTGAGACCTGTTGCAAAACAGAAAATGAAGAGGACAGCCAGAGCCAGGCGAGGTCGTGCACACTTGTAATCCCAGCATTCGGGAGGCTGAGACCAGAGGATCGCGGTTTGCGGCCAGCCTCAGCTACTTAGTGAGGACCTCTGCAACTTAGTGAGAACCTGCTTCCAAATAAAGAAAAAAAAATAGGGCAGGGGGTGTAGCTTCAAGGTAGAATGCCCCTGGGTTTTAAACCCAGTACTGCATAAAAAAAAAAAAAAAGAAAGAAAGAAAAGGACTGTGGGTATTGCTCAAAGGTAGAATGCCCCTGAGTTTAAACCCCAGAACCACTCAAAAAAAAAAAAAAAAAAAAAAAAAAATCCCCAAAGCTGTTAAATGGTAGAGCTAGCACTAGAGAAGTTTTCTAGTTGTCAACTTAATGTTCTTTTTATTCTGTTGCACTACTATAAAATAAAAAGGGCCACTCTGGTTATTGTTCATTTGGTATGGTCATGAATTAGTCACACTAGCCAAATTTCATCTGTGTGTGTGTGTGTGTGTGTGTGTGTGTGTGTGTGTGTGTGTGTTTTCTGTCTTTTTGTAGTACAAAGGATGGAACCTAGGGGCATTCTACCTCCGAGCTATACTCCTAGTCCTATTTTATTCTTCCTTCCTTCCTTCCTTCCTTTCCTCCTCTCCTTCCTCCTCTTCCTCCTCTTCTTCCTTCTTCTTCTTCTTCTTTTTTTTTTTTTTTGTGGCACTAGGGGGTGGAACCCAGGGGTATTTTGCCTCCAAGCTATATTCCCCAGCCCTATTTTTTACACTTTATTTTGAAACAGAGTCTCACTGAGTTGCAGAGGGCCTCAGTAAGTAGCTGAGGCTGTCTGCAAACCCGGATCCTCCTGTCTCAGCCTCCTGAATGCTGGGATCATAAGTATGTGCCACAACACTCAGCTTTTAATGGTGCTTTTTAAGAAAGGAGTTTTAAATTTTAATGAAATAAATACTCTGGTTCTTTAAGCTAGTAAAATGCATAATTTCTCAGCAGTTTTGCTCCCTTGGGGCCTGCCCTCTGGATAAAAGACATAAAATTAGAGTATTATCTAATGTTTTTCTCATCTAAGAACATCTGCTTCTTTTGGTCACTATCCAGTAGGATCAGGAAGTTAGTTGTCCAGAGTTTATCATTGTTATTTGTAGCAGAGTTGATTAATAGCATCTACCCAGCCACTATCAAGTCTTTTTTAGAGGTAGAATGCCCCAGGGTTCAACAGCCAGTATGTCACACAAACACACACACAAAGAATATAACCTCAACACAGTTATCAAAATCAGTAAATTAGTATCAATGTAGTACTGTTATCCAATTTACAGATTTACTTTCAGATTTCACCACTTGTTTGTATAGAAAAGGGGAAGGCAGCCGGGCGTGGTGGCGCATGCTTGCAACCCCAGCATTTGGGAGGCTGAGACCAGAGGATCGTGGTTCGCGGACAGCCTCAGCTACTTAGTGAAGCCCTCTGCAACTCAGTGAGACCCGGTTTCAAAATAAAGAATAAAAAATAGGGCAGGGGCTGTAGCTCAGAGGTCGAATGCCCCTGGGTTCCATCCCCAAACCCGCAAAAAAAAAAAAAGAAAGAAAAAGAAAAAAAAGTGGGGGGGAGGGCTGGGCGTGGTGGTATGTGCCTGTCCCAGCACTTGGGAGGCAGGTTCAAGACCATTCTCAGCAACTTAGCAAACTTTCAGCAATCGAGCAGGCCCTGTTTCAAACACAAAAAATGGAAAGGGCCGGAGGTGTAACTCAGAGGTAGAACATGATGAGTTCAGGCTCCAGTACCAAAAACAAAGAAAGATTTTCTTCCTTGTTTAGGATCCAAAACCTCTTGCACTTAGTTACTGTTTCTCTTTGTTTTCTTCAGTCTTTATCTTCATAACCTCCTCACTTTAACAGCAGGTGAGCAATCTTGTGGAATGGCAGTTTGAGTTTCAAATGTGTCCATAGTTTGACTTTATATTTCTGTCAAATTGCCAGGTTTTTTTTTCCCCTTCTGGTACTGAGGATTGAACCCAAAGGGTTTCTACCACTTAGCTGTATCCCAGCCCTTTTTATTTTGAATCAGGGTCTCACTAAGTTGGCAAGACTAGCCTCAAGCTTCTGATCATCCTGTCTCAGCTTCTCAAGTACTGGGATTACAGTTGTGCACCACAGTTGCCTGCCTTATTATTATTATTATTATTATTATTAGGAATTATTATTCCTCTTCTTCCTCATTTTCCACCTCCTCATCCTTCTCTTCTTGGATTGAATCCAGGGGCTTTCTGTCTATAAGCTACACCCCAGTTCTGTGTGTGTGTGTGTGTGTGTGTGTGTGTATTACTGGAGATTGAACCCCAGGTGTGTGTGTGTGTAATACTGAAGATAGAGCCTCAGGGAATTCTACCTCCGAGCTATACACCCAACACTATTTTATTTTATTTATTTATTTATTTATTTATTTATTTATTTATTTATTTATTCATTTTGGTGGTACTGGGAATGGAACCCTTCTACCTCCAGACTACACTCCCAGACCTATTTTATATTTTTATTTGGAAACAGGGTCTCTTAAGCCAGTGAGGATGGCTTTGAACCTGCGCGATCCTCCTGTCTCCGCCTCCCAAGTGCTATTTTTGAAACAGGGTCTTATTAGGCTGATGAGAGTCTCATTGCTTGCTGAGGCTGTCTTTGAACCTGTGATTATCCTATCTCAGCCATCCATGTACTAGGATTTACAGGCCTGTGCCACCATGCCCTACTGACATTTTATTTTGAAAGAGGATCTTGCTAAGTTTCTAAGGATCCCGCTGAGTTGCTGAGGCTGGCCTGGAACCTGACATCCTCCTGTCTCCGCCTCCTAATTACTGGGATCACCGGTGTGGGCCACTTGCCCAGCTTCATGATGTGCCCTTAATGTACCACATGAGGAGGCACGTAAAGTCTATATGGGAGCCAGGTGGTGACATGTGCCTGGGAGGATGAGACGGGAGAATCTCAGGTTCAAGATGAGCCTCAGTAACCAAGACCCTGTCTCAATATATATTTCATTTTTTAAAAAGGAGGCTGAGCGTGTAGTTGGGAGATAGAATGCCCTTGGGTTCAATTTTGAGTATGAAAAGAAAATCTGTTTGAGCCATTATTGGTAATAATAACTTTTATCACTTGATTAAGGTAGTTCTGGCCAAATTTCTCTACTGTAAAGTACAAATTTTCTTCTTTGTAATTAATAATAGTTATGGGACCATTTAAGTTTGACTTTCATCCTTTCTTTTCTGTTTTTTCTTTTGTTGTTGTTGTTGTTCTATGTTGTACTAGGGATTGAACCCCCAGGGATGTTCCAGCTCTAAGCTACACATACACAGCCTTGGCTTTTTTTTTTTTTTTTTTTTGGCGGGTCTGGGAATAGAACCCAGGGGCATTTGACCTCCAAGCTACATCCCCTGCCCTATTTTTTATTCTTTATTTTGAAACTGGGTCTCACTAAGTTGCAGAGGGCCTCACTAAGTAGCTAAGGCTGTCTGCGAACCGCAGTCCTCTGGTCTTAGCCTCCTAAATGCTGGGATTACAAGCGTGCTCCACCACGGCTGGCTGGCTTTCATCTTAAGCCGTTTGTGGTACTAGGGGATTGAACTCAAGGGCATTCTACCTCTGAGTTACACTCCCAACCCTGTTTTATTCTGTGTGTGTGTGTGTGTGTGTGTGTGTGTGTGTGTGTGTGTGTGTTACTGGGGATGGAACCCAGGGGCCTTCTATCTCCAGGCTGCACTCCCAGACCTATTTTATATTTTATTTGGAAGCAGGGTCTCTTCAAACCTGTGCGATCCTCCTGTCTCAGCCTCCTAATCGTGGGGATTATAACCGTGCATCACCACACCCGGCTCTGTTTTATTCTTTATTTTGAAACAGGGTCTCACTAAATTGTGGAGGGCCTCACAAGTTGCTGAGGCTGACCGTGATCCTGTGATCCTCCTGTCTCAGCCTCCCAAGTACTAGGATTACAAGTGTGTGCCACCACACCAAACTTAAGCCAGTTTGATAAGACCTGGGGTAGGGCATATATGGATGGGGTTTGTTTGTTTTGTGGCACTGATGGTGGAACCCAGAGACATTCTACCTCCAAGCTATACCCCCAGTCCGATTTTTTATTCTTTATTTTGAAACAGTCTCATTGAGTTACAAAGGGCCTCACTAAATAGCTGAGGCTTCCCACGAACTGGGATCCTCCTGTCTCATCCTCCCAAATGCTGAGATTACAAATGTGCACCACCAAGCCTGGCTTTTACAATGCTTGTTAATGAGTCAGCCGACCCAGGTCTCAGTTCATGAGCTCTGAGGCAGATGGCTTTACTGGCAAGGTTGCCAGTGCCTCTTTTTCGCCACTAGATGGAACTGCTAACAGGGCTTTCACAGATTCTGATGCTGGTGAAAAAATAGGTACTACATTTTATAGTGGCAATTATAAAAAGAGGATCCTAAAGCCCCACATGGTGGTGCACTCTTGTAATCTCAGTGCTTGGGAGATTAAGACAGGAGGATTGCAGGTTTGAGGACAGCCTCAGCAAGTAGCAAGATTCTCACCAACCTAGCGAGACCCTATTTATAAAATAAAAATAGGGCTGAGGGGGTTAGGTGTGGTGGCGCTAGCTTGTAATCCCAACATTCAGGAGGCGGAGACTGGAAGATCACTGTTAGCAGACAGCCTCAGCTGCTTAGCGAGGCGCTTCACAACTCAGTGAGGCCCTGTTTCAAGAAAATAAAAAAGACTAAAAAATACGGTTGGGAGTGTAGCTTGGACACAGAATGCCCCTGGGTTTCATCCCCGGTATCACCAAAAAAAAAAAAAAAAAAAAAAAGGCTGAGGGTATAGCACAGAGGTAGGATGCCCCAGGGCTCAATCTCCAGTACCTCCAGAAAATAAAAAAAGGATTCTACTTGTATGACCTGATTGTATTTATTTATTTTTGGTGGTACTGAGGGTGGAACCCAGGGGCTTTTTACCTCCAGGCTATACTCCCAGACCTATTTTATATTTTATTGGAAACAGGGTCTCTCTAAGTTGCTGAGAGCCTCACTAAGTAGCTGAGGCTGGTTTCGAACCTGCGCGATCCTCCTGTCTCCGCCTCCCAAGCGTGGGGATTGCAAGTGTGCGCCACCACACCTGGCTCTGATAGTATTCTTTAAAACACCGCCATACATTATTATATCTCATAAAGTACATTCGGTACATTTGTGGAATAACGTTGTTTTTAAAATTTGTAGAGTGGTGTAAATATTGACAATTTGACCTGTTTTAAAGTTGTCTCCAAGACTATACTTGGAAGCTAGATAATTAGCATGCCGTAGAACCGCATCTCAGAATTGCCTGTAATTAAGTCATTTCTAGTCAGGCACAGTATTTGGGAGTCTGAGACCAGAATATTACAGGTTCACACCTGGCCTCAACTGGTGAGACCCTTAGCAATTTAGCATGACCCTGTTTCTTTTTCTTTTTCTTTTTTTTTTTTTCAAACTGGGGATTGAACCCAGGGGCATTCTACCTCTCAACTATACCCCCCCAGCCCTATTTTTTATTTTTTACCTTGAAATAGGATCCCATTAAGTTGCAGAGGGCCTCACTAAGTTGCTGAGGCTGGTCATGAACCTCCTGTCTCAGCCTCCCAAGAATTGGGATTATATAAGCATGTGCCACCAATCCTGGCAATACTCCCATTTTAAAATAAAAAGGGCTAAGGGTATAGTTTGGAGGGTGAATGCCCATGGGTTCGGTCCTTAGTATCAATAAATAAATAGAATAATTTGTATAATTTAGACCCCTACTGTGGTAGAGTCTGTAACAAGCCATGTTATCCTGACTGTTTCTAGCACGAACAGGGCTCAGTTCAGATGTTTGAGCATCTTGTCAATTCTAATGGCCTTCGAGCTGTCATGGAATACTATGGTCTCGTCCCTGAAGAAGATATTTGCTTTATCAAGGAACAAATTACAGGACCACTTGAAACACCAGTTAGAGATTCTTTGGTAAGTTTGATTTAACTTAATTTCAACTGACTGGCAGGATTCATGTAGTGTGTTCTTGGCTTCTTCAAGCCTATTTGGCTCTGAAGAATTTGGCAATTTTAAAGGGAGTAAATGATAAAATGTAAGTTACATATTTCTTTCCTCTAATGCAAAAAAAATGGGTTTATGGTTTTTGTTTTCACTTCTTGCTGCAGTTCTTTAGAAATTATACCCCCAAATATAAAGTATGTGTGTAAATCCTTTTTTATTTACTATATATGGTGTGCGTGTGTGTGTGTGTGTGTGTGTGTGTGTGTGTGTGTGTGTGTTTACTGGGGATTGAACCTAGGGGCATTCTACTTCCAAGCTACACCCCCAGCCTTATCTTATTACTTAATTTTGAAACAATCTCTTACTAAATTGCCCAGGCTGACCTCAAACTTGCAATTCTTCTGCCTCAGTCTCCCTAGTCACTGAGATTACAAACCTGGATACACACACACACACACACACACACACTCTTTTTAATTTAAAAAAAAAATCTGGAGCCAGGCATGATGGCTCATGCCTATAATCCTAATACTTGGAAAGCTGAGACAGGAGGATCACAGGTCCAAGGGCAGCCTCAGCAAGTATTGAGACGCTCATCAGCCTAGAAAGACCCTGTTTCAAAATAAAGATAAAAGTAAGGTCAGGGGTGTAGCTCAGAGGTAGAATGCCTTCGGTTCAATCCCCAGCACCACAAAAATAAATAAATAAATACATAAATAAAGTTGGGTGTGGTGGGGCACACCTGTAATCTAGTACTTAGAATGCTGAGACAGGAGTATTGCAGGTTCGGGGATAGTCTCAGCAATGTAATGATACTTGCAGTAACCTAGAGAGACCCTGTTTCAAAATAAAAAATAAAAAACAACTGGGGTGTAGTTTGAAGGTGGAATGCTCCTGAGTTAAATTCCCAGTAACACACATACATACACACACACAGAACTTGGAAAATAATTTTCCCTTGAGATTTTTAAGGCCTTTTTTTTTTTTTTTTTTTTGCCTCAAATTCATACACATCTACTTCTAAGATGTAAGATAAAAGTGGGCCAGGTATGGTGGTGCACGCTTGTAATCCCCGTGCTTGGGAGACGGAGGCAGGAGGATCGCACTGGTTTGGAGCCAGCCTTCCTGGCTTAGGAGACCCTGTTTCCAAATAAAAAAATATAAAATAGGTCTGGGAGTGTAGCCCAGAGGTAGAAGGGCTTCCAGGAACCCCAGTACCACCAAAAAAAAATAATAATAATAATAAAATAAAGATAAAAGTAGATTTTACGGCAAATATTCTAATTTTGTTTGTTTTGGTTTGGTTTGGGGCTATTGGGGATGAAACCGAGGGACATTTTACCTCTGAGCTACACCCCCAGCCCTATTTTTTATTCTTCATTTTGAAACAGGGTCTCACTGAGTTACAAAGGGCCTCACAGAGTAGCTGAGGCTGTTCACAAACCGTAATCCTCCTGTCTCAGCCTCCTGAATGCTGGGATTACCAGCGTGTGCCATCACGCCTGGCTTGCAAATATTATTTTTAAATAGAATACTTAAAATATTCTATTTAAAAAAATTGTAGCTCCTAGCCGGGTGTGGTGGTGCACGCTGGTAATCCCAGCATTTGGGAGGCTGAGACAGGAGGATTGCGGTTTGCAGACAGCCTCATAGAGGCTGTCTACCTCCGGGCTATACTCCCAGACCTATTTTATATTTTATTTGGAAACAGGTTCTCACTAAATTGCTGAGAACCTCACTGAGTGGCCGAAGCTGGCTTCGAACCTGCACGATCATCCTGTCTCAGCGTCCCAAGTGTGGAGATTGCAAGCGTGTGCCACCACGCCCAGCCGAAAGACAGTACTATTTTAATGCATACATTCAAGCATTATCATTTCCGGAACTTCCTTTCTAGGTCATAATTAGATGTCACAATATTTATTAAATCTTACAATAATAAATAGTTTTTTGTTATGTGGTATTGGAGATTAAACTCAGGGCACTCTACCATTGGGCTACACCCCCAGCCCTGTTTTAGTTTTTATTTTGCAGTGTCTTGCTGTGTTGCCTAAACTGGCCCTAACCCTTTGATCTTCTTGTCTGACTCCCAAGTAATGGATTATAAGCCTGCACCTCCATGCCCAGCCTTTAAAAAAGATTTACTTATTTATTGTTTTTGGTACTGGGATTGAACTCAGAAGCATTCTGCCTCTGAGCTACACTCCCTTTTGCTTTTTATTTTAAAACAGGGTCTCAATAAGTTGCTGAGGGCCTTGCTAAGTTGCTAAGGCTGTCCTCAAACCTGTGATCCTCCTATCTCAGCCTCCCAAGTACTGGGATTACAGACATACATCATCATGCCTTGCTTAAAAATCTCTTAAAGCAAGAAAATTGTTGGTGTGGGGATGTATACGATTATTAAAAATCCTTTTAATGGCGCTTAAAGGCTTACCACTTCACTTATTTGTGTGTATAGTGCTAGGTTTGGACCCGGGTCCTTGCACAGGGCTGCCATGTGTCCTTCCGCTGAGCTGAGTTCCCAGCCTGAAGGTTTACTATTAATAGGACACATGCCTTAGTTTAGCATTTCTTTTCCCTTTCTACTTGTGAAAACATTGCGTAGACTAAATAGTAAAATGTTCTAACATCTCTATTCCCAGTCAAATAGGTTTATAATTTACAAATTAATACAATTTTTGCTTATAAATAAATTTGGTGCCTATCCTAAAACTTTCAGTGGGTTTTGTCTTGCAGTGGCCATATAAAGGACGTCCTAAAGAGAAAAGCTTTCTTTATGACATAGTATCTAATAAAAGAAGTGGCATTGATGTGGATAAGTGGGATTATTTTGCCAGGTATGGACCGAAAACTTAAAAGTTTATATAAAGCTTTATATAACTTAGTACTTTTATTTGTGGTACTGGGAATTGAACCCATAGGCATTCTACTTCCAAGCTATACCCCAACCCTTTTATTTTGTTTCTTTTTTGGGGGTTTGGTTGTGTGTGTGTGTGTGTGTGTGTGTGTGTGTGTGTGTGTATGACTGAAAATTGAACCCAGGGGCATTCTACCTCTAAGCTACACTCTCAGCCCTTTATTTATTTATTTATTTATTTATTTATTTATTTGCAATACTGGAGATAGAACCTAGGGGCATTCGACCTCCAAGCTATACCCCCAGCCCTATTTTTTATTATTTTATTTTGAAACAGGGTCACTGAGTTGCAAAAGGTCTCACTAAGTAGCTGAGGCTGTCCACGAACCATGATCCTCCTGTCTCAGCCTCCTGAATGCTGAGATTACAAGCATGCACCACCACGCCCAGCTTTATTCTTTTTTTTTTTTTTTTTTTTTTTTGAAACCTCCCAGGTACTGGGATTGCAAGTGTGCACCACCACGCACAGCTCGGTTCATTTCATTTATTTACTTTGGTACTAGTGGTTGAACCCAGGAATATTCTGTCTTCAAAATACACCACCAGCTCTTTTTGTGTTATTTTTTATTTTGAAAAAGTTTCACTAAGTTGCTATGGCTGGCCTCAAACCTGTTATCTTCCTGCCCCAGGCTCCCAAGTATTGGGATTGCAGGTATGCACTATTGTACCTGGCTTAGTATTAAAACAGTTTTCCATGCTTGTAATCCCAGTACTTGGAAGGCTAAGACAGGAGGATTGCAGATTTGAGGCCATCCTAAGCTATTTAGTGAGGCCCTCCCCAACTTAGTGAGACCCTGTTTCAAAATAAAGAATAGCTGGACATAGTGGTACATGCTTGTAATTTCAGCATTGAGGAGGCTGAGACCAGAGGATTGCGGTTCATAGCCTCAGCTACTCAGCGAGGCCCTTCACAATTCAGTGCAACCCTGCTTCAAAAATAAAAAGAATAGTCGGGTGTGGTGGCGTATGCATGTAATCCCAGCATTCGGGAGACGGAGACCAGAGGATTGCGGTTCATGGACAGCCTTAGCTACTTAGTGAGGCCCTTGCAACTCAGTGAGACCCTGTTTCAAAATAAAGAAGAATGAAAAAAAACAAAATAGGGCAGGGGGTGTAGCTCAGAGGTCGAATGCCCCTGGGTTCCATCCCCAGACGCTAAATAAATAAATAAATAAATAAATAGACTAAAAACCAGGGCTGGGGGTGTAGCTCGGAGGTACAATGCCCCTGGGTTCCATCCCCAGTACTGGGGGGAAAAAAAAGAATAAAAAATAGGGCTGGGGCCAGGCATGGTGGCGCATGCTTGTAATCCCAGCATTCAGGAAGCTGAGACCTGAGGATCACAGTTCGCGGCCAGCCTCAGCTACTTAGTGAGGCCCTCCGCAACTCAGTGAGACCCGGTTTCAAAATAAAGAATAAAAAATAGGGCAGAGGGTGTGGCTCGGAGGTCAAATGCCCTGGGTTCCATCCCCAGACCCACAAAAAAAAAAAAAGGGCTGGGGATGTAGCTCGAAAGTAGAATGCCCCCCCCATTCTGCTAAATTAATTAATTGCTTAATTAATTAATTAATTTTAAAAAAACACAGTTTCCCAGTGTAAAGATTTTATCTGTTTGCTTTGAAATTGTTCTAGAGACTGCCATCATCTTGGAATCCAAAATAATTTTGACCACAAGCGCTTTATTAAGTTTGCACGCGTATGTGAAGCGGATGATAGGAAGCAAATTTGTACTAGAGAAAAGGTAAGCTGTGCCAGAGGAAACAAGAAGGGTGTGCTTCCTCATCTGAAATCTGCAGGTAACCATTCTGCAATTTAGAAAGTTGGTGAATTGTTAATATCTTTAGTAAATGCTTAGCATTTGTAAGTAAGTTAAGGCTCTTTTTTTTAATTTTTTATTGGTGCACTGTATTCATACATCATAGTGGGATACAAAAAAACTTTTGTAGACATACATGCACACATCACCCAGTCAGCCCCCACCCGATCCCCACTCCATTCCCTCCCCATTCCTCCTTCCCATGCTTGGCTTAGTGGTTGACATCTAGTATTATAGCAATTTATCCAAAATTAAAAATGATAATCTCTCATAACAGTTTCATTTGTCTGATACCAAGCTTTTGATAACTTAAAGGTAACATTTCAATATTTCTTTTTGCTTTCTTTCTTACCAGAGAATAATTTTTTTCTTTTTTTTTTTAGGTGAAACTATCATATATTTATATATTTATTTTTCAGAAAAAAATCTATCCTAATATGGAATATGGACTCTAGATACCCAAAACAATCTCGAAGAACAAAGCTAGAAGATATATATTTTCTAATTTCAAACCATATAAAGCTACAATAATTGAAACAGTGTAGTACTGTTATAAAGGCAGATATATAAACCATTGGAGTTAAATAAAAGCCTAGAGATACATTCTTCCATATATTGTCAAGTTATTTTTGACAAGGTTTCCACGAACATTTGGTGGAGGAAATAATAATCTTTTAACTAAATATTGTTGAAAAATAATAATTACATGAAAAAGAATAAAATTGGACCCTTACCTAACACCATATACAAATATTAACTCAAAATAGGTAAAAGACCAAAATATAAATCTTAAGACTATAAACTTTTAGAAGAAAATCTGGGTCATAAAACCTCACAACACTGAAATTGGCAGTGATTTCTTGGATATAATTTCAATGGCACAGGCAACAGAAGGGTATACAAACTCCCTAAAAAAATAAAATATTGTATATGCAAAGACAGTGTAAACAGAGTTAAAAGTTACTGATAGAATGGGATAAAATATTTCCAAATGCTATATCTGAAGGTATATTAATATTCCAACTAGAAATCCTAAAAATTAACAACAATAAAAGCAAACAATACCATTTAGAGATAGGTAAAAGACTAACATAAATAATGAATCTCCACAGATAATTAATCTTAGTTGTCTGTTGAATGGAAAATCTTGTTTCTCTGGTTCTGGTGTGTGTTACCTATTTCTTCTTTGTAGTTAATCTCTTTGAGTATTTTCTCTAGCGCTGGCTTTGAAGACATAAATTCCTTCAGTTTCTGTTTGTCAAGGAAGCTTCTTATTTCTCCATCTAATTTGATAGAAAGTTTTGCTGGGTAGGAAATTTTTGGCTGGAAGTTGTTTTCTTTCAGAGTTTGGAATATGTTACTCCAAGCCCTTCTGGCTCTCATGACTTGGTTTGGGAAGTCTGGAGTGATTCTAATTGGTTTGCCTCTGAATGTCACTTGGCCCTTTGTTTTTGTTGCCTTTAAGATTCTCTGCTTGGCTTCCACATTGGTCATTTTGACAATTATGTGGCGTGGGGATCCTCTTCTCCGATCCTGTCCAAAGGGAGTTCTATAAGTTTCCTGGACCTGTGTATCAACCTCTTGCTCTATGTTTGGAAAATTTTCTGCTATTACTTCCTTGAAGAGATTGTTGATCCCTTTGGTTTCACCTTCTTTTCCCTTCTCTATTCCAATTATTCTTAGGTTAGCTCTCTTAAAATGGGCCCATATTTCTTCAATGTCAGATTCCTGCTGTCGGATATTTTTTTCTAGATTAGAAACTATGCGTTCATTTTTGGATAAGGCTCTTTTCACTTCTACTACACTCCGTTTTTGTGTGTGTGTGTGTGTTTGTGTGTGTGAGTGTGTGTGTGTGTGTGTGGTGCTTAGGATTGAACTCAGGGCTTCACACATGTTAGGCAAGTGCTCTACCACTAACACTAAGCCATGTTCTCAGCCCTTCTTTTTTTTTTTTAACTGGGGATGGAACCCAGGGACATTCTACCTCTGAGCTACACCCCCAATCATATTTTTGATTCTTTATTTTGAAACAGGGTCTCACTGAGTTGCAGAGGGTAGTTGAGGCTGGCTGCAGACCACAATCCTCCTGTCTCAGCCTCCCAAATGCTGGGATTAGAAGTGTGCACCACCATGCCCAGCGCCAGCCCTATATTTTACTTTTTATTTTTTATTTTTTTGGTGGCACTGGGGGTGAAACCCAGAGGCTTTCTACTTCCGGGCTATACTCCCAGACCTATTTTATATTTTATTAGAAACAGGGTCTCACTAAGTTGCTGAGAGCCTCACTAAGTAGCTGAGGCTGGCTTCGAACCTATGCGATCCTCCTGTCTCAGCCTCCCAAGCGCGGGGATTACAAGCGTGCATCACCACGCCTGGCTTATTCTTTATTTTGAAATAGTCTCACTGAGTTGCAAAGGACCTCAGTAAGTAGTAAGTAGCTGAGGTTGGCTACAACTGCGCTCCTCCTGTCTCAGCCTTCCGAATGCTGGGATTACAAGCATGAGCCACCACATCTGGCTTTTTCTTTTCTCTTCTCTTTCTTTCTTTCTTTCTTTCTTTTTTTTTTTTTTTTTTTTTTTTTTTTTGTGGTCCTGGGGATGGGACCCAGAGGCCTCTACCTCCGGGCTACACTCCTGACCTATTTTATATTTTATTTGGAAACAGGGTCTCACTAAGTTGCTGAGAGCCTCACTAAGTAAGTAGCTGAGGCTGGCTTCGAACCCACGCGATCCTCCTGTCTCAGCCTCCCAAGTGCTGGGATTACAAGCGTGCGTCACTACGCCTTGCTCTTTTCCTGTTTTTTATACTTGTCTACTTACAAGATCAATACTGTCTAATTCTACATTAATATTTATTTCATGTTTTTCTTCAGGAGGTTGAAAATCTGTATGATATGTTCCACACACGCAACCGTTTGCATCGCATGGCTTATCAACACAAAGTTGGCAATGTCATTGATACAATGTAAGAAATTTGATATTTATTTTCCTGTACAGTTTTCCATGGTACTTTGCTGGATATTTGACTCAAATTAAGATTTCTAGGCAAATTTCCATCAATTTTAAGTGAGTAAATCTAAAGTGGGTTTTTTGTTTTGTTTTAGTCTTTTTGTAGAACTGGAATTGAATCCAGTGGCATTATACTTCTGAGCTACACCCTAAGCCCAGTTTTTTTGTGTATTTTGTAACATGATCTCACTAAATTGCTGAGGCTGGCCATGAGCCTGTCCTCGTCCTGCCTCAGCCTCCCAGGTACTGGAATTACAGGTGTGCATCACCACGCCTGGCTCTGAAGTGCATGGTTTTCTCTCTTCCTCTTTTTTCTCTCACCCTTCCTCCCTCCCTTCTTTCTTGTGTGTGGTATTATGGGTTGGACCTCAAGGCCTTCTACCTCAGAGCTATAACTCCTGGCCATTTATTCGTTTATCTCTCTGTCTGTTTATTAATTCATTTTATGTTTTTGTTTTGTAGTATTGGAGATTGAAATCAGGGGCATTCCACCGCCAAGCTTTAGCCCCAGCCCTTTTTTATTTAGTTTTTTATTTTTGAACAGTGCCTCAATAGTTTGCTGGAGGCTGATTTTGAGCCTGCAATTTTATCTCAGCCTCCATAAACACTGTGATTTTAGGCATGTGCCACCACACCACATGGTTTTGAAGTGGTTTTCTTTAACAAACTGAATCTAGCATAAAGTAAATTTAGTTGGAAGAAAAGGAGGAAAATGGCTAAGGGGACTAGGGTAGAGGTAAGGATAGCTGGCTAAGGCTGGACGTGCAGAGGCGGTGCGCATGGCTTGGGACCCTGGCACAGGTAGTTGCACTAGTTATGAAAATAATGGGAATTGGGACATGAATAGCTGACGTTTGGAGATTAATAGCAAACATTAAAGCCCAGCGTGGTGGCGCACGCTTGTAATCCCAGTACTAGGGAGGCTGAGACAAGAGGATCGCGCAGCTTCAAAGCCAGCCTCTTCTACTTAGTGAGACTATTTGCAAATAAAATATAAAATAGGTCTGGGAGATTAAGTTCAAGAATAAAAATTAATGTCTGTCAGCCAGGCGTACTGATGTATGCCTGTAATCCTAGTATTTGGGAGACTGAGACAGGAGGATTACAGATTCAAGGCCAGCCTCAGTAACTTAAAGCCCTCTGCAACATAGTGAGAACCTGTTTCTAAATAAAGAATAAAAAATCAGGCTGGGAGTATAGCTCAGAGGTAGGATACCCCTGGGTTCAATCCCTAGTACCACAAAAAAAGAAAAATAATTCAAGTAGAGAGATGTCCTTCAGTAAAGCATAAAGCAAGTGTTTAAAATTTTCTAACTATATCTTTACCAAATACTTTAGGATCACAGATGCTTTCCTCAAAGCAGACCCCTACATAGAGATTACAGGTGCTGAAGGGAAAAAGTATCACATTTCTACAGCAATTGATGACATGGAAGCCTTCACTAAATTGACAGGTAAGAACTAGAAGGCAACAGAGAAACATGGTTCATCACACACACAGTATAAGCTGTCCCTGGGTTGCAAACAGGGTTTTTTCAAAATGTTTAAATAAGCCGTGCCTGGTGGCACACGCTTGTAATCCCAGTACTTGGGAGGTTGAGACAGGAGGATTGCAGGTTTGAGAACAGCCTCAGCTAACTGGTGAGACCTTCCACAACTTTGTGAAACCCCGTTTCAAAATAAAGAATAAAAATCAGGGTTGAGGTTATAGCTCAGAGGTAGAATGTCCCTGGGTTCCATCCCCAGTACCTTAAAAATAAAAAGTAAAATAGGGCAATAGGGCTAGGTGTATACCTCAGGGGTAGAATATTCCTATTTTCAATTCCCAGTACCAAAAGAAAAAGAAACAGGGTCTCTCACTAAATTGATTAAGCTGGCTTCTAACTTTTGATCTTCCTATCTCAGCTTCCTAAGTACTGGCATTACAGGTGTACACCACCAATCCTGGCTTTGAATGACTAGGTGCTTTTTTTGGTGTCTAGTAGTAGGGATTGAACCCAGGGCCTTTCTTCCTCTGAGCTACAATCCAGCCCTATTTTATTTTGAAAAAAGTTCTCACTAAGTTGCGGGGGGACCTAAGTTTCTGAGGCTGGCTTTGAACCTGCAATCCTCCTGTCACAGGCTTGCAATTTCTGGGATTACAAGCATGGGCCACCATGCCTGGCTGATAGGTACATTTGAATTTGAGTTGGGCGTGATGGCACACGCGTGTAATCCCAGTACTTGGGAGGCTGAGATCGGAGATCACAGGTTCACAACCAGCCTCAGAAATTTTAATGTGAGGTCCTCTGCAGCTTAGTGAGACCCTGTTTCAAAATAAAAAATAAAAAGTAGGGCTGGGTGTGTAGCTCGAAGGTACAATGCCCCTGGGTTTAAACCCCAGTAACCCCCAACCAAAAAAAGGCCATATATACTTAACATATGGTTCTTTTTGATGCTTAAGTGAGACATAGTGCCTCACCATAGTGAAAAGGAAGGAGGAGAGGTGAAGGTGGGGCGACTGTGCCCTTAAACTAGGAAAGGATAGATTGAGAAATAAAGACCAAAAGAGGAAAAGCAGTGGAACAAAAGTATACACCAGTCAGTGTTCTTAGCAAATCATAAAACTGACTCAGTTTAACTAAAAATAGTTAGAAAACAATCACACGGAATCAGTGGGAGGCTAAACACTCTGAAAATGGGTAGAAACTACAGAAGCCAAGTGGCCTCAGACACAGCCAGTCCCTCCGCAGCAGGCTCCTCCACACACTGTCCACGGTCCTGCTGCTCCTTTGTGGCCCTTTGCAGCACGCCATCAGAAAGAAACCTGAGCCAGATCCTTCCAAACTGTCTATTTTTTCTTTTATGGTACTGAGGATGGAACCCAGAGGCATTCTACCTCCAAACTATACTCCCTCCAAACTATACTCACTAAATTGTGGAGGACCTCACTAAGTTGCTGAGGCTATCTGCAAACCATGATCCTTCTGTTCAGCCTCCCAAGTACTGGGATTACAGTGTGCGCCACCATGCCCAGCCCCCAGCCCTATTTTTAACTCTTTATTTTGAAACAGGGTCTCACTGAGTTGCAGAGGGCCTCAGTGAGTAGCTGAGGCTTGCCGAGAAAACTGTGATCCTTTTTTCTCAGCTTCTCAAGTACTGGGATTACAAGCTTGCACTACCATGCTCACTCCTGTGTTTGAAAAAAACACTATTAAAAATTTCTAGCCGGGCGTCAGGCTCACACTTGTAATCCCAGCATTTGGGAGGCTGTAACAGGAGGATCATGGTTCGAAGACAGCCTCAGCTACTACTTAGTGAGGCCCTTTGCAACTCAAGTGAAACCCTGTTTCAAAGAATAAAAAATAGGTCTGGGAAGCCGGGCATGGTGGCGCACACTTGTAATCCCACCATTCTGGAGGCTGAGACTGGAGGATCACAGTTGGTGGACAGCCTCAGTTACTTAGTGAGGCCCTCTGCAACATACTGTGACTCTGTTTCAAAATAAAGAATTAAACATATTCTGGGGGTATAGCTCAAAAGTAGAATGCTCCTGGGTTTCATCCTCAGTACTCCCAAAAAATAGGGCTAGGGGTGTAGCTTGGAGGTAGAATGCCACTGGGTTCCTTCCCTAGTACTGCAAAAAAAATTTCCAGCCTTCTGAAAAGTATGATAAAAAGTATGATCCTCCTGTCTCAGCCATATATATATATATTTTTTAATTTTTATTTTTTTTAAACAGGGCCTCTTAAGTAGGCGAGACTGGCTTCGAGCCTGTGCAATCTTACTGTCTCCACCTCCTAAGCACAGGGATTACAAGTGTGCGCCACCACTCCCACTCCCGGCTACTTTTAATTAATTAATTTTTTATTTTTATTTTTATTTATTTTTTATTTTTTGGTGGTACTGAGGATGGAACACAGGGGCTTTTCTACCACCAGGCTATACTCCCAGACCTATTTTATACTTTATTTGGAAACAGGGTCTCACTAACTTGCTGAGAGCCTCACTAAGTAGCTGAGGCAGGCTTTGAACCTGTGTGATTCTCCTGTCTCAGCCTCCCAAGGGCTGGGATTACAAGCGTGCATCACCACACCTGGCTTACTTTATATTTTTTAATTTTAAATTTTTTTAATTAAAAAAAATTTCTTTTGGTTTGTGTGGATCTGGGGATGGAACCCAGGGGCATTCGACCTCCAAGCTATACCCCCTGCCCTATTTTTTATTCTTTATTTTGAAACAGGGACTCATTGAGTTGCAAGGGCCTTAGTAAGTAGCTGAGGCTGTCCGCAAACCACAATCCTCCAGTTTCAGCCTCCCAAATGCTGGGATTTCAAGCGTGCGCCACCATGCCTGCTTACTTTTTATATTTGAAACAGGATCTCACTAAGTTACTGAGACTGGCCTCAAACCTGCAGTTCTCCAGCCTCCCAAGTACTGAAATGAACCTGGCTTTCACTGCCCCCACCCTTTTTTAATAGTACTGGGAGTTGAACTAAGTGGCATTCAACCTCTGAGATACTACCCCCAGCTCTCTTATCTTTTAATTTTGATTTTTTTTTTTTTTTTTTTTTTTTTTTTTGGTGGTACTGGGATTCCTGGAAGCCCTACTACCTCCGGGCTACACACCCAGACCTATTTTACATTTTTTATTTGGAAATAGGGTCTTTAAAGCCAGAGCAGCTGGCTTTGAACCTGCGCCATCCTCCTGTCTCAGCCTCCCAAGCGCGGTGATTACAAGCGTGCACCACCACGCCTGGCTTATTTTTTATTTTTGAAACAGGGTCTCACTAAGTTCCTGAGGGCCTCACTAAATTGCTAAGACCTGCCTCAAATTTGCAATCCTCCTGTTTCAGCCTACCAAATACTGAGATTATAGGCATAATATGGAAACAGGGTCTCACTAAGTTGCATAGTACCTCACTGATTAGCTGAGGCCATCCACAAATTGCGATCCTCCTGTCTCAGCCTCCCAAATGCTGGGATTACAAGCATGTGTCACCACGCCCAGCTAGTGTGTATGTTTTTAATTATTTTATTTTATTTTATTTTATTTTTTGTGGTCCTGGGGATGGAACCCAGGGGCCTCTACCTCTGGACTACACCTCCAACCTATTTTATTTATTTATTTATTTATTTATTTATTTATTATTTTTTGGTGGTACTGGGGGTGGAACCCAGAGGCTTTCTACCTCTGGACTATACTCCCAGACCTATTTTATATTTTATTTGGAAATAGGGTCTCACTAAGTTGCTGAGAGCCTCACTAAGTAGCTGAGGCTGGCTTCGAACCTGTGCGATCCTTCTTTCTCAGCCTCGCAAGCGCCAGGATTACAAGCTTGCGCCACCACGCCCGGCTTTATGTTTTATATTTTAACAGGGTCTAAGTTGCCAAGAGCCTCACTAAGTAGCTGAGACTGGCTTCAAAGCTGTGCGATCTCCTCCTGTCTCAGCCTCCCAAGCGTTGGGATTTTAAGTGTGTGCCACCACGCCCAGCTTAGTATATATGTTTTTAAATCTTGTATTTTCTTTTTCTCTCTTTTTCATTTTGCGGTACTGGGGATGGAACCCAGGGGCATTCTACCTTCGAGCTGTATCCCCAGCCCTATTTTTTAGTCTTTATTTTGAAACAGGGTCTCACTGAGTTGCGAAGAGTCTCACTAAGTAGCTGAGGCTGTGCACGAACTTCGATCTTCCTGTCTCAGTCTCAGAATGCTAGCCACCACACCTGGCTTGTATTTTCATTTTAATCTGATTGCAGTTTCATTAATTGGCAGACAACGTTTTTCTGGAGATTTTATACTCTACCGATCCCAAGTTGGATGCAGCACGAGAGATTTTAAAAAAGATCGAATACCGGAATCTCTACAAATATGTGGGTGAGACCCAGCCATTGAAGACAAGAATTGAAAAGGTAAGTTGAGTTACCAAGCATCTTCCCATTAGTGAGCTTTTTTTATTTTTGTGATACTGGAGATGGAATTTAGTAATTTAGTAAGAGCCTGTTTCAAAAAATAGGGGGGATGGCGTGTATAGGTATAGCTCCAAGGTATAACGCCTCTATGTTCAATCACCAGAACCAAAAAAGATGGAACACTTTGAAAAAACCCAAATAAATCATGTAGTATAAGCCAGGTGTGGTAGTGCACACCTGTAATCCCAGCATTTGGGAGGCTGAGACAGGAGGATTTGGGTTCGCGGACATCCTCAGCTACTTAGGGCCTTTGCAACTCAGTGAGACCCTGTTTCAAAATAAAAAATAGGGAAGCCGGGTGTGGTGGCGCACGCTTGTAATCCCAGCGCTTGGGAGGCTGAGACAGGAGGATTACACAGGTTCAAAGGCAGCCTCAGCTACTTAGTAAGGCTCTCAGTAACTTAGTGAGACTTTGTTTCCAAATAAAATATAAAATAGGTCTGGGATTAGAGCCCGGAACTAGAAAAGCCCCTGGGTTCCACCCCTACTGCCACAAAAAAATAATAAAAATAAAAGCCCAGATGCTCTTCTAGTTTGAAAACTGATCCAGATGCCCTGCAAGGGACAACCTGAACTCAGCTGTGTAGGACCTGAGACCTAAGCCTGGCTTCTAATCCACAAAGCTTTAAAAAAAAAAAAAAAATAGGGCAGGGTGGGTAGCTGAGCGTGGTGGCACATGTATGCTTGGAATCACAGCATTTAGGAGGCTGAGACAGGAGAATCCAGGTTCAAGGACAGCCTCAGCTAATTAGGCCCTTTGCAGCTTAGTGAGATTGTTTCAAAATAAAGAATAAGCCGGGCGTGGTGGCGCACGCTTGTAATCCCTGCGCTTGGGAGGCGGAAACAGGAGGATCGCGCAGGTTCGAAGCCAGCCGTGCGCGCTGGCTTAGGAGACCCTGTTTCCAAATAAAAATGTAAAAATAGGTGTGGGAGTCTAGCCTGGAGGTAGAAGGGCTTCCAGGAACCCCAGTACCACGAAGGGAGGGAGGGAGGGAGGGAGGGAGGAAGGAAGGAAGGAAGGAAGGAAGGAAGGAAACAAACAAACAAACAAACAAACAAACAGGGCTGGGGATGCAGCTTGCAGGTAGAATGCCCCTGGGTTCCATCCCAGTACCGCAAAAGAGAAAAAAAAAAAAGGAAAGAAAAATAGGGCTGGGGTGTAGCCCCTGGTTTCAATCTCCACCACAACAAAAACATTAGTTATATCATGAATGCATAAATTACATGTAGATAATACTACTTTATTATTAACTTCCATAAAACACACAATAACTATAAAAAGTTAAAATTCATCAAAATGCACACACACAAGCGCTTACAAACCGTGCATGGTGCCATTGCACCTGAGAGAAATAGAAACAAATGTAAAGATGCAGTTTTAATCGTTCCTAGTCCAGGAATGGCAGCACATACTAAGATCCCAGCATTGGGAGGCTGAGACAGGGGGCTCTTAGGTTTGAGAACAGCCTCAGCAGCATAGCCCTTTTTTGTTTTGTTTTGAAACAGGTCTCTAGGTTGCTGAGCGTCTCCCCACATTGCTGAGCCTGTACTTCCTTCCTTCCCAGCACACATCTCCCAGCTGGCAGGTGCCTGTATGGTTTAGTTCAAATATTTATTTCCATTTCTGGCTTGTCGAAAGTTTTTCTCTATTTCTTAAGTCAACTATAACCACACCCTACCTCATAGTAGGTATTAACTTTTTTTTTTTTTTGAGATTTAAAGAAGTTTATTAGAAAGATAGAAATACAGAGGATAGGTACAGCTCCATTACCAGACTGGCATGGAGGGGTGACTCGAATGAATACACCCGGTATCAACTATTTAAATAGTTATAAATTTTATTTCCTCTTATCTCACTAGTTAATATAACTTTTTTCAAAAAATTTTGTTATGAAAATTGTTGTATTTGTTTAAAGTATGACATAGATAGAAGCTGTACTTGTTAGGGATGCCTCTAACCATTCTTCTTAGTGAAGTGCTAGGTTTTTTGGGGGTGGTTGATTTTTTGGGGTTTTTTTTGTGTGTGTGTGTGGTACTAGGTATGGAACCCAAGGGCCTCCTTCTACCTCCGGGCTACACCCCAGGCCTGTTTTTTAATATTTTATTTGGAAACAGGGTCTCACTAATTTGTGGAGGTCCTCACTCAGCTGCTGAGGCTGGCTTCGAACTTGTGATCCTCCTGTCTCAGCCTCCCAAGTACTAGGACTACAAGTGTGTGCCACCATGCCCAGCTAAACGCTGTTTTTCATTGTTGTTTTGCTTTTCTTTGCGGTACTGGTGATTCAACCTAGAGTCTCTCTACCACTGAGCTGCAATCCTAACCCTTTTCTTTTTTTTTCTTATTTTGAGACCGGGTGTTGCGGAGGTACCCAGGCTGTCCTTGAACTTGCAGTCCTCCTCTTTCAGCTTTTCCAGTAGCTAGAATTACAGGGGCGCCCCACCATGCCTCATGGACGTGCCATTTTTAGAGAGGGAACATGTTTGTGCACAAATAATGAATGATGAAAACTGAAGTTCTCACATGGAGACTCCCGTCTTTTTTAGGAAAACTATGAACACCTTCCGAAAGAGATCGTCAGTACTAAACCTGAGGGGATCTCTTTGAAAGCACAGCTGAAGGCTGAAGATTTCATAGTGGATGTAAGTAGTTAGCCAAAGAACAAAATGAAGACATTTTATAAGAAAACCCTCATTATTATAAAAATACTACATGTTCAGTATATAAACTTGGAAAAAGACCTTAAGATAGAAGGAAGGAAAACAAGCTGGGCGTGCTGACCCACGCTTGGAATCCCAGCATTTGGGAGCCTGAGGCCGGAGGATCGCAGTTCATGGAAAGCCTCCGCCACTTAATGAGGCTCTTTGCAACCCAGTGAGACCCTGTTTTGTTTCAAAATAAGGAATAAAAATTTATGCTGGGAGCTGGGCATGTTGGCACACGCTTGTAATTCCAGCATTCAGGAGGCTGAGACCGGAGGATTGCAGTTCACGGACAGCCTCAGCTACTTAGTGAGGCCCTTTGGAACTCAGTGAGACACTGCTTCAAAATAAAGAAAAAATAGGGCTGGGAGTGTAGCTCAGAGGTAGAATGCCTGTGAGTTCCATCCCCAGTACCACAAAAAAAAAAAAAAAAAAAAAAAAAAAAAGAAGAAGGAAGGAAGGAAAATAATCAGCAGGGGTTTTACAGAGAGCCAACATTAGTAAACATTGATTTATTTACCTTCTTAGGTACTAGGGATTGAACCCAGGGGCTTTCTACCTCTGAGCTACCTCAGCCCTTTTTAATTTGAAATAGTGCCTTACTAAATTGATGAATCTGGCCTTGAACCTTCAATCCTCTTGTCTTCCAAGTACTGAGATTACAATCTTGTGCCACCACATCCACCTATGAACCCGTTTTAATTGTTCTTTGTGATGTTTTGCCAGCATTTTTAATCAGACTATGGTAATATAATTAATAAGACATTGTATATATTGATTTGAAAATTTTTTTACTGGGGCTAGAAACCCAGTACTTGAGAGAGGCTGAGACAGGAGAAACATGGGTTCAAAGCCAGCCTCAGCAACTAGTGAGACCCTGTTTCAAAATAAAAAATCAGGCTGGGCGTGGTGGCGCGCACTTGTAATCCCAGCATTCGGGAGGCTGAAACTGGAGGATCGCGATTTGTGGACAGCCTCGGCTAGTTTAGTGAGGCCCTTTGCAACTCAATGAGACCCGGTTTCAAAATAAAGAATAAAGCCGGGCGTAGTGGCGCACGCTTGTAATCCCCGCGCTTGGGAGGCAGAGACAGGAGGATTGCGCTGGTTCAGAGCCAGCCTTGCTGGCTCAAGAGACCCTGTTTCCACATAAAAAAGTTAAAAAATAGGTCTGGGAGTGTAGCCCATGGCAGTGTATCCCGGAGGTAGAAGGGCTTCCAGGAACCCCAGTACCACCAAAAAAAAAAAAAAGAATAAAAAATAGGGCTGGGGGTATAGCTTGCCGGTTGAATGTCTCTGGGTTCCATCCCCAGACCCGCAAAAAATAAATAAATAAATAAGTAAATAAATAAATAAATAAAATAAAAATTAAAAATCAGGCTGGTAGCCGGGCATTGGTGGAGCACGCTTATAATCCCAGTATTTGGGAGGCTGAGACAGGAGGATCATGGGTTCAAAGCCAGTCCACGCAACTTAGCAAGGCTCTTGGCATTCTTGTGAGACCCAGTTTCCAAATAAGAAATTTAAAAAATGGTCTGAGGGTGTAACTTGAAGGTAGAATGCCTTCGGGTTCAACCCTTGCACCAAAAAAAAAAAAGAAGAAAGAAAGAAAAATCAGGCTGGTATGCTGGTGGTGTAGCTTAGGGGTAAAATTGCCCTTGTTTAGTCCCTCGAAACACACACACACACACACACACACAAGATATATATATAATTATAAAAATGTTTGGTCATAGAAGTAAAACATGCCAATTAGTTTTTTTTAATTCCCAACATATATACACAAAGAAAAATTTTAAGATTGTTTATTCTTATTTTCATAGAGGCTGCAGTGTCTTCTTATATCCTGACTAGTAGGCCAAATAGCTTTCTTGTCGGTTTCTTCTATCTACCGTAGGAAATCCTTTTCCGAGTCTGCCCCTCTGAAATTTCAGAACAGTGTTCCCTTGTATTCGCCTCCATAAGCCTCTCCTTTGTTTCTTTGCTGTGGCAGATCCTTGAGTGAAGGCTTCTCTTTCCATATCGTTCTTTGGCAAAGGGCACAGTGGGTGCTGGGCCTGTGGGCCGCGCCGTCTGCACTTGGCCGCTGCTGAAGGGCCTCAGATCTTCCGATCAGGCTGCGTTTCCTGTGTCACCAGGGGACGTGCCGCTGGAATACAGGGATCTCTTGTTTTGACTTCCTGAGACTGAAAGACTCCCCCAGAACGTTTTCCCTGGGCTCCTCCATGTCGCCCTCGCTGCTCTACTGAGGGACCGCCTGTCCTCAGAGCAGTGCTTAGTCCTCCTCAGTCCCTCAACCTCCCATCTGGTTTTTCTCTCTAGGGCAATTCTCATAGATACAGGATCAGAGGTCTTGAAGAGGCTACATGTAGAAGACATACACATGGCTAGTAGACATGCAGAGAAGTTTAACCTTACCAAAAGCAAATGAAGGCAAGTTGATGCAGCAATGGACTTTTGTTTTCCTTTTATACCCGATTTGTAAGGACAAAAAGTTATATAAAACCAGGCAGGAGCCAGGTGTGGTGGCTCACACTTGTAATCCCAGCATTCGGGAGGCTGAGACAAGAGGATCACAGTTTGAGGACAGCCTCAGCTACTTAGGCTCTTTGAAATTCAGTGAGACCCTGTTTCAAAATAAAGAATAAAAATTTGGGCTGGGGCTATAGCTGAGAGGTAGAATGCCCCTGGGTTCCATCCCCAGTACTGGAGGGAAAAAAAAAAAAAAGCTAGCTAGGCATGGTGGTGCACACTTGTAATCCCTGTACTTGGCTGTATTTGGGAACCTGAGACGAGGATTGCAGGTTCAGGTTCACGGCCAGCCACAGCTACTTTGTGAGCTCTCCACAATTTAGTGAGACCTTGTTTCAAAATAATGAATAGGAGCCGGGCATGGTAGTGCACGTTTGTAATCCCCACGCTTGGGAGAGGGAGACAGGAGGATCACGCAGGTTCAAAGCCAGCCTTGCTGAGTTAAGAGACCCAGTTTCCAAATAAAAATATAAAAAAATAGGTCTGGGAATGTAGCCCAGAGGTAGAAGGGTTTCCAGGAACCCCAGTACCACCAAAAAAAAAGAATAGGAAATAGGGCTGGGGATGTAGGTTGGAGGTAGAATGTTCCTGGGTCCAATCCCTGATCACATACACACACACACACACACACACACACACACACACACACACACGCAATGATAAAAATTAATTATTTGCTGGGCATGATGGCACACACCTGTAATTCCAGTACTTAGAAGACTAAGACAGGAGGATCACAGGTTCACAGCCAGCCTCAGCAGCTTGGCAAGGCCTTCTGCAATTTAGTGAGACTCTGTTTCAAAATAAAAAATAAGACTGGGGGTGTAGCTCAGAGGTAGAATGCCCCCTGGGTTCCATCTTCATACACACACACACACACACACACACACACACACACACACACACACCACTGTGTTAATAAAAGTGAAGAGAAAAATAAAAAGAAAAGCTGAGTTTGGTGGCGCATGCTTGTAATCCCAGCATTTGAGAGGCAGGAGATAGACAGCCTCAGCTACTTAGTAGGGTCCTTCGCAACTCAGTGAGACTCTGTTTCAAACATAAAAAGGACTAAAAAATAGAGCTGGGGGTGTAGCTTGGAGGTGCAATGCCCCTGATATTCCTAGTACTGCAAAAAATAAAATAATTTAAAAATAATAGGTCTGGGGGGGGGGTGTAGCTCAGAGATAGAATGTCCCTGGTTCCATCCCCAGTATTGCCAAAAAAATTAAATAAATTTTTAAAATAAAATAAAATCACTTGTTTACGCTGGATATGATGGCACATGCTTGTAATCCCATTACTTGGAAGGCTGAGACTGGAGGATCGCTCAGGTCCGTAGCCACCCTTAGCTACTTAGTGAGGCTCTCAGTGGCTTAGTGAGACCTTGTTTCCAGATAAAATATAAAATAGGTCTGGGAGTGTAGCTCAGAGATAGAAAGCCCCTGGGTTCCATCCCCAGTACCACACACACACAAAAAAAATCACTTGTTTACTTGGGTGTGGTGGTGCACACTTATAATACTAGTACTTGGGAGCTGACACAGGAGGATCAGAGGTTTGCAGCCACCCTCGGCTACTTAGGCCCTCTGCAACTTAGTGAAAGCTGTTTCAAAATAAAGAATAAAAAAATAGCACTGGGCCAGGCATGGTGGCGCACGCTTGTAATCCCTGCGCTTGGGAGGCGGAGACAGGAGGATTTCACAGGTTCATAGCCAGGCTCGCTGCCTTAAGAGACCCTGTTTCCAAATAAAAATATAAAAAATCGGTGTTTGGGAGTGTAGCCCAGACATAGGTTTTCCAGGAACCCCGGTACCACCAAAAACAAAACAAAACCAAAAAGTAGCACTGGGAACTGGGCGTGGTAGAGCACACTTGTCATTCCAACATTCAGAAGGCAGATACCAGAGGATCGTGGTTTACCACCGAAAAAAAAAAAATAGGGCTGTGAGTGTAGCTCAGAGGTAGAATGCCCCTGGCTTCCATCCTCAGTACCACAAAAAAAAAAAAAAGAAAAAAAAAAAAATAGGGCTGGGGGTGTAGCTCAGAGGTAGAATGCCCCTGGGTTCAATCCCCAGTACTGCCTCCCCCCAAAAAAAGTCACTTGTTTAAACATTTTGTTTTCTATCCATAAACCCCCTTCCTCTTCACTGGGGCCTCTGTCATCTTACCTTCTGCAAGTTTGTGTGTGTGTGTGTGTTGATGTATGTATGTATGTATGTATGTATGTATGTATGTATGTATATGTACACACACACACACACTGGGGATTAAACCCAGGGCCACTCTACTTCTGAACCAAATCCCTAGCCCTATTTTATTTTTATTTTTGAAGCAGGTTGGTGAGACTCACTTCTTGCTGAGGCTCTTCTCAACCTGTGATCCTTCTGTCTCAGCTTCCTGGGAGTGCAGATGCTCTATTTTTATTTCCTTTCCAACCTTACTTAGATTCTATGATCCATTAATGTGGTTATTTTGGGAGTCACCCTCAACTCCCTTACTCTTCTGTGCTTCTACCTAACAAAAGGCCAAGTGACCTAGCCTGTAAGTTCATGGTCACTGGCCTCAGCTGAACCCTCAGCTTTCTGGCAGGCTTAGTGAGTTATCCCAGGTTCCAAAACGACTGTTTCAAACTCTTCTCGCTCCTCTCAGACTCTCAACCTGTCCCCTCACCCCAACTGTATTCAACCTGGGTGGACAACCCAGCCCTGGCCCTTCTTTCAGAGATAAAGTACGTACAGACCATCGCCAACTAGGTGAGCTTGCACCATCCGCAGGCATGTTATTCAGCTTCCTGTTATAGTGGCTCAGATAGTGGGGGTCAATGTCTTCCTTTTTTTTTTTTTTTTTTTTTTTTTTTTTTGGTGGTACTAGGGTTCTTGGAAACCCTTCTACCTCCAGGCTACGCTCCCAGACCTATTTTTTATATATATACTTTTTTATTTGGAAACAGGGTTTCTTAAGCCAGCGCTGCTGGCTTCGAAGCTGTGCGATCCTCCTGTCTCCACCTCCCAAGCGCGGGGATTATAAGCGTGTGCCACCTCCCCTGGCTAGACTGTTTTATTTTGAAACAAGGTCTTGCTGGGTTGCTGAGAGTTTCAAAGCATTGCTGAGGCTGACCTCCTGTCTCAGCTTCCCAAGTACTGAGATTATAGGAGTGTGCCACCACTCCTGACACGTCCTCCTCCTCATTAATGATTTAGTTTAGTTTTTGTTGTTGTTTTGTGGTACTGGGGATGGAACCCAGGGTCTTTCTGCCACTGACCTACACCCCCAGTCCTATTTTTATTCTTTATTTTGAAAGAGGGTCTTACTAAGTTGCAGAGAGCTCCACTAAGTAGCTGATGTTGTCCATGAACCATGATCTCTGCTTCCCAAATGCTGGGATTACAAGCATGTTCCACCATACCCAGCTTTTATTCTTTATTTTTGACACAGGGGCCAAGCTTGGTGGCACACACTCGTAATCCCAGCATTCTGGAGGCTGAGACTGGAGGATCGCGGTTCGCAGACAGCCTCAGCTACTTAGTGGGGCTCTCTGCAACTTAGTGAGACCCTCTTTCAAAATAAAGAATAAAAAATAGGGCAGGGGGTATAGCTCAGAGGTCAAATGCCTCTGAGTTCCATCTCCAGACCCGCAAAAAAAAAAAAAAAAAAAAGAAACAGGGTCTCAGTTCCAAAGGGCCTCATTAAAGCTGAGACAGGAGGATCTCAAGCTCAGGATCAGCCTCAGCAATTTATTTATACTCTCAGCAACTTAGCAAGACCTTATATCAAAAAAACTAGAAGCCAGATATAGCAGTGCATGCTTATAATCTCAGTACTTGGGAGGTTAAGACAAGAGGATCAGAGGTTCATGGTCAGCCTCAGCAATTTGTGAGGCCCTCAGCAACTTAGTGAGACTATGTTTCAAAATAAATAAGGAATTGGGAGGCTGAGACAGGAGAATCTGGGTTTGGGTCAGCCTCAACTACTTAGTGAGGCCCTCTGCAACTTAGACTCTGTTTCAAAATAAAGAATTAAAAATAGGGCTGGGGCCAGGCGTGGTGGCGCAGTTTATAATCCCAGCATTCAGGGGGCGGAGACTGGAGGATCACTGTTCGCCAACAGCCTTAGCTACTTAGTGAAGCCTTTTTAGCTCAGTGAGACTGTGTTTCAAAAATAGACTAAAAAATAGGGCTGGGGGTATAGCTTGGAGGTAGAATCCCCCTGGGTTCCATCCCCAGTACTGCAAAAAAAAAAAAAAAAAAAGAAAGAAAAGGTGGGGCTGGGGGTATAGCCCGGAGATAGAATGCCCCCCGAGTTCAATCTTTAGTCGCACACACACACACATATAAGCCAGGTCTAGTATCGCACGCCTGCGATCCTAGTACTTGCAAGGCTGAGACAGGATTTCAGGTTCGAGAACAGCCTCAGCAATCTAACAAGACTTTGTTTCAAATAAAAAGTAAAAGCGGAGCATGATGGCACATGCTTGTAATCCCAGCATTTGGGAGGCTGAGACAGGAGGATCATGGTTCGAGGACAGCCTCAGCTACTTAGTAAGGCCCTTTGCAACTCAGTGAGACCCTATTTCAAAATAAAAAATAGGGCTAAGGGTATACCATCCCCAGTACCTTAAAAATAATGTAAATAAGCAAACAAACAGAAAGTTAAAAAGGCTGGAGGTGGGTATATCTCATGTACAATGCCCTAGGTTCAATCCCTAGTGCCACAGCACATACGCACAAGCAATGATTAATAAGTAAATAAATAATTAGGTAAATGTTAGAGATAAGTAAAAGAATAAATAACACCCCTAGATTTAGTCCCTAGTACCACAAAAGATAGTTACATAACTACACAATCGGAGCCTAGGAAGCACACACGGCTCATCCTCTGCACCGGGCGAGGCTGAGGCTACTCTGTACTCCCTGCTCTTGTTGAACCTTACACTGTCCTTACACTCTTCTCCCTCCTTTGGGCTTTCCCATCAACAAAGTCTCTATCTTTTTCTTTTCTTTTTGGCACTAGGGATTGAACCCAGGGGGGTTCTACCATTGAACTATATCCCTAGTCCTTTTTAATTTTAAGATAGGGTCTTGCAAGTTGCCCAGGCTGACCTCAGACTTGCAATCCTCCTGCCTCAGCCTCCCAAGTACTAAGGTTACAGGCTTTTGTCACTACACCCAGCTACACAGTTTTGAATATTAAGAAAAGTGTAAGCTGAGTATGGTGCCAGTAATCCCAGTACTAAGACAGGAGGATCAAAAATTTGAGGCCAGCCCTAGCAACTTATTGAGTCCATTTCAAAATAAAAAAATAAAAAGGGTCTGGGGTGTAGCTCAGAAGTAGAGCATCCATGGGTTCAGTCCCCCGTACCGGGGGAAAGGGAGGGAGGGACTCAAAGCACCCTTTGCTTTTCCTTGATAGCTCTTACAACAGGGGTGTGTGTGTGTGTGTGTGTATGTGTGTGTGTTATTGGGGGTTGTACCTCTGAGCCATATCCTCAGCCCTATTTTATTTTTTATTTTATAACAGGATCTCACTAAGTTGATGAAAACCTCACTACTTGCAGAGGCTGTCCTTGAATTTGCAGTGGTCCTGTACCAACTTCCCAAGTTCTGGGGTAGCAGCTGGCTGGAGTTCCTTTTTAATAGTTTGCTCAGACTCACTCCAGGCCATGTGGTCTGTAAGCTGGGAATGTATTAAGAGTGTTGCATCTCTAGTGTCTGCCAGTTTCCATAACAGTACGTATGACTTTACACTCTACTGAGGTTGAACACAGGCACACTGCTCCCTTGCCCCAGATTTTTTTTTTTTTTTTTTTTGTGGTACTGGAGGTGGAACCCAGAGGCTTTCTACCTCTGGGCTATACTCCCAGACCTATTTTATGTTTTATTTAGAAACAGGGTCTCACTAAGTTGCTGAGAGCCTCACTAAGTAGCTGAGGCTGGCTTCGAACCCGTGTGATCCTCCTGTCTCAGCCTCCCAAGCGCGGGGATTACAAGTGTGCGCCACCACGCCCGGCACTGCCCCAGATTTTGGAGAGTTCTTTAGTCTACCACATGGCAACTTGCCCGTGTTCTTACTCTGAGCCCCTAGAAGATGCTCATCATTTCTTGCAATATCCCTGAATTCAGTTCTCTGGTTAGCATGTGGTTACTTATTTATTGCTTTAATTAAGGTTATCAACCTGGATTATGGAATGAAAGACAAGAACCCGATTGATCATGTTCACTTCTATTGCAAGACCGACCTCCACAAAGTGGTCAAGATCACCAAGAGTCAGGTAATTGCCCAGGTTAAGGACATATACCACAGTTGTGTGCATGTGTCAGTAAAAACATATTTGTGTGTGTGTGTGTGTGTGTGTGTGTGTGTGTGTGTGTGTGTGTGTGTGTGTAGTATTGGGTGTTAAAACCTAGAATATTCTACCTCTGAGCTACACCCTCAGCTCTGTTATATTTTTTTGAAACAGGCCTCACTAGGTTACTGAGGGCCTCGCTAAAATGCTGAGGCTGGCCTCAAACTTGTGATAATCCTGTCTCAGCTTCCCAAGTTCCTGGACTATAGGCATGTGCCACCACACTGAGCTTATTTTTTATTTATTTATTTTGCATGTGTGTATATGTGTGTGGTATTGGGGATTTGAACCCAGGAGCATTCTACCTACAAGCTACACCCCTAATTCTATATTTTTTTCTTTTTTTTTTTTTTTTTTTTTGGTGGTACTGGGGATGGAACCCTTCTACCTCCAGGCTACATTCCTAGGCCTATTTTCATATTTTTTTTATTTGGAGACAGGGTCTCACTAAAATAGGTCTAGGATATAGCCTGGAGGTAGAAAAGCCCCTGGGTTTCACCTCTAGTACCACAAAAAAAAAAAAAAAAAAAAAGATTGTCTACTCTACAGATATACTTTATCTTTTTATTTTATCTTAATTAATTAATTTCAGAACTGGGGATGGAACCCAGAGTCAGTCTCCCTCTGAGCCTGCAGGATCCTCCTGTCTCCACCTCCCTAGCACAGGGATTACAAGCGTGCACCACCGCGCCCAGCTTTTTTTTCTTCTTTATTTTGAAACAGGTTCTCACTAAATTTCAAGGGTCTCACTAAGTACCTAAGGCTGGCCTCGAACCTTTGATCTTCCTGTCTCAGCCTCCCGAGACCAGGGATTACAAGGGTGTGCCACGATGCCTGGCTCCTGTTTGGTTTTTTATTTTGAAATAGGGTCTAAGTTCTGAGAGGCTCACTAAGTCACTGAAGCTGGCCTTGAACCCGCCAGGCATTGCTCTACCCCTGGCCTATATCCCCAGCCCTTTTTTATTTTAGCAGCACTAGGGATGGAACCCAGAGGCATTATACCTCTGAGCTACACCCCCAACCCTATTTTTTAGTCTTTTTATTTTTGAATCAGGGTCCCACTGAGTTGTGAAGGGCCTCGCTAAGTAGCTGCGGCTGTCTACGAACTGCAGTACTTAGGTCTCCACCTCCCTAATGCTGGGATTACAAGCGTGTGCCACCATGCCTGGCCTAGCCATTATTTTTTTATATTATGTTGACATAGGATCTCACTAAATTGCCCGGGTTAGCCTGGAACTTGTGATCCTCCTGCCTCAGTCTCCCCAGTAGCTGGGATTTACAGGCATGCATGTCTATGCCCTCCTTGATTTTTTTTTTTTTTTTTTTTTGGTTATAATTAGGATAAAATAGAAAAGCAATATGGTATTCTCTCTATATCTATCTATTTCTCTCTCTCTCTCTCTCTCTCTCTCTCCCTCTTTTTTTTTTTTTTTTTTTTTGTCCTGGGGATTGAACCCAGAGGCATTTTACTTTCAAGCTATACCCCCAGCCCAATTTTATTTCTTATTTGGAAATAGGGTCTCACTAGTTTGCTGAGAGCCTAAGTTTCCGAGGCTGGCTGTGAACCCGTGATCCTCCTGTCTCAGCCTCCCAAGCACTGGGATTACAAGCGTGCGCCACCACGCCGGGCTATTTACTTATTCTTAGTGGGGCGTGGTGGCGCACGCTTGTAATCCCCGCGCTTGGGAAGCAGAGACAGGAGGATCGCGCGGGTTCGAAGCCAGCCGCACGCGCTGGCTTAGGAGACCCTGTTTCCAAATAAAAATGTAAAAGTAGGCCTGGGAGTGTAGCCCGGAGGTAGAAGGGCTTCCAGGAACCCCAGTACCACCAAATAAATAAATAAACAAATAAACAAATAAACAAATAAAAAAGAAAAAGCATGGAGGATGTAGCTCAGTAGTAGAGTCGTCCTGGGTTCAATCCCCAGCACCAGAAAAAGCAAAAGGGCTCGCCGAGGCAGCGCTGATACCACTGCCGTGAATGCAGAATGACCCTGAGATTTTCTCTTTTCCAAAAAGGTTTCACAGCTTCTGCCAGAGAGGTTTGAAGAGCAGGTGATTCGAGTGTATTGTAAACAGAATGATGAAAAGAGTGTGTTTGATGCACAACAGCACTTTGTCCAGTGGTGTTCAGACAAAGACTTCAGCAAGCCCCAGGTAGGTGGCCGGTCGTTCGTATACTTTGTTCTTTTTTTTTTTTTTTTTTTTGGTGGTACTGGGGTTCCTGGAAGCCCTTCTACCTCCGGGCTACACTCCCAGACCTATTTTTATATATTTTTATTTGGAAACAGGGTCTCCTAAGCCAGCGCGGCTGGCTTCGAACCTGCGCGATCCTCCTGTCTCCGCCTCCCAAGTGCGGGGATTACAAGCGTGCGCCACCACGCCCGGCTTACTTTGTTCATTTTTTAATTTTAATTTTTTTTTGGAGGGTCTGGGGATGGAACCCAGGGGCATTTGACCTCTGAGCTACACCCCCTGCCCTATTTTTTATTCTTTATTTTGAAACAGGGTCTTACTAAGTTACGGAGGGACTCACTAAGTAGCTGATGCTGTCTGCGCGCCACGATCTTCCAATCTCAGCCTCCCGAATGCTGGGGTCACAAGCGTGCACCACCACCACTCCCGGCTTCCAAGAGATCTTTTTTGATAACTAGAGGTTGAAACCAGGGGCACTCTACCTCCAAGATACAACCCTAGTCCTTTTTATTAATTTATTTTATGTGTGTATGTGCTACTGGGGATGGAACCCAGGGGCATTCTACCTCTGAGCTACACCCCCAGCCCTATTTTTTAATCTTGATTTTGAAATAGGGTCTCACTGAGTTGCAAAAGGCCTCACTAAGTAGCTGAGGCTGTCTTCGAACCTTGTTTCTCCTGTCTCAGTCTCCCAAATGCTAGGATTACAAGCGTGCACCACCATGCCAGACTCATTTTTTAATTTGGAAACAGGATCTTGATAAATTGCTGAGACTGGCCTCAAACCTGCAATCCTCTTGTCCCAGTCTCACAAGTATTGGGGTTACAGTTATATATCATCATGCTTGGCTAGATTCTCACACTTTAAAAGGAAAGAAGGCAAAAACTATTTTCAAAACCATACCAAATGGCTCTAATGTATTCAGGAATTTACTTACTGATTCTCTATAATACTGGGCACTGAGGACAGTGCTAGGCAAGACCTCTGTCATTCCTAGCCCATAGTTTATTATCTCTCTTCCTTCTATCTATCAGCTATCTACGTACCTACCTACCTATCATCTACTTTTAGTATTTTTTTGTGGTACTGGGCATTGAACCTAGGGATATCCTACCACTGAGCTATCTCAGCTCTTTTTGTTTGTTTGTTTGTTTGTTTGTTTTTGCAGTACTACTGGGGATGGAACCCAGGGGCATTGTAACTCCGAGCTATACCCCTTTTTTTTTTTTTTTTGGTGGTGGTACTGGGGTCCTGGAAGCCCTTCTACCTCTCGGCTACACTCCCAGACCTATTTTTTATATTTTTTTAAATTTGGAAACAGGGTCTCTTAAGCCAGCAAGGCTGGCTCCGAACCAGCGCGATCCTCCTGTCTCCGCTTCCCAAGCGCAGGGATTACAAGCGTGCGCCACCACGCCCGGCTAATTTATATTTTTGAAACAGGGTCTCTTACGCTGGCGCGGCTGGCTTCGAACTTGCACGATCCTCCTGTCTCTGCCTCCCAAGCACAGGGATTACAAGCGTGCGCCATCATGCCCAGCTACCCCTATCTTTTAACCTTTTTATTTTTTGAAACAGGGTCTCACTGAGTTGTGAAGGGCCTCGCTAAGTAGCTAAGGCTCTCCACGAACCCAGATCCTCCAGTCTGCCTCCCGAATGCTGGGATTACAAGTGTGTACCACCATGCCTGGCTTTTTGCTTTTATTTTGAAATAGGGTCTCATTACGTTACTGCATGCTGACCTTGAACCTGAAATCCTCCTGTCTCAGCCTTTCATGTACTAGGATTATGTATGTGTACCACTGTGCCTAGCTCCCATTTGGAAGCATTTGGGAGGCTGAGACTGGAGGATCGCGGTTCCCGACAGCCTCAGCTACTTAGTGAGGCCCTTTGCAACTTAGTGAGACCCTGTTTCAAAATAAAGAATAAAAAACGGCAGGGGGGCCGGGCGTGGTGGCGCACGCTTGTAATCCCAGCATTCGGGAGGCTGAGACCTGGAGGATCGCGGTTCGCGGACAGCCTCAGCTACTTAGTGAGGTCCTCTGTAACTCAGTGAGACCCGGTTTCAAAATAAAGAATAAAAAATAGGGCAGGGGGTGTAGCCTGGAGGTCAAATGCCCCTGGGTTCCATCCCCAGACCCGCAAAAATAAAAAATAAAAAAATAAAAAAATAAAAAAAAATTAAAAAACGGCAGGGGGTTTAGCTCGGAGGTTGAATGCCCCTGGGTTCCAGACCTGCAAAAAAAAAAAAAAAATAGGGCTTGGGTGTAGCTTGGAGGCACAATGCCCAATCCCATTGGGAGTTGCCACTCTATCATGGTCCTAATAACAAAAGATAAAAGCGGTCCAGGCGCGGTGGCACATGCCGGTGTCCCAGGGCCTAGGAGGCTGAGATGGGAGAATCTGAGGCTTGAGATCATCCTCAGCAACCTAGTGAGACCCTGTTTCAAAACAAAAACTAAAAAGGGCTGGACGTATAGCTTGGAGGTAGAATACCCGTGTGTTAAGGCCCCAGCATCATGCTCCAAAAAAACAAAAAGCTCTATCAAGTCAGATCCATTGTAGTTCAGTGAATAAATTTAACATAGGGGCCAAAATTCAAGAGCCGAGAAGACAGTGACCCTCTCCTAGGAAGCCACAGCTCCCTGTGCAGAAAGAGTAGGAAGGAAATACCCTGGGTCCTCTGCTCCCTCTCATCTCATCCTCCATAAGCAAAACCAGACTAGAGGGTGATAGATGTGGGAGCTGGGCGGGTGGTTTACAGAGCCCTGGGATGCAGCCTGCGCAGAGGGAGAGCGAAAATCAGAGAGCAGGCTGACCAAGGAGAAGCCCAGCGGCCTTCCACAGACAGTCTAGTCCTGGTACAACAAGGGCTCTCAGAGATCCAGCCCCTTGCCTGTCACGGTGGCGCACACCTGCTCGTCCCATACTTGGGAGGCTGAGACAGGAGGATCACGGGTTCAGGTTCACATCCAGTTTCAGCAACTTAGTGAGGTCCTGTTTCCAAATAAAAAATAAAGTAAGGAAGCCAGCATGGTGGTACACACTTGTAATCCCAGCATTTGGGAGGGTGAGACCGGAGGATTGCGGTTCGTGGACAGCCTCAGCTACCTAGGCCTTCCGCAACTTAGACCCTTTTTCAAAATAAAGAATAAGAAATAGGGCAGGGGGTGTAGCTTGGAGGTCGAATGCCCCTGGGTTCAATCCTTAGGATCACAAAAAGAAAGAAAAAAACCCAACACCATCATAAAGAGAACCTATCTACACATTCTAGAACAGCTTAAGACAGTCCTGTTGGCGGGCCGTGGCCCTTACACGCTCAGCCTCAGGTGTCACTTGAGGCCAGCCCTCATTTTGACAGAAGGAGGTTATTCTACTGGAGTTTGTGCTGATGGGGTCAGAGTTAGGGCCTTTCTTTTTGAGTTAGGATCTGGCTTAGTTCTGAGGCTAGCCTTCAATTTGTGATCTCCCCACCTTAGTCTCCTGAGTCGCTGGGATTATAGGCATGCTCCAGCACACCCAGCTTAGAGATTTGATTACCAAGAACATTTCAGTTCAGCTCGTATGTATTGTCCTTCCTCTCATGCCATCTTGTAAACCTGGACAAGGTTTTGTCTTTTTTTTTTTTTTTTTTTGCTTCATAAGGAACCAGGCAAGAGAAAAGCGCAGGTACAACACAGCTTTTCACTCCCCCAGACAAACAAGGAAGAGTCTGTGTTCCCTGAAGGGGATAAGGGAAGCGCTCACAGGTGGGGCATCACTGGTGGCCTTTTCCACTGACGGTCCTTATCTTCTTAGGACTGTGGTATTTCTAATTGGACCCAAGCACAGCACTAATATAATTTTCAGTTGCCCAAGAATAAGTATATCTAGACGCAATCTATCTGCAAGCCTAAGTAGGCTATGTGTGGCTCAGAAATAAATTGATGGAAGCCGGGCGTGGTGGCGCACGCTTGTAATCCCAGCATTCGGGAGGCTGAGACCCGGAGGATCGCAGTTCGTGGGCAGCCTCAGCTACTTAGTGAGGCCCTCTGCAACTCAGTGAGACCCTATTTCAAAAAAAGGATAAAAAATAGGGCTGGGGGTGTAGCTCGGAGGTTGAATGCCCCTGGGTTCCATCCCCAGACCCGCAAAGAAAAAAAAAGAAAGAAAGAAAGAAAAAAGAAAGAAAGAAAGAGAGAAAGAAAGAAATTGATGGAGCTGGGCACAGTGGTGCACACCTATAATCCCAGTACCTGGGAATCTGAGGCAGGAGGATCACAGGTTTGAAGCCAGCCTCAGCAATTTAGTGAGGCCCTCAGCAACTTAGTGAGACCCTGTTACAATAAAAAACAAAAAGGGCTGGGGGTGTAGGTCAGGGGTAGAATGCCCCTGCGTTCAATCCCCAGTATGAAAGGAAGGAGGGAGGGAATAAAAGAGGGAGTGGAAAAAGCAAGAGAGAAAGCAAGCCAAGGATGGAAACTACCGTTCCTATTCCGTTTTTCTCTCCCTCTTCCCGGTAGGATGGCGATGTTGTAGCTCCACTTATAACACCTCGAAAACCAGACTGGAATCCCAGTCCAGACCGCTCTCGAGAGGCGTCCAAGAGGCTGAACTTTGAATGACGGCCAGTGTGCAAGTCTGCCGTGGTCGCTGACTCAAAGCCCCCCAGCACGGTTAGGTCAGGGCACTCGGGCGCAGCGCCGCCGTCAGCAGCCAGCGCGTTTTACTTTGCCTTTTGAATGTATACACATGCTGAAGATGAGTCATTTTTATTCAAAGAAAAAAAGGTATTGGGCAAATCTTGCTCTACATGCTATAAAAAGCATTACCTTACCTACTTTTAACATTAAAGCATTTCTCCTTTAATAGTCTATTTTTCTAGAATAACAATTCTTTTATCTACTCCGAACTCTTATGACAGATGATGGTATTTTGTTTGTTTTTTTGGTGGAACTGGGGATTGAACCCAGAGGTGTTCTACCTCTGAGCTGTACCCCAGCCTCTTTTATTTTTTTATTTTGAGATAGGGTCTCACTAAGCGCACACTGGCCTGTAACCTGCAGTTCTCCTGCCTCAGCTTCTCAAGTACTGGGATTACATGTACAACTGCATCTGACCACATTGGAATTAGAATTTGGAATTTTCATGAGCAGACATGGTAAAAAATAAGCAAGCTCTGGCCCCTGAGGAGGTACCATCACCCTGAGTTAGAGGATGGCACTCCTCAAATGACCTAAACATCAGTGAATGACATCTCCCCCCACCCGTCTAGCCTGTCAGCAGCAGTCGGGATAAACAGGCGCCGAGGCTGGGAGTGGCTTTATTTCTTGGGTATGAGAATCTGAGGGCTCTGGCCCCCTCCTTTTTTTTTTCCTTGGAGGTGCTGGAGATGAAACACAGGGCTTCTTGCAGCTAGGAAAGCACACTACCAGTCCTGGCCTCCACTTATGGAGAACATAAACCCCCTTTCGAGAGACCCTAGAGGCAGAGGGATCCTGCAAAGCAGGCTGTTCAGGGTGTGCCGCAGCTCCAGACTCAGGCAGCTTCTTTCCTAAATCTCACTGTCCTGGGCCTGCGGGCCTCTGCACTGCCCAGTGTGGAAAAGAAGTCCACTCCCAGCCTCTCTCCCTTTTATGCTGCTCAGGGTCACCCAGGGACTCTCCTTGGCACTGACCTCGCCTGGGAGTTCACAAGGCTGCCCTCACCCAGGCCGGTGACTGCCCAGTGGATCCCGGGTTCCCTCTGCACCCCAACGTCCCCAGCAGTGGCACGGGCGTCACCACATCTGAACAGTGCTCCTGCGCCCAGGGCACCTCCCTTACCCGTGTGTACAAGTCCATCCAGAGCAAAGTCTGGAGTTGGAGCCAAAGAGGGGGTGACCAGCGGGTGCTGGAGGTGCCGTGCAGTACGCCCCCGTGCCTCACTTCTGCGCAGATGGCCCCCTTGGCAGAAGTCTCCCCAGCAGACGGGAGCGGTAACCACAGACAACAGTGCCCGCGCGTTCACTCTCCACTCTAACCAGGCTGTTCTGTCCACACCGGGCATCCTGTCTTGCCAGCCCGCTCCACCCCTCAGTCGGACTTCAAGGGAGAGGAGAGCCCCTGGCACTCCTCCACCCTGCTGCAGTGTGCAGGCGGCTGCGCGTGGACTCTAGGGCGCAGGCCCAGCGCCTGCAAAACCTCCAGCAGAAACCACTGTCGGTCACCGCTTCCCGTGTCCAGACTCCAGGTGGAGAATGTACTGTTTTTTTTAATAAGGATGTTCTTTATTTCTATCAATGTTATTTTTAAACCATTGTGTTTTGCTATGGAATTTTATAATCCTAATATTGTATCATTGTGCTATCTGAGAAACAACTTGAATCCATCTCTCTGCCTCTTTTGTTACACACAAGGCCGCACTTTATGCTATTTACAACTCTTAATTATGAGAACGATGTGCCACTTACAAGGCTAAATTTTTCTTAGAAACATCTTGACTGTATAAAAATGGAGATTTTAACAGCTGACTCTCAGAGTTGTGGAATATTTCACTGTGAAGGGATGTGCGGGTTGCAGCGACGGGTGACCGTCGGGGAGGGAGGCCGTGAAGCTTCAGGAGCTCCCAGCCCGCGGCCTCCCCACGCTGCGGTGTGCCCCCGGCTTCCGGGCCAAGGAGTGTGCTCTGTAGCGCTCTGCCCAGGTGCCTCTCGGCTCCTCCACACTGTTGGGTCTGCGAGAGAGGATGCTGTAAACAAGGGCTTGGAAGCTGGTTTTCCCCATGCAGTAAGGGGAGTAACAGCAAGATTTCCCCTCAGCAGGAGCCAGGCACTGGCATGGGAAAGAATAAGGAGCTTCTTGGTGTGCAGAGCACCTATTGTGCCAGAAAAAATACCTCTTTTAACCTACAGAGGTTCAGCCTCTTTGACCAACTATGCGTATGTATGTATGTATGTATGTATGTGTTTTTTTTTTGTTGTTTTTTGCTGTACTGGGGATGGAACCCAGGGGCATTCTACCTCTGAGCTATACCCCCAGCCCTATTTATTATTATTTTGAGACAAGGTCTCACTGAGCTTCAAAGGGCCTCACTAAGTAGCTGAGGCTGTCCGCGAACCACAATCCTCCAGTCTCAGCCTCCCGAATGCGGGGATTACCAGCTCTGCACACTGCTCATTGTTGCTTTCGAATCTCCCTTGTGAAACGAAGCGATGGACTTGCAAGCGCCTGGCACCAAGGTTGTGCGCAGAAGAACCCTAGAGTTCTAGAATAGGCAGCAGAGCAAGAGGAGGCATGGTGCTGCTGGAGCCTCTAGTAGCTGCACTGGTGGAGTCCAGCTTTCTGGGGTTTGACAGTATTTCTTAATTCCTAAAACCTGTGTGTACGGGGGTATAGCTCAGGTAGAATGCCAGGAAAAATACCTCTGGGGTACTAGGTTCCATTCCCAGTACCAATAAATAAATAAATAAATAAATATAAAAATAAAAAGGCTGGGGATGTAGCTTGGAGGTGGAATGCACCTGGGTACAGACCCCCTACCCCCAAAAAATCCTGTTTTTATAAGAGAGAGAGTGTGTGTGTGTGTATAATATGTATATAGATATGTCCATGGAAAATTGGAAGGATATACAAGAAAATGTTACTGCTGAGAGGTTTAATGTTAGGCAGTTTACTTATTTATTTATTACTTATTTGTTTATTTAGCAGCACTGGGGCTGAACCCAGAGCCTCACACATAAGCAGGTGCTCTAACACTGGACCACATCCTCAGCCCTTTTATTTTCATTTTGAGACAGGGTCTCCCTCAGTTACCCAGGCAGGCCTCCGACTTGCGATTCTCCTGCCTCCGCCTCCCAAGTATCTGAGATTATAGATGTGTGCCACCACACCTGACAATTTATAATTTTTTTATGTCTTCTGAGTTTTTTACAACAAACATGTATTCATTGTAGATTCCTATTGATGGAATTCTCACAGGAGATTCTGTTTCTTTGGTGAGGTGTGAGTGTCTTTCACACCAGCAGAATTACTTCTGCAGGAGCACAGCCCCTGCCCCATCCCTGTCTTGGGTCCTCAGGCCACGTGGGGGCTGATGGCAGCCACAGTCACCACAGGGTACTTCACCAGCTGTGTCTGAGAGTGGCTGCCCTGCGTGAGGAAGCCTGGGCAGGATGCGTGAGCAGGTCTGAGTACCTGTTGCTCTGGAAGCTGCCCGCAGGGGCATCAGCTCAGAACCCAGGCCTCCAGCTCCTTGATGCAGAACTGCTCCTGCCGGGCCAGCACCTCATTGTTGAAGGTCGCGCAGGGGTGGCTTCCCCCATGATACAAGTCTCCATCCAGCCACAGTCCAAACTGGCCGCTAGAGAAGAGGAAGTGTGTGCCACAGTCACGGCTGCGACGTCAGGCCTTTGGGTCTACCACCGTCGGCCTCAGCCACGCCTCATGCCAGCCGGCTTTGGTTATTATCTTCCCTTGGTTTAATTTATCCTGAATTCAGGAGAACTCAGCACGCTGTTCCCTATGGAGTTTAGATTTAAAACTATTCAAGGGCTGGGTGCAGCGGTGCATGGCTGTAATCCCAGTACTTGGGAGGCTGAGACGAGAGGATCACAGGTTCGCAGCCAGACTACGCAACATAGACTGTTTCAAAGAAAACAATAAAATAGGGCTGAGGGTATAGCTCAGAAATAGAATGTCCCTACATTTAATCCCTACTACCACCGAAGAAGAGGAGGAGCAGCTATTCAAGGATTTTATTACTCATTTATTTATTTATTTATTTATTTATTTATTTATTTTTGGTACTGGAAATGGAATCTAAGGGCATTCTAACTCCTAGTTAAACCCCAGCCCTATTTTATTATTTTTATTTTGAAACAGGATCTTGCTAAATTGCTAAGGCTGTCCTCAAGCCTTCAATCCTCCTGTGTCAACCTCCCAGGTACTGGGATTGCAGGCATGTGCCACCATGCCTGGCTGAATTCCAGAATTGAAGTGGACATACACAGCGATGCGTCTGTTACCACAGTCCAGTTTTGGAACGTGTGGAACATTTTCTGATCTCTATATTTGATAGAAAACCCAGACTGGAGCCAAGAGGTGAATGTCTGCAAATCAGCAATGGCTGATATGTCTGTGTCAAGTTGCTATCAGTGGGAACTTTGGGGGCAGATGGAAAATCAAAGAATCTGGCGTGAAGCTAATCAAGCAAGGCTTGCCCTTGGGGCAAAGCATGTTGGTGTGCCTGAATTTGAAGGTCACGCCTGGAAGAGCCCAGGCTTTCTTCCTCTAACTCCCTTTCTGGCTTTTAGCCTGGCATGGTGGCACACACCTTAATCCTAGTAAAATTTGATGGGGAAGTTTGTGCATCCTTTGGCTTCAATCCTTGACTTGGGGTGGGGCTGAGAGGGTCAGCCAAGGTCAGGCAATAATTTGGAGGGAAAAGCCTGCAAGCAAGCACCAGCCTCAGGTTGGTCTGGGGCAGCCATGCCCAGAAGTTAAGGGAGGGAAAGGGGCTGGAATGGCGGCCACCTCGAGACTCAGGACTTGGGTGGCCAGAGACACGCACCTGCCACTGCCCATCATCAGGGAATCCACGTCTCCTTTCACGAAGAAAGAGTTGCTTCCTGTCCACTTGAAGACCTGGGGCAGGGGAAGGCTCAGGGTCAGCTGGGAAGTCCTGCCCTTGCAGTCTGTCTGCAAGCCACTGGGGGGCAGTGTTGTGGCAGGAACAGAGCCTCCAGGGCCGGCGAGCCGCCCTCTGGGCTGGGGCTGTGAGGTTTGTCTCCTTGGACTTTGCCCCAGAGTCCAAGGTTTTTTACCCTATGGTTTCAATTCCCACAGCCTTGAAGCGCCTTTGCTCTGAAAATAGAACAAAACCTCCAAGGCTTTCTTCTGGCAAAGTTGGAAAGAAGAGGGGAAAAGTCAAGTCCAAGCCAGGAGCTGGGGATAACCGCCATTAACTGACTCATCATCTTGCCCTGGTGGGCACATTATGCCTACCTCTCGCCCAGGTCACAGGACTTGGGGGCTCTGAACACACCCACTGCCACCCGCGCTGTCCTGCCCGGGCACCCATCCTTCCCCGAGTCATGGTCTCTGGACTCTCTCTATACAACAGTCTGCCCCAGTCCATTTCCACGCACAACCTGAATGTCTACGCAGAAGCTAAATCATGCTGCCGCTCCTGCAGAAACCCCTCCCAGGGCCTCCTGCCACGGGGTAAGATCTGAGTCCTTGCGTGGCCCGGAGCCACCTGCCCTGATTTTCCCTCCAGCCTCTTCTCCTCTTAGTGATGGCATTTAAGCTACACTGGCCGCTCCGTCTCTGGAGCACCCAAACCTCTCTCCTGCCTTAGGAGCCTCGGTCTACAGGGGCTCGCTTCTCCTGGAGAGGGTCCTGGGCCTCCCTACCTGAGTAGCTCCTCCAGCCCGTTTTTACTTTGTCAGCACTCACCCCTCTCTGAGATGGCCCCGTCTGCATCAGTGTGCCCGTACAGAATCCACTAAACAAGTTCTAAGAGGCATGCCCTGATTAGATACTTATTGAATCAATAAACTATTCAAGAGTTAATTTAGGCAGTAAAAGGTTTTGTTTTGTTTGCAGTACTGGGGCTCAAACCCAGGGGTGCTCTACCATTGAGCTACAGCCATCACCCTTTTATTTAATCTTACATTTATTTATTCATTGTGGTATTGGGGCATGAACCCAGGGGTATTCTACCTCCGAGCTACACCTCCAGCCTTATTTATTTACTTTTACTTTTTTGTGTGGGTCTGGGGGATGGTCAGGGGCGTTTGACCTCCAAGCTACACCCCCTGCTATTTTATATTTATTTTGAAACAGGGTCTCACTGAGTTGCAAAGGGCCTCACTAAATAGTAGCTGAGGCTGTCCATAAACCACAATCCTCCTGTCTCAGCCTCCCAAATGCTGGGATTACAAGTGTGGGCCACTATACCTGGCTATTTTCTATTCTTTATTTTGAAACAGGGTCTCAGTAAATTGTGGAGGGCTTCAATAAGTAGCTGAGGGAGGCTGTGAACCTGCAAGCCTCCTGTCTCAGCCTCCCAAGTACTGGGATTACAAGCATGTGCCACCACGCCCAGCTTATTTTTATTTTGAAATAGGGTCTAGCTGAGTGTAGTGGTGCATGATTATAATCCCAGCATTCAGGAGGCTGAGACCAGAGGATCACAGTTTGCGGACAGCCTTAGCTACTTAGTGAAGTCTTCCACAACTTACTGAGACCCTGTTTCAAAATAAAGAACAAAAAATGGGGCAGGGAGGTGTAGCTTGGAGGTCAAAAGCCCCTGGATTCCAGACCCAAAGGAAAAAAAAAAAAGAAATGGGGTCCTGCTAAGTTTGAGCACTGGCCTCAAAATGTCCAGCCTGCCTCAGCCTCCTGAGTCTCTGGCATTATCGGTGTGTGCCACTGCTCCCGGCAGTAATAGGATTTTTTTTTTTTTTTTTTTTTTTTTTTTTTGGTGGTACTGGGGATGGAGCCCAGGGGCCTTCTACCTCCGGGCTATATTCCCAGACCTATTTTATATTTTTTATTTGGAAACAGGGTCTCTTAAGCCAGCGCGGCTGACTTCGAACCAGTGCGACCCTCCTGTCCCAGCCTCTCAAGTGCAGGGATTACAAGCGTGCACCACCATGCCCGGCTATAAAAGGATTTTTAAAGAACCACAAAAGTATTGTTGCCTATAATTACTTGCCAAAATGCTAAGCAACCAAAGGGTTTTTAGTAAGATTAGAAAACACTAATAACTGAGACAGGAGGATCACACGGATTTGAAGCCAGCCTCAGCAACTTAGTGAGACCCTGGTCTGGGAGTATACCCCAGAGGTAGAAAGCCTCTGGGTTCCACCCCCAGTACCACCAGAAAAAAAAAAAAAAAAAAAAAAAAAGAATAATAAGAGACCAGGAAAAGACAACAGTCAATGCTTCCTCTACTTTCTCAAGGACATGACCTTCAGACTTGAAAGACTAAGATAAATATTGCTACAGAGGAAACGAAGACGAGTTCCTGGTGCTGCTTGGAGTAGCTATCTAGTCAGAGTATTGGGAATTCATGAAAAAGACAGTAAGTACCAAAAGGCCAAAGGTAGTCAAGAATTAACCTTTTTTTTTTTTTTTTTTTTTTGTGTGTGTGGTACTGGAGATGGAACCCAGGGGCTTTCTACCCCTGGGCTATACTCCCAGACCTATTTTATATTTTATTTGGAAACAGAGTCTCACTAAGTTGCTGAAAGCCTCACTAAGTAGCTGAGGCTGGCTTTGAACCTGTGTGATCCTCCTGTCTCAGCCTCCCAAGGGCTGGGATTACAAGCGTGCGCCACCACGCCTGGCAGAATTAACCAATTTTTTTTTTTTTTTTTTTTTTTTTTTTTGGTGGTACTAGGTGGAACCCAGGGGCTACCTCTGGGCTATATACTCCCAGACTTTTTTTTTTTTTTTTTTTTTTTTTTTGTGGGTCTGGGGATGGAACCCAGGGGCATTCGACCTCCGAGCTACACCCCCTGCCCTATTTTTTTTTTTTTTTGAAACCGGGTCTAACTGAGTTGCAAAGGGCCTCACTTAGTAGCTGAGGCTGTCCGCGAACTGCGATCCTCCGGTCTCAGCCTCCCAAATGCTGGGATTACAAGCGTGCGCCACCACGCCTGGCTCCTCCCAGACCTATTTTATATTTTATTTGGAAACAAGGTCTCACTAAGTAGCTGAGGCTGGCTTCAAACCTGTGCGACCCACATGTCTCAGCCTCCCAAGCGCTGGGATTACAAGCATGCGCCACCACGCCTGGCTACAAAAAAAATTTTTTAAGCTGGGTGCTGTATCACATGCCTGCAATCCCAGCACCTAGGAGGCTGAGACAGGAGGATCACAGGTTTGAGGACAGCCTTAGCGACACAGAAAAAGATGCTGTTTCTTTCTTTTTTCTTTTTCTTTCTTCTTCTTTTTTTTTTTTTTTTTTTTTTTTTTTTTTGCAGTGCTGGGTATGGAACCCAGGGGCATTCTACACCCCCCAGCCCTATTTTTTATTCTTTATTTTTGAATCCGGGTCTCACTAAGTGGCAAAGGGCCTCACTAGTAGCTGAGGCTGTCTGTGAATCACGATCCTCTGGTCTCAGCCTCCCAAAGGCTGGGATTACAAGCGTGTGCCACCAAACCTCTGCAGTGGTTTCTTTTAAAGATAGGCAGGAGCCAGGCGTGGTGGCGCATGCTTGTAATCCTAGCATTTGGGAGGCGGAGACTGGAGGATCATAGTTCATGTCCAGCCTCAGCTACTACTTAGGCCCTTTGCAACTAATTGAGACCCCGTTTCAAAATAAAGAATAAAAAATATAGCCGGGCGTCATGGAGCAGGCTTATAATCCCAGCATTTGGGAAGCTGAGACAGGAGGATCACGGTTCATGGACAGCCTCAGCTACTTAGGCCCTTTGCAACTCAGTGAGACCCTGTTTCAAAATAAAGAATAAAAAATAGGGCTGGGGGTGTAGGTCAGAGGTAGAATGCCCTTGGGTTCCATCCCCAGTACCTTAAAAAAAAAAAATGATGGGCAGGAGCCGGGCGTGGTGGTACACTATGCCTGTAATCCCAGTACTTGGGAGGCTGAGACAAGAGAATGGCAGGTTCAAGGCCAGCCTCAGCAGCTTAGTGAGGCCCTCAGCAACTTAGTGAGACTGTGTTTCAAAATAAAAAACAAGCCAGGCGTGGTGGCGCACACTTGTAATCCCTGTGCTTGGGAGGCAGAGACAGGAGGATCGCACAGGTTCGAAGCCAGCCATGCTGGCTTAAGAGACCCTGTTTCCAAATAAAAATATAAAAATAGGTCTGGGAGTGTAGCCCGGAGGTAGAAGGACTTCCAGGAACCCCAGTACCACCAAAAATAAAATAAAAAATAAAACAGGACTGGGAGTGTAGCTCAGAGATAGAATGCCCCAGACTTCCTTCCCCAGAACCACAAAATGAATAAATAAATAAATAATAAAATAAGTAACTAAAGATAGGCAGGCCAGGGGAATGCTTACCCAACACCGCCCTGCTTCCTTCCCCTGCAGCCCCTCCATGGGAGGGAGCTGGGGGCTGTGCCCTGCCCGGGTGCCTCCCCGGGGCGTGGGCAACCTCACCTTCAGCTGTGGGGAGAAGGAGAAGAGGAACGTCTCGCCGGTGCCATAGAAGCCTTTGCTGAGCCGGATAGCCGCGGAGGAGAAGGCGCCAAACACCTGGAAAGCAGGAAGGCGGGTGTTGGGTTGGGAGGGAGCTGGGGGCCTCGGGCTCATCCTGGAGGACAGGGGAGCCAGCACCCCTCCCCTGAACCACCCCAGGAGCGCTTGCGGGGTGCCTCTGCATGGTCAGGGTCCTCCTATCTTCTCTCTCTCTCTCTCTTTTTTTTTTTTTTTTTTTTTTTTTTTTGTGGTACTGGGGTTCCTGGAAACCCTTCTACCTCCAGGCTACACTCCTAGACACCTATTTTTTATATTTTATTAAATTTGGAAACAGGGTCTCTTAAGCCAGCGCGGCTGGCTTCGAACCTGCGCGATCCTCCTGTCTCCGCCTCCCAAGCGCGGGGATTACAAGCGTGTGCCACCACGCCCGGCCTCCTATCTTCTCTTAAATGTACTTTTTGTGTGTGTGTGGTACTGAGGATGGAACCCAGGGGCATTCTACCTCCAAGCTACACCCCCAGCCCTATTTTTTTTATTCTTTATTTTGAAACAGGGTCTCACTGAGTTGTGAAGGGCCTCACTGAGTGGCTGAGGCTGTCCTCAAACCGTGATCCTCCTGCCTCAACCTCCGGAATGCTGGGATTACAAGCGTGCGCCGCCACGCCCGGCTTAAATGTACTTTTTACTAGTCCTTCTAGATGTTATAGTGAAGCAGACAGGAAACAAAATAAAGCTGTCCCCCAGATCTCCCTTTTTCCTTCCCAAGATAATTTGTCTTGACATTTTGGTGCATTTTCTTCCAGAAACTTTAATGCCTTTGTACAAAAGTGAGGTCCCCTGTGACGTATGTCTCATACACTGCTTCCCTTGCTTTTCTCCATACTTGTCAAACATGTGGACATGTTCAAAACACAGTAGGATCCCTCCATCTAGACCCAACAAGCCTAAGGGTGTTCACTAGATTTGGTCTCCTTAGACATATCTCCAACCCATTTGAAAGTTAAGTAGCAACCAGGCGTGGCACACTTGTAATTCCAGGGTTTAAGGATCCTGGTTCGTAGCCAGCCTCAGCTACTACTTAGTGAGGCCCTTAAAAACTCAGTGAAACCCTGTTTCCAAATAAAGCATAAAATAGGTCTAGGAGTATAGTCCGGAGGTATAAAACAAAAAACAAAACAAAAAAAAACCCTGGGTTCCACCTGGGTTCCACAGGGTTTTTTCCAAACAGGGCTGGGGGTGTCCTTCAGAGGTAGAATGCCCCTGGGTGCCATTCCCAGTACCTCAAAAAAAAAAAAAGAAAAAGAAAAAGAAAATTAGTTCTACTCCTAAGAGCGGGGACTTTCTCTTACATAACCACAGTACTATCACACCTGAGAGAATTAGCAGTAATATGTATGTATACACATACACTGTAATAATAAAAATAAAGTCTTGTTTAAAAAAGTGGGGTCTCACTAAATTGCACAGACTAGCCTCAAACCTGTGATCCTCCTGATTCAGCCTCCCAAGTACTGAGATTACAGGTGTGCGCCACAATGCCCAGCTATATTAATTCTATAATATTATCTAGTAGCCAGTTCCTATCCTATTTTCTCCAGTCATCCCAAGGATACCCTTCATATTTTGCTTTAAAAAGAAAACCCAGATGCCGGGCGTGGTGGCGCACGCTTGTAATCCCTGCTCTTGGGAGGCAGAGACAGGAGGATCGCGCAGGTTCGAAGCCAGTCGCGCTGGCTTAAGAGACCCTGTTTCCAAAAAATAAAAAAGTATAAAATAGGTCTGGGAGTGTAGCCCGGAGGTAGAAGGGCTTCCAGGAACCCCAGTACTGCCAAAAAGAAAAAAGAAAAAAAAACGAAAAAAGAAAACTCAAGCTGGGCATGGAAATGCACACCTAGTACCTGGGAGGCTGAGACAGGAGAATCACGGGGTTGCCACCAGACTCAGCAACTTAGCAAGATCCTGTTTCAAAATGAAAAGTAAAATAGGGCTCAGAGGTAGAATGTCCCTGGAGTCCATTCCCAGTGTCCTCCCCCCCCACACACAAGAGAAAACCTATTTAATAGCAATGGTTAAATTAACTTCATGTTTCATGCCTGCCTGATATTTCACTGTATAGAGTGAAATTTAATTTACTCTATGGAGGAACTATAATTGACCTAACCATCTTCCTCTCCTGGGATACTTAGGTGGCTACAGACTTTCACCATTATAAAAAGTGCTGAACCCAGGCGTGGTGGCGCACGCTTGTAATCCCCGCGCTTGGGAGGCTGAGACAGGAGGATCGCACAGGTTCGAAGCCAGCCTCAGCTACTTAGTGAGGCTCTCAGCAACTTTTAGTGAGACCCTTTTTCCAAATAAAATATAAAATGAGTCTGGGAGTATAGCCCGGAAGTAGAAAGCCTCTGGATTCCACCCCCAGTACCACCAAAAAGAAAAAAGAAAAAATGCTGAAGCCGGGCATGGTAGTGTACATTTGTAATCCCAGCATTTGGGAGGCTGAGACAGGAGAATCACGAATCGCAGACAGCTTCAGCTACTTAGTGAGGCCCTTTACAACTCAGTGAGAACCTGTTTCCAAATAAAGAATAAAAAATAGGGCTGGGGGTGTAGCTTGAAGGTGGAATGCCCCTGGGTTCCATCCCCAGTACTGCAAAATTAAACAAATAAATAAATAAATAAACAAACAAACAGTGCTGAGCTGGGTGTGGTGGTACATGTACTTAGGAGGTTGAGACGGTACTTAGGTCCCAGTACTTAGGAGGTTGAGACAGGAGGATCACAGGTTCATGGCCAGACTCAGCTACTTAGAGAGCCCCTCTGCAAATCAATGAGACTCTGTTTCAAAGTAAAGAATAAGGCCAGGAGTGGTGACACACCCTTGTATGTAATCCCAGCATTCAGGAGGCAGAGGCCAGAGGATCCTGGTTCACGGACAGCCTCAGCTACTTAGCGAGGCCCTTTGCAATTCAGTGAGACCCTGTTTCAAAGTAAAGAATAAAAAATAAAGCTGGGGTATAGCTTGGAGGTAGAATGCCCTTGGGTTCCATCCCCAGTACCAGACACACACACACACACACAAAGAATAAAAAAGTAGGGCTAGGGGTGCCTCTCAGAGGTAGAATGCACAAGTTCCATTCCCAGTACTGCAAAAATAAATAAATAAATAAATAAATAAATAAATAAATAAATAAATGTGTGGAATGTAGCTCAAAAATAGAAAACCAGCCTGGTGTGGTGCTCATGCCTTTAATTCCTGTACTCGGGAGGCTGAAGCAGGAGGATTACAGGTTTGAAGACAGCCCCAGCAAAGTAGTGGGGCCAACAACCTAGTGATATTTTGTTTCAAAACAAAAAATATAAAGGACTGAGGGTGTAGTTTGGAGGTAAAATCGCAAAAAGTAAAATAAAATGCAATAAATTAAAATAAGGTAGAATATCTTAGTTTAAGCCCTAGTGCTATTAAAAAAAAAAAAAGTAAAGCAAACAGTGCCGAATGCGCCAGGCAGGATCGGCGGGGGGCGTGGGGAGCGCGCTTTCGGCTTAATATTAGGAGGAACTTCCTCAGAGGCAGCAGGGCCCTGTCACAAAAGGGGCTCTGTCTGGAGCAAGAGCGCTTCCTTGGCCCTTGGGCAGGACGTAATTCTGTTGGCATTTGGAGACAAACAGCCCTGCCCACGTGGGGTCCCAGAGGCCCCTCCCAGCTCTCGTATAATCTTTCCACAGGTCAGCACTTGAAACCAGCTCCCAATCCCACCCCTCTTCTGCTTGGAGATTCCTGGTGCCTGGAAGTCCACCATTGAGACACCATCTGGCTTCAGGTGTCGCCTGTGGCTGCCTCCTCCGACGCCCTCCCTCCCCGTCCACTCTTCCCGCACCGGTTGATGTTTTCAGAGCACGCACTGAGCGTGGAGGTGTCACCTGCTTAAAATCCCTCCTTAGTTTCTTGTGCTTCTGAGAACAATGATGCAGTTTGCATTTATGATCGAGTGACTTCATGGCAGCATCCTCCGCCCCCCACTGGCTCGAGAGGGCTGGGACGGGTCTGTGTTGATCCTGCCCTTTTCCACGCCTGCCCACGCTCACAGAAGGACAAGTGAGCCACTGGCTCTGAATGGGTGAATCGTGGAGCCATCATCGGTGTCACCTCTCCTCCAGGCCCAGCTCACCTGCCCGTCCTGGTCCCTCAGTAGCAGCAGCACAGGCCCCCTGCGGCCCTCCATCTGCCGGTACAGGCTCCGCAGGCTGAAGCCGTCCCGCGATGTGCAGAAAGCCAGGCTCCAGGGCTGGCCGGTGACCCTCGGGGGGAGGTGGAGGCTGAGCTGGGAGCAGGGCTGGGGGTGAGTGAGGGAGCCTCGTGCCGCCCCTCCCCGTAACCATGAGGCTCAGAAGGAGGGGAGCAGACGGACCACTCAGACACGCTGCTCTCCGCTCCCCAACTCCACGCTGTCGGCGGTAGCCCTTGGAGACAGGAGTTTCGTTCCCATTTTATGAGTGAGGACACTGGCTCAGCAACCCAAGCCCACACGGAGAGTGAGTGTCAGAGCCAGGTCCGGTCCTGCTCCCCTCGGTCACGCTGGCCCCAGGGCCAGAGGACAGGTGAGATGCTGAGCCCTCCTCCTGGCCCGGCTCATCCCACTCTGCCTGGCTTTAGTGTGGCCGCACGCTGGTTCCCTCCTAGAACAGGCATCTTTCCCCAAGTCCCCAACCTCAGCCCAGCACAGAGGCGCTGCGAATGGCAGTGGATGGTTGTGTGTGTGTGTGTGTATTTTTTGATGGTACTGGGCATTGAACTCAGAGGCTACCTCCAAGCTACCACCTAGCCTTTTTTTTTTTTTTTTTTTTTTTTTTTGGTGGTACTGGGGATGGAACCCAGGGGCATTTTACCTCTGAGATAAACCTACACTCCTATTTTTTTTTCTTTTTTTCTTTTCTGTTTTTTTTTTTTTTTTTTTTTTTTTTTTGTGGTACTGGGGTTCCGGAAGCCCTTCTACCTCCGGGCTACACTCCCAGACCTATTTTATACTTTTTTTAGTTTTTGGAAACAGGGTCTCTTAAGCCAGCATGGCTGGCTTCGAACCTGTGCAATCCTCCTGTCTCCGCCTCCCAAGCACGGAGATTACAAGAGTGTGCCACCACACCCGGCTATTTCTTTATTTTGAAATAGGGTCTTACTAAGTTGCTGAGGATGGCCATGAACCTGCGATCCTCTGGTCTCAGCTTCCCAAATACTAGGATTACAAGTGTGCACCTGTGCACCATCACACCCAGTTTATTTCTTGTTTTGAAACAAGGTCTCTGCTAGGTTGCTTAGGGACTTGCTGAATTACTGAGACTGTTCTCAAACCAGCAATCCTCTTGTTTCAGCTTCCCAAATACTAGAATCACAGGTATGTGTCACTACACCTGACCCTAGGAATGGTTTTACTAGAAAGAAAAGGAAGGAACAGGTATTGTAGTGCACAGTTGTAATCCCAGTACTTGGAAGGCTGAGATAGGAGGATCGCAAGTTCGCAGCCAGCCTCAGCTACTTAGTGAGGCCCTCCACAACTTAGAGGGGCCCTGTTTCAAAATTAAGAATAAAAATTGGGCTGAGGGTATAGCTTGGAGGTGGAATGGCCCTGAGTTCCATCTCCAGTTCCGAAAGATAAAAACAAAACAAAAACCAAAGAGATGCCTGGAGAGCAGACTTGACTGGCCCAAGGAGACATGGTGAGCTGGAGCCAGGTGGTGGCCCAGGTTCCTGGGTGTGACTGGGGGAGAGGAGGCCGAGAGCTGAAGTCCTGGCACAGGGGCAGGGCCCGAACCTGCCTAATCTCCGAGGCACCCAGAACCTGGCTGGCTTCTGTCAGCTGGGGCTCCGCGGGCTCTTCGGGGGCAGGGGCTTGGGCTGCCTCCTCCTCCTCCTCCTCCTCCTCCTCCTCTTCCTCACCATCCTCCCCTGACGGGGTGTCCTCCACCTGGCAGGGCTGTGAAGACACAGGAGGCCGGCTTGCACATTCCCTGGCCAGGCCTGGCAGCCACCTCACGCTGGCCCAGCCAAGCAGCTGGGCAGTGCCCACCACAGACCCCCGCGGCCAGCAAGGTTGGCGACTTTACTCTGGCTGCCTCTTTACTCTGGACCCGGGTGAATGCCAGGCGGAGTTCTAGATGTGGGTGGGGAGGGCGGCTCAGCCACAGGGACTTGATAGGACGACAGAAACCGCAAGGACGGTGACAACCGACACTGACGCAGCCAGAGGTGCCAGGCCCGGGTGCTGTGCTGGCTGTGCGTGATCTGCTGGGCTCTCCCTCTGCAGCCTAAGGACATGCTTCTCCTGTCTCCATTGCAGGAAGGAAGCCGGCGACACGCGGTACGTGCCCGTGTTTGTGTCCCTGCGATTGTGCTTCAAAGAGAGTTGTGGAGGTAAGTCATGTGTGGGGTCAGTGTGAACGTGTGCGGGATCAGTGGGTTTTTGTTTGTTTTTGTTTTTGGTGTGGGGGATTGTACTCAGGCATTCTGCCTCTGAGCTATAACCCCAGCCCTATTTTTAACTATTTTGAAACAGTGTCTCACTCAGTTGCAGAGGACCTCACTAAGTAGCTGAGGCTGGCCGCAAACTTGCGATCCTCCTGTCTCAGCCTCCCAAGCGCTGAGATCACCAGCGCGCACCACCACGCCCGGCGTGTCAGTGTGCTTTGAGGGTGAGCCGGGACGATAATGTGTGTATCAGTGGCATGGGTACTGGTGGAGTCATCCATGCAGCTGAGCGTCCACTCTGCACCAGGTGCGTGTGAGTGTGTGTGCGTGTATGTACACATGCGTGCAGGCCTGCACACCATGACTTCAGGCTGTTAGGAGGAGAGAGCTACCGGAGGAGACACAAGACTCGCCCCCAGCCCGGCCCTGCGCCACCTGCAGGAGGAGACCCAGAGTCAGCGCTGTCCCCCTGAAGGTCAAGGATGGGCCGGGGCACTAAGGCCCCAGGTGCCCCAGCTGGCCCTTGCTCTAACCCCCAGCCAAGTGGGGAGGGACCTGAGAGGGGGACAAATCCCTCTGCCTGCAGCCCTGGCCCAGGACCCTCCCTGCCCGAGAGCTCACCCTCAGCCGCACCAGACCCTTACCAGCCGCGTGTACCGCCAGCCCAGACCTTTCATCCTCTGGCCCAGCAGAGCCCAGCTTGGAGCCGCCTCAGCCCTGTCGGGAGGAAGTGCGGTGACAGAGGACTGCAGATGATGGGGAGGGGCCTGGGGCACACCCAGCAGCCTTTGCTCCCAATCAACAGTCGCCCCCAGGTCCAGCGGCCACTGGGTGGGTCTGGGAGCAACTCGGCATTGGAGGCCTCATTGATAACATTAGAACACATTAGCCATGTGCAATAAATTCTAGTCATGCCAGGTGTGGTGGCGTATGCTTGTAATCCCAGTATTTGGGAGGCTCAGAAAGGAGAACCGCAGGTTCAAGGCCAGCCTCGACAATTTAATGAGGCCCTTAGTAACTCAGCAAGACCCTGCTTCAAAATAAAAAATAAAATAGGGCTAGGAGTGTATATCAGAGGTAGAATGCCCCTGGGTTCACCAGTACCTCAAAAAAATAAAGATAAAAATAAAAACAAAAAGGAGCCAGGCATGGTGGTACATACCTGTAATCCCAATACTCAGAAGGCCGAGACAGGAGAATCCCAAGTTGAAGGCCATTCAGCAACTCATAGTGAGGTCCTTTGCAACTTAGTGAGACCCTGTTTCAAAACAAAAAACTAACAAATAAATAAATAGGGCCGGAGGTATAGTTCAGAGTAGAATGTCCCTGGGTTCAATCCCTAGTAACACACACACACACACACTAAATGAATAAATAAATAAATAGGGCTCAGGGTGTAGCTTAGAGGTAGATATGCCTGTGGGTTCATTCTCCAGTACCACAAATAAATAAATAAAAATAAATAAATAAAATGAAAAGGGCTTGTGGTGTGGCTGGAAGGTAGAATTCCCCCAAACTCAAACACCAGTACCTCCTAAAAATGGAGGTGCTGGGGCTTAGTGATAGAGCACGTGCAGGGCCCTGGGTTCAATCTCCAGCACTGGAAAGAAAGAAAGAAAGAAAGAAAGAAAGAAAGAAGAGAGAAAGCAAGCAAGCATGCACAGGCCTCGGGCTCAATCTCCAGCACCAGAAAGAAAAGGAAAAAAAAAAAAAAACGAACACAGGCTTTGGAGTTCAAGGAGCTTAAATCCTGGTTTTGCCACTTAGTTGGTTGTGTGATCCCGGGAAAGTTATTTGTATTTATAATTTTTTTGGTATTTGAACCCAGGGGAATTCTATCTTTGAGCTACACCCCCAGCCCTTTTTATTTTTTATTTTGAAACAGGGTCTTGCTAAGTTGCTGAGGCTGGTCTTGAACCTGCTAGCCTCCTTCTTGGCCTCCCGGGTATTAGAATCACAGGTGTGAGCCATCTGCCCATTTGTGTAAGTTACTTAACATTTCTGTGTTCATTCTTCTGGTCGTGATCTACTAACCTCTACCTCGTAAGACTGCTGTAAGAATAAATGAAGGTAATTCCCGCAGGTTCAGGCTTTAGCCTCTGCCCTCTTGTCCTCATTTTATTGAGCTAACCCAGGCACCTGGTGCCTGGTGCATGCTGGGTGACAGTGCTTCTTACTATCCCCCAGCACTGCCCTTCGAGAGCACCAGACCCCACTCCCTGACGAGAGGCCACTCAAACCCGCGCCTCTGGGACAGACAGCCCCTGGGTCACTCAGCGGGGGAGCGGAGGGGAATCATGGAGGTGGGGACTTACCTTGCCTAGCTGGGGACCCTGTTCCCTCCTGCTCCTCCAGTCGGTGGCTTCCTTAGTACACCTCCCAGTCCTCAGATGGAGGACCGCACCCAGACCTGACCCTGCCCACCTGGCAGTCCAAACATGGCAACTTTGGCTTGGAACTCCTGTCCCTGGCAGGTGTCTGGCACCTCTGCCCAGCACTGGCTCCGGGGCCCTCCTCCCTGGCTCTTATACACGCCCAGAGGGCAGCAGCCCTGGCCCTGCGCCAGCTCCCTTGCAGCTGGGAAGGGCTGTGGCTGATTTTCACACATCAGGCAATCAGATCCACAAACACACAAAGCTGTCACTCCTCTGGTCCTTGGCTGTTACCTGGAGCTCCCAGGGACCACCTGCTGTCTGCTGCCCACCACTCAGGACCCTTCCTCTGAGGTTAAAACCTGTGCTATGAGCCGGGCGTGGTGGCACACGCCTGTAATCCCAGTACTGGGGAGGCTGAGTCAGGAGGATCACAGGTTGGATGACAACTTCAGTAAATAGTGAGACTCTCGCCAACCTAGCGAGCCCCTGTTTCAAAATAAAAATAAAATAGGGATGGGAGTGTAGCTCAGAGGTAGAATGCCCCTGGGTTCAATCCTCAGTAACACACACACACACACACACACACACACACACACACACACTGTGATATGCAAATGCCACAAAAAGAGTGAAGTGGGGACGCTCTCCATCACCACCCCACTGTGCTGCGCTGGGCTCACGAGAAGCCAGGGCTGGCTCTGAGCATAAGGCTTCCCCTCTGGGCTGGGACGAGGACACCCTTGCCAACCCCGTGTGCGTCTGCAGAGGACCACTGTCTGGCACACAGTAGACACTCTGCCAGTGGCGTTACTTCTCTGTCCCTGGCTACAGTAGGAGCTTGAGTCACAAAACTCAAAGCTGGAAGGGGTGTCAGCCAGCCTCAGAGCAAGTGGCTTCCACCCAGAGCAGGATCCCTGTCCGGGAAACACGCCTACCTGGTGGTCGTCCAGCCTTGGTGGAGTGCGCGAGCCCAGTGCCTCGCAGGTGGCTCCTTTGCCTGCGCACGGCTGGGAGACCCTGTCCCGCTGGCCTTGGTGGACAAGACTTGGGACCCCAGGTTCCCTGCCTATGGCCAGCTGTCCTGGGCAGTACTCCCTCCAAAAAATGTGGCATTCCCGAAGTACTTGTATTATTGGAAAAACAGGTAAGAGAAAGGTCCTGTTGCCACCGAAAACAAGGCTGTTGCAACGTTGTGTTTAAGCTGTAAACTGCTCAGGGGTCACAAGCCTGGCACCTCCTGTCACGCCCCCCCCAGGTGTCCCTCCTGCCCAGTGGGCACTCTGAGAAGCCGGGGAGGTCTGTCCATTTTCTCATTCTTTGTCCTTATGTCTAGGAAAACTCAGTGAGTGACCTGGCAGGAACACCCTTGTCAGATAAGCTAGGCCTCGGCAAGATTCCAGGGGGGGCCACATCCAGCTCTTCCTTGCAGGGGGCCTGCTGCCCTGGAACTGCAAGAATCACCTCCAGGAAGCAACCTCAGTGCCCAAAGGGGGAAGGTGAGTGACCCACGGATCATCCACTCAGTGCCTATTTACAAGCACTGGGAAAAAATGTCACTTAGCAGGGTGAAGGGGGGCATTTCCCACCCACCGCTAAACTGCAAATGTAATACATCTCAAGATGTATTCTTGAGATGTATTCTGGAGCTCTGGGGGAAAAAAAAAAAAGAAAAGAAGAGAAAGAGAGAAAAGAAATGAACGGCAGTGGTGGGGGCCTATCTGGACGTGGGACCAGTTACATTTGGAAAAAAAGTTACATTTGCAGTTTAGCGGTGGGTGGGAAATGCCCCCCTCACCCTGCTAAGTGAAAGGAGGAAGGTGTGAAACTTCAGCCGTGCAGGAGGGATGCAGAGCCGCCCAAGGGAAGATGAGTGTAAGGGACCACACCCCGAGTTCCTGGGCGGGCTGCCTGGCTCTGAACCTCAAACTGGTGCGCGCCCTGGGAGGCGGGCTCTCGGCTCCCTGAGGTCACTCTTACCTGTGGTCCTCCAATGCCTTCTCTCCTTACCCCGCCCCTGCACCTCCACCAGCCAGCAGGCCTATCTTCCTCTTCCCTCCAGGACGATGGAGACTGGCCCCCGTCCTTTCCAAGGCCAGGCCTTCCGGATCTGTCCCACCCACCTCTGGGCTCTTCCTCTCCCTGTCTTGATTCCCCTGTTGGTCCCACGTCCAGATAGGCCCCACCACCGCCCTTCATTTCTTTTCTCTCTTTCTCTTCTCTTCTTTTCTTTTCTTTTTTTTTCCCCAGAGCTCCAGAATACATCTCAAGAATACATCTTCTGCCAGGATGGTGGTGTACACCCGTAATCCCAGTACTGAGGAGGCTGAGACAGGAGGGTCGCAGGTTCATGAAGAGCTTCGGCAAGTAACGAGACTCTCATCAACCTATGAGATCCTGTTTCAAAATAAAAATAAAATCGGGCTGGGATGTAGCTAGGAGGCAAGATATCCCGGGTTCCATCTCCAGCTCCTGCCCCACTGTTTCCAGCCCCATCCAAGCCTCGGTAAGTTCTCAGAGTGGGCTCAGTTGCCCCTTCGTCCCTCCGGTAGCATCTATTCTTGCCATCAGCAGCAGAGTCATCTATTTTAGAACAAAATTAGATCGTATTTCTCCACCTTACAGTCCCCAGTGGACTGTCACTGAATCAGAGGCAAATCCCCCGCCCATGGCATCCCTGGTTCCTGCTGTCCCGCTCCCTCTCCCTCCATCAACCAGCAGGGCCCGGCCGCACTGACAGGCTCCCTTCCTTGGGCATCAGCCAAGCTTTACCCTCCTTCAGGGCTATGCCCTCTGCCTAACTTTCTTTGAGTTTAAAGCCCACCTCCTCAGGGAGGCCTCCCTGATTACCCCACTTAAAGCAGCTTCTCCCCAACCTCTCATGGCAGGCTTGTTACTTTCATCATTTGCATAATGGAAAAATTTTAACTTTAGTTAGGCAAAAAAAAAAATCACCCCCTCTTGGAACTGTTCCAGGATTTAGTCGCTTCCATTTGGTTTCCATCATGTTGGTCAATTTAGCAGCTTGAATGGGAGAAATGAAACTTTTTCCACTTGGGTAATCATCACCTTCGTTGCTTGCAATCTGTTATACAGTCCTTGCAATCATTTAATGCCTCCTTTTTTCTTGTTTTTTAATTTTTCTTTTCTTTGTGGCACTGGTGATTGGCACTCTGCCCTATTTTATTTTGAAAGAGGGTCTAGGTTACTGTGTGCTGGTCTTAAATCTGTGATCCTCCTGTCTCAGCCTCCCGAATACTGGGATTTCAGGTGTGCACCACCGTGCCCCGCTTAATGCCGCATTCGTTCTTGACCAGAGCTTTTATAGCACACACTGGCTACCTGGGCTGGACAGTTTTCCAGCCCAATAGTTTAACTCAACAGACCCTGGAACTGGGTGTCCCTGGGTTCAAGTCAACCCCAGCCCTGCAACTCCAAGCTGTCTGACCTTGGTCATGCATTCCAGTTACCCAATGCTGTGTAACAGATGGGCCCAAAACTCAGTGGTTTAGAACAACAATATTTGTTTTGCAGTTTGGGCAGGGCCAGTGGGACAACTCCTTTCTGCTCCACTTACTGGTGGGGCGGCTCTGAGGCTAGGGCTAGGTCATCTGCACTCTCCCTGTCTCTCCCGTCATTGGGGCCCAAAGCTGGCATTGTCCGCTGGACAGCTTTATGTGGACACTGCATGAGGCCTGGGTTTCCTCCCCACATGGGGTAGCAGAATTCTCCCCTGGAGCTGCAGTGCAGACTCTTGGCTCCCCCAATCCAGAGAACCTTAGATCACGAAGGACCCTCAGCTTCTGCTCCCCTATGAGTGTTAGGGCCCAGAGTCCTGATCCGAGAGGGAGTGGAGTGTGCAGACCACTCTGACCTCAGGCTGCTGGCGTGGCCAACGGCAGGTCAGGCGTGGTCCAGCCAGCCTGCTTTAACATGTCCCCTGCCTGGACTCACATGTCCAAGCCCACATTCTCCACAGAAGAACCAGCGCAAAGAAGAGCAACACCTAGCTGGGCATGGTGGTGCACTTTTGTAATCCCAGCATTTGAGAGGCTGAGACAGGAGAATGGAAAGTTCTGCCAACTTCAGCTACTTAGAGTGGCACTCCGCAACTTAGTGAGACCCTGTTTCAAAATAAAGAATAAAAAATAGGGCTGGGGGCGTAGCTCAGAGGTAGAATACCCCTGGGTTCAATCCCTGGCACCTCAAAAAACAAGAGAGGAGGATCATCAGAGCTGGAAGGCCCCCAACATCCGGTACCTTAGAGCTGACCAGATGGGACCTGAAGCCCAGAAACAGGAAAGTTGCTAGCCCACCACTGGCCAGCACCCTTGCCCAGCGCCAGGCCAGTCTACCCTATTTCTGATTTGGGGCCCACCTCCCCCTATACTGTGTGCTGCAGAGGCCAGGTACCAGCAAACAAGCTCACCACGTGTCTCAGTGGTGCCTGGGCTCTGGGGGCAGGGGTGTTGGTGCTGGAGAGGATGGGAAGCCCCTGACGGGTGCTTGCCAGAACCTGTTGAGAGGTCCTTTTCTGGCTCGTGGGATGGGTCGGATCTCAGGGTGCGGGGCTCTCACACACCTGGCTGGGATGAAGTCATGCCCCATGGAGGGGCCCCTCCAGGAGAATATCCACATACTGGTGTGTGTGTGTGTGTGTGTGTGTAGGGGTAACAGAAACAGAACAAAGAAATGAACCTGGTGTGAGCCAGCCAGGCAGTGGATCAGGCAGGGGAAGGGGTGAACGATGAGGAGGAGGGGGAGGAGAAAATGGGCAGAAGGAAGAAAAGGGGGGGCGGGGAGGAAGAGGTGAGGAGGAAAGTGGGAGAAGGTGGGTAAAGAGGGAGAGGGGAACGGGGCGGGGCGGAAGAAGAGGTTGCCCGGTCCTCCCTGGGGCAGCCAAAGCGCTCTATCCAGCTGGGCCTGAGGGCTGGCGGAGCGGAGTAGCTGCCAGGTGAGGGCCGTGGGAGGAAGGGGCTGCAGGCTCTGGAAGTCCACAGCCAGGACCTGGCGCCAGAGACGGCCCTGGAGCGAAAGAGGCCTCGCCCAGGAGAGCTGGGCTGGGGGTCTTCCAGAGCTGCCTGAGTGGGATGGGGGACCCCGGCGTGTGAGACTCTGGGACACCCTCCCCAGCCCGCATCAGCTCCCACCCGGGCCAAAACCGACTCCCAAAGCCTCCACAGGTCTGACCCCGTGTTTCTTAGCCCACCTCCATCTTAGCCCCCCCAGAGCCGGACCCCGGGTGCCGGCGAGGAGAGAATGTCTGGGGCCCCGAGGTGCGGGTGTGCGGGGCCGGGCGGCACCCGCGTGGTGGCCGGAGCGGAGGCGCGAGGCCCGGGCCCGGGCTTCAGTTTTCGCATCTGTAGGATGGGACCAGGGGGGCCCGGCCGGCGAGGCTGGAGGGGAGGGGGCGGAGCTCGCGCACGCTCAGCTCGGGCGCGGGGCGCGGCGCGGCGCGCATGGATGCCGGCTCCCGCGCGCTGAGGTCCGCGGGGCCCCGGCCGGGGGCTGCCCCGTCCCGCCGCCCTCGGGGCTGCGGCGGCGGCGGCGGCGCGGGCGAGGGGCGCGACCCCCCGGGGCGCGGCGGCGGGGCGGAGGCGGCGCGGGCGCGCCTGGCGCTCGAGGGGGTCGCTGTCGCCGCGCAGATCCCTCCGCCCGCCGCCGGCCGCCCGCCCCGCCGCGCCCGCCGCGTCCGCCTTTTGTTCGCGGAGCCGCGCGCCCCCGAGCCGAGGCGGCGGGGCGGGGAGCTGGCGGCGCCGCGCGGGGGGCGGGCGGCGGGCGGAGCCGGGGCCCGGGCGGCCGCGGGACTCGCGGCGGCGGGCGGCCGGGGGCGCGGCGAGGCGGGCGCGGCGGGCGGCGGGCGGAGCCGCAGCCGCAGCCGGGGCGCCTGGCGGCGGGCGGGCCGCGCGCTCCGAGCTCCGGGCGGCGGCGGCGGCGGCGGCGGCGGCGAGGCGGGCCGGCGGGGGTCGGGGCCGGCCGACGCGGGCCGGGCCGAGCCGCAGCCCCGGGACGCGCCCCAGGCCCGCGGGGGCCATGCGCGCGGCGCGCTGAGGCGGGCGGCGGCCGCCATGGAGGCGCCGGCGGGCGAGGCCGCGGCGCGGGGCTGCCCGCCGCCCGCGCCCGGCTTGGAGAGGAAGAAGAGCCACCGCGCGCCGTCGCCCGCGCGGCCCAAGGACGTGGCCGGCTGGTCGCTGGCCAAGGGCCGCCGCGGCCCCGGCCCGGGCGCCGCCGCCGCCGCCGCCGGCAGCGCCGCGTCCTCGGCGCGGCCGGACAAGAAGGGGCGCGCGGCGGCGGGCGGGGCGCGGGGCGCGGGGCCGCGGGCGGCCGGGGTCCGCGCGGGGGTGCGCGCCAAGGGCCGGCCGCGCGCGGGGCCCGGGCCGCGGCCGCCGCCGCCGCCGCCCAGCCTCACGGACAGCAGCTCCGAGGTGTCGGACTGCGCGTCGGAGGAGGCGCGGCTGCTGGGCCTGGAGCTGGCGCTGAGCAGCGACGCCGAGTCCGGGGCCGGGGGCCCGGCGGGGGCCCGCCCCGGGCAGCCGCCCCCGCCCGCGGCCTCCGCGCCGCCGCCCCCGCGGCCGCCCGCCTCCCCGGACGAGCCGTCCCTGGCCGCGTCGTCGGTGGGCAGCAGCCGCCTGCCGCTCAGCGCCTCGCTGGCCTTCTCCGACCTCACGGAAGAGATGCTGGACTGCGGGCCCGGCGGCTTCGTGCGCGAGCTGGAGGAGCTGCGCTCCGAGAACGACTATCTCAAGGTGCGGGGAGAAGGGAGGCCGGGGCGAGCTGGGAGCTGGTGGCGGGGCCGGGCCCCCTGGGGACCAGCCCGAGGTCGATCCCGGGCCCTCACACGCCTCCTCCCCGCTTTATTTGGGAAGCGCGCTCCCGAGGGGGAACCTGGTAGAACAGTGGCCAGAGGGCCCTGATTTGGGGCTTGGGGGGATGCTTAGGAGGTGGGGTGTCGTCAGCCAGGGCTGCACCTCTGCTAGAGCTGCGCAGAGCCCGCCCCCCGGCCTGCAGGCCTTCCGAGGCTCTCCCCTCTGGGACGGCATTGGTGTGCACAGCTGCCAGGGGAGACCTGTGGCCATCCGCTGGCGAGCAGAGGCCGGAACACCATCCTGAGGCTTCGCCGGGGCTTCCCCGGGCAGGCCCGCCCGCCCGCCGTCAGGGCGGGTCCAGTTTGAAAGCATGACATCTGGGAACATCCCCTTGGCTGGAGTCCACTTCCGCCCAGTCTAACGGTCCCACAGGCGGGGAGGATGATGTCGTGGGAGAACCGGTTCAGAGGCGCTTCCTAGATCCCAGCGTACTGTTTTCTGCCTTCTCTCTGAAGGGCCTCCGACAAGCAAGCGCCCTGTTAGCCCCTCAGCTTTTTGCGGTGTTCTTCAGGCATTCCCAGTGGGAGGGGGAAGCCATGGGGAAGCCATGGGCCTGAAAGGGCATGTGGGGACCTGAGAGCTCTCCCCGGGGAGTAGGCTGTGCCTTCAGCGTTTTCAGTGAACCTGAGCACCTCAGGGCTCTAGGCCAGCTGCCATCTGCCCGTTAGCTGGCCCAGTGGCAGCTGCAGGGACAGCCCAGCCTTGCGCTGACCTTGGCCTGTGGAAGGCTGCACTCTTGTGGCTCCAGGGCCTCCGGCTGGGCACGGATTTGGGAGAGGCTGTAGCCTGCACTTGTCGGTTGTCCGCCTGGCACAACACCCAGGGCACCCTGGCCCAGAGCCGGGAGGTGACAGCACTGCATGCTGGCGGCTGATTTCTGTTTGCCCTGCAGCACGTACCTCTGCCCTGGCTTTTCTGAGGGTCTCCTCCCTCCTTAGGGAGCTGTGGACTTGCCCAGTTGTGTCTCTTGCTCCTCAGGACTTGCTCTCCGGCTCTTCTCAGCCCCTACTTGTAGACTAGCACAGTCTATCTGAAGCAGAATAACCTGGCCTTGCAGCCTCGAGCGCTCCCCAGGCCAGGCCTCTGTGCCTCCCTTCCACAAAAGGATGAGTCTTCCCAAAAGCCCCACTCAGTGTTGACAGTTGGGGGTTCCCTCAGCCTCAGCCGCTTATATTTCCTGATAAGGAGAGGAGGGGCCGGGAGGAAGGAGACCATAGGCACTGCCGACTGGATACTCCCTGCCCGAGCTGTCCCAAACCGCGACTGTGAGCCCACTGTTCCCCTGACAAAGGTGCTCTGCTTCAGGGTTCCCTCGTGTGCGTGTCCTCGTGGGCTCCTGTCCATCCCACAAGGTCATCAGGCAGAGCCCTGAAGTCCCTTTGGTCACCCGTGACTGTGTGGATGGGAAAGTGTTCCCAGAGGTTGGGGGCTGAGCCCAGGGTCTTACAGGGGCCAGAGCCCAGGTGGGGACATGCCTGTGCCTGCCCTGGGCCAAGCCTGGTCCCTGTCATCCACTAGTGGTCAGGCTTCATGCATGAGCCTCATAGCACTCTTTGTGGTCTGTAGCTTCTGGACTTTCTGATCTTGGGTAAGTTACTTAATGTCTCTGGATCTCAGTTTTTTTCATTTGAAAAACAGGACAAGCACACACACCTTCTACCCTTAAAGATTCAATGAGATAGTGCGAGCAAACACCCCTGAGCGTCCGGCATGTGGTAAGCCTCAGATGGCGGTAGCTGAGATCACTGCTGTTGTCAAGAGGCAGGGCACGGTTTCCATGCGCACCTGTCGGGTTTGTTCTCGCGTGGCTCCTGTGGGTGCAGGGCAGATCCTCCTCCCCACCGGCGCCGGCTGGGCTTCTCCTGGCCTCTCCTCTCTGCATTCACCGTTTATTTACAGCCTGCTGCATCCTAGGACAGATCTGGGGACAAAACTGTGAACAAGGGTGGAGTGTCTACTCTCAGGGAGCTGTGGGGAGACCGGGGTTAAACAATAGTTGTAGAATCGAGCACAATTCCGATTATGGTAAGGGTGGAGAAGGGTAAGTGTGCCAAGAGCACGTGAAGGGGGGCCAGGGCTCCAGCAGGCCAAGAGCTAAAGGATGACATGGAGCCAGCTGAAATTGGAGCGGCAGGAAGAACATTCCAGGCTCAGGGAAGCTGGAGAAAAGCTTGTTGGGGTCGAGAAGGGTGCCGAGGCCAGAGAGGGCAGGAGGTGGGTGAGGGAGGCAAGCAGGGTCAAGTGTTTGCTTATTTATGGAGAATGCCTCTGGAGATTGAACCCAGGGGCGTTCTACTTTGAGCCATATTCCCCGCAGGCCTTTTTATTTTTAAATTTTGAAGTAGGGTCTCACTGAGTTTCTGAGGCTGGCCTGGAACTTGAGATTGCCCTGTCTTAGCCTCCCACCACATGTAGTAGGATTACAGGTGTGCATCCCCGCGCCTGGCTCAGTCTGTGCCAATTCTTGCTGTGTGCACCTGGGTCGGTCCCTTCACCTCCCTGGAGGGCTGTTGGTCCTGGCTGCCAGCCTCACAGAGGCTGGGGAAGTCTGCCAACTGTGCATGTGGGCTCTCAAGGTAGGGCTTAGGACTGGACGTGGTGTTTTGGTCCTTCTGCAGGTGGGTAAACTGTGGCCAGCAGGGAAGGGACTTGCTTCAGGTCCCAGAGCCTCTCTCAGTGCAGCTAGGTCTTGCAGTAGGAGCTCCTAACCTTTTTCCTGCCTTTCTTTCTGGGCCATTTTGCTCCTGAGATACAGAAACTGGATGACAAGACAAGTCTCCACCTCCCCAGGCTGGCTGGGTGGAGGGAGTGCCCTGAGTCCAGCGGGTGGCCTGGTTTGATTCACCTCCCAGCTGGTGGGGGAGCACCGGGAACTGTCAACCAGGGAGGGAAGGACTCAGGGAGACTGCAGATCTCCTGGACGTCCTGTCTCGCAGCCCTGCCCTGGAGCCTAAGTGTAAATGAGGCAACTCTCTCCCAGTGGAAAGATAGAAGGAGTGTCTACAGAGAAGGTAGTGAGCTTGCTGTCACTTGAATTATCCAGAGAGAGGCTGGATACCTCATGGGCTCAGATATAGACATGGGGCCATGGCAGGCGGCTTGTAAACAGTCTGAAATGTCATGGTTGTGACTTCCTGAGGAGTGTCCAGGGAGAGATTTATGTGGTGGCTACGGTTGAGCTGTTTGACCTGGGTCTCTGCTAGTCGGGGAAGGCGGAAGGTTATTAACTGCTGAGGTGCCAGGATCCAGAGATGCAGGCTGCAGTGGTCTGAGATCATCTGTGACCAACAATAGTTACCCAGGTAACCATGTGATGAAGTCAAGCTAGGGACCCCTGGGTGTGGATGGAGCCCAAAGGCCTGGCTTTGCGACCTGATGTTGCCATTCACCGTGTGGCCGTGGGCGAGTCACCTGGCCTCTCTGAGCTGCTCTTTTTCTCACCTACATGACAGAGATGATGGAGCCTGTCCAGACAACCTCAGAGGAGTGTTTTCATCAGTTGGGAGATATGAACAAGCAAGAAAACAGTTTACAAGCAATGAAATCACACATCTCATGGGGAATTGTTATTACTTTTAGTCACTGAGCAGACGGATGTCTGTGTTCCTGGAGGAACTGGAAGAAGCCAGGAGGGTGGGTGGATTTCCTTAGCTTTATTTTTACTTATTTTTGTCGTACCAGTGATTGAACCCAAGGGCATTCTACCTCTGAGCTACATCCCCCAACCTTTTCTGAAAATCTTTTGGGGTCTTGCTAAGTTGCTGAGGCTGACCTTGAACCTGCAATCCTCCTGTCTTAGTCTCCCAAGTACTGAGATTACAGGCGTGTACCACCCAGCCTAGCATCCTTAGCTTTAGAATGTTAATAAAGCCCAGGACCTGGAAGGTGTGCTTGTCTTCCCCCTTTGGAGGTTCTTGCTGCACCAGGAAGGGCCCACACAAGGCACCTCTTGGACCTCTGGTTGCCATTATACAGATGGATCGATGGGGGCCCCAGGTCTCCCAGCCAGGATCCCATCCCTGGCCTGTCTGCAGTGAGCAGTGAGCTTTAGGTTGCTAATGGCATGTCTAGCCTGGGACACCAGTTGGTGAGAGGAATCCTGTCCTGGGCCAGGCCTTAGGCTAAGAGTTGTAGGAGCCTACAGGCAGGGGTGGGGGCGTGTGTGTGTGTGTGTGTGTGTGTGTGTGTGTGTGTGTGTGTACACGTACAGTTTCTTCTGTAAACTGGTGGATAAGCATGCCGCCCAGGGTTGTAGGGCCTGGGATGCAAGGATGCAGGGCAATGCTGGGCAGGCTTCAGTGCCTGTCCTAGTCTCTGCCTTTCCCAGCCTGTTCCTGTAGGCATTCATCATTGGTTCCTTCAGCACAAGCCTTCTGAGTCCTCCTGGGTGGGTGCCAGACCACTGGATGTAGTTCTTCTCTTCTCAGCTCCTGGCAGCTGCAGGGGGATGGCTCCAGTCTGTTAGTTGGTAGGGGAGGGGGCAGTCACCATGGCCAGCAGAGCTCCACAGAGTCCCAGCTGAGATAGGCTAGAGGAGGCTGCTCTAGGGTCCTTTAAGAATCCTCAGCCAGTTGCCTGTGGGGGTTGGGGGAGGGGACAGCTTCCGGAAGTTGGAAACTGAAGCAGAGGCCCTGCGGCCTGGGGGACCACAGAGCTCCCTGGACTGCCTGCAGTCCTGGCAGAGGGGTGGGGCCTTGTGTCCCTGGGCGCATTTTCTCCCGTACACAAAAACGCATGTGCACATATTACAACTGAAGATCAGAGACCCTAGCCGCTCTCAGTGGTCTCACCACATTTCCAGTGACGGCTGGTGCTCTCTGCTCCCCAGGCACAGCGGGGAGGAGCCGACTGAGAGGGCCACGCAGCCCATCAGCTCCTGTCCGGTCACATCCACACACCAAGACACCATCGCAGAGACCCCGGCTCAGAAACACACCCTCATATGCATTTCTCACACCCCAGACACACCTGGACACAGCCTGGTACACATACAAAGTACACATATAAATGCAAACCCACACAGACATATACACACGCTATATCTCTGGAAATACACAGGCCCACCCTTGCCATGCGGCACAAACAAGCTCATGACCAGGGACCCCTGGGCTCCTTCACATAGAGCAAGCAGGCAAGTAGAGTTGCACGCCCACCCAAGACTCAACAAACACCCACCAAGACATTCACACAGAGACATTCACACACCCATCGCGCACACATTGTCAGGGACACAGGCACAGACCACGCAAATGTCAGTCATTCCGCATCGCCAAACTAGGACACCCAGACACACCCGCTGGCGCACGCACACACATACGCTGTGACATTTCACCCCCACACAGAAACGCAGGAAATCCTGGTCGGTGTCTCCCTGGAGCTGATGTGTACAGACTACTGTTTTGAGCTCCTCCGCAAGTTTCCTTCCACGGGTGCTGGAAACAGTGTGGGGTATGGTGAGGGATCTGCTGTCCCAGGAGGCTGGGCTGGGCGGTGGTGGGTGGGTCTTGGGTCCAGAAACTGCCGGGCAGGCTAGGCAGGGGGTCCAGAGGGCCGGAGTAAAAGGCACAGTTGTCAGAAGTTTTTGGACCACAGGAGGAACGCTCCCTGGGGCTATTCCATTCTAATCTTCTGGGAATTTCCTGCTTATCCTAGGTCCCCAGCTCCTTCTCTTCCCCTGGGGCAGTGGAGGGCCATGCTGGCCATCTGTAAAGGGTGCCCAGTTCTGGCCTGGAGATGATGTAGGAGGCCAGAGGAGGTATGGACATTGTGAAGGGGCTGGGCAGGCTCCCTGGATGAGGAGGAGGAATCACAGCTGTGGAGTTAGCCTTGAGAGGTGCAGAGCCATGTTGGGGGCTCCTAGACAGGTGTGTGTGCTTGAACGAAAGGCGGTGCGGCCAGGCTCTGGAGGTGGGCTGGAGGCTTGAAAAGAAGAGCTGGAGGGAATGGCGGGTGGGGAGAGTCTAGGAGAGGTGGCCGGCTTGCTCGGGAAGGGCATGAGTGCCACCCCGAGCCGAGGCACTGTTGATGTCTTGCTGAAGGAGGGGCCCAACTGTAGAGCAAGGCCAGGCTGCTTCCCTTCCATGGCTCTGTAGTACTGGGCATGAGGCCTGGCCTGTCTTGGGCCCTGGGAGGGAGGCAAGGAAAGCTCATGGACAGACTCCATCTTTGCGGTCGGGTCCATACTCCTTTGTTACCTTCTCTCTACGCATAATGTGCCTTTGTAGGTTCCCTCATCAAGCCTCAGTCTTCCTGTCCATAAAATGGGAGTGGACTCCCTTTTCTTACAGGCATTTGGAAGGGTTAGAGCAGGTATGTGGCATGTCCAGGACCGTCCTGTGTGGACTCTGGGGCAGAGGGAGACCCTAGGGAAAGGCCTGGCCAAGTTCCAGGCCAGTTCTTCCTGCAGTCATCCCCATCCTCTGCATGACTGTATCTCCAGTCACATTTGCTCTCGGTGCTGGAAGGACTTGGAGCAGGGGTGGGGAACGAGCGCAGGACTCTGGGGTGTTCTGGGCCAATTTGGCAAGGTGTGCAGAGGCCCCCAGGTCAGCAGCACATCTGGATCTGCTGGCAGCATGGTGAGGGGTCAGGAGGTGGAGCGGCAGGGCAGCTTTCCCTTCTCCTGGGCCCTGCGGGTGGGGAATATGGCCTGGACCTGACAGACCTGGGCTGGACTCCTTCCTGGCTCCGCTTCTTCCTTCCTGAGCCTTGGTTTCCTCCTTGTAAAGTAGGTACTGAGGGCTGCTGCGAGGACTGAGTAGGAGAACAGTTGTGTGAGGGTCAGCCCTCCTGTTCATCATCCCTGTAGGCTCAGCCTTCATCACTGCCCGGCCCCCAGCTGGCTCCCAGTGAGCCTGGATCCTGGCAGCAGGGGCTGTGCCTGGTCCCCTGTGCCTCTGCGGGCTCCAGCCGGGGTGGCAGTCTGAGAGGGGTGCATGGCGCTCAAGTGTGTTGTGGGCACCCCGACACCTGTCCCTGCTGGCCTTTTGTTTCCCCTCCCATTCAAGTCTCTCTTCCTTGGATAGCCAAAACAGGGAGGAGAATCATCTCCCATTGCCAGGGCCGCAAAGAGAAGCTGAGGCTCCAGGGGAAAGTTGGGGTCCCAGTGGATCAGCCCTGGCCTGCCTGGCTCTTCTGTGTCCTGGTTATCTGCATCAGCCTCTCCCCGCAGGATGAGCAGCTGCCTTGTGGTCCAGCCTCCCAGCCCAGCCCCACCCAGCATGCTCCTCTGGACGTACCCAGGCCTGTCCCCCAGCTTCCCTCCTCCCTCTGCACTCAGCTCCAGCAGCTCCTCCCAGGCCAGCCTTCTGTGCTAGACAGTCACCCAGGAGCTTCCTGGAGCCTCCTTTGGTGCATTCACCCAACAGCGATTAGATTATTAATCAGGTAATTACAAGCTTCAGAGCAGCCCCTCCCCTCTCTTTGCATGAGAGCAGGGACCAGTTCCCTCCTTCTACACAGGCAGAACTGAAGCCCAGAGAAGTTGGGGTGCTTGCTCATGGTCACACCGTGTGTAATGGCACAAGGATGAGGGTCTTGTGCACTTTTTCTTTCAGTACTAGGAATGGAACCCAAGGCCATTCTACCTCTGAGCTACACCCCAGCCCTATTTTTTAATATTTTTTCTTTATTTATTTTAGGTGGTACTGGGGGTGGAACCCAGGGTCTCTTCTATCTCCGGGATATACTCCCAGACCTATTTTATACTTTATTTTGAAACAGGGTCTCACTAAGTTGCTGAGAGCCTCACTAAGTAGCTGAGGCTGGCTTTGAACCTGTGTGATCCTCCTGTCTCAGCTTCCCAAGTGCTGGGATTATAAGCGTGCACCACCACGCCTGGCTATATTCTTTATTTTGAAACAGAATCTCACAAAGTTGCAGAGAACCTCACTAAGTAGCTGAGGCTGGCTGGGAACTTGCAATCCTCCTGTCTCATGCCTGGCTTGTGGCGCACTTTTCAGGATGCCAGGCAGGGGCCATGGCAGGAATGATGATGCTGGCATGAAATGCTGGGGTGTTCCAGAGGTGGTTTTTTTTTTTTCTTCTTGTTTTTTTATTTTTATTTTTTGGTACTGGGATTGAATCCAGGAGTATTCTACCTCTGAGCTACATCCCTCAGCCCTATTTTCAATTTTTATTCTAAAACAAGGTCTCACTAGCCTGGCATGGTAGTACACGCTTGTAATCCCAGCATTGGGGAGGTTGAGACAGGAGGATATGGGTTCGCCACCAGCCTCAACTACTTAGTGAGGCCCTTTGCAACTCAGTGAGACCCTGTTTCAAAATAAAGAATAAAAAGTAGGTCTGGGGGTGTCACTCAGAGGTAAAATGCCCCTGGGTTCCATCCCCAGTACTGGGGGTGAAAAAGGCCTCACTAAAGTTGTTGAAGCTGGCCAAGAACCTGAAATCTTCCTGTCTCAACTTCCCACTTGCTAGGATAACAGATGTATGCTATCACACCTAACTCTGAGCCCCCTCCCTCCCTCCCTTCCTCCCTCCCTTCCTTCCTTCCTTCCTTCCTTCCTTCCTTCCTTCCTTCCTTCCTTCTTTCTCTCTCTCTTTCTCTCTCTTGTGCTGGGGATTGAACCCAAGGGCACTCATTCTACCTCCAAGCTACACTCCCAGTCTTGTTTTATTTTTCTTTGGAAACGGGGTTTCGCCAAGTTGTTGAGGCTGGCTGTAGACCTAGATTCTCCTGTCTCAGCTTCCTGAGTAACTGGATTGCTCAGGAGCTGAGTAATGGGTACAGCGTGCACCAACATGCTGGGCTCGTGCTGCTCTCTTATTTCTCGGAGCTTCCCTTTCCATTTCTAGACCCTGCAGCTCCCTGATTTCTCCCCTTCAGAGAGTTGGTTGTAGCCCAGAGGTCTTTCAGGGAATGTTTTCAACATGTCCAGATCCAAAGCCGCCTTCCTTCCTGTTCACATGCGAAGGACAGGACGGAAGGGACACTGGCCCCAGAGGCAGCAGGGGCTGCCCCTTCAGCCTGCTCGGCCCCTTCTGCGAGGGAGGCCCTGGATGAGGCTGTGGACAAACAGGTGGCCTTTGGGCAGCGGAGTCCAGGTGCTCCCCCCCCCCACCTCCCGGAGAGGGACCTCCCATGGCTCTGCCATGTCTGGGAGAGTATCCCTGATCGGCTCTGGGGTCTTCCTCTTCCTGAGCTCCATTTGTGCATCTGGAAACTGAGGAGAAGAATAGCACCTGCCTCAAAAGGGTCATAACTGGGCAAGAGGTAGTGACCCTTCAGTCTCCACCCGATGTCTGGCATATGCCAGATGCTTGTAAACGCTAGCTCGTATAAACTGTACTGTCTGTTTTACAAGAGCTCAGACTGGGCTTGAACACTGGCTGTGCCACTTAGCCTGTGGCCTCAGGCAGTATGCGCGGCCTCTCTGACCTCAGTCCTCAAGCTGCAGACTGCTCTTGCTCAGAGAACTGCAGAGAGCTGCCTGCTCAAGCAGCATTCTTCCTTTAGCTTTTTTTTTTTTTTTTTTTTTTTTTAGGATACTAGATCAAATCCAGGGGCATTTTATCTCTGAGCTACACCCTTTTTTATTTTTTATCTTGAAAGAGGGTCTTGCTAATAAGTTGCTCAGTCTGCTCTCAAACCTCTTGTCTCGGCCTCCCAAGTGCTGGGATTATGGGCATGTGCTGCTGATGTGACTCTTCCTCGGTCCTGCCCACCAGGGAAGGCAGTACTCCAGGGCCCGCTGCCTCCGCCCCAGCAGGTGCAGGGAAATTATGTGCATGGTGATGCCTGGCTGGGCTGTCTTCTCTGGGACCTTTGACCCCAACTCCCCCCAAACTAGAGCCCTCCTTTTCCAGGGAGGCTAAACTGGATCTGAGAGACAGAGCCGAGTAGCCCCTCTCACCCTCTGGGGACTGCAGGTTGTCCCTGTCCCTCTCTAGGCCTCAGTGCCTCTCTGAGAAGAGATGGAGTCTTTGGGTCTCCTCTGCCTGCTGCTGCACCGAGTGCATTTGAGCTGAGAGGGAAGTGGAGCCTTTTGCAGTCCCTTTCTTGGAGTCTAAGTGAGATGATCTCATCTGGAGCCTTGACAGACCCCTGGGGACCAGCAGAAGGGACAGCAGATGGCTGCCCTGGCCTCTTGGGTGGGACTAGCATGTGCCCCCATGGTCACTGTTGGCTCACCCTGCTGGTAGCCCTTCTGGGACTGGGGTGAGTGGCCAGGGCAGGGCAGGAGACAAGTGGCCCAAAGCCAGTGTGACAGACGGACAGGCTTTGGCAGGAGGAAGAGGACAGGGTAGCCATGCTGTGTGTGGGGAGAGGGGGCCAGGCAGGCCCTGTTCCTCTGTGGTGTGGTCGATGTCATGCAAGGTTAAGGCTCCGTTGTTCTCCTGGGTCTACACCATCCAGCTGGGCCCCCAGGACCTGGGTAGGACAGGAGATATCTGGGTAAGGTCTGGAGTCTGGCAGGGCTGTGGCCTGGGTGTCAGGGAGCTCCATGGACCTTGGCTTCACAGAACTAAGGAATTAGATTCAGACACAGCCGCACCAACTAGGAATGGTTTTCTGCAGGGAGTGCAAAGCAATGGTGATGCTCTCCTTAGTCTTAGCTCAGTGTGCACCTCGGGGAGCCCAGCCCTCCTGACTGTCACTTTCTGGTGGTAGAGACCTTACCTTCCACCAACAAACAGACAAATAAGTAACAGTGCTGTGACAGAAACCAGGAGTTAAGACAGCGCAACACAGGGGCTTGGGGTGCGGGGGTCTGGAGGGTGGAGGTTGAGGCAGGAGGTGGGCACTCACGGTCTGTGGAAGTGGGTGGCAGAGGGAAGGTCTAGTGCAGAGGTGTGCTGCTAGGGGTCTTGTGAGTGTCTGGAGGGGCAGTGCAGGCAACGAAGGCGAGAGAGGTGTCAGGGCGCAGCTTTGCCTTTTGCCCTTAGGTCCAAGGTATCATTTATATAAGGTAAAATGGGTTTTGACAAATGCATCCAGTTTTATAACCAGCACTCCGGTTGAGGATTGTTTTTTTTTTTTTTAGTTTGAAACAGTCTCACTAAGTTGCAGTAGGCCTCATTAAGTTTCTGAGGCTGCCTTGAACCTGCAGTCTTCTGTCTCAGCCTCCCAAGTACTGGGATTACAAGTGTGTGCCACCACACCCAGCTCCATGAACCCCTTTAAATCTTCTGCTGAGAATAAGATTGTGTGTGTGTGTGTGTGTGTGTGTGTGTGTGTGTGTGTGTGTGTGTTGCTAGGGATTGAATGAAGTGACCTTCTTACCTCCAACCCCAGCCCTTTGTATTTTTTGTTTTGAGACAGGTCTTGCTAGGTTGCTGACAGTCCCAATAAGTTGCTGAGGCTGGTCCCAAACCTTCGATTCTCCTATCTCAGCCTCCCAAGACTAGGATTATAGATGTGCATTACCATGCCCAACAGGATAATCTTTTATAATGTTTAACATAAATGCAAAGAGAACTAAATATATAGAAATGCAGTTATTAAAATATATTCTGCCGGGCGTGGTGGCGCACGCTTGTAATCCCCGCGCTTGGGAGGCAGAGACAGGAGGATCGCGCAGGTTCGAAGCCAGCCGCGCGCGCTGGCTTAGGAGACCCTGTTTCCAAATAAAAATGTAAAAAGAGGTCTGGGAGTGTAGCCCGGAGGTAGAAGGGCTTCCAGGAACCCCAGTACCACACACACACACACACACACACAAAATATATATATATATATATTCTAAAATTATGATAAAATAATATGTGTGTTTATTAACTCATGAGCTCTGGTGACATGTCTGTTAACTACTATAATTTCAAAATGCTGATGAACATAATATTTTGACATTTCTGCAACAACTGTTATGGGATACAAAAATATCTGATTTCTTTTGATGGCAAAGTCTCAGGTGCTGCTAACACAATCTTGGTTTATCTCTTGGGTTTGCAATAGAAGAAAATGCTGATTTTTTTTTTTTTTTTTTTTTAGTTAGAGGGTAATGCAAATAAAGATATGATTTTCCAAGTTCATGGGCTCCCTGAATTGTGATATAGAGGAGCAGCTGAGGGTAGGGTCTTCATCTTCCTGGGAAGCCTCTTAGCCCGCCTGGGTGGGTGTGGGTACAGCCCACCCTCCATGTCCTTCTCTGCAGCCCCTCATCTGTGGATGACAGTTCCTGGCTCGCCTGACCTGGGGCTCTCTGCGAGGACCCATGAGATGGTTCTTATGGAATGTCTTTGTAAACTGTGAAGCTCTGTGCTGCTCTGCAAGCCTCCTATTATTAGCAGCAGTGTGAAGTCATTTAGGGCTCTCAGGCCCAGTCTGGACCAAATGACTCTCCCTGGCCAGTCCCTCAGGACTCCTGGGAACCAGCCACCCGGGAGCAGCTCTGCCTCTGAGAAGCTGCTTCCTGCAGGCTGCCCTCGTGGATCCCAGGGTGGACTGAGCATGGTCAGGCAGTGGGTGGAGAGCAGGAAGTTCCTGGACAGAAGGACATGTTTCTTTCCCCTGTGGTGGCCTGGGGGTCTGAGACTAGCCCTGGATCTGCTCAGGCTGTCCCTTTGTAGCTGAGGCTGGGTCAGGAGAGCATGCTGCCCTGGCTGTGAGGAGGTGGGGGCGAGGCAGCAGCCATCCCGTCCTATCATTCATTCATTCATTCATCTGCGTGTGAACCGTGATGGATGCCTGCTTGGTACCGCATCCTGTCTGGGTGATGCTGGGGGCCTGACACGATCAGTCCCAGCCCTGCCCTTCTCCCGGCTCTTGGGGAAGATAAGACTCAAAAAGAGGCAAATACAACCCAAAGTCATTAACACAAGGGATCACTGAGTTCAGAGCATGGGGTCATATTAGGGGAGGAGAGAATGTTCTGGAAGCAGGAGATAGCTGGGAGTTAGCCTGGTGAAGGCCGTCCACCAGGGCAGACCTGGAAGAACACACAGTTGAAACTGGAGGCCAGTGGACTCCAGCTCTGCTCCTTCCTTGCTGAGCTGACTGGGAAACTTCTAAGCCTCAGTCTCTTTAGCTGCACAAAGGGAACATTCTCAGCACCCAAAGTATCAGCCAGTAATGCATCGCTGGGTCTGGTGTTAGTGAGTGGCCCAGGGGAAATGGCTGTTTCTTCTTGCAGGTGTATCTGGGTGCTGGGGGCAGGGACAAGAAAGGGTAGGAGGAGACGGGGCTGGTTCAGGTTCAGGGCAAGAGGCTCGGCCCTGATGCAGAAGCCGGGAGGACGAGCAGAGGGACAGAAAGCCACCTGCTCTTTATCATAATTCCTCCATAACAGGTCTTGTCTGCAAATCAGAACAAAAGAAAAGTTTTTTTCCCTTGTACCAGGTATTGAGCTCAGGGGCGTTTTACTGCTGAGCTATACCCCCAGCCCTATTTTTATGTTTTATTTTGAAACAGGGTCTCCCTAGGTTGATGAGAGTCTTCAGTACTTGCTGAGGCAATCTTTGAACCTCCAATCCTTCTATCTTAGCCTCCCAAGTACTGGGATTACAGGCAAAAGAAACCTTGAGAAAGGGAAGTGCTGACTCCCATGTAGGGAAGGGGAGACTCCAGCCACCTGTTCAGTAGCCACAAGGCCCACGAAGGGGACTTTGCTCCTCCCCCACTGTGGTGGGGTTCCGGGAGCTGGGGCTGCAGGGCCCCAGGGCTAACTACAAAGGGCTGGAGCCTGTGCTTCCCTCTGGATCTCAGTTGGATCTGTCACGGGAGAAGTTCCCTGGGGTGAACCTCAGACCTCAGCACTGAGGGGCCCAGAGCATTCCTGGGCAGAAGCCTCTCCCTGTGCCCAGCAGCCCCTCTCCCTGCCCCCACCTCAGGCCCCAGAAGCTCAGCTGCTGCCCATGTCTGGATGGGCAGTGTGGCCACAAGCCCCCCCTTGTCTACCCACCCTGTCACGTGGGGCTGAGCCAGGGGAGCTGACCAGCACTCTGCCTGTAGCTGGGACAAACCCAAGAGGCCTGGGCCCCCATGGAGCCTGCAACGTCAAACGTGCCCTGGGTGCAGGGCAGGCCCTGGGGACACAGCTGCTCAGGGGAGGATGCATTCACTTGTTCAATACACGCTCACTGAGACCCTGCCTTGACTCGGGCTCCAGGCTGGGGACCTGGTGCTGAAATGGGGCTTTTGCCCTTTTAGGGGAGACTGGAAGGCTGTGCATCCACATCGCTTGAGAAGACCACCCCAGGAGTTTCCAATTCAGTAGGTCTGAACTGGGACATGAGAATGTCTTCACAAGTTTCTTGGTGATGCTAATGGTGGGCTGGGGACTACGTTTTGAGAGGCACTGTGATGTAGGACCAGAGGAAGGATTTATGTGTGATTTAGGTTTTGTGGATTTTCAAAATTATGTCTGTGATCCTGTTTTACATTTATAAATAGCAAACTCAGTTATTTAAAAGTTAAGTATGAGGCCGGGCGTGGTGGCGCACGCTTGTAATCCCCGCGCTTGGGAGGCAGAGACAGGAGGATCGCGCAGGTTCGAAGCCAGCCGTGCGCGCTGGCTTAGGAGACCCTGTTTCCAAATAAAAATGTAAAAATAGGTCTGGGAGTGTAGCCCGGAGATAGAAGGGCTTCCAGGAACCCCAGTACCACCAAAAAAAAAAAAAAAAAAAAAAAAAAAAAAAAAGTATGCAAACCAGGCATTGTGGTGTATGCCTGTAATCCCAATACTTGGGAGTCCGAGACAGGAGGATCACAGGTTTGAGGACAGCCTCAGCAAGTAGTGAGACTCAGCAACCTAGTGAGACAGTTTCAAAACAAAAATAAAAAGGGCTGAGGAGGTAGCTAGGAGGTAGAATGCCCCTGGGTTTAATCCCTAGTCATGCGCATGCATACTAGTGCTCTGGGCTCTGGTGTGGTCCTCTATGGAAAGATGTTACCTTCCGTGATCTAAGTGTCCTGCATCTGTTAACATAGCCCAGCGTTCTGAGCTTGTGTGTTACCAGCGCTTCCCCTTGTCTCATTTGGAACTTGAAATACACTCAGACCCTCACAGCCTCTCCATTACCGGGTCCTGTCAGTAGCACACAGGGGAATTGGTGAGCTGGGGGCGCTGGCTGGCCGTGGCTGGAGTTGAACGTGGGCCCCTCGCTTGGGCTTGGCTGTCTGCTCGCACTTCCGGGCTGCTGCTTCCCCCATGCCAGCTGGACTGGCTGGACTGGCAGGCCGACCCCGCTTCCTCATCACTGACTGCCCGCTTCCTCCTTTGCCCCTCTGGTCTGTGCACTTGGCAGTGGGGTGGGCAGTCTGTGCATTTGGGGATGGAAGGCCCCAGTGAGGGGACTCTTCCTTTGCAGCTGATTGGAAGGATTGTCTGCTTTGGGGGTGCTGCTGCACACTCCCCAGGACAGAGGCTGTGGCAGCCAGTGGGGATTAAGCCCTTCAGTGGAGCGTGACAGGACCTGATAGGGTTGGGAGAAACAGTTATTTGCCACCTCTGTGTTCCCCTGGGTTCAGAATAAGGGGAGAAATAGTCCCAGGAGACAAACAGGTGGGTGTGAAAACCATGGTTGGCTTCACATTGCTGAGAACTGGCTTGGAGGACACATTGCCAGCCCTGCCCCTGCCCCTGCCCCTGAATCCTTCCCCACAGGCAGGTATAAAGAGGCCCTGCTCTTCCTCCCTGGGCTCCAGCCAGGAGGGACTGGAGCCTGCCCTGGTCCTGGGGAAGCCTGCCCAGTAAGGAATCCAGGCCCAGCCCGTCCTTGGGGAAGGGGCTCTGCGGGTGGGCCTCCAGCCCTCCAGGCCTGGTCCTCTCTCCAGAGTGTTCTTTCTGCTCTCGGGACTCCCTCTCCCTACTTCCCTCAGCACCAGCTTTGGGTGCCTTTTTCTGACAAGTCCTCATCCCTTCTGACTCAGTTTCTCCCCCTCTGTTTTTGTTACTGGAGATTGAACCCAGGAGCATCCTACCTCTGGGCTATATCCTTTTTTTATTTTGAAACACGGACTCACTAAATTGCTAAGGGTCTTGCCAAGTTGCCTAGGCTGGCTTCAAGTCTGCAATCCTCCTGTCTCAGCCTCTATAGTACTGAAATTACAGGCGTGAGCCACCACGCCAGCTCAGTTTCTCACTTTTGTAATCTACAATCCTATTTAAATCAGTCAGTCACACTAAGAACTGGTACTGCTGTGCCACGGGGACTGCCCATGTGTCTTGCCTTTCTGCTGCTGGGCCTCCACTCACCACCTCTGATGGTCATATGACTGCTCTCCTGGTTTTTGTAACTAGACTTGCCTTGCCGTGGGCACCTGCGGGAAGCTCAGCTGTGTGCTGCTGTGGGGGAGACAGTGCTGGGTGACAAATTGTTAAGCAAAGAATTGCAGATATGCTAGTGATCACAAAGGAGAAGTGGTGGACAGCCCGGAGCTGGTGACAGAGGTGGCAGGCACTGTCCTAAGGAAGTGAGGTCACCTCTCAACCCCTCCACTTAAAACCCAAGCCCAGAGCCGAGCGTGGTGCACGCTGATAATCTCAGTACTTGGGAGACGGAGATGGATCAGAGTTCGCAGTCAGCCTCAGCTATTAGGTTCTCCGCAACTTAGTGAGACCCTGTTTCAAAAAAATAAAGAATCAAAAATAGGGCTGGGGGTGTAGCTTGGAGTTAGAATGCTACTGGGTTCAACCCCCAGCACCACACACACACACACACACACACACACACACACACACACTCCAGAGAGAGGAGGAGAGGGAGGAGAAAGGAGATGAAAAGAAGGGAGAGGAGAGAGGGAGGGCGAGGAGAGCCTCCAATGACCTAACTTCCTTCCATTGGGCCCCTTCTCCTGAAAGTTGCCTACCTTCTACAGGATGGCAACCAACTTTTTTTTCTTTCTTTGTGGTCCTGGGGATGGAACCCAGGGGCATTCGACCTCTGAGCTATACCCCAGCCCTATTTTTTAGTCTTTATTTTGAAACAGGGTCTCACTGAGTTGCAAAGGACCTCACTAAGTAGCTGAGGCTGTGCACGAACCTTGATCCTCCTGTCTCAGCCTCCCAAATGTTGGGATTACAAGTGTGCACCACCAAGCTCAGAAGCAACCAACTTTTTAGCACATGGACTTTGGGGAAACATATAAGGTCGAAACCATAACTGTGACTTAGCTTCAGACTATCTTTCAATTCAGGAGATCCAAAGCCAGGCATGGTGGCGCATACCTGTGATCCCAGTACTTGGGAAGCTGAGAGAGGATTGTAGGTTGGAGGACAGCCTCAGCAACTTAGGCCCTCAGCAACCTAGTGAGGCTTTCAGAAACTGAGCAAGACTGTTTGCAAATAAAAAATAAAATAGGAGCTGGACATGGTGTTGCACTCTTGTAATCCCAGTACTTGGGAGGCTGAGGCAGGAAGCCTCAGCTACTTAGGTTCTCTACAGCTTAGACTTTGTTTAAAAAATAAAGAATAAAAAATAGGGCTGGGGGTGTAGCTCAGAGGGCGAATGCCCTGGGGGTTTCATCCTCAGTACCACAAAATAAATAATAAATAAATAAGGCTGGGGTATAGCCCAGAGGTAGAGGCCCCTGGGCTCAACCCCCAGTAACACACACACACACACACACACACACACACACACACACACTTCAGGAGGTCCAGAGCCTGAAAATCAAGGTACTTCATGCTGAAAATCACGAAGGCGCTAGTCTGTCTTTTCCAAGCTCCCAGGCTGCCTGCACCCCTTGGCTTGTAGCCCTGCCAGCAAACCACTCCAGCCTCTGGGGCCGTCCTCACAGTGCCTTCTCCACTTGCCTCAGTTTTGTAAAGACTGATTTTATTGGGCCCACCCAGATAATCCAGAATAATCTCCCTCTCCAGGGATCCTTAAGCACATCTGCGAAGTTTCTTGCCATGGAAGCCAACATTCACGATTCTGGGAGTTCAGATGTGGAAATCTTTGGGGTCTGTTACTCAGCCTCTCAGAGTCGGTCAAGCATTGGGTGTGGCCAGCACTGAAGCACCCAGGCCCTGCCACAGGCCTAGGGACCTGACCGGCTCTTCCTCTTGCAGGATGAGATTGAGGAGCTGCGAGCTGAGATGCTGGAGATGCGGGACGTCTACATGGAGGAGGATGTGTACCAGCTGCAGGAGCTGAGACAGCAGCTGGACCAGGCCAGCAAGACCTGCCGTATCCTGCAGTATCGGCTGCGCAAAGCTGAGCGCCGCAGCCTTCGCGCGGCCCAGACCGGCCAGGTGGACGGCGAGCTCATCCGTGGTCTGGAGCAGGATGTCAAGGTCAGCCCTGGGGTTCTCCCCACCCTCACAGGGGCCCTTGTTGGGGTAGAGCCATGAGCCCCAGTGGAGTCCAGGTCAGCCCTGGGGCTCACTCCCCTGTGTCCTTGGGCCTGTTACATTACCTGTATCTGGGTTTCAGTTTCCCCATCTGCAAAGTGGGAATCCCGGTGAAGCAACAGGCCTTCTACCAGGGACACTGAGAAGTAATACCTTAGTCTGAATGTATGAACAGTGTTACTGTTTGGTACCAGCTACATGCCTGGTCTGGCTCCAGCTGTGCAGTTCCTGGAGGGGAGAGTGGAGGCCAGGAGTCGGCAGGGCCTTCAGAGCCTGGCCACCGTGTGCCAGGGTCCAGAGCAAGTCACCTGTGTTTCGGTTTCCTCATCTGTCAAAGGGGTGTGAGGACACCTCCTTCCTCACAAGGTTCAATGAGAATTAGTACAGATAAAATGCCACCATACACACTAAGAAAAGTTAGCTATTATTTCCATTTCTTGTTGGAGGAATCAGAGGCTCAGAGAAGGGAAGGACCTGTCCAAGGTCACAGGTGCTCCCTCTTTGTAGGTGATGGAGCTCAGTTCCTGGGTTCCATCCCTATCCCACCACACACACACAAAAGGGCAGGGACTGGGGGCGTGGCTCTGAAGTAGAATGACTCAGGGTTCAGTCTCCAGTAACACACACACACACACACACACACACACACACACACACACTCACTCTCTCTCTCTCTCTCTCTCTCTCTCTCTCTCTCTCTCTAAAATGCCTGGTGTGGTGGTACCTGCCTGTAATCCCAGGATTTGAGAGGATGAGACAGGAGGATTACAGGTTTGAGACCAGCCTCAGCAATTTACTGAGGCTCTTGGCAATCTAAGGGAGATCTTGTTTCAAAAAAACAAACCTAGCTGGGGAGTATAGCTTAGAGATGGGCCGCCCTGAGCTCAATCCCTACTACCACAAAAGAAAATAAAAGCAATATTAGTGGGGCCGGGACATGAGAGCTGGTTTCAGAGGTCTGCAGGCCCAAGGGGAGTCCACAGCATCGGGCAGTTCCACGCTTGCTTTTGCATCTGGTTACCTGGACGGCTGCCACCGTGCACAGCGCTTGCCGCCATCAGAGAGAGGAGACTGATCGAGTTTCCAAGTCCTAAGCGCAGCTCAACCTGAGGGGGCGCCTCGGGGATGAGTGGGTCACAAACAGTCAAATCCCAGGCTCTGGTGGGTTCAGCGGTCTCCCGGGAGGATGGGCTCTAGCTCTGGGCTGAGAGAGGCGAGGAAAACGGGGTGATGGGGAAAGTAGGAGAGAGCCCTTACGAAGCTCAGGAGTCTGCGAAACTGCGTGTGAGCCTGGTCGCTGAGAATTTCTGAAAGGAACATAAAAACCCAGACTCAAGAGAGAGAGAGAGAGAGAGAAGAGGAAGAGAAGCAGAACAGGCTGGGGCAGGCGGCCAGCCGGACGCCTCTCCTTCGCCCCGGAGTCAGTCCAGCCTGGTGGGCGTGGCTTTCGAGAGTCTGGGTGGAGGGGAACCCCTTGTGTTGGGATTTGAACTAGCCAATCAGCTTTGCCCTTGCCCTTCCCTCCCTTCTCTGCTGCCCCTGCAGCTGCAGCGCTGAGCTCATCCTCTGGCCTGAGCTGGCCACCGCTCTTCTCCAGGGGGCTGGGCTTTTCGGACTCAGCTGGGGGACTCAGTCCTGGGCTCATGCTCTGACTGGCCTCCATCACTTGGGGTGCCTTGGTTTTCTCTTAGGTCATTTTTGTTCCCATTTCTTTTCTTTCTTTTTCCCTTTTTTTGGGGGGAAGGGTGGTATTGGGGATTGAGACCAGGGGCATTCTGTGAGCTACACCACTAGCCCTTTTTATTTTTAATTTTTGGTATTGGGAGTTGAACCCAGGGGCATTCTACTTCTGAGCTACACCACTGACCCTTTTTTGTGTGTGTGGTGCTGGGGGTGGAACCCAGGGTCATTCTCCCTTTGGAGGGACACCCTCAGCCCTATTTTTATTCTTTATTTTGAAACAAGGTCTCACTGAGTTGCAAAGGGCCTCACTAAGCTGATGCTGACTTCGAACCTGTGCAGTCCTCATGTCTCAGCCTCCCAAATGCTGAGATTACAAGTGTGTGCCACCACGCCCAGCCTCCTTTGACCCTTTTTTATATTTTTTATTGTGAAAAGGGGTCTTGAAAAGTTTATGAGGCTGCTGGCCTCAAATCTGTGATCCTCCTGTTTTAGCCTCCCAAGTACTGGGATTACAAGCGTGTACCACCAGGTCCAGCTTCTTTTTATTTTTGAAACAGGGTCTCCCTAAGTTGCTGAGAATCTCGCTGTTTTGCTGAGTTTGTCCTCGAACCTGCAGTCCTCCTGTTTCAGCCTCCCAAGTTCTGGGATTACAGACCTGTGCCACCACACCCTGGTGTTTTGTTTTCTTCCTAGTGCAGGGGATTGAACTCGGGGCCTTGGACAGGCTGGGCAAGTGCTCGACTCCTGAGCCGCACTCCCAGCCTTCCCCTATGTTAAAGGAGCTGAGACTAGCTGAATCTTCAGGGCTCCTGTGGTTTTAGTGGGTAGGTGGGCTATTAGGGAGGTCAGGAGTAAAACGCTTGGGCCTTGATGTCCCAGCCCTCTGCTGGAACCCGCAGCAGACAGGACCCTCAGAGCCTCAGTGGGGATGCTGCCCAGCATGCGGAGGGCAAGGGCAGTGGCAGAGTTCTCCTTTGTGGCTTGCTGTGTGGCCTTGGGAAAGCAGCTTCTGGTTCCCCATGTGGAAAACAGAGAAGAGGAGCTCCTCCTTGTAGAGACTTTGGTGAATATAAACGAAGTTGTTTAGCTGTAGAGGGTGCTGGGTACCGGGTCTGACACCGAGTGCACAGCTCGCCAGCCGCTGAGCGTGCATCGCTGTGGTTTCGTTACTGCTCAGGCAAAAAACTCACAAGGTACCGGTAGGACTGGTGGCGGGCAGGGAGTGGGGTGTGCCGGCGGGGATGAAGTTTGGAGGGCTTGTTCACAGTGCAGAGTCCCGTGCCCCCTCAGGACCTGGTGGGAGTATCAGGCCCAGGGACTGAGATCAGATTCTCATCTGAGTGACTTGTGGAGGCCCCAGGACGTATCAGAAACATACTCCCTTCCTTATTACAGGTGTTGCTGGGGCTTTGGGCTTTGGGTTTAGTTCCTGGGTAGCCTGTGCAGGTGGCCTCTCTCTCTCTTCTTTGAGCCTCAGTCTCCTTCTCTAAAATGGAGATGCCACTCCCACCCTCTTGGGGCTCTTGGGAAGATCCAGCAACAACACAGCCCAGAATGTTTCCTGGCCGGCAGGCACAGGGTGCTCCTTAGTGAGAGCTCCTGTCTGTGTCTCTGTGAATCACAGTGGCAGGGACATCCTGATGCTCAAGGCTGGGAGCCCAGGGCCCATGTGCCAGCAGCTGGGGCAGGAGCCAGGCCCGCACTGTAAACAGTGACCTCATGGCTGAGTGCTTTTGTTTGTGCTTTGGGGATTTGCCCTGGCTTCCTGAAGCTGCAGCCGCCTGGCCTCCTGTGGTCTCGCAGGCTCCGGACTTTGGTGGTAGCTGAGGGTCAAATGAGACAGACACGTGGGACCCTTTAAGTGTCTGACATAGTAAGCCCACTGTTGGGGCTAAGCACTAAAATTTTTTTACTCTGTGTGTGTGTGTGTGTGTGTGTGTGTGTGTGTGTGTGTGTGTGTGTATGCGCGCGCGCGCATGCTGGGAAATGAACCTGGAGACATTTTAACTCTGAGCTACATCCCCAGCTTTTTTGTTTTTTTTAAATTTCGAAATAGGGTTTCACTAAATTACTGAGGCTCTGGCCTGGAACCTCCCATCCTATCTCAGCTTCCCCAATACTGGGATTACAGGTATATGCCACTCCTCCCAGCTTATTAAAACCTTTTTGTTGGTAGTAGTAATAGCAAGTCTTCAAATTTTTTCCTTATGTCAAGTTCACATTGAGTGCAAGATTAATTTATTTATTTTGTTACTGGGGATTGAACCCAAGGACATTCTACCTTCGAGCTACATCCCTAGCCCTATTTTATTTTTATTTTGAAACAGAGTGTTGCTAGGTTGATGAGAGTCTCACTACTTGTTGATGCTGTCCTTGAACCTGCGATCGATCCTTCTGTCCCAGTCTCTCAAGTACTGGATTACAGGTGTGCACCACTATGCCCGGCTAACTCAGTGGCATTTTAACTCTAAACTCTACTCTCAGTCCTTTTTTTATTCTTTATTCTGAAACAGGGTCTCACTAAGTAACTGAGGAGCTCACTAAGTTGCTGAGGCTGCCTTCTAACCTGTGATCCTCCTGTCTCAGCCTCCTGAGTACTGGAATTACAGGTGTGCAGCATCCGGTCTGGGCTGAGAGCACAACTTTAGAGCTGACCCACCTGATTTGGTAGCTTTCCAGCTGTGTGACCTTGGGCAAGTGATCTTTCCTTTCTGAACCTCAGCATGGGGATAATAATCAAAGTACTTCCCCTAAGCACTTGCTGTATAAATCACCTGTGGGCTGGGGGCAAGCTCAGTGGTAGAGTACTCGCCTTGCATGTGCAAAGCTCTGGGTTCCATTCCCAGCACTGAAAAAAAAGGAAAAAAAGAAGAGAGTGTGTGTGGGGGGGTGTATTGTATAAAATCACCTGCGAGTGGTCAGCGGTCCAGGGCCGAGGATCAGTAGGAAGGGGAAAAACACGGGCACTGGCTCCCACCCCAGCCTGGCTGCAGTGGTGCTCTTTGTCCCCAGTGGCCTCCATTGGGGCGCAGGGCACTGTGGGATCAGAGATTATGGTTTTTTTTCCATGGGCGCTCTTGAGGCAGCAGCCCTGGGGTGGAGGAGCACGAAGGGGTGGGGAGGGGCGGTGACCCCATGGGGAGGGGTAGCTGGGAAGAGGATCCAGGAACTCAAATGGATCATGACTTCTTTTTTGGTGGTGTTGGGCGGGGGGGGGGACTGGGAATTGAACCCAGGGGCATTCTACTTCCCAGCTACACCCCCGGCCCTATTTAATTTTTTAATTTTGAAATAGAGTCTTGCTGAGTTGCTGAGGCTGACCTCAAACCTGCAATCCTGTCTTAGCCTCCCAAATACTTGGATTAAGACTTTAACTCTCGTGTGTGTGTGTGTGTTTGTGTGTGTGTGTGTGTGTGTGTGTGTGTGTGTGTGTGTGTGTGTGTTTCTGGAGATTGAACCCAGGGGCATTCTAACCTCTGAGTTAGGCCCTCAGCCTTATTTAATTTTTTTATTTTGAAATAGAGTCTCACTAAGTTGTGAGGGCCTTGTTCATTTGCTGCACCTGGCCACGAACCTGTAATCCTCCTGTCTCAGCCTCCCAAGTACTGGGATTTACATGGTGCCACCCTGACAGCTACTCCTGCCTCCTTTGCTGAAGTAAGATGAAAGGTGCATGGAGTACTGATCAAGACAGGCCTCCTGGGTGACCTAATAGCCTCGAACTGGGGCCCATAGCCTGAGACCAAGGGCTGAACATACCTAGCAAAACCCTAGAGTTAGGTCAAGGTGGACAAAATCAAGGGACAGAGGCAAAGCAGTACTCCCAGCAGTGTAGTAAAAATCCTGCATCAGCCAGGCATAGTGGCCCGTGCCTGTAATCCTAGTCCTTGGGAGGCTTAGGACAGGAGGAGCTCAGCCATCCTGAGCAATTTAGCAAGATCCTCAGCAACTTAGTAAGACCTTGTCTCAAAATAAAAAACGAGCCGGGCGTGTTGGCGCACGCTTGTAATCCCAGCATTCGGGAGGCTGAGACCTGAGGATCGCGGTTCACAACAGCCTCAGCTACGTAGTGAGGCCCTCTGCAACTCAGTGACACCCGGATTCAAAACAAAGAATAAAAAAAAATAGGGCAGGGGTTGTAGCTTGGAGGTCAAATGCCCCTGGGTTCCATCCCCAGACCCGCAAAAAAAAAAAAAGAGCCAGCTGGGTGTGGTGGTTCACGCTTGTAATCCCAGCATTTAGGAGGCTGAGACAAGAGGGTCACAGTTCTCAGACAGCCTCACCAAGTAGTGAGACTCTCATCAACCTAGCAAGACTTTCTTTCAAAATAAAGAATAAAAAACAAGGCTAGGGGTATATCTTGGAGGTAGAATGCCCCTGGGTCCCAACCCCAATGTCGCAGAAAAGAAAAAAAAAAAAAAAGAAAAAGAAAATGAAAAGGGCTGGGGCTGTAGCTCAGAGGTAGTCCAGAACCACACACACACGTACACACACACGTACACACACACATACACACAAAACAGAATTATGCAGCTGGGTATGGTGGCATATACCTGAAATCCTAGTACTTGGGAGGCTGAGAAAGGAGAATCATAGGTTCCAGGCCAGACTCAGCAATTTTAGCAAGACACTATTTCAAAATAAAAAATAAAGTGAGCTGGGATATAGTTCAGAGGTAGAATGCCTCTGGGTTCAATCCCCAGTAAACACACAAACACACAAACACACACACACACACACGCACACACACACAATTCATGAAACCATTAAATACTTTTTAAATTCAGTAAATTATGAAAGATAATTAAAACCTTTTGAGCCACTTGTAAGCTCCAGCCACCACCTCAAGCTTCATGTCCTGTATTCCTTCCTGCAGCCCTCTTGAGTAGACTAGATCAACCCCCTTTTCCTGCTGATCAGACTCAGACTTTAGATTTTTTTTTTTTTTTTTGAGTGTCTGGGGATGGAATGCAGGGTCATTTGACCACCGAGCTATACCCTCCACCCTATTTTTTTTAATTCTTTATTTGAAACAGGGTCTCACTAAGTTGCAGAGGGCCTCACTAAGTAGCTGAGGCTGTCCACGAACCACCATCCTCTGGTGTAAACCTCCGGAATGCTGGGCTTACAAGTATAATTACAAGCATGCCACCATACCTGGCCAGACTTTAGATGTTAAACGGCTCGTCTGGGGTCACAGCCAGCAAGTGCTGGGTCCAGGCTTGAATCTAGTTTTCCTCTCTGCAACATCCTTTTCTGATGTTGAGGGTTTGCTCGCCCCTTTCTGATGGAGAAAAGTCCAGTGGCCCAGAGAGGCTGTGGCAGGCTCATGGGCCAGTGTCTCACTGTCCTCAGAGATCTTCAGGGCAGAGGGGAGCGGGCAGTGGAGGGAGCAAAGGAGGTATGCCCAGTTTCCTTTCTGACTGTTGTTTTTCCTGGCTGCCAAGGGGTCCGTGCTGAGCTGGGCTTGGGCCCAGGCAGAGGGCTGAGCCAGGGAGGGCCCCATCCCTTCCGGCAGGGAGGAGGTGCCATGCTCATTTCCGGTCCTGGCGGGCATGGGTGCTGGGCCATTAGCCCCACACACAGGTCCTGCTGGCATGCTCAGGCCCTGGGGGGTCCCGCGACGCGGGTCCTCAGCCAAAGCCCCGGGCGCTCAGTCCGCTCGGCCCACACTTGCCTGTGTGACCCGAGCAGCTGCTTCTGCTTTGAGCTCCAGGATCCTCAGTGAAGTGTGGGCAGGACTGGGGTGGTCTTGAACGAGCCCAGCACCCAGTAGGTCCACAGCAAGCAGTAGTGCCTAGCTGCCTCAGGATGGAGCTGGGTCGCACTGGCTCAGAAGGGCCTTCCTCCTTCTCCTGGCCTCCTTTCCTGCCTCCCACACCCAGCTGGTGGAGGGCAGGACAGAGGGTCCTCCAGGTTGCTGGAGTCCTGGAGCCAGAACTGGAGACCGAAGTGCGCTCTCTCTCTTTCTCTTTTTCTCTCTGGTTCTAGGGATTAAACCCAGGGGCATTCTACCTCCGAGCTAGACCCCCAGCCTTTTTATATTTTTTGCTTTGAAATAGGGTCTCTCTTGGTTGCTAGGAGTCTCACTATGTTGCTAAGGCTGTCCCTGAACCTGTGATCCTCTTGTCTCAGTTCCTAAGTGCTGGGATTACAGGCGTGCACCGCCACAGCTAGCTCCAAATGGCTCTTTTCTGAAGGGATGACTTGGACATCTGCCCAGTCTTTGTCATTTGAGGCATGTTCTATATCTTGGATAGTTGGACACAGGCCTCAGAGTCACTGTGACCTCCAGCAAGTCATGCCTCTCTCTGGACATCAGCTCCTTGGAGCAGCAGTCCCCACTCAGCCAGCACTTGCTGTGTGGGCACTGTGCCGGGGGTGCGGTGTGACCGCTGATTTGATCCTCCTGTCAGGCGTGTGAGGTTGGTCCTGTTACTTCTGCATGGACTTCATAGCTGGGGAGTCTGAGGCACAGAGGCAGGAGATGACTTGCCCAGGACATGTGCCACCATCTTCTTTTGGGCTCCAGCTCACCCCCTGATGTGGATGAGCTCTGGCCCCACCACAACCCTTGTGGGGACGGGGACAGAGGTTCTGGGAAGTGTTAAAAGCACCAGATAGGGAGCTGGGCGTGGTGGCACACGGTTGTAATCCCAGCGCTTGGGAGGCTGAGACAGGAGGGTCGCACAGGTTCGAAGCCAGCCTCACCTACTGAGTGAGGCTCTCAGCAACTTAGTGAGACCCTGTTTCCAAATAATATAGAAAATAGCTCTGGGAGTCTATCCTGGAAGTAGAAAGCCCCTTGGTTCCATCCCTAGTACCACAAAAAGTAAATAAAATAAAATAAAAGCCTCAGATAAAACAAAGACTTTCTGATGAACAGACAGCATGGGGCAGCAGGCTGGGAGCGTGGTGTGCCTGGGCTTGGGTCGGGGTCTGCTTCCTCCTGGTGTCTAGGTCTCAGTTCCCTCCTCTGCTATGCAGGAGAATGAGGCAGGACCGTGCGGGACTGCAGGTACAGGGCCGCTGTGAGGCTGCCCGCAGCCTGCTCACCTCCTTCCCACCCTAACCCTGGCCCAGGTCTCTAAGGACATCTCCATGCGGTTGCACAAGGAGCTGGAGGTGGTGGAGAAGAAGCGTGCGCGGCTGGAGGAGGAGAATGAGGAGCTCCGGCAGCGGCTCATCGAGACGGAGCTGGCCAAGCAGGTGCTGCAGACGGAGCTGGAGCGGCCAAGAGAGGTGAGGCATCCACCGGCAGGGCGGCCTGGGGCAGGCGGGCACGTGGAGCCCCGCCTGTGGGTGTCTCCCTGACTGTGGGAAGTGGGCACCCTCAGGCAGGGTTGTTTATGCATTCCTTTCTCCAGCACGCACTTCCTGAGCATCCCCTGTGCACACTGTGCACTGGACACAGGATACAGAGGTGAACGAGACACACCCAGCTGCTGTTCACGGAACTCAGGGCAAATGTGAGAGGTAGTCAGTCACCTGTCAAAGAACTGCAGCCGCTGGGAGGGTTAGCTGAGAACAAGCAGGCCTGGCATTGCTTCTTTGTTTCCTTATCTATGGAATGGGCAGTTGGCCCTTGTGAGGGACAACTCTGATAGCTTGTATAGCAGTGCTTTAGGAACTGCCAGGTGCTGCCATCTGGTAAAGGGAAGCTGGGCCTGGGTCCCAGGCTAGTGTCTCTAGAGGCTTCCTGAATGTCACTCGAGGACCATCCTCTCTGCTGTGTGTGTGTGTGTGTGTGTGTGTGTGTGTGTGTGTGTGTGTTACTGGGGATTGAACCGAGGGGCATTCTGCCTCTGAGCTACACCCCAGCCCTATTTTTTATTTTGAAACAGGGTCTCCCTAAGTTGCTGAGGGCCTCACTGAGCTGCTGAAATAGATCCTCCTGTCTCAGCCTCCCAAGCGCTAGGATTACAGGTCTGCACCACCACACCTGGCTTTTTTTTTTTTTTTCTCTTCCTTTTTTTGTGGTACTGGGAATTTAACCCAGGGACATTTTACCTCTGAACTACATCCCCAACCCAATTTTTAAAAAATTTTTATTTAGAAACATGGTCTCACTAAGTTAAGCTGAGGCTGGCTGTGATCCTCCTGTCTCAGCCTCCCAAGTACAAGTATGCACCATCACATTTGGCTTTATCTATTTTTTATTTTTTTTGGTGGCACTAGGGGTAGAACCCAGAGGCTTTCTACCTCCGGGCTATACTCTCAGACCTATTTTATACTTTATTTGGAAACAGGGTCTCACTAAATTGCTGAGAACCTAAGTAGCTGAGACTGACTTCGAACCTGTGCGATCCTCCTGTCTCAGCCTCCCAAGCACTGGGATTACAAATGTGAGCCACCACACCCGGCTTATTTTTAAACAGGGTCTCCGTAGGTTTCTGAGAGTCTGGCTAAGTTGCTGAGGCTGTCCTTTAATCTGTGTCAGCCTCCCAAGTACTGGGATCACAGCGTGTGCCACCATGCCTGGCTCCCCATCTTCAATCACACCAGCTTCTCCTCCGACATACCCTCTCTTCCTCCTGCTGTGTCAGGAGGGCAGCATGCTAGGCACACACCAGACTGCTCGTCTCAAATTTGCATAAAGGCAAGACAAAGTTGTGATTCATTTTATGGATGCGCCCCCGGGAGAGGGAGGGATGTCCTCAAGGTCCCTCAGGGCCCAGGGGGCTTGAAAGAATGGCAATTAGAAACCATTAGTGTGGGTGACTCTTAAAAGCTAGAGCCCTTCTGATTCCAGGGTTCTGCGTTCCAGACAGCAGGACAGCCTCCAGCCAGAGACACAGCTAGGCCTCAGTGGCTTGGCTGCTGGTGAGGTAGCCTGGGGGCCTACATTCTCCGGAGGCCGGGCTCCACCTGCCTGCTTCCAGCAGTCCAGGACCAAGATGGCGCAGCCCCAAGGACAGAATGTCCCTTCAGCTGCCCTTCATGCTGGACGTGTCGGTGTGTTGTGCCAGCTCCCTCTCACTGTGGGGCGGGGAGGCATTTGCTGCCAAGGGCTGCTTCAGAGCCCTGCCCTGCTTGGGGCTGGGGGAGGCACCCTCTGCTCATGCAGCCTCCTGCCTTCCATGGCTTGGCTAAGACTACTGGGCACCGTCTTCACAATGTCTTTTTTTTTTTGGCAGTACTGGGGATGGAACCCAGGGACATCCTACCTCTGAGCTACACCCCCAGCCCTATTTTTTATTCTTTTTCTTTTTTTCTTTCTTTTTTTTGGTGGTACTGGGGTTTCTGGAAACCCTTCTACCTTCAGGCTACACTCCCAGACCTATTTTTTTTTTTTTAACTTGGAAACAGGGTCTCTTAACCTGTGCAATCCTCCTGTCTCTGCCTCCCAAGCCCAGGGATTACAAGTGTGCACCACCACGCCCAGCTATTCTTTATTTTTGAAACAGGGTTCTCTGAAGTGCAAAGGGCATTACTAAGTAGTAACTGAGGCTGCTGTTGAACCACGATCTTCCTGTCTCAGCCTCCCAAATGCTGGGATTACGAGCGTGCACCACCATGCCCGGCTCACAATGTCTTGTTACTGTGACCCTTGAGGATGAAAAGGGGAGACAATGTCAGAAAGCACCACAGAGCTCAGCCTGTTCCTGTTGTACAGGTGCAGAAATAGGCCCAGAGAGGAGCAGCTCGCTGAATCCACCCACCCTGCCTTGGCAGAACCTGGCTGCAGCCCTACAGTGGCTTTCCCTCCCCAGGTCTCAGTTTCTTCCTCTGTAATGTCAGAATAATAACAGTACCCAGTTTACAAGGTTGTTTTAGATCATTAATAAGATTGAGGGCTGTAGATGTAGTTCAGTGTTAGAGTGCTTGCATATCATGCACAAGGTCTTGGGTTTGATCCCTAGCACCAGAAAAAAATAAAAACTGCAATAGTTAAAAAAAAAAAAGCCAAATGAAGTGGTGCATGCTTGTAATCCCAGCATTGGGGTGGCTGAGACTGGAGGATCGCTGTTTGCGGATAGCCTCAGCTACTTAGTGAGGCCCTCCGCAATTTAGTGAGACCCTGTTTCAAATTAAAGAATAAAAAATAGGACAGGGGGTGTAGCTCAGAGGTTGAATGACCCCGGGTTTCATCCTTAGACCTGCAAAATAAAACAAACAAACAAACAAACAAACAAACAAACATAAAAAGACTAAAACATAGGGCTGGGGATGTCACTCGGAGATACAGTACCCCTGGGTTCCATCCCAGTACTGAAAAAAAAGATTGAGAAACTAGAGGATTTAGGGTATTATTCAACTATTTTTAAAATTTATATTTTAAATCTGGTACAGGGGATTAAACCCAGGGGTACTATACTACTGAGCTATCCCAGCCTCTTTTTTTTTTCTTTCTTGTACTGTGCATTGAACCCAGGATCATTCTACCTCAAACTTATATTCTTCCTGCCTCAGCCTCCGCTGGGATTACAGTTGTGTGGCGCTGGGCCTAGCCACATCAAAGTAGTTTTGGAGCATGTGTGCCTAGGTGTGAGCACACAGCTTGTCTGAGGGGATAGAAATGGGGGGATTAGGAGAGAGAACCTGACTTCTGCTATTTATTTTATTAATTCTGTAGTTAGAGTTTTTGTTTTTCTGTGGTACCAGGAGTCAACCCCAGCCACTGAACTACACTCCTAAAGCAAGGTAGAGTTTTTTTTTTTTAACTTTAATTTTAGTGTGTGTGTGTGTGTGTGTGTGTGTGTGTGTGTGTGTGTGTGTGTGGTGATGGCAATGGAATTCAGGTGTTTTCTAGCTCTGGACTACACTCCCGGCCCTATTTTATTTTATTTTTTTTAAATTTGGAAACAGGCTGTCACAAAGTTGCTGAGGCTCTTTGAACTTGTGATCTTCCTGTCTCAGCTTGTAAGTACTGGAATTATGGGTGTGTGCCACCATACCCAGCTAGAATTTTTTTGGGGGGTCGGTACTAGGGATGGAACCCAGGGACATTCTACCTTTGAGCTACTCTCCCAACCATATTTTTTTTTGGTCTTTTTTTGAAACAGGGTCTCACTGAGTCACGAAGGGCCTCGTTAAGTAGCTGAGGCTGTCTATGAACCGTGATCCTCTGTCTCAGCCTCCTGAATGCTGGGATTACAAGTGTGCACTACGACACCTGGCTCAGCTAGAATTTTTTTTCCCTCTAGTACTGGGGATTGAAACTAGAGGCATTCTATCTTTGAGCTATACCCTCAGCCTGATTTTATTTCTTATTTGGAAAGAGGTATCACTATGTTGATGAGAGCCTACTAAGTTGCTGATGCTGTCCTCAAACCTGCAGTCTTCCTGTCTCAGCCTCCAAAGTGCTGCTGGTATTATGGAGTGTGTTGCACCATGCCTGGCTTAGGTTTTTTGTTTGTTTGTTTGTTTGTTTGCAGTACTAGAGATGGAACCCGGGGGCATTCTACCTCCGAACTATACTATATGCCCAGCCCTATTTTTATTTTATTTTATTTTGGTGGTACTGGGGGTGGAACCCAGAGGCTTTCTACCTCCGGGCTATATTCCCAGACCTATTTTATAATTTATTTGGAAATAGGGTCTCACTAAGTTGCTGAGAGCCTCACTAAATAGCTGAGGCTGACTTCGAATCTATGCGATCCTCCTGTTTCAGCCTCCCAAGTGCAGGGATTACAAGCGTGCGCCACCATGCCTGGCTTAGGGTTTTTTAAATTATAAGAATGTACTTAGGCTAGCTTTAGTGGTATGCACCTATGGTCTCAGCTACTCAGAAGACTGAGGCAAAAGGATCAAATTTGAGCCCAGGAGTTTGAGGCCAGCTTGGGCAACCTAGGGAGACATTGTTTCCAAAAAGGAAAAAAAAAAAGAGTATATGTTGGTATTATTTGCTGCATTTTTGCCCTGTGTAGAGCCTGGCACAGAGCAGGTGCTGAAGAAACACTGCTCACCCACATCTGGGGCAGGTGTCAGGCCCAGCCCTCCCCAAACACCCATAGTCTCCAAGCATGGCCTGCAGGAGGCAGGAGCCTGTGTTATTTGCTGTTTGTCTCCTCCTTCCTCTCTCTCCTTCCTGACATGGTTTCTATGGAGACGAGGGTCCCTCAGCTGCAGCCACATCATCAGGATCTGCCTTTGCAGTCTTGACAGGTTGCCGAGGCAAAGCTGTCACCCGACAGGCAACACGAGCCCCTGGCCTGAGCTGATGCAGTTGCCATGGCGACAGCTCTTGGCGAACCAGAAGGGAAAGTGGCTCATCCTCGGCTCAGTGGTGGCACTGTGGCCCAGCTGGGCTGCTGTTCAAGAATCCTAACACCAGCCACCCCCTTGGCCAGTGCTATCCCTCCCAATCTAAAGTGGGAAGCCAGTGTCAGTGTTGATGCGATTTGTTATAACATAGCTGTTGTGTCTGAGCGCTTACCCTGTACCAGGCACCGATCCCAGTGCCCTCTCTGAGTACTCATGTTTAACCCTCTCCAGCCTCCCCACACGCATTGCGGGTTCCCATCGGGAATGTGTTGCTCTTTTCTTGACAGTTTTTTTTTTTAAATTTTGGTACTGGGGATTGAACCCAGGGACATTCTACCTACAAGCTACACCCCTAGCCCTTTTTATTTTTTTTACTTTGAAACAGGATCTTGCTAAGTTGCTGAGGGGCCCCACAAGCTAAGTTGGAAACAGAATCTCACTGTTGATGAGAGCTTCACTGAGTTGCTGATACTGTCCTTGAACCTGCAGTCCTCCTGTCTTAGCCTCCCAAGTAAAGGTGTTACAGGTGTGTGTACACACCCGGCTTAGGGTTCTTTAAATTATAAGGATGTACTCAGGCCAACTGCAAGCCTCCTAAGTTGTTGAGGCTGGCCTTGAACCTTTGCTCCTCCTGTCTCAGCCACCCAAGTACAGAATTACAGGCACGCTCCACCACTTCTGGCTTCTTCTTCGTTTTTAATCTTACTTTATTTTTCCTGGATTCTAGTCTGTTTTTAAATTGTGATTTAGTTCACAGACCCTACAAATCACTATTTTATTCTTTTTTTTTTTTTTTGTAGTACTGCAGATGGAACCCAGGGGTATTCTACCTCCGAGCTGCACCTCCAGCCCTATTTTTTATTTTTCATTTTGAAACAGGGTCTCACTGAGTTGCAAAGGGCCTCACTGAGTATCTGAAGCTGTTCATGAACCCATATCCTCCTGTCTCACCCTCCCAAATGCTGGGATTACAAGCGTGTGCCACCACACCCGGTTTACAATTCACTATTTTAAAGTGTACAATTGAGCTGGGCGTGGTGGTGCACGCTTGTAATCCCAGCATTTGGGAGACTGCGACTGGAGGATCAGGGTTTGCGGACAGCCTCAGCTACTTAATGAGGCCCTCTGCAACTCAGTGAGACCCTGTTTCAAAATAAAGAATAGAAAATTGGGCAGGGGGTGTAGCTCAGAGGTCAAATGCCTCTGGGTTCCATCCCCAGACCTGCAAAAAATAAATAAATAAATAAATAAATAAATAAAGGGTACAATTCAGTGATTTTTTTTTCCTGTATACTCATGATGTTGTACGATTATCACCATTTTCTCATTCTCATTCCAGACCATTTCCAGAGCTCTCAAAAGTAACCCCATACCTGTTAGCAGTCACCCCCACTATTCCCCTCCAGCCCCTGGCAACCATTAATCCACTTTCTGTCTCTGGATTTGCCTGTTCTGAACATTTCATTCAGATGGAATCATGCAATCTGTGATCTTTGGTGACAGGCTTCTTTTACTTAGCATAAGGCTTTTCAGGGTTTCGTTATCTATGTATCAAGACCTTGCTCTTTTTTATAGCTGAATCCATTACATGGGTAGGCCACATTATATTTGTTCATTCATCAGTTGATGGCATTTGGGTTGTTTCCACTTTTTGGCTGATATGAATAATGCTGCTGTGAATGTTCGTGTTCTACTTGCTGTAAATAAGAGTTTTCAGTTCTCTTGGGTATACAGCCAGGAGTGTCAATTGCTGAAGATGGATGGGACTGAGAGAAGACAGACGGGATTTAAAACCAGGGCTCTCTGTCTCCTGAACCCACACTGACAGCTACAGTGATGCCCCACGCCTTCCCTGCCCCTGCCAGGGGCTTTTCTAGGATCCTTTTTCTTGTATTTTCAGACCCTTGAAGAGAGCCAGGCGTGATGGTGCACACCTGTAATCCCAGGACTTGGGAGGCTGAGATAGGGAGGGAGGCTAGCAGGTGCAAAGCTAGCCTTGGCAGCTTAGTAAAGCTTTCAGCAAAAAAGTGAGACCCTGTTTCCAAATAAAAAAATAAAGGTGTGGGGGTATAGCTCAGAAGTAGAACATTTTACTGCAAATAAAAAATAAAATAGGGCTGAGGGTATAGCCAAAAAAGAAGGTCCCTGGGTTCTATCTACAGTGAGGGGGGAAAAAAAAAACCTTGAAGAGTGCTTATTATAAGATTTTCCTCTCTCTCAAACACAGATTTCTTGCCAGGATTTTCCACCTGACTAGCAGAAGGGCAGTGACTATGGTGTCAGACCCTGATCCTGTTGTTTCTGCACTCATCTGATGCAGTCCAGCCCGGCTGTGTGCTGCGGGTCAGACTCTCACTTGAAGCCCAGTGTGGTGGTGCTCGCCTATAATCACAGTACTTGGGAGACTGAGACAGGAGGATTAAGATTTAAGGACAACCCCAGCAATATAGAGGGTCTCAGCCACCTAGTTAGACCTTGTTTCTAAATAAAAATAAAAAAGGGCTCAGAGGTAGAATGTCCCTGGTTTCAATCCCTAGTACAAAGCATGCGTTTGGAGCTCCAGAGGCCTAGATTTGAACCTTGTCATTTATTTGCAAATGAATTTAACCTTGAACAAATCATGTAACTGCTCCAGCCTCTGGGGTCCACCCCCAGTACCACCAAAAAAAAAAAAAAAAAAAAAAAAAAAAAATTAAAAATAGGGCTGGGCGTATAGTTCGGAGGTTTGTTTCTTTATGAAATGGGAATATTAGGCTGGGTATGGTGGTGCACACTTGTAATCGCAGCATTTGGGAGGCTGAGACTGGAGGATCGCGGTTTGCGGACAGCCTCAGGTACTTAGGCCCTCCGCAACTCAGTGAGGCCCTGTTTCAAAATAAAGAATAAAAAATTGGGCAGGGAGCCGGGCGTGGTGGCCCATGCTTGTAATCCCCCATCTTGGGAGGCTGAGACAGGAGGATTGCACAGGTTCGAAGCCAGCCTCAGCTATTTAGTGAGGCTCTCAGCAACTTAGTGAGACCCTGTTTCCAAATAAAATATAAAATAGGTCTGTGAGTATAGCCCGGAAGTAGAAAGCCTCTGGATTCCACCCCAGTACCACCAAAAAAATAAAAAATAAAAAAAATTAAAAATTGGGCAGGGGGTGTAGCTTGGAGGTCAAATGCCTCTGGGTTCCATCTCCAGACCCCCCCACACACAAAAAATATAAATAAAATAAAATATGTCAGGGGGTGTTGCTTGGAGGTCGAATGCCCCTGGGTTCCATCCCCAGACCCGCAAAAAATAAAATAAAATAAAATGGGAATATTAAACTCTCCTTCCCAGATGTGTTTGTGAGAATTAAATGAGACAAGTGGATGACGTGCTCAGGGGGACAGGGGCTCGTGAAATACGGTTCCTCCTCCTCTCATCACCATCCCCATCACCTGTGGCTGTGGAACTGGAGGCGCCTCCAGGAGGCTTGCATCAGAACTGCTGGTGGCCAGGGAAGGGTGGTTCCGCCACCACCTGCCTCCTGCCAGGACATTTGCTTTGGGACTCACAACTAAACTTCTGTTTGTTTTCTTCCCAGGGGCTGCCCCCTAACCAGGAGCCACACAGCATGTGGCCATTCTGGAGGAAAAAGGTTTCTGTCTTTGAGGTTCATCACCTCTTCAGGTTTCTTCTAGAGCAAATGTGCACACAGCAGTCTGTTTTCAGGGAAACCTTTCTGACCCGCCCCCCCACAACACGCACACACGTGTTGGTGAACATCTGCCCAGCTGTTTTGGCAGCCAGCCCTCTTTGTTCCTGGGAAGGCTGTTCTTTGAGTCTTGGCCATACAGAAGCACGAAAGGTGTTGGGGGCAGAGGGCCCCTCAGGCAGCTCCCTGTGCTGGGCTGCAGGGGTTTCCAGGGACCACAGGGCTCAGGCTCCTAATAGCCACAGTTAGACCAGGGATGCTTAAAGGTGCCACCCGGGCTGCTCCAAGGCTGCTTTGTGAGTGGCTAGTGGGTAGGGAGGTTCCTTTTGCTTCCCAGGCCAGAGTGTGGTGGGGATGGGGGCGGGGGGGGAATGGGTCCTTCCCAAGCCTTGTGGCTGCCTTCCCTCTGGAGTCCTGTCCTGCCTCCAGGGGCCTTGGCCAGAACATCTGCTTCTTGGGCAGGGACTGGCGCTACCCCTGGGAGCTCCACAAAGAGGCTCTGAGGGGCCTGGGCTCCCTCCAGGGGTGCACAGCCCCCAGGCCCGGCCAGCTGCTGCCCTGCAGAGGAGAGGGAGGTCTTTGTGTCTCTGAGTTTCTCCTGCTTTCCTCCCAGAGCCACAGGGAAGTGTGGGAGGCCACATGACTTCAGCGCCTGGGGGAGGGTCCGGTCCAAGTTAGAATGGCTGGAACCGCTGTGCAGCTGCCACCTCCTTTGCTGAGGTCCTCTCCATGGAGCCGTCTCTGCCTGCTGGAAACATGGTCCATGACTTCATGGGGGAAGTCCATTTAAAAAATGGGCCAAACTTAGCTTCCCAACAGCTAATGGTATACACTTAGTAGAGAAGATTTGAAAATACAGTAGGAAAACAGGCATGGTGGCACACACCTATAATCCTGGTACTTGGGAGGTTGAGACGGGAGGCTTGCAGGTTCAAGGCCAGTTTCAGCAACTGAGTAGGACGCTGTTTCAAAAACAAAATAAAAAAGGCTACGCCGGGCGTGGTGGCGCACGCTTGTAATCCCCGCACTTGGGAGGCAGAGACAGGAGGATCGCGCAGGTTCGAAGCCAGCCGCACGCGCTGGCTTAGGAGACCCTGTTTCCAAATGAAAATGTAAAAATAGGTCTGGGAGTGTAGCCCGGAGGTAGAAGGGCTTCCAGGAACCCCAGTACCACCAAAAAAAAAAAAAAGGCTGAGGGTGTAGCTTGGAGGTAGAATGATCCTGGGTTTGATCCCTAATAACACATACATATACCACAGGAAAAAAAATACATAAGAATAAAATACCCTTCAACATTCAGGGACATTTCTATTTGGATGGAGGATAGGTATATTTCCAATGAGATTTATTTATTTACTTACTTATTTATTTATTTATTTATTTATTGGCGGGTCTGGGGATGGAATCCAGGGGGATTCAACCTCTGAGCTACACCCCCTGCCCTATTTTTTATTCTTTATTTTGAAACAGATTCTCACTAAGTTGTGGAGGGCCTTGCTAAGTAGCTGAGGCTGTCCGTGAACCGCATCTTCTGGTCTCAGCCTCCCAAATGCTGGGATTACAAGCGTGTTTTTTAATGTATACATACACACATACTTTAATGTGTGTGTTTAAATCTAAAGTCATATAAACTCAGTGGCACAAAAATGTTACAAAGCACATAAACACATACCTCCAAGGAAAGAGACAGCGGGTTCAGTGACCTTGGCTACGGGGCTAGGAGGCTGGGCCTGGGCTCCTCACGTCCTCCTCCGTACTTTTTAAATTCTGAACCATGTAAATGTGGTATCTACTCAAAAATGAAAATGAATGATCATCCAAAAAACAAAAGCCTTCCCTGGCCGCCTCCCACCGTTCTCCTCCGCAGCCCGACCCAGGATCAGCCTTCTCGTTTTCTTGTATGCTCAGCCAATGCACATTTCTGTGTATTTTTTAAATATAAAGATGGGATTGTGTTGTATGCACTGTTTTTGTAATGTGGTCACAGAGCCTGGGTATGGAGTTTTTTTTTATGCTGGATTTTGGGGGTTTTCATCTGCCTCAGTGCTTATTATAAAGATCAAAAATCACAGGGTCAAATAAACATGGGAAGGAAAGAACATCTAAAACAGCACCATCTATTTCAGTGTCTTAAACACAGAGCCACAGGTCTAAAAGGAGCTTCAGACCAGTCAGCGGCCGACTTGCAGGGAGATGGGAGGGGGGATGAAAGCGACACTGGCTTTATCTGCTTGGGGACATTTTCTACAGTGTCAATATATTTTTGTATATTAATTGATTTTTCAAAAAATGGTGTAGTGTGTGTGTGTGTGTGTGTGTGTGTGTGTGTGTGTGTGTGTTGTTTGTGTATGCTGGGGATTTAACCAGGGGCATTCTACCTTTGAGCTATACTTCCAGCCCCTTTTATTTTTTGTTTTGAAGCAGTTTTACTAGGTTGCTCAGAGTCTAAGATGCTAAAGCTGTCCTCAAATCTAGGATCCTCCTGTCTCAGCCTCCCAAGTGCTGGAATCACAGCTCTACTTTAAATTTGTCTTTTAAGTGTACAGTTCAGTGGTTTTTAGTGTATGCATGAAGTCAGGCACCCATCTCCACTCTCAAATTCTAGACTATTTTTGTCACCCCCCCAAGCCTCATGCCTATTAATAGTCGCTTCCCGCTCTGCCCTCTCCCAGTTCTGGGCCATCATCAGTTTGCTGTCTGTCTTGTGGATTTGCACTTCAGGTAAATGGCAAAGTATGACATGTGGCCTTTGTGTCTGGCTCTGTTCATCTTGAGGATGTCCCCAGGACTCATCTGGGTTGTCGAGTGAGTCAGGGCTTCATTCCTTTTGCTTTTCCACTGTGCGGACAGACCACATTTTGCTCATCCCATTCTTAACCCAATGGGTGTGTTTGGGTTTAAGGTTACTTCCTCCCTGAACGGGGCATCTCATAGACTTTACATGCCAGTGACTCTCACAACCCTGTAGTCCCAGTCCTGAGAATCGAATTCAAGGCCTTGCATGTGCTTAGGCAAGTGCTCTAGTACTGAGCTGTATCTCAAGCCCTTTTTATTTTGAGATAGGGGCTGGCTAAATTGCCCATGTGGTCCTCCTGCTTCAGATGGGATTATAGATAAGCGCCTCCACAGTCCCTCAATGGTACTGGTGGGCGCTCTACCTCTGAGCTACACCCTCTGTCCTGTAGAGTCCCAGGCTGGCTATGGATTTGCTATGGGGCCTTGGACAAGTCCCTAGCCCCCCTCTTTGGTTTCAGTAAATCGGGGCTTGGAAACTGGGTGTGGTGGTGCACACCTGTAATCCCAGTACTTGGGAGGCTGAGATAGGATTGAAGGTTTGAGACCAGCCTCAGCAAAGTAGTGAGGGCTTCAGCAACTTAATGAGACTCTGTTTCAAAATAAAAAATAAGGCTGAGGGTGGAGTGCAGAGGTGTAATGGCCCTGGGTTCAATCCGCAGTAACTCCCATCCACAGAAAAAACGGAGTTTGGATGAGATCCGTGGCTCTCACTGTTAGGGATGGGTGTGAGAGGTGAGGAGGGTTTGGAGTGAGCATGTGTCCAAATCACAGGGGAACATTTTCACAAACACAGTCCACCAACCCAGCTTGAAAGGTGGAAAGCAGCTGCAGAAGCATGGTTTCGTACACTGCCAGCATGAATCACCCTTCTCTTGGGAGGAAGTGTTCAATGGAATCATGCATCTAATTGAACGACTTGTTTAAACGGCTCGGAACTCCAGTAATGATGACTGTAGCATTTCCTCAAATTCCCCTCCAACACGGGGCTTGAGACATTGTTCATTCTTGCCTTCAGTAAGCTAGTGTTCCTGTTTCACCAGGTGTCACCAATAGACTGTATCCTCAGCTGGTTTGGATTTTTGCCAATCTGATAGGTGAGAAATGGCACCTCAGTGTAGTTTGCGTTTGCACCTCTCCATCACCAGTGGGGCCGAGTATTTTCCTACGGTGTTAAGGTCCATTTGCCTTCTTTCTCACATCTCCAGCCCGTTTTCCTGAAGCTTGTTGGCCTTTTAGTCAGGTGTGTATAGCTCTTTACATATTTAGGATAACAACCCAATATTATAAACTGCAAATATTTTTCCAATTTGTCATTTATATATTCTGTTACGGTGTTTTTTTTTTAATTAGAAATTGCTTATATTATTAAATACATCCCTTAATGCTTCTAAAATTTTCAATCTTAGCCGGATGTGGTGGCACACGCTTGTAATCCCTGCACTTGGGAGGCTGAGAAAGGAGAATCACACAGGTTCAAAACCAGCCTCAGCTACTTAGTGAGGCTCTCAGCAACTTAGTGAGACCCTGTTTCCAAATAAAGTATAAAACAGGTCTGGGAGTATAGCCTGGAGGTAGAAAGGCCTCTGGGTTCCACCCCCAGTACCACCAAAAGAACAAACAAAAACACACAAATAAAAGTAAAAATTTTAATCTTTATTTATTTACTTATTTATTTGTATTTTAGTACTAAGGATTGAACCCAGGGGCATTCTATTCTATTTTCTACTCTACTCTGTTTATTTTCTTTCTTTCTTTCTATCTATCTATCTATCTATCTGTGGTGCTGGGGCTTGAACCCAGGGACATTCTACCTTTGAGCTATACCCAGCCCTATTTTTTATTCTTTATTTTGAAACAGTCTCCCTAAATTGCAGAGGGCCTAAGTAGCCGAGGCTGTCCAAAAACTGATTCTCCTGCCTCAGCCTCCCAAACTGGGATTACAAGCATGGTGCCACCAAGCAGAGCTTTTTTTTCTTATTTTAAAACAGAGTCTTGATACATTGCAGAGGGCCTCACCACATTGCCAAGTCTGGTCGTGAACCTGTGATCCTCCTGTCTCAGTCTCCCAAGTACTGGGATTACAGGTGTGCACCACCACACCTGGCTAGATTTTTGGATCCTTATTTCTCAGTCTCATGCTTATTTCTACATCTCCTGTGCAATTTTATTTTTTGTATCCCTGTTCAGTTTATTTATTAATATTCATTCTGAATTCAAGTTCCTGGGAGATTCAGCTCCTGGAGGCCAGGATTCCCTCTGAGGTAGAGATTTACATGCACAGCTTTGCATGCAGAGGGAAAGCATCTCCTTGGCTATAACTCTGCCTCACATTAGGGAATGAAGCAGAGATAGAAGTTGAGTCAGACCAATGACCTCAGCCAATCCCATGGGGAGCTCTGGAGCTAGGATTGTCCTTTGGAGTTGAGGCAAGGGGCCATGGGCTAGTCTTTGGATGTGGGCTCCAGCTAGAGAGGGCATGTGACCGTAGATAGGGTGGTCCCCTTCAACCAATGGCTATCACCAGAAAGGATCCTCAGCTAAGAGGTCTGATCTGGGGGAATGAATATTGTTGTTGCTGTTGTTGTTTTGCCGGTCTGGGGATGGAACCCAGGGGCATTCGACCTCTGAGCTACACCCCCTGCCGTATTTTTTATTCTTTTTTTTTTTTTTTTTGCGGGTCTGGGGGTGGAACCCAGGGGCATTCGACCCCTGAGCTACACCCTCTGCCCTGTTTTTTATTCTTTAGTTTGAAACCAGGTCTCACTGAGTTGCAGAGGGCCTCACTAAGTAGCTGAGGCTGTCTGCAAACCGCAATCCTCTGGTCTCAGCCTCCCGGATGCTGGGATTACAAGCGTGCGCCACCACGCCTGGATTTATCCTTTATTTTTTATTTATTGATTTTTTTTTTGGTGGTACTGGGGGTGGAACCCAGAGGCTTTCTACCTCCAGGCTATACTCCCAGACCTATGTTATATTTTATTTTGAAACAGGGTTTTACTAAGTTGCTGAGAGCCTAAGTAGCTGAGGCTGGCTTCGAACCTATGTAATCCTCCTGTCTCAGCCTCCCAAGCACAGGGATTACAAGCGTGCGCCACCACACCTGGCTTATTTTTTTATTTAATTTGAAACAGGGTCTCACTAAGTTACAGAGGGCCTCACTAAGTAGCTGAGGCTGTCCTCAAACCGTGATCCTCCAGTCTCAGCCTCTGGAATGCTGGGATTACAAGCATGCGCCACCACGTCTGGTTCAGGGTCTTAGTCTTGAAGTAGGGGTCTGGGAGGGTACCATGGCATCCTCCCCAGTACTTGGTGTACCTCATTCACCGCTGTGTTCTCTGTACCTGCCTGTGCCTGGCGTATGATAGGTGCTCAGGAAATCTCTGAAGAATGAATGAAAAACAAACAGAAGAAGCGCAGATTCCTAGTTCTTGGCTCAGGCTGGCTGGATCAGTGTGGAGTTACAAAAGGGGAGGCTTGGGCAGGTGTATTCAGAGTCATCTCCACTGCTTCTGGTTGGCGGCCCAGTGGGCAGGTCCCGGGCCCCCTCTTGCTCAGTAGCTAAGGCTGGGGCTGGGCTGGGATGGGGTGTCAGTGGGGCCTCAGGCCTGTCTGCCCTTTGCATGGGCATCATCCTTGGGAGCTGTCAGTTTTGACTTTTTCTCTCCTTTCAGCATTCCTTGAAGAAAAGAGGGACCCGTTCCCTGGGGAAGACAGAGAAGAAGCCTTCAGTGCAGGTATGGCTGGCAGCCTGGGAAGGGCCCAGCCCACCACAGCGCCCACTATTCTCCCCTGTTCATCCCTCCGACTCACTGCCACTCTGCGTCCCCAACCACGCTCAGCCCCGGCCCAGCAGGCTGGATGACAGAACAGACAACACAGCCCAGAGTCCAGAGTTGGAGGCCTTGAGCTTGGCTCTGCCATGGGATCCCTCGGTGATCAGGGCGAGCACTTCAGCTTCCTGGCCTCAGTTTCCCCATCTGTCCCTGTCTTGTGGGTTTGTCCTAAGACTTAGGTAAAGTGCAGCGACAATTGCCTGACAGAAAATCAGCAGTTCAGCTTGTACCCCCAGGACGTGGGAGGCTGAGACGGGAAGACACCAGGTCCTTGGCCAGCCTCAGCTACTGAGTGAGGTTCTCCACAACTTAGTGAGGCCCTGTTTCAAAAATAAAGAATAGCCGGGCATGGTGGCACACACTTGTAATCCCTGCGCTTGGGAGGCTGAGACAGGAGGATCGCGCAGGTTCAAAGCCAGCCTCAGCTATTTAGTGAGGCTCTCAGCAACTTAGTGAGAGAGACCCTGTTTCCAAATAAAATATAAAATAGGTCTGGGAGTAAGTATAGCCTGGAGGTAGAAAAGCCTCTGAGTTCCACCCCAGTACTACCAAAAAAGAAAAACATAAAATAAAAAATAAAGCTGGGAATGGTGGCGCACGCTTGTAATCTCAACATTTGGGAGGCTGAGACAGGAGGATCACTGTTTGCAGACAGCCTCACCTACTTACTGAGGCTCTTGGCAATTCAGTGAGATCCTGTTTCAAAATAAAGAGTAAAGCCAGGCATGGTGGCTCATGCTTGTAATCCCAGCATTTGGGAGGCTGAGACAGGAGGACTGCGGTTCAAGGACATCCTCAGCTACTTAGTGAGGCCCTTTGCAAGTCAGTGAGACCCTGTTTCAAAATAAAGACTAGTCGGGCGTGGTGGCTCACTCTTGTAGTCCCAGCATTTGGGAGTCTGAGATCGGAGGATCGTAGTTCGTGGACAGCCTCAGCTACTTAGTGAGGCCCTCTGCAACTCAGTGAGACCGGGTTTCAAAATAAAGAAAAAATAGGGCAGGGGTGTAGCTCGGAGGTCAAATGCCCCTGGGTTCCGTCCCCAGACTCGCAAAATAAATAAATAAAGAAAGAAAGAAAGAAAGAAAGAAAGAAAGAAAGAAAGACTAAAAAATAGTCCTGGGGGTGTAGGTTGGAGGTAGAATGCCCCTGGGTTTCATCCCCAGTACTGCAAAATAAATGTTTTAAAAAGTCACCAGCACCAGCTGTGGGTGTCATCCTTGCTGAGACATCCTATCAGTGCTCCGTCTCTGCTTCCTCTGGACCTCAGCTCCATATGAGCCGGCCGCAGTCTGATTCAGTTCTGTGTCCCAGCACATAGCTGGCCCCAAAATGCTGTGGCTGGTGCTGAACGAACTCTAACCCTTCCCTGGTCCTTGTCGGACCCCAGGAGGACAGTGCGGACCTGAAGTGTCAGCTGCACTTTGCCAAGGAGGAGGCGGCCCTCATGTGTAAGAAGCTGACCAGGCTTGCCAAGGAGAACGACGGCATGAAGGAGGAGCTGCTCAAGTACCGCGCACTCTACGGCGACCTGGACGCCGCGCTGTCCGCCGAGGCACTGGCCGACGCCCCGCACTCGCGGGAGACCGAGCTGAAGGTGCATCTGAAGCTGGTGGAGGAGGAGGCCAACTTGCTGAGCCGCCGCATCGTGGAGCTGGAGGTGGAGAACCGGGGCCTGCGGGCCGAGATGGACGACATGAAGGACCATGGCGGCGGGGGCCCCGAGGCGCGGCTGGCCTTCTCGGCGCTGGGCAGCGGGGAGTGCGGGGAGAGCCTGGCCGAGCTGCGGCGACACCTGCAGTTCGTGGAGGAGGAGGCCGAGCTGCTGCGACGCTCCTCGGCAGAGCTGGAGGACCAGAACAAGCTGCTGCTGAGCGAGCTGGCCAAGTACCGCTCGGAGCACGAGCTGGACGTGACACTGTCGGAGGACAGCTGCTCCGTGCTCAGCGAGCCCTCGCAGGAGGAGCTGGCGGCCGCCAAACTGCAGATCGGCGAGCTCAGCGGCAAGGTCAAGAAGCTGCAGTACGAGAACCGCGTGCTGCTCTCGAACCTGCAGCGCTGCGACCTCGCCTCGAGCCAGAGCACGCGCCCCATGCTGGAGACCGACGCCGAGGCCGGGGACTCTGCCCAGTGCGTGCCCGCCCCGCTGGGCCAGGTGCACGAGCCCCACGGGCCCCGGCCCCGCAGAGCCCGCGAGGCCGAGGCGCTGCCCGGGCTCAGGGAGCAGGCCCTGCTCGTCAGCAAGGCCATCGACGTCCTGGTGGCCGATGCCAACGGCTTCTCGGCGGGGCTGAGGCTGTGTGTGGACAACGAGTGCGCCGACTTCCGGCTGCACGAGGCCCCGGACAACAGCGAGGGCCCCAGGGATGCCAAGCTCATCCATGCCCTCCTGGTGCGCCTGAGCATGCTGCAACAGGAGCTGAGTGCCTTCACGCGCAAGGCAGACGCGGCCCTCGGGGGCCCTGCCAAGGAGCAGCCCGAGCCCTTCTCGCTGCCCGCCTTGGGCTCCCAGGGCCCCTCCAAGGAGATTGTTCTGGCCAAAGACCTCGGCTCGGAATTCCAGGTAAGATTTCCCAGTCTCAGGTTCTGTTACTTTTATTTTCTATGAACCGTGTACTGGATCATAACATATAGGCAGGGAAGGGCAGGAAGACAAGTGCAGGGCTTGGTGAACTTTCCGCAGGGACACACTTGTGTAATTTTCACCCAGAACTTGCCCAGCACCCCAGGCGCCTCTAGTCCAGTGACAGCCTCTCTTGAGTTAGCTTTGTCTGCCTTTGATAGTCATATGCATTGAATTAAGCGCTACAGACCCACGTGGTCTGGCTTTCACTCAGCATTATATTGGTTGCATATGACCAAGGTTTGTTTATTTTTATTACTAGTTATGAGTCCACTTCCTCGTTTACTGGGCACAGATATTGACCCTGAGACCCTTTTTGCTCTTTCGGATCTCTTTTGTAATTTTGTATTTTATTTTATTAATTTTTTTTTTTTTTTGCAGTACTGGGGATTTAACTCGGGCATTTACCTCTGAGCTACACCCCCAGCCATAATTTGTATTCTTTATTTTGAAACAGAGTCTCACTAAGTTGCTGAGAACCTAAGTTCCCAGTACTTGGGAGGCTGAGACAGGAGGATGCGGGTTCATGGTCAGCCTTGGCTACTTAGTGAGGCCCTCTGCAATTTAATGAGACTCTGTTTCAAAATAAAGAATAAGAAATAGGGCTGCAGGTGTAGCTCAGAGGTAGAATGCCCCTAGGTTAAATCTCTAGCACCATTAATAATAATAATAATAATAATAATAATAATAATAATAATGATGATGATGATGGAGTCTCTGGGCACAGGTGTACACTTGTAGTTCCAGTGACTTGGGAGACTGAGGTAAGAGGATTGAAAGTTTGAGGCCAGCCTGGGAAGCTTAGTGAGACCCTGTCTCAAAGTAAGAAATAAAGAGGGCTTGGGATGCATGTCAGTGGTAAAATTTAATCACCAAATACTGAAAAAAAATTCATTCTTGGAAAAGTAATACATAAATATTCAAAGAGTTTCAGAAGAGCCTGGCATGGTGGGACATGCTTGTAATCCCAGCATTTGAGAGGCGGATCGAGGTTCATGGACAGCCTCAGCTACTTAGTGAGGCCCTTTGTAACTCAATGAGACCCTATTTCAAAATAAAGAATTAAAAAATAGGGCTGGGGTGTAGCTCAGAGGTAGAATGCCCCTGGGTTCCATCCCCATTACCACAAAAAAATAAATAAATAAATAAAAGAGTTTCAGATGCTAGGCGTGATGGTACACACCTGTAATCCCAGTATTTGAGAGGCTTAGACAGGAGGATTATGGGTTTGAGAGCAGTCTCAGCAACTTAGCAAGACTCTTAAGTCACTAAGACCCTGTTTCAAAATAAAAAGTCAGATAGGGCGAGGGGTGTAGTTTGGAGATGGTACCCTCAGTACTACTTCCTACTGGTACCACTGCTAATAGTTTGCAGTGGCGCTGTCCGATGGGGTCATCTCTGCCAGGCATGGCTAGGAATGGGAGAGTGTACACCTAAAACATGCAGAGCCCTGAGTCCCATCCCTTGCACCACTGTGGTGGGGGCTCAAATTAATAAGAATTACATAGCATTACAAATTCGGTTCTTCAGTTGCAATAGCCACACTTCAAGTGCAAGTGCCTGTCTCCAGGTGTTGTGTGTGTCTAATTGCAGAGGTCCAGAGTATTTCTCTCTTGCAGCATGACCCCCTAAACATACTCCACATACACTGCTACATAGGCACACCTTCACCCAGATTCTTCTATGTTACACCTACTATTACTTTACAATTAATTTTTCTCATGTAGTCTATCCATGTGTTCATTTTCCTTTATAGTTCATATTTTTTTGTGTTTGGTGTTGGAGATTCCATGATGAGACGCCTGCTTCCAAGGCCCTTATCATCTAATGGAGAAGGGTTAATCGAAATATCACACCAGTGGGATAGAGGATTACCTACTTGGGAGGGTGAGGCAGGAGGATTGCAATTTTGAGGCCAGCCTGGCAATTTAGGAAGATCCTGTCTTGAAATAAAAAATAAGTAAAATAAAAAGGCCTGGGGATGTAGCTCAGTGGTAGAGTGCTTATAGCATGAATGAGGTCCAGGTTTCAATCTCCGGCACTGTAAAAAATAAAAATAATACAAGTGAACGTGAAATTACAGAGAAGGAGGGGTCTGAAGGGAAGGTAGGCCCTCTAGACAGCTCAGATCAGAAGTCGAAGGGCAAACCGGGCGTGGTGGCGCACACTTGTAATCCTAGTTCTTGTGAGGCTGAGACAGGAGGAGCGCAGGTTTGAAGCCAGCCTTGGCAACTTGGTGAGACCTTCCACAACTCAGTGAGACCCTGTTTCCAAGTAAGAAATACAATTGGGCTGGAGGTATAACTTGAAGGTAGAATTGCCCAGGGTCCAATCACCAGTACCAAAACAGAAAAGGGAAAAGAAAAGAAATGGAAGGACATGGTGCAGGCAAGGACCAGAGCAAGAGGAGTGAGGCCGGGCTGCAGTGAGCAATGATCTGCATCCTGAGAGCAGCGGCAGGAGCCTTTCCACGCCTGTACAGAGATTCACTCTTTCTTTTTAGCAGGAACACAGTGGTGCTGTGCCATAATTTCTTTAACTCCTGCCCTGTTGATCTGGCTTTTTTTTTATTTATATTTATTTATTTATTTATTTATTTATTTATTTGGTGGTACTGGGGGTGGAACCCAGAGGCCTTCTATCTCCAGGCTATACTCCCAGACATATTTTATACTTTATTTGGAAACAGTGTCTCACTAAGTTGCTGAGAGCCTCACTAAGTAGCTGAGCACTGGGCTTCGAACCTGTGCCATCCTCCTGTCTCAGCCTCCCAAGTGCTGGGATTACAAGTGTGCGACGCCTGGCTGATCTGGCTTTTTAAAGCAAGGAGACTGCCCCTGGTGAATCTCGCTCTTATTTTTTGCAGTAGGAGTGAGCTGGGACCACACAGGTATAGACAGCTGGGGTGGTTTCAGGTTTGTGCACAAGACTGGCATTCACAAAATTAGTGTTTTCACTCACTGCTTACCTACTCATTTGTCTTCTGTGCATGGTCTCCAGTGGTGGCACTGGCTGTGGAGGCTGGGTGGGGATGGAGGGGCGAATCTACCGGGATCCTAGGTGGTCAGCACCTCCTCCGGGGCCCTGGGTGGGCTGTTTCTGCTCCCCTTGGGCCTCTCCATGTTTTCTTGGTTCTCTTCTGCCTGTGCCTCTGGGTGTAGCCTCCTGACTTCAGGGACCTGCCAGAATGGGAGCCCAGGATCCGAGAGGCCTTCCGCCCTGGTGACCTGGACTCCAAACCTGACCCCAGTCGGAGCTTCAGGCCTTACCGAGCTGAGGACAACGATTCCTATGCCTCTGAGGTGGGTCTGGGCCTGGTCAGGCAGGGGGCCGGCCGGGAGGAGAGTGGCCGAGGCCTTCCAAAACAGAGTGATGAATGGAGGGCGACAAAATGAGTTCTGAGCATTCCATTTGGTTCCAAGCTTCCTGGCAGCCAGGGCATAAAGGGAAATATGGAAATTTGGTCCATTTTCATGGCCTAGCCAAAGAAGCTGATGAGCTTATCTGAAGAAATTCATTTTTTCCCCTGTATATTTAATAATTTCGCTGGAAATTTAATAACTTATGTTATTTAATGGAACTACTAATTTGTGCAGTAGGGAGGCATCAGTCTCTACAGTCTGGCTATTTGGGTTCAGATTGGGACTTCATCAGCCCTGTGTGCTGGTGCATGCCACTTGAGAGGCTGAGACAGGAGTGCAGGTTGAAGGCTGGCCTCAGCAATTTAACAAAGCCTCTGCAACTTATTGAGACCTGTTTCAAAATAAAAAATAAAAAGGAGAGCCAGGTGTGGTGGTGCAGCTTGCAATCCCAGTACTTGGGAGGCTGAGACAGGAGGATCCAGGTTGGAGGCCAGCTGTACCACGAGAAGGTAACAGTTGCTCTAGTGTTGCAAGGATTCGCTTACCCTTGAGTTTCAGCTACTCAGTGAGACCCTCTGCAACTCAGTGAGACCCTTTCAAAAATAAAGGATAAAAAATAGGGCTGGGGTGTAGCTCAGAGGTAGAATACCCCTGGGTTCAACCCCAGCACCACAAAAAATAAAAATGAACCAAGTGTGGTGGCACATTCTGGTAATCCCAGTATTTGGGAGGCTGAGACAGGAGGATTGCAGGTTTGAGGACAGCCTCAGCAACCTAGTGAGACCCTGTTTCAAAAAAAAAATAAAATAGGGCTGAAGGTGTCGCTCAGAGGTAGTTCAACCCCTTGGGGGAGGGTATGGAGGGGGATTGTGGATTTGTTGTATAGAACTCTTGGCTGTGAAATCTTAGATAAATTTCTTCAGCTCTCAGATTCTCATTTGCTCACCTATTGAAAGGAAGTCCCTCATAGGACAGGGTTAAATACATGAGAAGTCTTAGCTTCAGGCCCAGTGCATGGGTGAGGAGGATGGTGTGGACACATCGCTTGGAGTCAGGGAGCTTGAGTGTGGTGTCAGCTCTGCCAGCGTGGCTGTGTGATCTTGGACACATCCCCCCTTCCGGCCCCAGCTCTCCCATCCGTTCCACGAGAGGGTTGTGATGACTAGCATTGCAAGGGGTGAGTTTCAGGTGATTATGAGTTCCTCCCAAGCCTTTTTTTTTTTTTTTGGTACTAGGGATTAAACCCAGAGGTATTCTACCATTGACCTCTACTCCCAGCTCTCCACTCCCAGCCCAGCCCCCACTCTTTTTTTTTTTTTTTTTTTTTTTTTTGCGGGCCTGGGGATGGAATTCATTTTATTCTTTCTTTTGAAACAGGGTCTCATTAAGTTGTGGAGGACCTCACTAAGTAGCTGAGGCTGTCCATGAACGTGATCCTTTGGTTTCAGCCTCCTAAATGCTGGGATTACAAGCGTGCGCCACCACACTTGGCTTCCCACTCCTTTTTTTTGAAACAGTCTTCTTAAATTGCTAAGGCTGGTCTCAAACCTGCAATCCTCCTGGCTCAGCCTCCCAGGTACTGGAATCTTAAGTGTGTGCCATTATGCCTAACTTAGTATCTGTTCTTATGATCTTATTATATAGCCATTGTAAGCAACAAATAGCTATAATAAAACCTCTAAGCAGGATTGTATAAAGATAAAAGAAGAAAGTCGAGATCACAATATCATTAGGTAGTTAACTACTGTTTACATTTATTATGTGTGTTCCTGTCTTTTATTTTGTAATAATACACTAATAAAAGCCAGGCGTGGTGGCGCATGCTTGTAATCCCTGCACTTGGGAGGCTGAGACAGGAGGATTGCACAGGTTCAAAGCCAGCCTCAGCTACTTAGTGAGGCTCTTAACAACTTAGTGAGACCCTGTTTCCAAATAAAATATAAAATAGGTCTGGGAGTATAGCCCAGAGGTAGAAAGCTCCTGGGTTCCACCCCTAGTACCACCAAACAAAAACAAAAACAAAAAAATACTCTAATAAAGGAACATATCCTTAAGTATACAATTGAACCTTAAATATACGGTGAACTAGTACAGCTGTACTGGGCATTGAACCCAGAGGAGTTTCATCTCTGAGCTACACCCCCAGCCCTATTTGTATGTATGTATGTATGTATGTATGTATGTATGTATGTATTTTTACAGTATTGGAGATGAACCCAGAGCCATTCTACTTCCAAGCTACACCCCCAGCCCTATATTTTATATTTTATTTTATTTATTTATTTATTTATTTATTTTGTGGTACTGGGATGGAACCCAGGGGCATTGTACCTCTGAGTTACACCCTCAGCCCTATTTTTTAGTTCTTATATTTTTATTGTTTTTTGTTTTGTTTTGTTTTTACGGGTCTAGGGATGGAACCCAGAGGCATTTGACCTCCGTTTCTTTTTCTTTTTTTTGAAGATTTAAAGAAGTTTATTAAAAGATAGAAATACAGAGGATAGGTACAGCTCCATACCAGACTGGCATGGAGGGGTGACTTGAATGAATACACCCTATTCTTTATTTTAAAACAGGTTCGCGCTAAGTTGCAGAGGGCCTCACTAAGTAGCTGAGACTGGCTGAGAACCTGGGATCTTCCTGTCTCAGCCTCCCAAGTACAAGAGTATACCACCAGGCCCAGCGTAGTTTTTAATTTTTAAACAGGGTCTTGCTAAGTTACACATACTGACCTTGAGCCTATAATCTTCCTGTTTTAGCCTCTCAAGTACTGGGGTTATAGGCATATATCACTGTGCCTGGAAAAAAAAAATCATGCTACTTGAATGAAGATATATCAAGCACATATTTAGTTCCTACCATTTATTATTTAAAATTCTCTAGATCTGTGCAGTTAACCGTTATCCTCTGGTCTCAGCCTCCCGAATGCTGGGATTACAAGCGTGGGCCACCACGCCCGGCTTTGTTACTCTTCAAATGAATTTCAAAGAGAAAAATCATCAAGTGAAAATTATAACAACAGCTACCAGTGTGTGTTCTAGGTTTAATTTTTAATTTTTTTAATTAAAAATTTAGATTTAATTTTTACTGTTTTATTTAATTGCCATGACAATCACTGGGGTTGGCATAGCCATTGTGCCTGGTCTGTACTTGAGGGGCAGCAGGCTCCCACTTCCACTTCCCACCACGCTCATCCTTTGACCATGCCTCCTCATGGTACCCTCCCCTCCTCATCTGCATCCCTCTCCTCATCCTAGATCAAGGAGCTGCAGCTGGTGCTGGCCGAGGCCCATGACAGCCTGCGGGGCTTGCAAGAGCAGCTCTCCCAGGAGCGGCAGCTACGCAAGGAGGAGGCTGACAACTTCAACCAGAAAATGGTTCAGGTGGGTGATGCTGCGCCTTCCCTACACCTGCTGCAGCTTCTCTCAAAGCTGAAGGCAGAGGGCCGGGGCCCTCCCTCCCTGTGAGGTACCCCCATCGTACAGTTGGGACAGCTGAGACCCAGAGAGCCGAAGTGCACTGGCCAGAGCTGCACATCAGGCTGAAGTGCAGCCGGGACTCTAACCCAGGCCTCCGGTGCTGTCTTAGCCACGAGCCAGCAGTGCTTCCTAGGATACTGCATCCCCTGGCCTGCCTTGGCCCCTGGGGGCCCTTCGCTCCCCATCACCTCTCTCTGTTTGTTGTTCCTTCACAGTCTTCATTCAGTGTGACTGGCGCCCTGTAGGTGCTCAGTGTATGATGATTTTAGGGGTTTTTTTAGCCATGCAGAGCTGGGTACCGATTCTAGCTTCTCCATGGGTTTGTATTTGTGGAAAGTTACTCTTCTCTGGGTAGAAGGAGCTGCTGGTGGTGGAATCCCCAGCAGGGATCACCAATGGGCACCACCTGGTTTCCCCTCTGCCCTTGACTGACCTGGCTGCGCACACTGGCTCCTGTTGTCTGCAGCTGAAGGAGGACCAGCAGAGGGCGCTGCTGAGGCGGGAGTTCGAGCTGCAGAGTTTGAGCCTCCAGAGGCGCCTGGAGCAGAAGTTCTGGAGCCAGGAGAAGAACATGCTGGTGCAGGAGTCTCAGCAGTTCAAGCACAACTTCCTGCTGCTCTTCATGAAGCTCAGGTGGTTCCTGAAGCGCTGGCGGCAGGGCAAGGTTCTGCCCAGCGAGGGGGATGACTTCCTGGAGGTATGGCTGTGCCTGGGACTGGGGGGCTAATGGGGGGGCATGCGACAAGAGGGACACAACACTTTATGTCAGTATTCGTGTATTTGTAGGGAAATACCAGTGGGCTGTTTCTCCAGACTTGTTGGGGCTGTGGACACATGGTATCTTTCTTTTTCTTTTTCTTTTATGTGGTACTAAAGATGGAACCCAGAGGCATTTCTACCTCTGAGCCACACTCCTGGCCCTATTTTTTTTTTCTTTTTTTTGCAGTTTTGGGGATTGAACTCAGGGGCATTCTACCTAGGAGCTACACCCTCAGACCTATTTTTTATTCTTTATTTTGAAACAGAGTTTCTTTCACTAAATTGCTGAGGGCCTCACTAAGTAGCTGAGGCTCCTGTTTTAGCCTCCCGGGTACTGGGATGGGATTACAAGTGTCTCCCACCCAGCCTATTTTTCTTTTTCTTTTCTTTTCTTTCTTTTTTTCTTTCCCATTTCTTTTCTTTTCTTTCTTTCTTTTTTTTCAGTACCTGGGATTGAACTCAGGGGCATTCTGCTTCCAAGCTACACTCCCAACCCTAATTTTTATTTTTGATTTTGAAACAGGATCTCACTAAATTGTGGCTGGCTTTGAACCTGTAATCCTTCAGTCTCAGCCTCCCAAGTACTTAGAATCACCCCAACCTGATTTTTATTCTTTATTTTGAAACAGGGTCTAACTAAGTTGCAGAGGGCCTCACTAAGTAGCTGAGGCTGGCTGCGAACTGGCCTTGTCTCAGCCTCCCAAGTGCTAGGATTACAAGCATGGGCCACCACTCCTGGCTACTATGTTATCTTTCTAAATCCTGAAACAGTCTGAATTCCAAAGTTACCTTGGGGCTGGGGATTGTAGCTTAGTGGTAGAGCATGTTCTTAGCATGCATAAAGCCCAGGGTTCTACTTCTAGTACCAAAAGAAAAGGAAAAAAAACACACACACTTGGCTCCAAGGATCTCAAAGGGTGAATTGTGCACCCGACTATGTACACATCATCAAAAGACTGGACGTAGCAGGGCAAGTGGAGCAAGCTTGTAATCCCAGCATTTGGGAGGCTGAGAAAGGAGGATCGCAGTTCGCAGACAGCCTCAGCTACTTAGTGAAGCCCTTCACAACTCAGTGAGACCCTGTTTCAAAAATAAAAGAGACTGCCGGGCGTGGTGGTGCATGCTTGTAATCCCCGCGCTTGGGAGGCTGAGACAGGAGGATCGCACAGGTTCGAAGCCAGCCTCAGCTACTTAGTGAGGCTCTCAGCAACTTAGTGAGACCCTATTTCCAAATAAAATATAAAAAGGTCTGGGAGTATGGCCCGGAGGTAGAAAGCCTCTGGGTTCCACCCCCAGTACCAAAAAAAAAAAAAAAAGAAAAGAAATAAAATAGGGCTAGGAGTGCAACTTAGAGATAGAATGCCCCTGGGTTCCATCCCCAGTACTTCACACACACAAAGGTATTGAGTGAAAAAATGAATGGGTGATGATTGAACAGATGAGTCAACACCCAGTCATGAGGCAGCTTCCTCCTGTTTCACTTCCATCCTGAGCCAGTGTTCTCATGTCCTGAGTGGCCCCAACTCCTGCCCAGAACCCATCAGCAACATGTCCTATTTCCCAGGAAGGGACCTCCTTCCCCAGCCTTTGATCATCTCATCTGCCGTCCTGGGTCATAGCAGATCCTAAGGTCCTGTGGTCTCTGTATTCCAACCTCAGCACTTTGGCCAGCCTGTCATTAAGATTCTTTCTTTTCTTTTTCTTTTTTCTTTTTGTGGCACTGGGGACAGTTACTCAGAAACTTTCTGGGATGCCTCATGGCCCTTGGGGCAGAAAGGATGTTATGGGGGGTCAGGAGCTGCCAGCTGGGCCTGGACGGTGCCCAGAGGTCAGCGTCAAGGTGTGGGAAGGTGTGCAAGGCTAGGGGGCCGCGGTCCGCCTGAGTCATGAACCCCTGCAGCCTTTTCCTGCCTGGCTGTGCAGCTAGCCGGGGTCCCCGGGCCTGAAGCCTTGGAGCCCCAGGCTGGCGTCCCCCACTTCCTATTGAGTGTGGTTTTCACAAACAGGTAAACAGCATGAAGGAGCTGTACCTGCTGGTGGAGGACGAGGAGCTCAGTGCCCAGCATTCTGATAACAAGGCCTGCACGGGGGACAGCTGGACACAGAACACGGTGCGCCCCCAGCCCCTTCCCCGGCCTGTCCGCTCCTTTGTCCATTCAGTCAGCACCTCCTCTACCCTCCCTGGGCCATCTCTGCGCTGGACAGAGGAGCTGCCCACGGGTGCTAGTGCCTGGGCACTGGTCTCCAGTTTCTCAGTGCTGTGGGGTACATAAGTCACCCCCGGGCGGCCATAGAAAGCCAGATGGTGGACAGGATCCCAGACAAGACAGTGGTTACTTCTGGTTGAAGTAGAGATAGTATCAGAGAGGGAGTCATGGGTGATGAGTTTTGAAGAAGGAGTAGGAGCTCACCTCGCAGAGGCCCACTCTGGGCCAGACTGTGCGCAGAGGTGCTGAAGGGTGTTCTGGGTGGCCTGAAGCTTGGGACGTTCGTGTGGGGGAAGGACATCAAGCCAGGGTCCTGTGATCTGGGATTAAGAACTCTAAAATCCCAGTATTTGTGAATCTGAGACAGGAGGATCACAAGTTCACAGCCAGCCACAGAAACTTAGTGAGACCTATTTAAAAAAAAAAAAAAAGAAAAAGAAATAGGGTGAGGGGTGTAGCTTAAAGGTAGAACACCCCTGGGTTCAATCCCCAGTACTGCAAAACAAACAAGTAAAACGCCTCTAAAATCCGTCACAGAGAGCAGGGTGGCAGTCTTCAGGGCTCCCTGGTGAGCTCAGGTGCTCACCAGGAAAGGAGGCCATCAGCCCAGGACAGAAGATTTAGCGGGCAGTCAGGTACAGCTGGGGCAGCTCTGGGGGCCTGCGGTGGGTCAGAGACACTGGTCCTGACTGAGGGGAGGCTCATGGCCCAGGAGCTGCAGAGTCTTGCAGAAGCCAGATGATGCAGCTCCATTAGGTGGAATAATGACTAGTAAGTGTAGGAGTTTGCTGAGGTGAGGTAGGACGCACACCCCCCGGTGGCCAGGGCTGGGCTGGTCATCCCCGTGTGGTGGTTCGATATCTGGGGAGGGCCCCGTCTGAGGCTTGCTGGGGTCCAAAGCTGCACTCGCGGGTGAGTTCCCTGAGGCCAGGCCCTGGCCCTCCAAAGCCCCTGACCCCGGCCTTGCCCCGCCTGCAGCCCAACGAGTACATCAAGACGCTGGCCGACATGAAAGTGACGCTGAAGGAGCTGTGCTGGCTGCTCCGCGACGAGCGCCGCGGCCTGACGGAGCTGCAGCAGCAGTTCGCCAAGGCCAAGGCCACCTGGGAGACGGAGCGCGCCGAGCTCAAGGGCCACGCCACCCAGGTGAGCCAGCCAGACGCTTCTCCCTCCTGGGGGCCGCCACACCCCCAGGTCTGGGAGCAGGAGGCCCCAGCCAGGCCCCTGGGGTCATGAAACCCTCACTGCAACTTGTGGCCCAGAGAAGGCAAGAGACTTGCTGGAATCATGCCGCCTGGGGACCAGAGACGTTGGGGACCTGGAGTCAGTGGGCCAGGGAAGGAGGGCGGGGGCTGCGCGGGGCCCACGGTAGGGCTGGGATGCTGACGTACCTGTCCATGCCCACCGTGTCCTGGACACACCTGCCTGGCCTTTCATTGCCTGCTGACCTCATCCAGACCCCGAGGAGAGGAATTTGGTTCTGCTCTGTGCCTGGGAGCAAGTTGCTGCCCCCCTCTGGCCTGATAATTAAGAAGGGCGGACCTGCCGGGCGTGTTGGCACACGCTTGTAATCCCCGCGCTTGGAAGGCAGAGACAGGAGGATCGTGCAGGTTCGAAGCCAGCTGCGCGTGCTGGCTTAGGAGACCCTGTTTCCAAATAAAAATGTAAAAATAGGTCTGGGAGTGTAGCCCGGAGGTAGAAGGGCTTCCAGGAACCCCAGTACCACCAAAAAAAAGAAGGGCGGGCCTCCCCTGTGCAGAGAGGGTGTGGACTCCCTGCGTGGCCCCGGCCTCCTGCACCCTCAGCCCGCCCTGCTGCCCGCCGCCTTCCACCTCCCGCCCCAGGAGGTGGTTACTCTGACTTCTGCAGGACAGATGGCAAAGGGGTTAGGTCGCTCTCCATCGTCTCCCAGTGCCAGACCTGACCTTGTTCCCTGAGCCTCCTCCCCTGGCTCCGTGACCACCATTCCGTCTTCTTCCCAGTGCCCTGGGGCCCCGTGTTCTCCTCCCAAGCCTCCTGCAGGTCTCAAGCCCCTGCTCATCTGCACATTCCCTGTGTCCTCTGCTCTCACTGTGCCCCTGCCCAGCCCCTTGGGGTTAACACCCCAGCCCACAGCCAGTGGGTGGGGATTGTGCGATCATGAGGTCACACATTTCCTCCCTGCCACCCCCAGGTCTGGGTGTCATGCTGAGGCGTCATGCTGGGGTGATTCCTACTTGTATACATTACATAACTGTGGGTGCACGTGTGTGCACGTGAAGCCTGTGGAGGACAGGGTGGGGCCCAGCTGTCCTGGAGGGGAGATAAAGCATGTCCCCTGTTGACCAAAGCCTGTATGCTGATAAGAGTTGACAGATATCATGAGAAGCAGTAACTAGGTGCCAGCTATGTGACCTGGACAACTAATTTGACCCCAAGAGCAATCTCCCTTTAAAACAGCATGGAAATGGTAATTAAATTGCAGCATTTTCTTTTTCGCATTTTTTTCTTGTGGTGCTGGGAATTGAACCTAGGGGCATTCTACCTCTAAGCTACACCCCCAGCCATTTTTATTTATTTTAATTTCTGCAGTGCTGTGAATGCAACCCAGGGGTATTCTACCTCTGAGCTACACCCCCAGCCCAATTTTTTATTCTTTATTTTGAAACAGGTTCTCACTGAGTTGCAAAGGGCCTCACTAAGTAGTAGCTGAGGCTGTTCATGAACTGAGATCCTCCTGTCTCAGCCTCCGAAATGCTGGGATTACAAGTGTATGCTGCCACACTTGGCTTTATTTTTTGTTTTGAAACAGTTTTACTAGGTTTTTGAGTCTCCCTACTTTGCTAAGGCTGCCCTCGAACCTGCATTCCTTTCTCAGCCTCCCAAGTACTTGTTTAGATTGCAGGCATGCACTACCATGCCCAGCTTATTTATTTTTGTGGTGCTAGGGATGGGACTCAGGGTTTCATGCATGCAAGACATGCAAGACAAATGCTTTCCCACTGAGTCATATCCCCAGCCCAAATTGCAGAGTGTTTCTGAGGATGCTGGGAGGGGATGCCTGAAAACCCCACAACTCACAGCTTGACTTCTAGACAGAGCTCCACAGGCTGGGCCTGGTGACACACACTTGTGATCCCTGGACTTGGGTGGCTGAGACAGAAAGATCACAGGTTTGAAGCCAGCCACGAGAACTTAGTGAGACCTTGTTTCAAAATAAAAAAGGTGCCGGGCGTGGTGGCGCATGCTTGTAATCCCCGCACTTGGGAGGCAAGAGACAGGAGGATTGCGCAGGTTCGAAGCCAGCTGCGTGCGCTGGCTTAGGAGACCCTGTTTCCAAAATGAAAATGTAAAAAATGGGTCTGGGAGTGTAGCCCGGAGGTAGAAGGGCTTCCAGGAACCCCAGTACCACAAAAAAAAAAAAAAAAAAAAAAAACCAAAATAAAAAAGGCTGGCGGTGTAGCTCAGAGGTAGAAGACCCCTGTGTTCAGTCCCCGGTACCACATACACCAAAAAAGGAAAGAAAGAAAGCGCTCCCCTGCCCTCAGTGTGGAGTCGGGCATTCCTGGTGAGGGTTTTTCACCACCTCTCTCCCCTTTCCCTGCTGGAGGGAGGGGAGGAGTGGGGAAGGCAGAGCAGAGGGGCCTGCTGCTGCCAGCTGCCCACTGCTCCACCGCAGATGGAGCTGAAGGCCGGGAAGGCAGGGCCCGACTGGAAGGCGGCGCTGCAGCGGGAGCGTGAGGAGCGGCAGCACCTCCTGGCCGAGTCCTACAGTGCAGTGATGGAGCTGACGCGGCAGCTGCAGATCAGCGAGCGCAACTGGAGCCAAGAGAAGCTGCAGCTGGTGGAGCGGCTCCAGGGGGAGAAGCAGCAAGTGGAGCAGCAGGTGAAGGAGCTGCAGAACCGCCTGAGTCAGGTGAGGCTGGCCCGCCTGGGGAAGTCGCTGCAGGGACATCCGGGAGTAGGATCTCCTTAGGTGTAGCCAGATCCAGCTGCTCAGTGAAGCCTGGGATAGAATCGCCTTCAAGTATACCTGAATCTTGGTGCTCAGAGATTGCAGCAGAACTTTCTCTCTGCCTCAGTCTGCTTTCCTCTTCCTCTGTGTTTCGCTCTTTATTTATTTATTTATTTATTTGCGGGTCTGGGGATGGAGCCCAGGGGCTTCGACCTCCGGCTATAGCCAGCAGCAAGGAAAAGGGCCTGCTTTGCTTCGGCTTTGCCAGTTCTTGTGATCCCCAATCTTTGAGATATTTTTCCATTTTGTGGTTTAGAATGCTGTCTTACTGTTTTATTTGTTTGTTTGCTTTTGCAGTACTGGAGATTAAACCCAGAGGTATTCTACCCCCGAGCTACACCCCCAGCCCTATATTTTATTCTTTATTTTTGAAGCAGGGTCTCTCTAAGTTGTAAAGGGGCTCACTAAGTAGCTGAGGTTGGCTGCAAACTTGCCATCTTCCTGTCTCAGCCTCCAAGTCCTGGAATACAAGCATGTGCCACCATGCCCAGCTTTACTGGATTTTTAAAAATTAATTAATTGATTGACTGATTTTGGTAATGGGAATTGAACCCTGGGGCATTATGAATCTATGAACATTTGTATCTCCTCTCCTAAGGCCATCTCTAATCCTCCTCTGCAGCCACAATCACTAACCTCCTTTTTCAGACAAGGAGACAGAACCGGGGTGACTTGCCTGAGGTCATAAATTGAGTAAGGGACAGTGCCAGACTCCTAGGCCCTGCCACCTCCCCTGCAGGCACAGAGCTCCTCAGAGAGTCATACTCACTAGGAGCCTGTGCTTGGTGGGTGGCAGAAGGCACAGAGAATTCTCAGAACATCTTGTGTACCACATGGAAAACAGATCAGATGCATTTGTTTGCATGCACCATCAACCAAATTTCTGCCTATGGAAAAATCATTCTTTTTTTTTTTTTTTGGTACTGGGAATGGAACCCAGAGGCATTCTACTTCCAAGCTACAGCCCTCCAGCCCTGTTTTTTATTTTGAAACAGGGTTTCACTAAGTTGCAAAGAGCCTCTCTAAGTAGCTGACGCTGTTTGTGAACTGCTATCCTCCTGAATGCTGGGATTAAAAATGTGTGTCACCACACCCAGCTTCCTTTTTTTTCTGGGGATGGAATCCAGGGGCATTCTACCTCTGAGCTACACACCCAGCCCTACTTTTTATTCTTTATTTTGAAACAGGGTCTCACTGAGTTGCAAAGGGCCTCACTAAGTAGCTGAGGCTGTCGGTGAACTGTGATCCTCCTGTCTCAGCCTCCTCAATGCTGGGATTACAAGCGTGTGCCAACACGCCCAGCTCATTCCTTTCATTATATTAGCAAAACATTTTTTTAAATGGTTTTGAAATTTTGAGACAAGCTCCATGACAGTGTGTGTGTGTGTGTGTGTGTGTGTGTGTGTGTGTGTGTGTTTTCCTGGGGATTGAACCCAGGGGCATTCTACCTTCAAGCTATCCCAGCCCTACTTGAGTTTTTAGTTGGTAACAAAGTTTTAGTAAGTAGCTGAGGCTGACTTCAAACCTGTGTTCCTCCTGTCTCAGCCTCCCAAGTACTGGGATCACAGTGCGTGATACTATACCTGGCTCTATCACATAGCAGAGGAAGCATCTGTCAGCCTAGTACAGGCTGTCCTGCTCTTGTTTCTTCATCAGGGCTCGAATGTGGGGGCATCCTGGCTCCCTAGCTATGGCCTTCTGTGTCTCTCTGACATCCCTCTGCCTTCATCACTTCAAACCAGACCCTCGCCCCAAGTAGCACAAGCTGGACTGTCAGTGAGACCAACTGGCACAGCAGCAGCTGGAGTAGTGGGGTAGGAAGAGCTTTCCACCAGGATCGTGTCCTCTGCCGACTCTGCCTGTGTCGTCCTCATCAAGCTGCCTCTGAGCTCTGAGCTCTCTCTGTAGAGCGAGGAGGACTTCCTCCTTTCTCCTCATGGCTCCCCCCTTCTCTTTCCTGAATTCCTCCATCTCTTAACAAATCACTTGCACATAGTATGACCAACTCACCCGGTATGCCCAGGACGTTCCCAGCGTTTGCACTGAAAGTATTATGTCCGTAGAAACTCAGTTCTGAAAAGCCTCAGAGGCTCTACCTAGCGTGGTTGCAGTTTTTGTTTTTATTTTTGTCTTTTTTGTGATACTGGGGATTGAACTCAGGGACATTCTACCTCTGAGCAACACCCCCAGCCCTATTTTATTTTTGTTTTAAAACAAGGTCTCACTAAGTTGTAGGGCCTTGCTACAGTGTTGAGGCTACCTCAAAACTGTGATCCTCCTGTCTTAGCCTCCCAAGTACTGGGGTTACAGGCGGCTGCCATCATGCCAAGCTACTGTTGCAGTTTTAAAAGTGGAAATCCCAGGACTCCTTCAGTCCCAAGTAAAGTAGGAAAGGCTGGGTACTCTACCTGTGCCTGAATCCATGTTTCAGGCTTTGTTTCTTAGGACCCCAAACTAAGACCAGCCATAATAATGGAAACTCTAATAAGGCCATCTACTTGGTTCCATGACAAGCTCAGGAGTATAGCTGTTAAATCACCACCCCCTGCGTGGTCCACCTTGGACAAGGAGCCAGCCTTTTGACTTTCTTTTTCTTTTTCTTTTTTTTTTTTTTTTTTTTGACACTGAAGATTGAACCCAGGGACATTCTACCTCTGAGTTATACCCCCAACTCTATTTTATTTTTTAAAATTTGAAATAGAATTTCACTAAGTTGATGAAGCTGGCTTGGAACCTGCGATCCACCTGTTTCAGCCTTTGATTTGTAATGCAATCACTGCCCTCCATTTGCAATAGCTGGGCTCCAGTTGCCCAAATAATCATGTAGAGAAGTTTGCAGTGACAGAAGGCAGGGATGGGGGTCTCTGCACCTGGGAACCTGCTGCATATTGTTACGGTCTTTGCTGCCAGGCCTTGGAGACGTTTCTTCCCTTCTCACTGTCTTGATCCTCTCATCTGCCAAACTAGCCACACCTGCTGTAGGATAAGTGAACTCATGTGCATGTAGCAAATGGGTTTTGTACCTGGAGGTGATAGAGCTCTAAGAGGGGAGAGCATCAGAGACCACCCCAAGGTTCAGCGGGAAGGAGTGCTGGGATCCAGTAGTGCCGGCCACCAGTGATGAGCAGCGGGGTCCTGGTCTTGTATTTGCCGCCCTGATGTGACACGGCTGTGGCTTAGCTGACTTAGCCATTCCATGAACAGTAGCATGAATTAATAGAGAAGAACAGCCGTTACTGTATGAGATGCAATGACGTCTCTAAGGATGCTTGCACGAAGCTGCTTGCAGGAGCATCTTCCAGGCCCACCTTGGGTGGCTCAGATCTGGGAAGCTGGCTCCTGGTCCATGCTGAGGCTCCTCTGGGCTGCAGAGCGGAGCCAGGGGTGGCCCTGCTTAGAACAGCCTCTGTTCCCTATCTGTGCCTACCACTGACGCACTCTTTGCCCTTGCTCAGCTTCAGAAGGCTGCTGACCCCTGGGTCCTGAAGCACTCGGATCTGGAGAAGCAGGACAATGGCTGGAAGGAGGTGAGGGCGTCGTTGCCACCCGCGCCGGCTTCTGGCAACACCGTAAAGTTCCCTGCTTGTGGGGCCACAAGAGGATGCTAACCTCGCCCCACAGGTCATGTCCGCTCACCCTGGGCTCCTCAGCCCTGGGGTCTCCACCCCACAGTCCCACCCACGGTTTGGAACTTGGGATAGGTGCTTTGCCAAGGCCTTCCTTCCATGCCTGGCAGAAATGCTCAGCCTCTCTTGGTTCCACTGGGCCTCTGTGGAAGGCAAGACCTCTCAGAGCTATGTGACCTTGGGTAAGTCCCTTTCCAACTCTGGGCCCAGTGGCCTCATTAGTGATCGCAAGTGACTTTTCTGCCCCAGCCCGGGGCTGGATCAGGATCCTGGGCTTGGAGATCAGGTCACATGGGTGAGGTTTGCACCTAGGCCCGGGTGCGTGTCTCTAGCAGCATGCTGTGTAGCTAGACACAACAGGCTGCCCTTGGCGTCACTTAGGAGACTTGGTTGCAAACATCAAACTGATTCTGGGAGGTGAGGTGGAAGGGTTTTTTTTTTTTTTTTTTTTTTTTTTTTTTTGCATCAGTGGGGCTGGTGGTCCGGTTCCTGCACTCCCTGCAGGTATCAGGGACTCCAGCACCAGGCAGGATAAGCCCAGAGCAGTAGCCGCATGGTCACTGCTCTCCCACCCACGGAACCACTGGCTGAGGGTGCTTCGTTGCTGCTGCCATGTTTGGAATAAGTTCTAAACCATCTTTCTTTCTTTGGGGGTCACTTTTGGTGCCCCCGTGGTCCCAGCCTGGGTCACATTCTTGCAAAGGGGCGTGAGACACAGCGCAGCCAGCAGCTGACCAGTGGGTGTCCTCAGACCTTGCCCGCGCATTGCTCTGCAGATGAGGAAGGAGACAGGTGTGGAGGCAGCCTTGCTCCCACGCTGCCCCCCGTCCCTTCCTTCTGTGCACGTGCTGCTGGCTGGAATTGACCCTTCCTGTCTCTCTTCCTTGACAGACACGCAGTGAGAAGCTCCAGGACAAGGAGGCTGTTTCTGAAGCTGAGCTCGGGGGAACCGGCTTGAAGAGGTGCAGCAGCCCTGTCCCAGTATCTGTCCTTTGCCCCTCTTCTCTCCTGCCCCCTGCCGTGTACCTCCTTGAAGTAGAGAGAGCACCAGCACATGGTTCTGTGGCGCCTCCGCCACCAAGCAGCTGGGAACCTGAGGCTGAGGGGATTCTGGCCTGCAGCGTAAAGTTTGCTTGATTCTGGGCAGCCGGGGTGCAGCCTGTCCTCCCCAGCAAAGGAGCTGCGTCAGCTGGGCATGGAGGTGCACGCCTTTAACCCCAGTGTTTGGGAGTCTGTGACAGGAGGATTGCAGGTTTGAAGTCAGCCTCAGCAATTTAGTGAGGCCCTCAACAAATTAATGAGACCCAGTTTTAAATAAAATCAAAATAGGGCTGTGGGTATAGCTTGGAGGTAGAATGCCTCTAGGTTCAAACTCCAGTACAAAGAAAGAAAGAAAGAAAGAAAGAAAGAAAGAAAGAAAGAAAGAAAGAAAGAAAGAAAGAAGGAAGGAAGGAAGGAAGGAAGGAAGGAAGGAAGGAAGGAAGGAAACCCATGCGGCTCTCTTGAGATTCTCTTTTCCTATCTTTGGGTTAGGAGAGTCACCAAAGAACCCATCCCTGAGACACTGAGCGGCGTGCGTGGGCCCCGCCCCGTGCCGTGTGGCCAGGAGGCACAAGGCTGTGAGGACTGCGTCCCACTGCTGGGAACCCAGGGAAGGAGCCACACGGGGCCATCTAGAAGCAGGGTCCTGGGCTGGGAGTTGGTGCCGGAGCTCGAGGGCAGGTTTGAATCCTGGCTCTGCCAGTTCTAGCTGGGGGACTTGGCAGTGCCTCCCTCACTCTCGAGCTGGAGCTGCCTCCCAAAGCTGGCAGAGTGGGGGACACATGCGGGCGCGTCCAGATGTGCAGTGCTCAGTCCTTCAGGCAACAAAGTGCAGTCTATGCTGGGTTTAAATTACTACTACTACTACTACTACTACTACTACTACTACTACTACTAGTGTGTGGGCCTGGGGATTGAACCCAGGGACATTTTATCTCTGTGCTACACTCCCATTCCTTTTTATTTTTCATTTAGAAACCAGGTCTCATTAGATTGTTGAAAGCTTCAGTGTGTTGCTGAGGCTGACCTCAGCTGTCTCAGCCTCTCAAGCACTGGGATTCCATGTGTGCCTGTAATCCACACTTGACTAAATTACTGTCAGTTTGTTTTTGTTTTGGTGTGTGTGTATGTATGGTATTGGGGGCTGAACCCAGGGACATTCTACCTCTGAGCTACACCCCCAGCCCTATTTTATTTTTATTTTTGAAACAGAGTCTTGCCAGTTAACGAGAGTCTCACTACTTGCTGAGGCTGTCCTCTAACCTGTGATCCTCCTGTTTCAGCCTCCCAAGTACTGAGATTATAAGCATGCACCACCACGCCTGGCTTACCATTGTTAATTTTTCTGTGTATGAGGTACTGGGGATTGAACCCAGGGGTGTTCTACCTCTGAGCTACACCCTCAGCCCTTTTTTATTTTTCATTTAGAAACAGGTTTCACCAGGTTGTTAAGGTTGGTTGTCCTTGAACATATGATTCTATCTCAGCCTCCCAAGTACAGCATGCACCACCATACCTGGTACTATTTTGTCTCTTTTTGCAGTACTGGGGATGAAACCCAGGGACATTCTACCTCCGAGCTACACCCCTAGCCCTATATTTTATTCTTTTTTTTTGAAACAGGGCCTTAGCCGGGCATGGTGGCACGTGCTTGTAATCCCAGTACTTGGGAGGCTGAGACAGGAGAATTGTATAGGTTGGAACCAGCCTCAGCTATTTAATGAGGCTCTCAGCAACTTAGTGAGACCCTGTTTCTAAATAGAATATAAAATAGGTCTGGGAGTGTAGCTCAGAGGTAGAATGCCCCTGGGTTCCATCCCCAGTACCACACACAAAAAAAAAAAAAGAAAGAAAGAAAAGGAAGAAAGAAACAGGGTCTCATTGAGTTGCAAAGGGCCTCACTAAGTAGATGAGGCTGGCTACAAACCTGTGAACCTGTGATCCTCCTGTCTCAGCCTCCCGAATGCTGGGATTATAAGCGCTTACCACCATGCCTGGTCCTGGTTCTATTTTTAAGTTGTTTTAGGAACATCTATACTGTTTTCCATACTGGTTATACTATATTACATTCCCAGCAACAGTGTATGAGGGTTCCTTTATCTCTACTTCCAGCATTTTTTTTTTTAGGGTCATTCTACCTCCAAGATATATCCCCAGCCCTTTTTATTAATATTTTGGTACTGGGGATTGAACTTGGGCATTCTACCTCCAAGATACTTCCTAGCCCTATTTTATTTTTATTTTGAAACTGGGTCTTCCTAGGTTGATGAGAGTCTCAATACTTGCTTGAGGCAGTCTTCAAACCTGCGATCCTCCTGTCCCAGACTCCCAACCCCAACTAGTGGGATTACAGGTGTACGCCACCATAACCAGCTTTTTGTGGTGTGTGTGTGTGTGTGTGTGTGTGTGTGTGTGTGTGTGTGTGTGTTTTGTTTTGAAGTACTGGGGATTGAATTTAGGGGAATTCTACCTCTAGCTACACCCCCAGCCTTTTTATTTATTTATTTATTTATTTATTTATTTATTTATTTATTTATTTATTTATTTATGGTACTGGGGGTGGAACCCAGGGGCTTTTCTATCTCCCAGACCTATTTTATACTTTATTTGGAAACAGGGTCTCACTAAGTTGCTGAGAGCCTCACTCAGTAGCTGAGGCTGGCTTTGAACCTGTGTGATCCTCCTGTCTCAGCCTCCCAAGCGCTGGGATTACAAGCGTGTACCACCACACCCGGCTTATTCCTTTTTTTGAAACAGGATCTTACTAGGTTGCAAAGGGCCTCACTAAGTAGCTGAGGCTGGCTTCGAACCTGTGATCTTCCTGTCTCAGCCTCCCAAATTCTGGGATTATAAACGTGCCACCACGCCTGGCCCTATTTTTTTCTTTATTTTGAAACAGGATCTCACTAGCTTGCAGAGGGCCTCACTAAGGAACTGAGGCTGGCCATGAACCTGCAGTTCTTCTCTCTCAGCCTCCCAAGTGCTGGGATTAGAAGCATGTGCCACCATGCCCAGCTTGATTTTTTATAATAGCCATTCTAAGTGAAATAAGATGAAATCTCAGTGTAGTTTTGATTTGCTCTCCCTGATGGCTAATAGTATTGAGAATAATTTTCATATATTTGTTGGCCATTTGTATTTTTTCTGTGTTGTACTAGGGATTAAACCTAGGGGTGTTCTACCTCTGAGCTTTACCCCCAGGTCTTTTTATTTTTTGTTTGTTTGGTACTAGGGATTGAACCCAGAGACATTCTACCTCCTAGCTATACCCCTAGCAAGATTTCGTTTCTTATTTGGAAACAGGGTCTCACAGGTTGCTGAGAGCCTCGCTAAGTTACTGAGACTGGTCCTGAGCCTCTGGTCCTCTTGTGTCAGCCTCCCAAGTGCTGTATGCTTCTTTTGAGAAGTGCCTATTCAGATCATTTGCCCACATTTTAGTTAAATTGCCTAAGTTTTTTGAGTTCTTTACACATCTGGCCATTAATCTTCTTTCAGATGAAAAACTGGCAAACCGGGCATGGTGGTGCACGCTGTAATCCCAGTACTTGGGAGGCTGAGACAGGAGGATTGCAGGTTGGCAGCTAACCTCAGCTACTTAGTGAGGTTCTTAGCAGCTTAGTGAGACCCTATTTCAAAATAAAAAATAAAACCGGACGTGGTGGTGCACACTTGCAATCTCAGCATTTGGAAGGCTGAGACAGGAGGATTGTAGTTCATGGACGACCTCAGCTACTTAGTGAGACTGTTTGCAACTCAGTGAGATCCCATTTCAAAATAAAGAATAAAAAATAGGGCTGTGGGTGTAGCTCTGAGGTAGAATGCCCCCTGGGTTCCATCCTCAGTACCGCAAAATAAAATAAAGAATAAAAAATAGGGCTGCAGGTGTACCTTAGATGTAGCATGCCCCTGGGTTCAATCCCCAGTACCTCAAAGATAAATAAATAAATAAATAAATAAATAAATAAATAATGAATAGCTGGCAATGATTTCTCCCATTTTGTAGGCTGTCTTTTCACTCTGGTGGTTTTCTTTGCTGTGTAGAATGATTTTTGGGGAGCGGTACTAGGGTGAAATGATTTAGGAGTACTCTATCACTGAGCTACATTCGCAGCAGTGTGTGTGTACATGTGTGTGTACATGTGTGTATATGCTGGGGCTTGAACTCAGATGCATTCTTCTTCAAAACTCCACCCCTAGTCCATTTTCTCCATCTAGAAGCCAAGTACGATCCCATAGCCAAAATGAAAGCCCCCAGGTAGAGAATGGCAGGTGTCCAGAGCATGCAGTTTGGCTGTGTAGGAGGGGCTGCATAGGAGGCAACGGGAGGGCACCAGCGACGTCCTTACAGGAGGTGGGCCAGGCAGCCCCGGGCCCTGGAGCGTGCGCCAGGAAGTAGACCTGTGTGCTGCGTGTGTCTTCTTTCCACTGACACCACTTGTCCTCCTCTGCTCTTCCCAGGACCAAGTCTGTTTCCTCCATGTCTGAATTTGAAAGCTTGCTGGACTGTTCCCCTTACCTTGCTGGTGGAGATGCCCGGAGTAAGAAGCTGCCCAACAGCCCTGCCTTTGCCTTCGTGACTACCGAGCCGGTGGATGCAGACAAAGAGACCAAGGAAAAGGCCGGGATCTCGCCACGGGACTGCAACCGCCTGGGCACCCTGGCCTGCCAGGAGCCTGCGGGGAGGCAGATGCAGCGCAGCTACACGGCTCCCGACAAGACGGGCATCCGGGTCTACTACAGCCCCCCGGTAGCCCGGCGCCTGGGCGTCCCTGTGGTCCATGACAAGGAGGGCAAGATCCTCATTGAGCCAGGCTTCCTGTTCACCACAGCCAAGCCCAAAGAGTCGGCCGAGGCTGACGGGCTGGCTGAGAGCTCCTACAGCCGGTGGCTCTGCAACTTCTCCCGGCAGCGCCTGGATGGGGGGCCTGGGGGCAGCGCCTCGGCAGCCGGGCCCGCCTTCCCTGCCGCCCTGCGTGACTTTGAGATGGCGGGCAACATGAGCGATGACATGAAGGAGATCACCAACTGCGTGCGGCAGGCCATACGCTCAGGCTCGCTGGAGAGGAAGGTTAAAAGCACGTCCAGCCAGACGGTGGGCCTGGCCAGCGTGGGCACACAGACCATCCGCACGGTCAGCGTGGGCCTGCAGACCGACCCGCCGCGCAGCAGCCTCCACAGCAAGAGCTGGTCACCCCGCAGCTCCTCACTCATGTCCGTGCGCAGCAAGCAGATCTCCTCTTCCCTTGACAAGGTCCATTCCCGCATCGAGCGGCCCTGCTGCTCTCCCAAGTACGGTTCGCCGAAGCTCCAGAGGCGGTCTGTGTCCAAGCTGGACGGCACCAAGGACCGCAGCCTTTGGAACCTGCACCAGGGCAAGCAGAACGGCTCGGCCTGGGCCCGCTCCACCACCACGCGGGACAGCCCCGTGCTGCGGAACATCAACGACGGGCTGTCCAGCCTCTTTAGCGTGGTGGAGCATTCGGGGAGCACGGAATCTGTCTGGAAACTTGGCATGTCCGAGGCCCGGGTCAAGCCTGAGCCCCCCAAGTATGGCATTGTACAGGAGTTCTTTCGTAATGTGTGTGGCCGGGCACCAAGCCCCACCTCGGCAACAGGAGAGGAGACCTCCAAAAAGCCAGAACCCCTCTCCCCAGCCAGCTACCACCAGCCGGAGGGCATGGTGAGGATCCTGAACAAGAAGGCAGCCAAGTCAGGCAGCGGCGAGGAGGCCAGGCCTTCCGTCCTCCCTCAGGCAGGGAAAGATGGGGTGCCCCGGGATGGAGATGGAGCCACTGTTTTGCCCAGTGAGGTAAGTGGGTAGAATTTACCCTTCTTCCCTAGTGGTCACATGGTCTGAATGCCAAGACACTAGTGAGCATGTCTTGGCCAGAGGCTATACTCCCACACAGCGGAGGTCTCCAGCATCCCCCAGGAAAGGGGTACATCTGCCACTCTCTTGTCTCCAGGGGTGTGCCGAGCAGATTGTTGGGCTTGTGAGAGACCGTCATAAGTACTCTGTGTTCAAGTAATAAATATCTCCTCAGTACGTTTAGATTGGCCTCGGTAGGAGGATCGATACCATAAAAATTGGCAAAAACTATAAATCAGGGCTCCTCCCCTCACTCCTAGCTATTAAAAGTTAACCTGCTTACCACTTCCCTAAGTGCTCATATTACCTCTGGTAACTTTTACTGTACACCCCAATCCTGCTACCAGTTCGGATAAGCCAGGGATTATTTGACTGTTTGTAAAGTGGTGCATCTAAGTTAGTGTTGCAGAAGGAAAGGGAAATGTCTTTGTAGGATGGTGGAGTGTTCTCTGGAGCCCAGGAGCAGAGCCTGCAGCCCCTCACAGCCTCTCCCTTTCTTCCTCCTTGAGCTTCATTTTCTCTCATGCCCTCCTCTTCCTCCTGTTGCATCTGCACAAGGACCCGGTGAGCTGGTGCAGCTCTGATTTTATAGCATCTGCTAGTTCAAGAACTTGAGAAATACTCCAGTTCCTCACCCAACCCCACATTTCTAGGAGAAGGGACCTGACTGGTGCAGCTGGGGTCAGGCATGGCCTCTCTTGGTCCATTCAGCTGTGGCCAGGGGTTGTCCATGGGGTCTGTTGTGAACTCGAGAAGGGGGCTACAGGCAGGGCACAGAGATAGGAGGGCTGTTTGTGGGATGGGCTCTGATCCAAATGGTTGGCTTCCCTCTTATATATTTAGGTGGTTTCTAGTTTTCCCTATTACAAATAGTGCTGTGGTGAACATTTTTGTGCAAAAAGCTTTTTGTACATTTCAGATTATTTCTTTAGGTTTCAGTTGCAGACATAGGTGCTATGGTTTGTACCGGCACTGTGGGTTCTTTTCCTAGGTTCATAGAGATAGCATGATCCGAGAAAATGATGAGTCAAGAGACTCAGTTGCAAAGCCGGTGTAGTGACACTCTTGTAATCTCAGTACTTGGGGAGGCTGAGACAGGAGGATTGCAGGTTCGCAGCCAGCCTCAGCTACTTAGTGAGACCCTGTTTCAAAATAAAGAATAAAAAAATAGGGCTGGGGTGTAGCTCAGAAGTAGAATGCCTCTGGCTTTAATCCCCAGTACTGAAAAAAAAAGAAAGAAAATAAAAGAAAGAGACTCAATTGCAGAATTTAAGTAGGATTTTCTTATAAAACAAAAGAGGAAAAGGGGGAAAAAAGCAGCGTGCTGGATAGACACACAATGGATAGTCTGAAACGGAGCTCTCCCACTTGTTAGAGCTCTTTCTCTTAAGAGTTTTTGCTGGTATTTCTGTATCTAGGTTACCACATCAATGGGGCTAGTAACTCACTTCTCCATCGGATGCAGGTGGTGCTGTCTTGTGTCCGGGTAGCTTGCTTACTATCTTACTATCTTAGCTGCTAAAAGACAGGTATGGTAGTCTATTTTCCCAATCTCTACTGCACCTGCTGCCTACCAATTAAGGGTACTTTGAAGTAGCATATGGATATTATACTCCACATACCAAGGCTGGGTCACAGAGAACCAAGAAAGAGGTACTAATTGCAGCTGGTGGCGCTGCATGTACTCTCCAAGCACAAAGCACGAGGCTTTTGCTATTCTTGTCATTTTAAAATGTGCCCGGCAGCCGGGCGTTGTGGCGCACGCTTGTAATCCCCACGCTTGTGAGGTGGAGACAGGAGGATCGCGCAGGTTCGAAGCCAGCCGCGCTGGCATAAGAGACCCTGTTTCAAAAATATAAAATAGGTCTGGGAGTGTAGCCCGGAGGTAGAAGGGCTTCCAGGAACCCCAGTACCACCAAAAAATAAAAAATAAAAAATAAATAAAATGTGCCTGGCATGCCGGGCGTGGTGGCACACGCTTGTAATCCCAGTGCTTGGGAGGCTGAGACAGGAGGATCGCACAGGTTCCAAGCCAGCCTCAGCTACTTAGTGAGGCTCTCAGCAACTAAGTGAGACCCTGTTTCCAAATAAAATATAAAATAGGTCTGGGAGTATAGCCCAGAGGTAGAAAGCTCCTGGGTTCCACCCCCAGTACCACCAAATAAATAAATAAATAAATAAATAAATAAATAAATAAATAAATAAATAAAGTGCCTGGCACATCATATGTGTGATCTCAGGGCTTCTAATTATTTCTATATTTTTAAGGCTCTAATTGCCCTTATATTCTTCCTTTGGGTTAACACAGACAGAGCGAGGGAGGGGAGTGTAACAAGCAGGGCTGCATATCTTTTTGTGAACAAGTGTATGCAGCGCCAAGCACAGATCTCAGATTTTGACTGTCTTTTTTTTTTTGGTGGTACTGGGGGTGGAACCCAGAGGCTTTCTACCTCCGGGCTATACTCTCAGACATATTTTCTATTTTATTTGGAAACAGGGTCTCACTAAGTTGCTGAGAGCCTCACTAAGTAGCTCAGGCTGGCTTCGAACCTGCGCGATCCTCCTGTCTCAGCCTCCCAAGCGCAGGGACTATAAGCGTGCACCACCACGCCCAGCTTTGACTGTCTTTTATTGGGGATCAGTACTGGGACAATAAGATCATAAGATAAAAGAATATTTAAAAAATTAACAGACTGAATATGGTGACTCTCACAATTCTAGTACTTGGGAGACTCACACAGGAGGATCACAGGTTCTAGGCCAGCCTCAGCAACTTAGAGAGACATTATATTAAAATAGAAAATAAAAGGGCTGGGGAGCCGGGTGTGGTGGCACACGCTTGTAATCCCTACACTTGGGAGGCAGAGACAGGAGGATCACGCAGGTTCGAAGCCAGCCGCACTGGCTTAAGAGACCTTGTTTCCAAATAAAATATAAAATAGCTCTGGGAGCGTGGGAGTGTAGCCTGAGAAGGGTTCCATCCTCAGTACCACCAAAAAAAATAGGGGTGGGGGCTGGGAATGTAGCTCATAGGTGCAATCCTCAGTACCAAAAGAAATTTTTAAAACTACATTCCATAAATGTTACCAAACTGTCTTTTGGAAGAGTTTATCTGGGCTGTGGGGTTGTAGCTGAGTGGTAAAGAGCTTGCCTAGGATGTGCTGAAGCCCTGCATTTTATCCCCAGCACTGTTTGAGAGAGAGACAGAGAGAGGGAAGGAGTTTGAGGGGAGGGAAAGGGAAGGGGAGGTTGATTTCCAGTTTCCACAGCTCTGGTAGTGAGGGATGAATATATTGCTTCTTTGTATGCTTACCTAGCTGGTTGCCATTTTTAAAAATCTCTTAAACATTTCTAAGAACATTTTGTTCTTAACTTTTTGAGTTTAATATTCATACTGAACTTACTGTAAGAGTAAAGAATTCTCACCAAGTGAACACAGTCAGGATTCTCTAGGGAAACAGTGAAATCTGTTCTAAGCAGTTGGCTCACGTGGTTGTGGAGGCTGGTGAGCAGGGAGCCTGCAGGGCGACTCACGCTGGAATCCCAGAAGAGCTGATGATGTAGTTACAGCCTGAGTCCAGAGGCCTCAGACCAAAGGAAGTTAACAGTTTAGCTCCACCAGGCATGGTGGCACACACCTGTAATCCCAGTACTTGGCAGGCTGAGACAGGAAAATCTCAGGTTCAAAACCAGCCTCATAGTGAGACTCTCATAACCCTGTTTCAAAAATTTAAAAAAGGTTAAAATAAGGATAGGGATGTAGCTTGGAGGTAGGATGCCTCAGTGCCACAAAAATAAATAAGCAAATAAAATTGATCCAAATATTTTTCAGTATGTTAAATATGCATGCCACTCATTGTCTCATAATTCCCCCTTTGTGTGTGGTGTGTGTGTGTGTGTGTGTGTGTGTGTGTGTGTGTCAGGGGATGGAACCCAAGGGCATTCTATATCCAAGCTACACCCCCTGCCCTATTTTCCTATTCTTTATTTTGAAACCAGGTCTCACTAAGTAGCTGAGGCTGTCCGCAAACTGTGATCCTCCGGTCTCAGCCTTCCAAATGCTGGGATTACAAGTGTGCACCACCATGCCCAGCTTGACCCCAAATTCTCTTTTTATCCTATGGAAGTATTCATAGAGTTGGAAGAGGATATTTGTATAAAGAAATGCATTGCGGGCTGGGATATGACTCAGGCGCAGAGCACTTTTTGGCACATGCAAGGCCCTGCATTCCATTCCCAGACCTGCAAAAGAAAAAAAAAAAAGAAAAGGTGTTGCTTTACTAATAAAAATTGCTAATATACTGAGTGCATACATAGGTAGTGTGCCAGATATTTTACATATTATATTTGATTTGATCCTCACAACTTTGACAAAGGGATTGTGTCTCTCAGAAGAAAATCAAGGCTCAGAGAGGTTATGAAACTTGCCTAAGATCTCACAGGAAGTGACAGAACTAGAATTTGAACCAAATAATCTGGTTCTACAGCAGCACTTCTCACCATTTCTGTTGTTAATGAAAAAAGAAGAAAATGTACATCAACAGTGAACTGGAACCAGATAGAGTAGCATGCACTTACAGTCCCAGTACGTGGGAGGCTAAGAGAGGAGGATCAAGGGTTGAGATAGGAGGATTCCAGACTCAAGGACAGCCTCAGCAATTAGTGAGACTCTCTTCAACCTAGCCAGACCCTGTTTCCAAATAAAAAATAAAGGAAGATAGGGCTGGGAGCATAGCTTGGAGGTACAATACCCCTTGGTTCAATTCCCAGTACCCAAAAAAAAAAAAAAAAAGTAGAATCCCCCTGAGTTCAATCCTCAGTACCAAACAAACAAATACCCAAACAAAGTTAATTGGACCTGGGTGTGACGGCGTATGCCTATAATCCCAGCAGTCGGAAAGCGGAGACAGGAGGATGACAGGTTTGAAGCCAGGTCGTGAGAATCTCAGCAACCTAATAAGACCCTGTTTCAAAGTAAAATAGGGCTGGGGTCTAGCTCAGAGGTGGAAAGAAAGGCCCCTGGTGTCAGAAGAGTGTTCATGCTTGGACTCATACAAACATGAGCTGTAGGAGATGAAGTGATTTTGGTCACTGTATGTATGTACACTTTGTTGAGAATTAATCATTGATGTGTAGGACTGTAAAAAATGTCCACTTTTTCTTCTCTGTATCCTCTAGGCCACATTAGAATGAATATCCATTACTGCTCTGATGGGAGAAAAACATAAAAGAAAAAATAGGTTAAGAGAGGGACAGTGAGCTGGGCACGGTGGCACACACTTGTAATCCCAGTACTTGGTGAGAGATTAAGACAGGAGAATTGCAAGTTTGAGGCCAACTTCAGCAACTTAGCAAGACTCTCCTCAGCAAGCTAGTGAGAGCCTGTTTAAAATTTTTAAAAAGCCTGTTTAAAAATTTGAAGCCAGCCTCGGCTACTTACTGAGGCTCTCAGCAACCCAGTAAGACCCTGTTTCCAAATAAAGAATAAAAAAATAGGGCTGGGGGTGTAGCTCAGAGATAGAATGCCCCTGGGCTTTATCTCCAGTACCCCCCCCCCACACACACACACATTAAAAAAGAAGGGCTAGAGTGCAGCTTGGTGGTAGAACACCCTTGGGTTTGCCGGGCGTGGTGGCGCACACTTGTAATCCCCGCGCTTGGGAGGCTGAGACAGGAGGATCGCACAGGTTCAAAGCCAGCCTCAGCTACTTAGTGAGGCTCTCAGCAACTTTGTGAGACCCTGTTTCCGAATAAAGTATAAAATAGGTCTGGGAGTATAGCTTGGAGGTAGAAAAGCCCCTGGGTTCTACCCTCAGTACCACACACACAAAAAAAGAACACCCTTGGGTTCCATCCCCAATTAAAAGCAATAAAAGAAAGAGAGGGACCATGACTCCTGGGTACTGGTCTGTGGGCACAACTGGGACCTCGTTCCTCTCCCGGCCTGACACTGGGTGGCAGTGGTCAGTGCCTCCTGGCTCCTCCTGACCTGGCTCCTCTTCTTTTTCCTCCTTAGGATGCCGTCTGTGATTGCAGCGCCCAGTCTCTCGCTTCCTGCTTCGCCCGGCCATCCCGCTCTGCCATTCGCCACTCCCCTTCCAAGTGCAGGCTGCACACTTCCGAGTCCAGCTGGGGCGGGGAGGAGAGGGCAGCGTCCGCCAGCGAGTGACCGCAGCCGGGATCCCTGCCTCAACAGCCCAGTTCCTGGATGGCAGGAAGGAGGCGAGGGCCTGCACCCTCAGCACCAACATGCCCTGGAGGGACAGCAGCTATGCCACTGCCAGAGAAGAGCTTTCACATCAAGGTAATGCGGGGTCTCAGCTGACCACAGGGTGGTGGTCTCTGACTTCCCAGGGGAAGGCAGTGAGTGGGAGAAAGACCAAAATGGATCCTTGGAAGTGTCCACAGAGAGCTCCATCAGGACTGATTTCCTGGGTCCTGAAGGAGACCCTTGCTGTTTCCACCAACACGCGATTCTTGGAGGAGCTGAGGAAGGGATACACTTCTGGTCACGCCTCATGGAAAGCAGTTTGCAGAGAAGTTCCCTGGTGACTACGTACCCTTCACTGCGGAGGAGACAGCGCTGAGAAGAACAGGCTTTGTTCTAGGGCCCTACTTGGAGTCCTTGCAGAGCTGGGCTGGCATCGTCTCCCTTGCCTCTTCCCTCCACCACCTCCTCCAGCCCCGCTGCTCTGCACTGTGGACTCCAGGGGGCTATGATAGGGCAGTAGCCAGAGCCAAGTATCTGCTTGGAATTCTGGAGTCCTGGATCTCCCTGCCTGTACCTGGAGCAGCGAGATCTGGGAGACAAGGTGGGAATGTGTAGGGCTTGGAGTCGGGGAAACCTTGAAATCGCCTCCCTTGCCATAGTGACGTGGGGGCCCAGCCTTCCCGGAGACTCCGCGAAGACGGGAACAGGTAGAGTCAGCCTTGAGAGCCCCGGCATAAATGCCTACGTGCCCATGCCTTGATCTCTGGGGCCTCTTTCCCCAGCGCCCTGGAGGGGCACCCCATCTCCTCCATGTTTACATCCTTAGCTGGTGGAAGTCAGAGCTATTCCCAGTGAGAGACTCCCAACTGGTCAGGTCAGGCCAAGGAGAACCCCAGAGACCAGTGTCTCAGGACGCAGCCGTAGACAGGGGCCTGGAAACACACTCTTGCTGAGATTGTTTATTTGAATTTATCATGCTATAAATATTTAAGGTGGCTTACTTTATTTTAATAATTTAATTTACCCCAAAGTCCCTAAGGTAATTTATTGGAGGTTGAGACATGGATTCTTGCCACTGGCCAGTGTGTGGCTTCTAACAGCACGGACAGGCGTGGGGCCCCAGTGTGGGGGAGGCAGCTGCAGCCCCGCGCTGGCCTTCTGGTCAGACTGGGGGCCCCTCACGGACCTGGTGTCTGCCGCTTGTTCCCCCAAGATCATTGACCATTTAGCCTCAGAGCTCTACTTTTTACTCAGCACCTGGTACTTGCCCAGTCCCCAGAGGCCAGTCTGTAAATGCTCCAGACAGGGTGATGGGCCAGACTGTTGTCAGCACCCCCAACGCCTGAGGCATTCTCCTTCCCCCTCTTCATTTTCCTCCCTCCTGGCACCTTTTCAACTGAGTCAAACATGGACGACTGTGGCTCTCTCAAGAGCACGAAGATCCCTCCAAGTTCCCCAAATGAGAACTCGCAGGAAAACAGGATGACCTGCGAGAATGTTTTTATTGCAGCTTTGCACATGGATCTGAGTGTGTCTGCCAGCCTGCCTCAGCTCTCGCCAACCTTTTCACCAGCCTGTCTGAGGCTAAGATGGCCTCATGGCCTCTCCCGGCTCTCCTAGTCTACCTGCCCTTCCCGTGCCGTGCCGAGCCGGCAGGTGGGTGCAATGTGGCTGGGTGCAGTGCTGTGGGGAGGGCCTCGTACGGCCTCCCACTTGGTGCCGGTGGATTCAGTTTGGTTGCATACAAGCCCCACAGATGCAGATGTGCACCGCCCCCTCACTGGCTGGGAACCTGGAGTTACATCTCAGTGTGGATGTGCTTGTCTGCAGCATTCCCTGTCAGAAAGGCCAGAAGCCAGCACCTTGCTCATTTGCCCCAGGACTCAGAAGATGCCTCTGCACTCCCGCCCGCCCGCTCCTAGTCTACCCAAAGTCCTTCATTCCCATTCCCCATCGGCAGCACAGCAGTGCCAGGCCTGTCTGCTGCTTCCTCGTGCCCTAGTGACTTGAGTGGGCAGAGCTGGCAGGCCAGCAGAGCCGCGGGATGTCACCATGCCCATCCAAGAGGTCTGGCGGCCCCACTAAAGTTATTTCCAGTGAGAGGATTCATAGCAGGCCACAAGCCACCAAAGGCCTTTTGCCACCTCCCAGAGCTGCAGAGGGCCAGGGAGGCTGCGCGTCCACCTTGGGGAGAAATCCCCGCGAGACCTGAGCCCCGGGCCTGGGCCTCTCTGCCTTACCACCGTCCTCGCCTGAGGTCGTCCTGTGGTCTTCGTTGTCTCAGCGCCGCCATGGCGGCCCCAGGTCTTGGTTTTCAGTGAAGTCCCAGTTCCTGCTCCTTGTACACGCTGTGCAAGGTCACGTGTCACTGTTCCTACAGAAGCCTCTGGACATGGGGCTTGACGGGGTTGAAAATGTTACATGTAAATATTGGTTTGGTTTGATTTTTAGTATCTTACTTGGTAACTGGTTATGTTTTCTTTTTGGGGGTGGGAGGGTTGGTTTGTAAAAACTCTCTACTCTTTTGGAATGTAATTTCTAAGTTTGTTTCTTCCAATGCCTTTTACATCTTGGTAACATTCCCAAAGCAGAAAACTGCCTGACCCACATTGGGACTCCCCTGGAGGATTGGGGTCCCAGGAAGGAGTGCTGCCCTTTGTCCCTCTCTCCTGACCCTCCTCTTCCTCTTCTCCTAGCATTCTTCCTCCCTTTGGCCCACTTTCTTTCTCTTCAACCAAAGTCCCAAGGAGTTCTGGGTCCCAGTCCCTACAGACTGCCTGGCCTGGGTAGATGGGGTTAGTGCCAGTTGGTTAAGGGGAAATGAGGTGTGACTGACCCCAGAGTGGATGACTTTACGTTTCTTATATCTGACCTCTTCTCAGAGCCAAATTAGACTCCCTGGAGGCAATTCAAAGACGGGACCCTCTCCCACCTGGTGCCAGCATGGCTCCATCATGCCCATGCTTACACACATTTCATGAGTTTATCACCCAGCCTTTTCCTCTCAGCCCAGCAACATCCAGGCTCTTTCTCTTTGTCCCCACCCATCCAGAATGTCTCCCCAGCTTCCAGCCTTATCACCCTGAGCTCCTGTCATTGAAGTCCCCACTTCATTAATCATGATGATCCCCTGGACAGCCCACCCAGAGCACGTTACTAGAGATGGCTTCCGCCTTCCCTGTCTCCTGTAGTCTCTCCAGGCAGCCTTGGCAGGACAGGGCTTAGAGCTCCCATTTTGCAGATGGGGAAACCGAGGTACAGGTCTCATCCCAGAGCACCCAACTAAGAAGTCACTAGGTTTAGACAAGAACCAGGGTCTACCAGATTCCCCAGCCTTACCTGTCTTACTTACTCTGTCTTGCTTATTGTGCAAACCAGCCACCCTGCTGGGAGCACTGGCTAGGTACAGGATATTCCGAATATGTCATAGCCAAACCCAGGCATGGAACAAGTCTACAGCAATGGACCTGTGTGTTCCAGAAGGTAGTGTGAGGACACCCTGCATCAGAATCCTCAGAGGGTATGTGCAGAGAGATTCCTGGGCTCCCCCTCAGCCTTCTGGACCAAAGACTCTGCGTGCTTAGCTAACTCCCTGGGAGATGCTGTGCACCATGGGCCACAGCACTGTGCTCACAGCCCTGGCTAGTAGGCCATCATTCTTCAACCAGTAATCACAAGACTAAATTATTATTATTGTTGGCAACAGTGGAGATTGAACACAGGGATGCTTTGCCACTGAGCTACACTCCAGCCCTTATTATTATTTTGAGGCAGTCTCACTCACTTTCCAAGGCTTTGGCTTCAAATTGTGATGCTCTGCCTCAACCTCCCCAGTGGGTTGATAGACACATACCATCACACCTGACTGCAATGCTATATTTGTGTGTGTGTGTGTGTGTGTGTGTGTGTGTGTGTGTGTGTGGTATTGGGAATTGAACCCAGGGGCATTCTACCTCTGAGCTATATCCCCAGCCCATTTTTAAATTATTATTATTGTGTGTGTGTGTGTGTGTGTGTGTGTGTGTGTGTGTGTGTGTGTGTTACCAGGGATTGAACCCAGGGATATTCTACCTCCGAGCTACACTTCCAGCCCTATTTTTTATTCTTTTTTTTTTTTTCAGTACTGGGGATTGAATCCTGAGGTATTCTACCTCCGAGCTACACTGTCATGATATTTTTATTCTTTTATTTTTATTTATTTATTTTTTTTAGTGCTGGGAATGGAACCCAGGGGCATTCTACTTCCAAGCTACATCCCCAGTCCTATCTTGTATTCTTTATTTTGAAACAGGGTCTCACTGAGTTGCAGAGAGCCTCACTAAATAGTAGTAGCTGAGGCTGTCCATGAACCTGGATCCTTCTGTCTTAGCCTCCCGAATGCTAGGATTACAAGTGTGCACCACCACGACCGACTCTTTCTAATTTTTATTCTTTGTTTTGAAACACGGTCTCACTAAATTGCAGAAAACTTCACTAAGTAGCTGAGGCTGGCTGCGCACCTGCTGTCTTCCTGCCTCAATCTCCCAAGTACTGGGATTACAAGCATGTACTATCATGCCTGGCTCTTATTTTTTAATTTTTTATTTTGAACCAAGGTCTCGCTAGGTTGCTGAGAGTCTTACTAAGTTGCTAAGGCTGGTCTCAAATCTTTGATCATTCTGTCTTGGCCTCCCAAGTATTGGGATTACAAGCATGTGTCATCATACCCGGCTCACGACAACTCTATTTTTTATAAATGCACTGCGCACTTAACTGGGCCTTAGAAACCTGGTCCTCAATCGAATCAGAGGCCATTTATAATCTTAGTCATATGTGTTTAATGAGACAATAAAAGCAGAAAATTAAACAGCAAGTTGACTGCCAGATTCAGTGGTACATGCCTATAATTCCAGCTACTTGGAAGCTTGACCTTGAGTTCAAGGCCAGCTTCTGTGACTATTGAGACCCTGACTCAAAATAAAAAATAAGAAGAGCCAGTGGTGTAGTTTAGTGTAGAGTGCCCTGTGTTCAATCCCCAATAGTGCCAAAAAAAAAAAAAAAGCAAGATGACTTAAAATTCCCATAGTCATACAATTAAGATTCACTCTTGAGTTTCCTGGCAGCCAAGGTAAAAAGAAAACACATCAGGATCTTCTGACTCCGATCACACTCACTCATGGGAAGCAGGCATGTCTGATCCAGGAGACAAACTCTTCAGCTACTAATTTATAGCATTTGTTCTTTTTTCAGAGGCCATGGAGCCATTTGTTTTTACAGGTCAAGCTGGGGTGCAAGGATGTTTTCCAGGTGACTATTTAAGAAAAATAATCAACTGCCATCAACTTGAATGGCCTTGGCCGAATCATATGCTATTCCATGCCTCAGTGTCCCCAGCTGTAAAGTGGGGGTAATGTCCTTCTACCTCCTGTGGCTGTGATGAGGACCAAGTATAATACTGTGCCTACAGGTCTGCTTGGAAAAGTGTAAGGCTCTATACAAGTGCAGATGGTTTGACCAGCTCACTGTCTCCAGTGCTCCTGGGGATGACACTCACCTCACCTTCTCATTGGTTTGAAAAACTAGAAGGGAGGCCACAGGATATCTGGATCAACTCCTCACTTTGGGGGGGGGGTTACTGGAGATTGAGCCCAGGGGCATTCCACCTCTCAGCTACACCTCCAGCCCTATTCTACTTTGAAATAGGGTCTCACTTAAGTTGCTGTGGGTCTTGCTAAGTTGTTGAGGCTGACCTCAAACTTTTCATTCTTACTTTCTTTTAATTGTGACAAAATATATATAACATTCAGTTTATCGTTTTAACCATTTGAGTTAGCTTTTCAGTATATCCACAATGCTGTGTGACCATGACTGCTATCCATTTAAGAACTTTTTCATCACCTCTGTACCCCCTGAATAATAATTTCTTCTTCCCAGCGCCCCTCAACCCCTGGTAACTTACAGTTACTTTCTTCCTCCGTGAATTGGCCTATTCCAAGCACCTCATGGAGATAGAATCTTACAATATTTGCCCTTTGTTAGATAAGGATGCAGACCCGGAGTGGAGGCTCAGGCAACTCTCACAACTAATCAGAAGCAAAGCCAGCCTCAGATCCCAGGGCTGTTGACTTCCAGCAGGTTCTGTGCCCCGATGGTGCACAAGCCACCATTCTGCCTTTCTGTGGTCCTGGCTAAGCTGCTTCCTCTCTTTGGGCTCAGCCTGCTGCCTCTCACCTCCCCCACATCCTCTCTTTTATAATCTTCCAAAGCTTCCCCATCTCCTTACTCTTCTTCTCCCTAGCTGGTTCCTGCCTAGCCCGCAGCCAGGTTTTCTTTGCCTGGGGCCTGAGCTTTCTGTAATGCCATCTCAGCCCTCCCATGATGTCCTCCCCAGCACCGCTCCCTCCTGGAGTTTCTCCTATCACCTCAGCAACCCCTCCCTGGCTCTCCAAGCTCACGTTAGATAGATAGCGCCCCATCTCTCCTGACTTTGATATTTGCTCTCAGATCTGCTGGTGTCCAGGGTGCTGTGTTTATTTGTGTTTCCTCACGTCAATGGGGGCCCCTTTTCCCCAGTGTATTAGGCAGCACCAGCTCCGTCACCCTTCTCGTGTTCACCCCACCCCAGCATCTCTCAGTGCCACCCTTGAACCACACTGCCTTCTCTGTCCATGGACTCCCAGCAGCAAGCCCACCGCCTTCCACTGGGGGCGTGTGTGGTGTGTGTGGGCTGGGACATTCCCTCTCTCCCAGGCCTGCTCTGCCCTGCCCTGCCCAGTCCCTGATGGCCTTTGTTATTGAGCATCTACAGCCTGACTTGGCTTCATCTTTTCCTCTCTTGGGCCATCCGTCCACCTGTCTATCCACCCCTCCCATTCTCCCCTGGGCCTCACCACCTTCAGAACAACTCACCCCAGCAGAAACTGTAGCTTATGCTTCCAACCCAGCAGAGCTTGCTGCCTGTAGAATCCACAGACCCAAGGTCTGCAGGGGACTGAGGACGGGACGCTGGGCCTGTCTCCTCAGAGCTTCTCTACTGCCTCCCAGCTCCTTCCTTGCCCTCCTGAGATGCTCTTCCTCTCCTTGTCCGTCCCACCAGCCCTGCCCTCCCTGCCTGCCCACACTAGCTCTCTGGATGCCAGACCCTGAGGAAAGGAGCTTCTGATTCCTCTAATCAGCCTGGAAGGGCTGAGGCAGCCACACTGGCTGCCTGGTCATACTTCGTTCTGAAGTCACCCAAGCCTCTCCCATGAAGGGGAGCTCAGCTGGCAGTCTGAGCAGGTCTCTTAACTTCTCTGACTCATCCAGTTTTATGGTTTTTGCTATGGTTGCCTGATGAGTTGCAGGACAGCCTATGGGCCCTAGAGCACCCCTCATGTTTTGGGGTCCTGCAGACCCATCCTTTCTCCACTGGGCCCTGGAATCCTGGTTCCTGTCTCAGCTCTGCCACTGATCTCTGTGCCTTAGTTTATTTCTCTGCACAGCGGGAGCTCACCACAAGACCATTCCTAGAAGTTTCTGGATCCTTTGGTGCCTCTAAGTCTAGGCCTTGCCTCGGAGCACCAGCTTGCCAAGATTGAGGTGACTGGGGGCACCATTCTAGACCACTGGTTCCCAAACTGTGTCCCAGTAACAGGAGAATCACCAGGAAGCTTGATATAAGTGCAAATTATTGGCCCCACCTAGGACCTATTAGATGAGAACTTCTGGAGCAGGGCACAGCAAGCCAGAGTTGAAGGACTCTAGATCATTCCAATACGCACAAGCTTGCCAACTGCTGGCGTAGACTAGCAGGCAGTGCAGTGGGCCAAAAACAGGGACCCCTCCCCCAACAAAACCCCATCCACCCCTATAGTGTCTCCTCTTCCCAGAAGCTGGAGGGCCCGGAGAAGGCATACGCTTTTCCTTTCCTGTCCCTGGCTCAGTTCCAGCCCTATTCAGCTCTCCCACTTGTCTGGGTTTTAGGGTTGCCTGGGTGGGGACAGCAGGCTAGAGTGGGAGTCCTGGGGCAGCAGGGGGCAAAGGGCCCGGCCAGCTCATCCCTTGGGAACCTCACCATGGACCAGATAGCCTCTCTTCAAATGGAAAGAAACCTGACTCCACAAGAAGAGACTCCCAAGTCTCCAGCTCTCCCCTCCCAACCCCAGGGACACTTTGTAGACAGTGCCAAAAAACAGCTCCAACCCCCAGCACCTGGCGGACAGAGCCAGAGGCTGGCCTTCCTCAACATCCTGAGCCGCGTCCCAAGCCCGCCAATGCTGTGGAGCCCCTTCCTGCTCAGGCCAGTTTCCTGTGAGGGTCCTGCAGTCGTGGGCCCTGGGGACCCCCAGGGAAAGGCCTTCAGGAGGAAAGGGACCAGGGCACCCTTGGGCCAGCTGTCCGCCTCTTCCTTCTCCTCCTCTCTTCTCTCTGCTCACAGCTCCTTCCCAGGATGGTTGGGTGCTAGGACGACCGCAGTCCAATCCACCAGCTCTCCCTGCCCCCGTGTCTTATTTCGGACATGAGCGTAACTGTACAGTGTAAACTTACAAAGCGTTTTTAATGGTTGTAGATTGGAAATAAAGTATGTCATATGAGCAGTTGCTACTCCCTTGGTTTTCTCTCTGATTTCTGGGGCAGGGGGAATGACAGTAGATTTGAGCCCCGACTCCACCCACCTGCAGTGCTGGGGAAGTTGGGACAGCCACAGCCAGCTGTCTGGCTCGGGTCACTCGGGAAGGGACCAGCAGGTGTTTGGCTGCTGGGAGGGTGGTTCCTGCCTCCTGTGAGGTGTGTTATGACTTCTGAGAAACAAGTGCAGAGCATTCAAGAAGAAAAACAGAGTTCAGCTTTTCTACCAAAGACTAAAAACAGGTGAGCATGGTGGTGCACACCTGTAACCCAGAACTTGGTAGGTAGAGACAGGAAGGTCACAGGTTCTAGGCCAGCCTCAACAACTTAGTGAGGCCCTATCTCAAAATAAAAAATAGAATAATGCTGGGGATGTAGCTCAGATGTAGAAAGACCCTAGGTTCAATCCCCAGTACCAATAAAGACAACAATTTATCAAGGGAAAAAACTATGTATTTATTTGTTTAGTATGTGGTATTGAACCCAGGGACATTCTACCTATGAGCTACACCCCAGCCCTGTTTTTTATTCTTTATTTTGAAACAGGGTCTCACTAAGTTGCAGAGGGCCTCCCTAAATAGTCAAGGCAGGCTGCGAACCTCAATCCTCCTGTCTCAGCCTCCCAAGTACTGGAATTACAAGTGTGTGCCACCATGCCCAGCTCCCAATTAATTAATTAATTTGCGGTACTGGGGATGGAACCTAGGGGGCATTCTACCTCCAAGCTACATCCCAGCCCTATTTTTATTTATTTATGTATTTATGTATTTATTTATTTATTTATTTGTGATACTGGGATGGAACCTAGGGGCATTCTACCTCCAAGCTACACCCCCACACCTATTTTTTATTCTTTATTTTAAAACAGGGTCTCACTGAGTTGCAAAGGGCCTCACTTAGTAGCTGAGGCTGTTCGTGAACCCAGATCCTCCTGTCTCAGCCTTCCAAATGCTGGGATTGCAAGCGTGTACCACTACACCCGGCTCCCCTATTTTTTATTTTTATTTATTTTTATTTTTAATTTTAAAACTTTTATTTATTTATTTATTTATTTATTTATTTAGTGACACTGGGGATGGAACCCAGGGAAATTCTACCTCCAAGCTACACCCCCAGCCCTATTTTTTATTCTTTTTATTTTTTTTTAGTGGTACTGGGGTTCCTGGAAACCCTCTGGGCTACCCTCCCAGACCTATTTTTATACTTTTTAAAATTGGAAACAGGGTCTCTTAAGCCAGCACAGCTGGTTTCGAACCTGCGGGATCCTCTGTCTCTGCCTCCCAAGCACGAGGATTACAAGCGTGCGCCACCATGCCCAGCGACTAGGGGTTCCTATTTTTTATTTTTATTTTGAAACAGGGTCTGGCACTGGGCATAGTGGCATACTCTTGTAAACCTAGTATTTGGGAGACTGAGACAGGAGGATCTCGCAGGTTCAAAGCCAGCCTCAGCTATTTAGTGAGGCTCTCAGCAACTTAGACCTTGTTTCCAAAATGGGTCTGGGAGTGTAGCCTAAAGGTAGAAAGCCCCTGAGTTCCATCCCCAGTACAGCACAAAAAGAAAAGAAAAAGAAGAAAAGAAACAGGGTCTTGCTAGCTTGATGAAAGTCTCACTATTTGCTGAGGCTGTCCTCAAACCTGCAATCCTCCTATCTCAGCCTCCCAAGTGTGTGCCATTATGCCTTACAAATGTGTGCCATTATGCCCAGCTAAAAAGACATTTCAGATGTTGCAGTATAATTAACTATCTCCAAACAGTTATTATATCCCATAGATATTGAGGGTCAAGAATTTGAGAGCTGGGTAGTTTGTTCTGATTCAGGATCTCTGGAGACTGGAGTCAGTTATCAACTATCCTATAATTAACTCACACCTTTCTTTGGGGGAGGGTGAGTGGAACCCAGGACTTCATGCACACTGGGCAAGCACTTTACCACTGAGCTACATCCTTAAGCCCTTTTTACTTTATTTTGAGACAGGTCTCACTAAGTTTCCTAGGCTGACTGAACTTGTGATCCTCTTGTCATAGCCTCCCAAGTAACTGATTATAGGTGTGTACCACAACACTTGGCTTCTACAATATCTTATTGGTTATGCCAGCCCTTTTTAGTGTGGGAAGGGATTATATAGGGCATGAACACCAGGAAATGGGGATGAATGGGGATCATCTTGGAAGTTGGTTATCACATGATCCATTGAGTGGTCTCTCTCTCTCTCTCTCTCTCTCTCTCTCTCTCTCTCTCTCTCTCTCTCTCTCTCTCTCTTTTTGTACTGGGGATGGAACCCAGGGGCTTTCTAGCTCCAAACTACACTCCCAGCCCTATTTTTTTTTTTTTTTTGAGACAGGGTCTCACTGAGTTGCAAAGGGCCTCACTAAGTAGTTGAGGCTGTCCTAGAACAGCAATCCTCCTATCTCAGCCTCCCAAATGCTGGGATTACAAGTGAACCACCACGCCCAGCTTGAGAGGTCTCTTTTATGAGGGGCTAATGACAGCCAGGACTTGAGGATGGATAGATGGACCTGGAAGACAGGATATATAATGTCAGTGATGGGTTGGGGGTAGCAGGGGAGTCAGGAAAGGCTTCACAAAGAAAGGAACAGCTGAGCTGACACCTGAGGCTGAGATGTTGGCCAGATGAAGGAGATGGTAGTGGCTGGTAAGTAGGAGACAGTACAAGGAGAGGAACAGCATGTGGGAAAGTCTAGTATAAAGAGAGTAGAAAATTGGGCGTGGTGATGCACGTTTGTAATCCAGCATTTGGGAGACTGAGACAGGAGGATCATGGTTCGCGGACAGCCTCAGCTACTTAGTGAGGCCCTTTGCAACTCAGTGAGACCCTGTTTCAAAAGAAAGAATACAAAATAGAGCTGGGGGTATAGAATGGAGGTAGAATGCCCCTGGGTTCCTTCCTCAGTACTGAAGAAAGAAAGAAAAAAAAGAGTAGAAGGCTGAAGCAGGAGGATCACAAATTCAAGCCCAGCCTTAGCAATTCAGCAAGGTCCTGTCTCAAAATATAAAGAGGATGCCAGGTGTTGTGGTACATGCTTGTAGTCCCAGTACTTGGGAGGCTGAGACAGGAGGATCACAGGTTTAAAGCCAGCCTTAGCAACTCAGCAAGGCTCTCATTTACTTAGTGAGACCCTGTTTTATTATTTATTTTTTGGTGGTACTGGGGTTCCTGGAAACCCTTATACCTCCGGGCTATACTCCCAAACCCATTTTATACTTTGTTTTTTAAATTTGGAAACAGGATCTCTTTTTTTTATTAATTTATTTTTTAAATTGGTGCATTATAGTCATATATCAATCACATTGGAGTACAAGACTTGAGAGGATATACAAGCACACATCATCCAATTAGCCCTCCTCCAGCCCCCATCCCATCCCCTCCTCCTCCCTGCATCCCACGCTTCTTTGGTGATTTACTTTGATACATTTGTTTATGTACCTCCTGCATTTTAAAGAGGCTCTGTCCTCCAGTATTACATACCCTCTGATTGGTCACATTAGTTGCTTCACTATAGGGCCCTTTCTATAGCTCAACCTCTTCCTGTTGCCCTTTTCCTCCTAGTTATTGCTGATTAAGAGAAGCGTCTGATTTATATTTTCTGCGATATTTCTCTGTGCATGCTGCGTTGCAAGTACCGATCCCACTCTTGATGGTCCCAGTAGTGGCCTGGCTACTCAGTGGACTGATCCAGACCTCGCTGGCTCAAGCAGCGGTCTTGCCTCATGGGAGGCCCCAGTTCTGGTCTCGCTGGCCCCTGTACCGGTCTAACCCCTAAGCTGGCTTTGGTCCCGGCCTTGGAGGCCACAGGAGTGAACTTGCCTCACGCCAGGCTCTGATTCTGGCCATTGGCCCCTGCACCGGCCTAACCCCTTGGCAGGATTCCAATCCCGGCCTCGGAGGCCCCAGCACCGGCCTAGCCTCACGGCAGGCTCCAATGCTGGCCTTGTTGGCCCCAGCACCGGCCTAACCCCTCGGCAGGTTCCGTTCCCGGCCTAGGAGGCCCCAGCACTGGCCATGTCTCACGGCAGGCTCCGAAGCTGGCCTCGCCTCACGGCAGGCTCCGATGCCGGCCTCGCTGGCCCCAGCACTGGCCTAACCCCTCAGCAGGCTCCAGTCCCGTCCTCGGAGGCCCCAGCACCGGCCATGCCTCACGGCAGGCTCTGATGCCGGCCTAGCTGGCCCCAGCACCGGCCTGCCCCCTCAGCAGGCTCTTATCCCGGCCTCGGATGCCCCAGTACCAGCCTTGCCTCAAGGCAGGCTCCGATCCCAGCCTCGGAGGCCCCAGCACCAGCCTTGCCTTACGGCAGGCTCCGATGCCGGCCTTGCTGGCCCAAGCACCGGCCTAACCCCTCGGCAGGCTCTTATCCCGGCCTCGGAGGCCCCAGTACCGGCCTTGCCTCATGGCAGGCTCCGATGCCGGCCTCGCTGGCCCCAGCACCGGCCTAACCCCTCAGCAGGTTCCGGACCCGACCTCGGAGGCCCCAGCACAAGCCTTGCCTCATGGCAGGCTCCAATGCCGGCCTCGCTGGCCCCAGCATCGGTCTAACCCCTCAGCAGGTTCCAATCCCGGCCATGCAGGCCTCAGTAGTGGCCTTGCCTCACAGCAAGCTCCAATGTCGGCCACTGGCTCCGGCGCCCACCTAACCCCTCAGCAATGCCGGCCTCGCTGGCCCCAGCATCGGTCTAACCCCTCAGCAGGTTCCAATCCCGGCCATGCAGGCCTCAGTAGTGGCCTTGCCTCACAGCAAGCTCCAATGTCGGCCACTGGCTCCGGCGCCCACCTAACCCCTCAGCAGGTTCCGATCACTGTCTCTGTAGTTATTATTTCAAAGGTTCCAGGTGTAATGTGTCAGATCTCTGCCTCCCCTGAGTATTGGCCACTGGCATTGTCACTGCCTCCACCATTTCAAATCCTTCCCAGGTTCTTTTTCCACTCTGAATGTTGTCCAGTGTTCCTAAGCATGTATGATGGTAGCATTCGACATTTGGTGTAATTTCTCCAAAAAAATAAAGTTGGTAGGATCCGGTTTCTGCTTCTCCTGAATACAAGTCTCCACCACCATCGCGGAGAACTCTTTCAACACCGCATTTCTCCTTGGTCTCCGCTAAACTCTCTCCTTACAGGTGATGTCTGAGATTCTTAACAATATAGAGAAATAGCAGTCCTCTTTCACGGCGAATTTTTCCATCCATAAGTTCCAGTGCATTTAGATAAGTTTTGTCTGCATCTCCAGTGTCCTGGCATCCATAATGGCTTTCTTACCTCCTCTCCGATATTTTTCTTTTTCTTTTTCTGTTCCTTTTTTTTTTTTTTTTTTAAATAAGAGAAGACAGTATATGTGGTTTGAGGAGGTAGTGGGATCAGGCACTCAGTAGCACTGTTACCCTGTCGGTTTCCCCATGGGTCCAGAGTGATCTGCCCTACTCCGCCTGGGGCCCAGGGTCCCACGACCCGAGCCCCACCTGGCATGCTCCTCGGGACCCCTGCCCGGAACCCAGGGTACTGAGCCCGGTTTCTCCAGGGGTCTGGCGTGTTACGCGCATTTCGGCCCGGGGCCCAGAGTCCCGCGACCCGGCCCCGGCTGGCGTTCCCCGCGCGCGACCCCTACCCAGAACCCAGCGTCTTACTGGGCTCGGTTTCTCCTGGGGTCTGGCGTGCTACACGCAATTTGGCCCGGGGCCCAGGGTCCCGCGACCCGGGCCCCGGCTGGTGTGTGCTGCGCGCGACCGCCACCCAGAACCCAGCGTCTTACTGGGCCCCTGGAAACAGGATCTCTTAAGCCAGCGTGGTTGACTTCGAACCTGCGTGATCCTCCTGTCTCCACCTCCCAGGTGCGGGGATTATAAGCGTGTGCCACCACGCCCGGTGTGAGACCCTGTTTTAAATAAGAAATAAAATCAGGCTGAGGGTGTAGCTTGGAGGTAGAATGCCTCTGGGTTCAATCCCCAGTACCAAAAAACTAAAAATAATAAAAATAAAAGGGCTGAAGCTGTAGGTCAATGATAGAGCATCCCTCTGTTCAAGCCTTATTACTGCAAAAAAAGAATGTGTGAGAACAAGCAGATGTCAGGCTCCAAGGCACATGCCTATCACCCCAGCTAATCCAGAGGCTAAGGCTGGAGGTAAATCTGGGCAATTTAGTGAAACCCTATCTTAAGATAAAGTGTGTGTGTGTGTGTGTGTGTGTGTGTGTGTGTGTGTGTGTGTAATGGAACGCAGGTATTCTACCTCTGAGCTATACTCAAGCCCTTTTTATTTTGAAACAGGGTCTTGCTGACTTGTTGAGGCTGGCCTGGAACCTGCAGTCCTGTCTCAGCCTTTAAGTACTGCCATTATAGATGCGCCCCACCATACTCAGCTTCAAGATAAAATTTGTTTTTATTTATTTATTTATTTATTTATTTATTTATTTATTTTTTGTGGTACTGGGAGTGGAACCCAGGGGCTTTCTACCTTTGGGCTATACTCCCAGACCTATTTTGTGTTTTATTTGGAAACAGGGTCTCGCTAAATTGCTGAGAGCCTCACTCAGTAGCTGAGGCTGGCTTCAAACCTGCAAGATCCTCCTGTCTCAGCCTCCCAAGTACTGGCATTACAAGCGTGCGCCACCATGCCCAGCTCAAAAGATAAAATTTAAAAAGGGCAGGGGAAGGCCGGGCGTGGTAGCCCATGCTTGTAATCCCAGCATTTGGGGGGTGGAGATGGGAGGATTGCGGTTTGGTGAAGCCGGTGGCTGGGGAGCCCTTTGCATCGTTCCGAAGGAGCGAGGTGGCCTGGGGCAAGCGGAGTTCAGAGCTCCAGTCCTCTCTGGAGTCAAGGCTCACTCACACTCTTGGAGTTAAAGACAAAAACCGAGGGAGTACCACAGCCGAGCAACAGGCGCTGGGCAGCAGATGCCCTCCGGTGCTGTTTCCCTCCTTCGAGTAACTCCCAGGGCCGCTGGGGAGCAAAAAGGACACCACAGACTGGAGAGGCCGAGAGGGGACTCCCCGCGCGGGGTGCGGCTGGGGAAGAGCTGACGTGTCCGGAGGAGGCCAAAGGAAGGGCTTGGACCAGCGGGGCCCGAGAGCGGCGGGGACGCCGCTGTGCGCATGCGCTGGACCGGAGGCCGGCGCTGTCGGCGCGCGCGCTCCCGAGACCGCCCGATCCGGCGCGCGCGCTCCCGTGGCCGGGCCGCGCATGCGCTGTAGCTTGGCGGGAGGTTCGGAAGCGGAGCCGCCGGCGCGACTGAGGACGCAGTATCGGTCACACCTGAGGGCTGGCCGACCGCTCAGGGCGTCCAGTCGCTCACAGAGCTGTGGACAACGCGGCTCGCGGCTGGTGTTTAGGAAGCGGAGGTTCGGGGCCGGACGGGCGTGGCTCTGAGGTCAGGAGCCCCCCCCCCCCCGTGTGGCCTGCTCGCCCCCTCCCCGGCCTCGCGAAGCTGAGCCCAGGCTGCGGAGCGCGGGCGCGGGGCTCCCGGGGAAAGGAGGCCGGGGCGGGCCCGAGCCAGGACTGCGGGCAGCGGCTGCGGCTGCGCGGGGTGGGGTATGATCACTTACAGGACAGTGCGTGCCGACATCCCAGCTGGAGCCTGGACTCCGGGAAGCACTCTTCTTAGTTGTTATTTTTTAATTTTTAATTAATTTAAAAAAGTTTTTGCGGTAATGGGGATGGAACCCAGGGACATTCGACCTCCGAGCTACACCCCCTTTCCGGTTTTTTATTCTTTATTTTGAAACAGGGTCTCACCGAGTTGCAGGGGGCCTAAGTAGCTGAGGCTGTCCACAAACGCGAGTCTCCTGTTTCAGCTTCCCGAATGCTGGGATTACAAGCGTGCTCCACCATGACTAGTTTATTTTTGTGGTACCGGGATGGAACCCAGAGGCATTCTGCCTCCGAGCTACACCCCCAGCCTGATTTTTATTTTTTATTTTTTATTTTGAAATAGGGTCTCACTTCACTAAATAGCTCAAGCTGTCCTCGAACAGCGACCTTCCTGTTTCAGCCTCCCAAATACTGGGATTACAAGCGTAAACTGCCACGCCCGGCTACTTTATTTTGTTTTATTCATTTATTTAGGTGGTACTGGGGTTCCTGGAAACCCTTCTACCTCCGGGCTACACTCCCAGACCTATTTTATAGTTTTTATTTGGAAACAGGGTCTCTTAAGCCAACCCGGCTGGCTTTGAACCTGCTGTCTCCTGTCTCCATTCCCAAGCGCGGGGATTACACGCAGGGATTACAAGCGTGCGCCACCACACCCGGCTACTTTTTTTTAAATTTTTGAGTGGGGTACTAGTGTTGAACCCAGAGGCATTTTACCTCCGAGCTACATCCCCACCCCTTTTTATTGGGAAACCATCTCACTAGGTTGCTGAGCCTGGCTTCAAACATGTGGACTTCCTTTCTCAGACTCACAAGTACTGGGTTTACAGGTGTGTGCCATCACACCCAGCTGAGACACATGTATTTCTAGCAATTTTGTAGAAGTTTAGAATAGGGAAACAGTAACCTCTGCTATATTCTCTATGGAGGAGGTAGGTGAAGGCACGTTAGAGAGGATGGAAAGTACAAGGTTCATTCTGGGTTAGTAAATCCCAGTGAAATTAGACCTGAAATATGAAAAACATCACTTTTTAAAAAAAATTATTTTCAGAGTTCTACACCCAGGATGACTTCAGTAACCAGATCAGAGTTTGTAGGTGAGTGTCAATGAAATCAGTACCTTTTATCTTGATTTCAGGCTTCTGAGCTATAATCTAATTCTTTCCTGGCTCCTGGTGGATTTGAAATCACATACACATGTTATTTGTAGAAATGCTTTCTCAATGTTTCCATGATCGGAGGGCATATTCTCTCTCTGTTTTTCCTTCCTTCCTTCCTTCGTCCCTCCGTCTCTCCTTCCCTCCCTCCCTCCTTCTGGGATCCTACTGTGTTGCCCAGGCTGACCCCAAACTTCTGGGCTCAGTTGATCCTCCTGCTTCAGGAGCATGCGCTGCCGTGTGGGGCATATGTTTTCTTTTTCCACCTTTTCACTTACATACTTACTCGTGGTGGCTTTGATTCTGTATACTGACTTTTTTATAACAAATGCTAGAAGAGAAACCAATGGCATCTAAGACTCATGATCGTCAGTTGCAATCAAGTGTCAACCCTGTGGAAGAGTTCGCTAAATCATCTGCCTCCCTGGAGATGACACAAGGCGTTTCAAAGGAAAGAATTCACCTTGGCTCTAGCCCTGAAGAAGGGGGAAGTCGTGATGTCAGCCATCAGGAAGTTCATTTGAGATCCCTTCATTTGTCCCCTCAAGAACAGTCTGTCAACCGTCAAGACAGGAGGCAATCCTGGCGGCGTGCAAGTATGAAAGAAATAAACCGGCGGAAGTCACTGCCACCTTTTCACCAGGGCATCACAGGTGGGGTGCTATGTACATACAACAGGTTCCAGCTCAGATAAGAGGCAGTGAGGAATGACAGAAAGTATAGCAGAATAGACGTGACTGTACTTTTTGGCTTTGTGACTTGGAGGAAATCACTTTACCTCGTTGAGTCTGTTTCTTTATCTATAAGATGGAAATAATACTACCTACCATGGGAGGATGTTCTGTATTTATAAATTCTGATGTCACACATCCAGTAAGTGTTCAGTGTTACTGCTATTTATATTGTATTAGCTGCCATGAACAGAAATTCTGATTGCTAGTTATTCAGCACACAAACCCAGCTAGGATGATAAGCTCTTCCTTTGGCTTTCTGCCTCCTACCCTAAAGTGGAACAGAAGGTGGATGCACTGATATCTGATTTTAGCCTTTATAATTGTGCATAACTCCAGAGGGAAGATGCTCATAAAAACACCTAGAATGGGATGCAGGTGTGTTCAGTTGTAAAGTGTGTATTTAGCATGTGTGAGGTGTTCGGCTCGATCCTCAACACCAAAAAAAAATCTAGAATGAAAACCTGTTTTTGTTTGTTTTGTTTTTGTGGTACTGGGGATTGAACCCTGGGGCATTCTACCTCTGAGCTATACCCCAGCCCTATTTTGTTTTATTTTTTTAAATTTCGAAACAGGATCTGCCGGGCGTGGTGGTGCACACTTGTAATCCCCGCGCTTGGGAGGCAGACAGGAGGATCGCGCAGGTTCGAAGCCAGCCGTGCGCGCTGGCTTAGGAGACCCTGTTTCCAAATAAAAATGTAAAAATAGGTCTGGGAGTGTAGCCCGGAGGTAGAAGGGCTTCCAGGAACCCCAGTACCACCAAAAAAAAAAAAAAAAAAATTTTTTCGAAACAGGATCTTGCTAGTTTGCTGAAAGCCTCACTAAGTTGCTGTGGCTTATCTTGAATCTGTGATCCTCCTTTTTCAGCCTCCCAAGTACTGGGATTACAGGCGTATGCCATATTTTATTGTGACTTTTGTGTGAATTTATATTTGTAACTATCTCAGCGTCACAGTACAAGATGTGATGTGAAAAGTCTAGTGTGGTCTTGAGCAGATTACTTAACCTACTTTGCCTTACGGTCTTCCCAGTGAACTGGGCCTTCTTACAGGGTTGTGTGAAAATTAAATGAGTAGATATATAGCATAGTGCATATTTCACAGATACTACGGCTTCAAATGCTAAACTGTTGTGATTATTTTAAAGTACTACTTTAATCCAGATCATCTGATATGTAGAAGGAAATATGGATAGAAATAGGCATGTAGCATATCAGAAAATTGCTTTAAGCCAAGCATGTTGGCTCATGCGTAATTCCAGTACTTGGGAGGCTGAGACAGGAGGATTGCACATGTTCAAAGCCAGCCTCGGCTACTTAGGCTCTTAGCAACCTAGTGAGACCCTGTTTCCAAATAAAATATAAAATAGGTCTGGGAATATAGCCCGGAGCTAGAAAGTCCCTGGTTTCCATCCCCAGTACAATAAAAAAGAAAATTACTTCAACAGTTCTCATGCACGGGGGATGTGACAAGATAACATTAGTAGTTCCCCAAGGTTAGCCCTACCTTCATCCCTAGAGCATTTAGACTTAACTTTCTGTGTAATAGAAAATTACCAGCCGGGCTTGGTGATGCACGCTTGTAATCCCAGCATTCAGGAGGCTGAGACAGGAGGATAGCAGTTCATGGACAGCCTCAGGTACTTAGTGAGGCCCTTTACAGTACACTCAGTGAGACCCTGTTTCAAAATAAAGAATAAAAAATAGGGCTGGGGGTGTGGCTCAGAGGTAGAATGCCCCTGGGTTCCATCCCCAGTACTGCAAAAAGAAAGAGAAAGAGAGAGAGAGGAAAGAAGAAAAGAAAATTACCAATGTGATAAGATTGATGATTTCCTAGTTCTGTCTGCCTGCCAGGTTTCCTTGGTTACAGGCAGAAAAAATCCTGTTTTTCTTGATTAACATCAGTAAGAATTAATCAAGAGAAGAGATGAGAACGTTAAAAACATAACTAGCTGAAGGTGAAGGACAAAAAGACATGTAGTTCTCATAATTCTCAAAGCTAGACTTCCTTTGCTATATAATTGTGTTTTTTTGTTTTGTTTTTCCTAGTACCTGAGATTGAACCCAGGTCCTTGCATATGCTAAGCAAGCACTCTACCACTGAGCTACACTCCACTCCTTTTTGTTTATTTCTGGGGAGGGGAGGATACTGGGGATTGAATCCAGGGGCATTCTACTTCCAAGCTATACCCCTGCTCTATTTTATTTTTATTTTTGAAACAGGTCTCGCTAAGTTGATGAGAGTCTCACTACTTGCTGAGGCCGTCCTTGAACCTGCAATCCTTCTGTCTCAGGCTCCCAAGTACTGGGATTATAAGCATGGTCTGCTATGTCTGGCTTTATTTATCTTTTGAGATAGGCCTTCACTAAATTGCCCAAACTATCCTTGAACTTGAGATCTTCCTGCCACAACCTCCTGAGTAGCTGAGATTACGGGCATGTGTCATAGTGCCAGACTATATAACTGTTTTAAAATGTACATAAAGCCGGGTGTGGTGGCGCACGCTTGTCATCCCAGCATTTGGGAGGCTGAGACCGGAGGATCGCGGTTTGTGGACAGCCTCAGCTACTTAGTGAGGCCCTCTGCAACTCGGTGAGACCCGGTTTCAAAAAAATAAAAATAAATAAAAAAAGAAAATGTACATAATTGGAGCCAGGCATTGTGGTGCATGCATGTAATCCCAGCATTCGGGAGGCAGAGTCCAGACAATTATGGTTCACGGACAGCCTCAGCTCCTTAGTGAGGCACTTCACAACTCAGTGAGACCCTGTTTCAAAAATAAAAAGACAGCTGGGTGTGGTGGCTCATGCTTATAATACCTGCGCATGGGAGGCGGAGACAGGAGGATCGCGCAGGTTCAAAGCCAGCCTTGCTGGCTTAAGAGACCCTATTTCCAAATAAAAATTTAAAAAAAGGTCTGGTAGTGTAGCCCAGAGGTAGAAGGACTTCCAGGAACCCCAGTACCACCAAAAAAAAAAAAAAAAAAAAAAGAGATCCTGTTTCCAAATAAAATATATTAAAAAAAAATAGGTCTGGGAGTGTACCCCGGAGGTAGAAGGGTTCCATCCCCAGTACCACCAAAAAAATAAAATAAAAAGACTTAAGCCGGGCGTGGTGGCGCACGCTTGTAATCCCCGCGCTTGGGAGGCAGAGACAGGAGGATTGTGCAGCTTCGAAGCCAGCCGCGCACGCTGGCTTAGGAGACCCTGTTTCCAAATAAAAATGTAAAAATAGGTCTGGGAGTGTAGCCTGGAGGTAGAAGGGCTTCCAGGAACCCCAGTACCACCAAAAAAAAAAAAAAAAAGACTTAAAAATAGGGCTGGGGGTGTGGCTCAGAGCTACAATGCCCCTGGGTTCCATACCTGGTACTGCAAAAAAAAAAAAAAAAAAAAAAAAAATATATATATATATATATATACATATACATAATTGACATAAATAATATCTTCCCTAGCCGAGCGTGATGGCGCACACTTGTAATCCCAGCAATCCTAGCATTCGGGAGGCTGAGACCAGAGGATTGCAGTTTGTGGACAGCCTCAACTACTTAGTGAGGCTCTCTGCAACTCGGTGAGACCCAGTTTCAAAATAAAGAATAAAAAATAGGGCAGGGGTTGTGGCTTGGAGGTCGAATGCCCTTGGGCTCCATCCCCAGACCTGCAAAAAAAAAAAAAAATAATAATAATAATATCTTCCCAGGCATGGTGATGCACACCTGTAATACCAGTACTTGGGGGCTCAGTCAGGAGGATCTTAGATTCACAGCCAACCTCAGCAATTTAGCAAGGCTTTCCACAATTTAGTGAGACCCAGTTGCAAAATAAAATAGGGTGGGGAGCCAGGCATGTTGACACACGTTTGTAATCCCAGCATTCAGGAGGCTGAGACCAGAGGGGCGGACAGCCTCAGCTACTTAGGCCCTCCACAACTTAGATCCTGTTTCAAAATAAAGAATTAAAAAAAAAAAATAGGACACGGGGTGTAGCTCGGAGGTCAAATGTCCCTGGGTTCCATCCCTAGACCTGCAAAAAAAAAAGATAATACTTCCAGGATCACAGAGGAATGAAGTTTACTTATTTGTATATCAAATATTTTAAGAATGTTATAAGAATTTCCTTTATGTATTAAAGTCTTGTTTTGTTAAGCAAGGTAGATAAAAAATAATTTATTTTTATGATTCATATGCACCATTCAAAGAAAGGAGATAAGAACACTTGAACATTTTTATGTAACAGGCATGACAATGATGTTTAAAAACATTGTTCTATGCTGGGTTGGTGGTATAGATCTCAACTCTCACTGAGTTGCAGAGGGCCTCACTAAGTAGCTGAGGCTGTCTGCGAACTGGGATCCTCCAGTATCAGCCTCCTGAATGCTGGGGTTACAAGCGTGCACCACCACGCCTGGCTTTTTGGAAGTATTATAATTCTAAATTGATCAAAGAAGGCTGCTTCTGCGTAAATTGGGTTGTTTCAAGAAGTAGGAAATTTTTGTTTTGTTACTTTTTTATGTAAAGATGCAGCTCCTTAAGTGTGATATTTTTTCTTAGAACTTAGCAGGTCAATCAGTGTCAACTTAGCAGAAAGCAAACGGCTTGGCTCCCTCCTGCTTTCCAGTTTTAAGGTAAGGTTTTTGGGATTGGGAAACACTTCTTATTGTGTTTCTGCTATTATTGGGATGATTTGAAAGACATATTAGGACTGTGTGATAAACTAATTAAACAAATGTTAGTCTCTCCTGGATGTGGTGGTGCACACAGTACCTGTGAACCTAGTACTAGGGAGGCTAAGACAGGAGGATGGAAGCCTTGGGAGAAATGAGACAGGAGGCCAAACCTAGCAATTTAGCGAGACTGTTTCAAAAAAATAAAAAGTAACTGGGAGTAGTGCCACACACTTAAAATCCCAGTACTTGGGAGGCTAAGACAAGAGGATTGAAGGTTCATAGCCAGCCTCTTCAACCTAGTGAGACCCTTCACAACTTAGTGAGACCCCATTTCAAAATAAAAAAAATAAGCCGGGTGTGGTGGCACACGCTTGTAATCCCTGTGCTTAGGAGGCTGAGACAGGAGGGTCGCACGGGTTCGAAGCCAGCCTCAGCTACTTAGTGAGGCTCTCAGTAACTTAGGGAGACTCTGTTTCCAAATAAAGTATAAAAAACCAGGTGTGGTGGCGCACAGTTATAATCCCCGCACTTGGGAGACGGAGACAGGAGGATCACACAGGTTTGAAACCAGCCCCGCTGGTTTAAGAGACCCTGTTTCCAAATAAAAAAATATAAATTAGGTCTGGGAGTGTAGCCCAGAGGTAGAAGGGCTTCCAGGAACCCCAGTACCACCATAAAAACAAACAAACAAACAAATAAAGTATAAAATAGGTCTGGGAGTATAGCCCAGAGGTAGAAAGCCCCTGGGTCCCACCCCCAGTACCACCAAAATAAAAATAAATAAATAAATAAATAGGGCTGGGGGTATATCTTAGAGGTAGAATGCCCCTATGTTTGATCCCCAGTACCATACACAGAAAGTAAGTTTTGGGGGTATAGCTAAGAGGTATGCCTCTGGGTTCAGTCCTCAGTACCCTCCCCCAAATACATTAATTTCTGGGATGAATTTAAATTCAATCATAGCAGCTTTCTCTTTGGACCAAGCTCTCTCTCAATTCATTGTTGCTGCTGTTGCTAACTGAGCAGCTAATAGATTGCACTAGTATGTTTTGTCCATTAACAAGTGCTGGAAATTAAAAAATGAGTAGAGGTGAAGAGCTTACGCTGTAGACATTTGAGGTCTACTAAACCAATACATGATACTTTTTGAGAAGTTGTATTGTTATATGTCTCACTGGTGCTTATGGCAGTCTGGATAAACAAGTAATTTATGTGAATTACTTTTTTTTCTCAGTTAAAAGTAAAAATGTAAAGCTGGGTGTGGTGGTGTACGCTTGTAATCCCAGCATTTAGGAGGCTGAGACGGGAGGATTGTGATTTGCGGACACCCTCAACTACTTAGTGAGGTCCTTTGCAACTTAATGAGACCCTTTTTCAAAATAAAGAATAAAAAATCGGGCTGGGGGTATAACTCAGAGGCACAATACCCCTGAGTTCCATCCCCAGACCCACACACACACAAAAAAAATGTGAGCCAGGCATAGTTATATATGCTGTAATCCCAGTAACTGGGAGGGCCGAGAGAGGAGGATCATGGTTCCCAGCAGCACTAAATAAATAAATAAATGAATAAAAAAGTAAATAAACACGTAGGCAGGTATGGTGGCATATTTCTGTAATCCCAGTACTTGGGAGGTTAAGATAGGGGATCGCAGGTTTGAGGCCAGCCTCAACAACTTCTCAAGATCTTCAGCAATTTAGCAAGACCCTTTTTCAAAATTAGAAATAGCTAAAGATGAGCATGGTGGCACATGCCTGTAATCCCACTACTTGTGAGGCAGAAACAGGAGAATCTCAGGTTCAAGACTAGCCTCAGCTGCTTAGTGAGCCTCTTCGCAACCTAATGAGACCCTTTTTTTTTTTTTTTTTTTTTGGTGGTACTGGGGTTCCTGGAAGCCCTTCTACCTCCGGGCTACACTCCCAGACCTATTTTTACATTTTTTTTTAATTTGGAAACAGGGTCTCCTAAACCAGCGCGCGTGGCTGGCTTCGAACCTGCGCGATCCTCCTGTCTCTGCCTCCCAAGCGCGGGGATTACAAGCGTGCGCCACCACGCCCGGCCATGAGACCCTTTTTCAAAACAAACAAAGCTGGAGGTAAAATTCTCCTGGATTTAATCCCCAGTACCACAAGAGGGAAGGAAGGAAGGAAAGAAACGGCTGGGGCTTGTAACTCAGGTGGAATGCTCCTGGGTTCAATCCCCAGTACCACCAGAAATAAATAAGTATCTGAACAATAAAGACTTTTCTCCTTATTTGTATGAAAAATCTTAGCTGAAAATTTGTCATTTAGTTTCACTTTTTTTTTTTTTTTTTTTGGAGGTACCAGAGATGGAACCCAGGGGCATTATATCTCCAAGCTAAACCCCCAGCCCTATTTTTTAGGCTTTTTATTTTTGAAACAGGTTCTCAGTGAGTTGCTAAGGGCCTGGCTAAGTAGCCGAGGCTGACCATGAACTGCGATCGTCCAGTCTCAGCCTCCTGAATGCTGGGATGACAAGCGTGCACCACCATGCCCAACTAGTTTCACATTTACTAAACAAGAATTTACATGAATTTAGAGCTGGCCTGAAAATTTTTGATGTTTGTACTGAAAATGCTTTTCTTTCTTTAGTTCTCTGTTCAGAAACTTGAACCTTTCCTAAGGGACACTAAAGGCTTCAGTCTTGAAAGTTTTAGAGCAAAAGGTAAGTTGCTGAGGATAAGTGAATGAGCTTTGAGTCTTGTACCTATTTTGGTTGTTGTTTTCTCTTTTTTTGGTGGGGGCAGTTCTGGGATCAGATCCATGGCCTCATGCATGCTACTCAAGCATTTTGCTACTAAGCCCCCTGGTACTTTATTTTTTAAAAGACTTAGAAAATACATGACTTCAGGCTTACTTGCCAGCTGAAATTGTTTATCTCAAAAAAAGGGTAAGAGCTCTTACCCTTTTTTTATTTTTTAGTTTTGAAACAGGGTCTCACTAGCTTACCATGGGCTGACCTTGAACCTGTCATCCTCCTGTCTCAGCCTCTGAAGTCCTGGGATTACAGATTACAGGTGTGCATCACAGTACCTAGACAGTTATCTTTTTTTTTTTTTTTTTGGTACTAGAGGTTGAATCCATAGGCAGTCTGTCTCAAAGCTAAACCTCTACCCTATTTTTTTTCTTTTTGAAAAATGGTCTCACTAAATTAGTGAGGCTGGTCTCAAACCTGCAATCCTTGTGTTTGAGCTTCCCAAGTACTGAGATTTCAAGCATGGGGCACTACCAGCTTCAGGATTTTTTCCCCCTCCCTTTGGTACTGGGGATGGAACCCAGGGGCATTCTATCCCCAAGCTACACTCCCAACCCTATTTTATATTCTTTATTTTGAAACAGGGTCTCATTGAGTTGCAAAGAACCTCACTAAGTAGCTGAGGCTGTCTGTGAACCATGATCCTTCTCTCAGCTTCCCGAATGCTAGGATTATAAGCATACACCACCATGCCCGGAGGATTTTCTTAATAACTAATATCAAGGCATTCTACCTTCGAGCTATACCCCCAGCCTTATTTTCTATTCTTTATTTTGAAACAGGGTCTCACTGAGTTGCAAAGGACCTCACTAAGTGGCTGAGGCTCTCTGTGAACCGTGATCCTCCTGTTTTAGCCTCCTGAATGCTGGGATTACAAGCGTGAGCCACTGTGCCCGGCTGTGCATATACTTTTTTTTTTTTTTTTTTTTTTTTGGTGGTACTGAGGATGGAACCCAGGGGCCTTCTACCTCAGGGCTATACTCCCACATCTATTTTATATTTTATTTGAAAACAGGGTCTCTTAAGCCAGCTGAGGCTGGCTTCGAACCTGTGTGATCCTCCTGTCTCAGCCTCCTAAGCGCAGGGATTACAAGCATGCGCTACCACGCCCGGCTGTGCATATACTTTTTAAACTGCATTTTCACTAGTTAAGTACAAAAACATTTATCATAAATGCCATGAACAGGAGTTATCTTCCATTTTATCTATACCTACCAGAGGAAAAAAAATTCTGAATACTTAAACCACTTTTTTGGTGCGTGCAGAAGATACAATGTAATAGGAGACCCTAGACCCGAGTATACCTTGAGTATCTTTGTTATGAGCTTATTGTGAAAATTTATATTATTTCTATTTTATGACATGAATTTGTCCTTTGTAGCATCTTCTCTTTCTGAAGAGTTGGAACATTTTGCAGACAGACTGGAAAGTGATGGAACTCTACAAAAATGTTTTGAAGATTCAAAAGAGTAAGAACAATTAATTTCCCGTTTGTCCTAAATTATAACTGAATTAAGATGTTTTATTACAATTAATTAGTTCTTCACTTACCAAATAAACTTATATCCAGGTCTTCTTGGTGCCAGGTTATTTTATTTTATCTTATTTTTTTTTGTGGTACTGAGGATTGAACCTAGTGATATTCTACCTCTGATCTACACCCCCAGCCCTATTTTTTATTCTTGATTTTGAAACAGGGTCTTGCTAAGTTGCAGAAGACTTCTAAGTAGCTGTAGCTTGCCATGAACCTGGATCCTCCTGTTTCAGCCTTCCAAGTACTGGGATTTCAAGCATGCACCACCATGCCCAGCTAGCCCAGGTTCTTTTAGATATTAGATATATAGCTATAAGTAAGTCAAACAATAACGCTTACATTTTAACAGAGGAGACAGTCAAATACAAAGAAAATATGATTTAATAGTGGCAGTTTAGGAGGTCAACAAGTAGATAGTGACTTGAGGGTAAAGGCAGCTTGAGTCAGCGTGTTCAGAGAGCTGTAGGTTTCTACCTTTGGACTGAGACCTGTAAGAACTGAGTGGTGGGAAGGTTCCCACAGTGGAAAGATGAGGGGAAACATTCAGATCCTTGCCAGCCAGCAAGCTGAGAGAAACTCATGCTGTTTGGCACTTGGCAAGCAAGAATATTAGCAGAAATTTAAAAATTTCAACCTTGGCTGGACATGATGGCACACGCTTGTAATTCCAGTACTTGGGGAATCTGAGACAGAAGGATCGCAGGTTCACAGCCAGCCTCCACAACTTAGTGAGACCTTGTTTCAAAGTGAATAAAATATAGAGCTGGGTGTGTAGCTTGGAGGTAGAATGCTCCTGGGTTCCGATCCCGGTACTAGAAAAAAAAAAATAATATCAATAAATAGGGATGGTGTGTAGCTCAGAGGTAGAATGGCCCTTGGTTCCATCCCCAGTACCACCAAAAAAAATCCCAGTCCCCAAATGGGTAGTTTTTCAGAGCTGTACTCTCAGCTCTATTCATTCATTCATTTTTGCAATTCTGGGGATGGAACCCAGGGGCATTCAACCTCTGAGCTACACCCCTGACCTATTTTTATTCTTTATTTTGAAACAGGATCTCACTAAGTTGTGGAGGGCCTCACTAAGTAGCGGAGGGCCTCACTAAGTAGCTGAGGCTGTCTGTGAACCGCAATCCTCCAGTTTCAGCCTCCCGAATGCTAGGATTACAAGCGTGCGCCACCACGCCCGACTCTTTTTACTTATTTTTGAAACAAGGTCTTGCTAAGTTACTATGTACCAGCTCCAAACCTGTGATCCTCATGTCTCAGCCTCCCAGAATCTGGAATGATAAGCCCATGCCTCTGAGATGCCCTGTGTGTGGGTTTTTTTGTTTTGTTTTGTTTTATTTGTTTGTTTGTTTTTTTGTTGGTAATAGGGATGGAACCCTTCTACCTCCGGGCTACACTCCCAAATCTATTTATATATATATATATTTTTATTTGGAAAGAGAGTCTCTTAAACCAGCAAGGCTGGCTTCGAACCTGCGCGAATCCTTCTGTCTCTGCCTCCCAAGCGTGGGGATTACAAGCATGCGCCACCACGCCTGGCCGCCCTGTGTTCTTATACTTAAATCATGAGCTTTTAAGTTTGGACTTCACAGAGGTTTTTTTGTTTTGTTTTGTTTTGTTTTGTGTGTGTGTGTGTGTGCGTGTGGTACTGTGGGTGGAAGCCAGGGGCTTTTACCTCCAGGCTATACTCCCAGACCTATTTTATGCTTTATTTGGAAACAGGGTCTCACTGAATTGCTGAGAGCCTCACTCAGTAGCTGAGGCTGGCTTGGAACCCGTGCGATCCTCCCAAGCGCAGGGATTACAAGTGTGCGCCACTATGCCCGGCTTGAGGTCTACTTTTTCATAAGATTTTTTGTTTGTTTGTTTTTGCGGTACTGGGGATGGAACCCAGCAGCATTCTACCTCTGAGCTAAACCCCCAGCCCTATTTTTATTCTTCATTTTGAAACAGGTTCTTACTGAGTTGCAAAGAGCCTCACTAAGGTAGCTGAGGCTGGCTGCGAAGCACAATTCTCCAGTCTCAGCCTCCCGAATGCTGGGATTACAAGCGTGGTCACCACACCCAGCTTGTTCTTTATTTTGAAACAGGGTTTCACTGAGTTGTAAAGGGCCTCACTAAGTAGCTGAGGCTGGCTTCGAACCTGTGCAACCCTCCTGTCTCAGCCTCCCGAATACTGGGATTACAAGTGTGAGCCACCACTCCTGGCTTACCCTTTTCATTTCAAAACAGGGTCATGCTAAGTTGTTGAGGGCCTCAATAAATTGCTGCCTTGGACTATGATCCTTCTGTCTCAGCCTCCCAAATACTGAAATTAAAGGCATGTGCCACCATGCCCAGCATAAGTCACAGGTTTTTTTTTGTGTGTGTGTGTATGTAGTACTGGGGGTTGAACCCAGCAACATTTTACCTCTGAGCTACACTTCCAGCTCTATTTTTTAATTCTTTATTTTGAATCAGTATTTCACTAAGTTGCAAAGTGTCTCACTAAGTAGCTAAGGCTGGCCATGAACCTGCAATCCCCCTGTCTCAGTCTCCCAAGTATTGGGATTACAAGCGTGCACCACCACCCCCAGCCTTGTTTTGTTAGGGTCTAAATTTTGTTGGCTGGCTGCGAACCTGTAATCCTAAATACTGGGATTATAAGCATGCTCTACCATGCATGGCTTAAAGGACTATTTTTAGAAAAGTTAATATAAAGGACTATTTTTAGAAAAGTTAATCTGATAGCCTCAGATACTTAGTGAGGCCCTCTGCAATTTAGTGAAACCCTGTTTCAAAATAAAGGATAAGCCGGGCATGGTGGTGCACACTTGTAATCCCAGTACCTGGGACACTGAGACAGGAGGATTGTGCAGTTTCAAAGCCAGCCTCAGCTACTTAGTGAGGCTCTCAGCAACTCAGTGAGATCCTGTTTCCAAATAAAATAAAAAATAGGTCTGGGAATGTATCCCGGAGGTAGAAAGCCACTGGGTTCCATCCCCAGCACCACAAAAAAAGGAAGAAAAAAAAAAAGATTAAAAAATAGGGTTGGGGATATAGTAGCTTGGAGGTAGAATACCCCTGCGTTTCATTCCTAGTACCATAAAATAAGAAAAAGAAAAGTTAATCTGAGCCAAGCAATTTACCAAGATCCTCAGCAACTTAGAACATGAAAGGTTTGGGAGCCTATATGGTGGCGCACACTTATAATTCCAGTAGTTGGGAGGCTGAAACAGGAGGATTGTAGGTTCAGAGTCAGCCTCAGCAATTTAGCAAGATTCTCTGTAGCCTAGTGAGACTGTTTTCAAATAAAAAAATAAAAAGCTCTGGAGGTAAATGCTCTGGAGTTGCCGGGTGTGGTGGTGCAAGTTTGTAATCCCTGCGCTTGGGAGGCTGAGAGAGGAGGATCGCACGGGTTCGAAGCCAGCCTTAGCTACTTAGTGAGGCTCTCAGCAACTTAGTGAGACCCTGTATCCAAATAAAGTATAAAATAGGTCTGGGAGTATAGCCCAGAGGTAGAAAGCCCCTGGGTTCCACCCCCAGTACCACCAAAAAAAAAAAAAAAAAATGCTCCGGAGTTTAGTCCTTAGCACCTGCTGCCCCCCCACACACACACACAAAAGGGTATAAAGGGTGTACCTCAATGTAGAATGCTTCTGGGTTTAATTTCCAGTACCAAAAGAAAACAGAAAGAGAAAAGTTAATCAGGCCATGGTTTGAATTGGAATTGATGAGAGAAATAGTATGCAAAAGGACCACTTACCTATATTGCATAGTGCAGAACTGAGATATAGAGTTCAATAGATGTTTGTTGAAAGTTAAAAAATTACTGCCACTAAAATTACATAAGACATCATATTAAAAGCAAGTGTTTAGCCGGGCGTGGTGGCGCACGCTTGTAATCCCCGCGCTTGGGAGGCAGAGACAGGAGGATCGCGCAGGTTCGAAGCCAGCCGCGCGCGCTGGCTTAGGAGACCCTGTTTCCAAAAATGAAAATGTAAAAATAGGTCTGGGAGTGTAGCCCGGAGGTAGAAGGGCTTCCAGGAACCTCAGTACCACCAAAAAAAAAAAAAAAAAAAAAAAAAAAAAAAAAAAAAGCAAGTGTTTAAGCCAGTCATGGTGGCGCACGCTTGTAATCCCAGTATTAAGGAGGCTGAGACGGAGGATCGAGGTTTGCGGCTAGCCTCAGCTACTTAGTGAGGCCCTCTGTAACTTGTTGAGAACCTGCTTTAAGAAAAAAAAAAGAAAAATAGAGCTTGGGGTGTCATTCAGAGGTAGAATGCCTCTGGGTTCAATCCCCAGCACCACATAAATAAATAGAGAGATAGCAAGTGTTTCTTAGGCCTTGTGGTGCACACTTGAGATCCTAGTCATTGGGAATCTTGAGGGTGATTGCAGGTTCATGTCCAGCCTCATCAGCTTAGTGAGACTCTCAGCAATTTAATGAGACTCCGATTAAAAATTAAATATTAAGCCGAGCATGGTGTTGTACGCTTGTAATCCCCGTGCTTGGGAGGCAGAGACAGGAGGATCGCGCAGGTTCGAAGCCAGCTGCACTGGCTTAAGAGACCCTGTCTCCAAATAAAAAAGTATAAAATGAGTCTGGGAGTGTAGCCTGGAGGTAGAAGGGTTTCAAAAGTATAAAATGGGTCTGGGAGTGTAGCCTGGAGGTAGAAGGGTTTCCAGGAACCCCAGTACCACCCCCCCAAAAAAATTAAATATTAACGTGGTGTTGGGAGCACACCTGTAATCTAAGTACTTGGGAGGCTGAGACAGTGAGGATTGCAGGTTCAAGGACAGTCTCAGCAAGTAGTGAGAGTCTTACTAGCCTATTAAGACCCTGTATACAAATAAAAATTTAAAAAATAGGGCTGAGGTTGTAGCTAGGAGGTAGAATGCCCCTACATTCAATCTCCAGTGCCACCAAAAGAAAAAAAAAAATTAGCCAGGCTTGGTGATGCATGCCTGTAATCCCAGTACTTGGGAGGCTAAGATAGGAGGATTGCAGACTTGAGGCCAGCTTTAGCAATTTAGGCCTATGCAACTTTTTGTTTCCAAATAAAATATAAAAGAGGGCTGGGGGTGTAACTCAGAGGCAGGATGCCTCTGGGTTCAATTTTCAGCACCACACACACAAAAAAGCATTTCTTAAAAGATTAGTGTTAATCTCATAATTCTGTCTATATTCCAGGACAGAATCAGATTTTTCTCTGGAAACATCAGTTGCTGAGATGAAGGAATATATAACAAAGTAAGTGAAAATGAGTGAACCTTTGCTTGGGAAACCTGAATTCATTCTGTGGGGGAAAATAAACCTTGGAAAAATGAGTAATAAACGAGGTGTTCAGTGCTAACTCATTGACAGTAGAAGTTAAAAACCTGCATACTGAGATGTTTATATGGACTCTACTGATGGCTAATTTTATAAGACGGAGTCTAGGGAACAAGGATGTTAACTACCTCTTAAGAACTCCTGTTTTATTTGATTGAATTATTATCCTCTGAATCAGTCAAGCTTTCTAATCCTTTAATGGCCTTTTTACTCACATTTCATAACCAGATTATACGCCTAATGTGCTTACTGCTGCTCTGAGTGATTTCAAGTGAGATGACCGGAAGGTAACTGGGTTTCTCCTTTGTTCTGTAGATTTTCCGTAGAAAGTCAGACTTGGGATCAGCTCTTACTGCGCTACCAAGAGGCGGTGCAGCCACAAGAGACATCCAGGTAAGGCCTGGGAACTGGAAAGAAGCTGTATTTTTACCTTGTGGCATTTGATTGGAGCTTATTTCTATTTTGTTAGCACAAATTGAATGGTGAATCTTCTCTCACAGTTCAGTGAACTCAGCAAAGCTCTATAAAGTGTGTATTAGTACTTTGTGTGTGTGTGTGGTTCTGGGGATTAAACCCAGGGGCATTCTACGTCCAAGCTACACCCCTAGTCCTATTTTGTGTTTTTATTTGGAAACAGGGTTCCGCTAGGTTGATGAGTCTCACTACTTGCTGAGACTGTCCTTGAACCTGAGATACAAGTGTGAACCACCATGCCCATCCTTATATTAGTACTCTTTGACCGTCAGTGGAGTTAAGGGAGAAGGAAGGGAGATTGGTATCACTCTTTGACTATTTTCAGTCCCAGAACAGAATTGCTTCTGTTCTGTGTCCTTTATTGCCATTTTACATCTTCTGGGAGACAGGTACATCTCTGCTTTTCATCTGGGTCTGGGCCCAGAGCAATAGTCAAGAGACTTGAATGAGCACATGGACTCTGAGGGGTGAGCATGGGAGAGACCCCTGGCCAGAGCCTTTTTGGAGACACAGATAGAAGGCAGTGGCGGAGGAGGGTAGAAGATAAAGAAAACATGGGTTTTTGTTTTTTTTTTTTTTTTTTTTTTTTGGTTTTTTGGTGGTACTGGGTTGGAACCCACAGGCTTTCTACCTCTGGGCTACAGTCCCAGACCTATTTATATTTTTATTTTGAAACAGGGTCTCACTAAGTTGCTGAGAGCCTCACTAAGTAGCTGAGGCTGGCTTCGAGCCTGTGCCATCCTCCTGTCTCAGCCTCCCAAGGGCAAGGATTACAAGCGTGCGCCACCACGCCCAGCAGAAAACATCATTTTCTTTTTTTTTTTTTTTTTTTTTTAATTTATTTATTTTTATTGGTGCACTGTATTCATACATCATAGTAGGATACATACTTTTGTAGACATACATGCACACTTTTCTCAGTCAGCCCCCACCCAATCCCCACCCCATTCTCTCCCTATCCCTCCCTCCCATGCTTGGCTTAGTAGTTGACATCTAGTATTATGGCAATTTATCTAAAATTAAAAATGATAATCTCACATAACAGTTTCATTTGTCTGATACCAAGCTTTTGATGACTTAAAGATAACATTTCAATATTTCTTTTTGCTTTCTTTCTTACCAGAGAATATTTTTTTTCTATTTTTTAGGTGAAACTATCATATATTTATATATTTATTTTTCAGAAAAAAAATCTATCCTAATATGGAATATGGACTCTAGGTACCCAAAACGATCTTGAAAAAGAACAAAGCTAGAAGATATATATTTTCTGATTTCAAACCATATAAAGCTACAATAATTGAAACAGTGTAGTACTATTCTAAAGGCAGATCTATAAACCATTGGAGTTAAATAAAAGCCTAGAGCTAAATTCTTCCATATATTGTCAAGTTATTTTTGACAAGGTTTCCACGAACATTTGGTGGTGGAAATATTAATCTTTTAACTAAATATTGTTAAAAAATAATAATTACATGGAAAAGAATAAAATTGGACCCTTACCTAATCCCATATACAAATATTAACTCAAAATAGATAATAGACCTAAATATAAATCTTAAGACTATAAACTTTTAGGAGAAAATCTGGGTCATTAAACCTCACAACATTGAAATTGGCAGTGATTTCTTGGTTATGATTTCAAAGGCACAGGCAACAGAGGAGTATACAAACTCCCTAAAAAAAAAATTGTATATCCAAAGACAATGTAAACAGAGTTAACAGTTACTAATAGAATGGGATAAAATATTTCCAAATGCTATATCTGAAGGTGTATTAATATTCCAACTAGGAATCCTAGAAATTAACAACAATAAAGGCAAACAATACCCTTTAGAGATAGGTAAAAGACTAACATAAATAATGAATCTCCACAGATAACCAATCTTAGTTGTTTGTTGGATGGAAAATCTTGTTTCTCTAGTTCTGGAGTGTGTTACCTATTTCTTCTTTGTAGTTAATCTCTTTGAGTATTTTCTCTAGTGCTGGTTTTGAAGACATAAATTCCTTCAGTTTCTGTTTGTCATGGAAGCTTCTTATTTCTCCTTCTAATTTGATAGAAAGTTTTGCTGGGTAGGAAATTTTTGGCTGGAAGTTGTTTTCTTTCAGAGTTTGGAATATGTTACTCCAAGCCCTTCTGGCTCTCATAACTTGGTTTGGGAAGTCTGGAGTGATTCTAATTGGTTTGTCTCTGAATGTCACTTGGCCCTTTGCTTTTGTTGCCTTTAAGATTCTCTGCTTGGCTTCCACATTGGTCATTTTGACAATTATGTGGCGTGGGGATCCTCTTCTCCGATCCTGTCTAAAGGGAGTTCTATAAGTTTCCTGGACCTGTGTATCGACCTCTTGCTCTATGTCTGGAAAATTTTCTGCTATTACTTCCTTGAAGAGATTGTTGATCCCTTTGGTTTCACTTTCTTTTCCCTCCTCTATTCCAATTATTCTTAGGTTAGCTCTCTTAAAATGGGCCCATATTTCTTCAATATCAGATTCCTGCTGACGGATATTTTTTTCTAGATTAGAAACTATGCGTTCATTTTTGGATTGCTCATCTTCTAAGAGCGAGATTCTGTTCTCCATGTGTTCTAATCGGTTGTTTGTGCTTTGAATTGAGGCCTTTACTTCATTAATTGCATCCTTTATCTCTTTTTGGCTCTCTCTGAGTTCTTTTCGAAGCACCTCTATTATTTCTACAGTTATTTTCCTGATTTGATCTTCTAGAAATCTCTGATTTTCAGTTTTATCGGGTTCTGATGTTGTGGGGTTGTGGGCATTTATTGCTCCAGTATTATTCCTCTTTCCCATGATTTCGGATGTTTGTGCCTTCTCTGGGTTCTTCCCTTGGGTCACTATGACTTCCCTTAAGGTGTTCTGGATCTCAAGTCAGTAGTATCTCGGACCCCACTACTCCTTTACTGGGTTTTATCACAGAGTCTCCGACCCAGAGAGTCGCTAGAGGCTGCTTTAGACTGTGGGGGGTGCCAGGTTGCACGTTCTCCTATGGTGTGATATCTCTGCCACCGCCCCTCCCCCACTGGGTCAAGTCCCAGGGAGTACAGTACTGGGATTTCTCCTCTGTGGCCCGCAATTTGACTCACTGTTCTTGAGTGCGCAGATGTAGCTGTATTGGCCTCGCTGGATTCGGTGCTGCTGCTGCCGGTGGCAATATGGCGCCGCTGCTACGCCCTCGGCTGTGGGGCTGGTTTTTTCTTCTTGGTTTTGGTTTCCACTCTGAATCCCTGCAGCGTGTGCTGAGCTCGGCCACTGGGAACTTTAGATGCGGAGAAATCCCGCCTGGCTGTTCCGCAGTGGCTCACCTCGGCTTGCTGTAGCCGTCCCGTGAATTCGCCGGCAGTATGGCGCTGCTGCCGCCGCGTCTGCCGCGTCCTCGGGCGATAGGCCGGTTATCTCCTCTGTGGCTCTGTTCTCAGTCCGCTTTCTCTCTGGAGCCTGGTGATTTTTTGTTTCACTGGTGATGGTGTTTTCTGGCTATGAAAGGCGCTGATTTTGTGGTAATGGAGGTTTGTTGTTAGCGGGGCTCTTAAGCCCCGCTTTTCTCGGTAGCCATCTTCCCGGAAACATCATTTTCTTGATCTTGAAAATGGGAGAGTGCTGAATTTTGGGTTAGCTGCACATTTAAACTAGTAGTTCTAAGCTTTTTTTCTTCTAAGAGTTTTACCTAGAAACTCAACTATAAAATGTTATCTAAACCCCATTTGCAAAAGTAGCATCTCAGTAGAGGGACTTTTAGGAGCATGATTTGAAAAACTTTCCAGGCGTGGTGGCGCACGCTTGTAATCCCAGCATTCAGGAGGCTGAGAACGGAGGATCGCAGTTCGTGGACAGCCTCAGCTACTTAGTGAGGCCCTCCATAATTTAGGGCTGGGGTATAGCTGCAAAAAAAAAAAAAAAAAGTATCATCTGGTACCTTGAAGTACTCAGTAAATTAAAGTCATAGTTATAATGAGAAGGTCAGCATCAGCTTTGTGAACTCTCCATTCTGTTCAATTAGATGGATAATGAAGAGGACCAGCAGTGTTTTGGTAATCTTAGAGCAGCAGGCGTTAGCCTCACTCTAGCACAAGTATGGCTCTTTGTGTATTGATCTTAACTGAAGCCTCTAGCATTTCCTGGAGTTCAGTGGATTAAAACATTATATTGGACAATGGTTTCAGAGCCTCTTGATAAGACAGTATGTATCTGGAGCAGGGGCTGTAGCTCAGTGTAGACTATTTGCCTGTTACATGCAAGGCCAAGGGTTCAATCCTTCTACCACAAAAGAAAAATGAGAGAAAGAACTTATACCTATATTAGGATGGGAGAATATTTATTTAGCCTTGCAGGAGGTTTTTTCATAAGTAATCTTTAATAGCTTTTCTACAAAATGATGATATAAAATTCCTTGAAAGCTTTTTCTTGTTTTTAGAGAATCAACTGAAAACAAAATTACTGAAGTTAAAGTAGACCCTGCTACATATCTTGGGTCTTCCCAGAAGGAAGTTCTTAATACAAAGCCTGACTACCAGAAAATATTACAGAACCAGAGCAAAGTCTTTGACTGTATGGAGTTGGTGGTGAGTTGACTCAAGTTTATTCGGTTGACCTACCGACTTTGCTATCTTGTCATGTGTGTCAGTCAGCTTTCCTGTGACATAATGCCTGAAATAATCAACTTAGAAGGAGGAAAGTTTTATTTTGGCTTGCAGATTTAGAGACGTCAGTCCATTGTCACTTGGCCCTGTTGCTTTGTGCATGTGAGTACATCATGGCGGGAATGCGTGGCAGAGGCGCCTGCTCGCTTTGTGGTGGCATCTGGGGAGAGAATATCACATAGTCTGCTGCTTTGAGAGAGCCATAACCTCTTTTCTGCAGATGGATGAGCTGCAAGGAACAGTGAAGCAGCTACAGGCTTTTATGGACGAAAGTACACAGTGCCTCCAGAAGGTGTCAGTGCAACTTGGTAAGTGTGTCCCCTGAGGGATACAGACGGCCTTTTCAAGCCCTAGTCCTAAGGGTAGGAATCACATCAGGTGATTTTGTTTTCTCCCTACAGTCAGCAGTATGTTTATGGGAAATTTCTAGATGCAAATTCCACAGAAGCACAGTAGAAATGAGAACTAAATTTTAGTGAATTGCTTTGTTGTTTTGGCAAATTCAGGACTTTAAACATACACCTTGCCTTTACTTCTTCAATTTTTAAAATTTCACAGAGTAACGCTGACATTACTTCTCCATGGCTCCGTAGCTTTTCCTGACATCCTCTATCCCACAATTAGTTGCTATACACGTCTTCATTTTCCTTCTTACCACACTGCATTGTAGTCATAGTTGTGTTAGCTTTCCACCAGAGTGCCATGTCCACATTGTTCTCAGTACTTTTCTAATCCTGAGATGGCAGTTGAACCCAGAGCCTTGTGCATGCTAAGCAAGCCTTCTACCACTGAACTATATCCCCATTCCTTTAATAAATTTGATGTGAATTCGATTGAAATTTACTTTTTGGTTCCTTTTCTCTGCAGAGAAGAGAAGCATGCGACAATTAGATCCTTCACCTGCTCGAAAACTGCTCAGACTTCATCTAGAGAACCCATCTCCCACACGTTGCTCTGGATCTTGTCAGTGACCTTGCCCGGCCTTTCTGCCACAAGACAGAGGAGAGGCTCGCAGAAGACTGCCCCAGCATGCGCAAGTTGCGTAGCATTCTGATCTGAAGGGTTCTGTCCCACTGCTCGAGGATAACTAGCTGACTAGAGAGTACTTTGATTTATTTTTCTGAGTGATAGAATATGCATCTGAAAGAATGTTGTAGAGACACTTTTTTGATGAATATGCAAAATTATTGAAACTTTCTTTTTAGAAAATGGCCTTCAAAGCCAGATGTGGTGGCACACATTTGTAATTCCAGCATTTGGGAGGCTAAGACAGGAGGATCCCAGTTTGAGGACAGCCTCAGCTATTTAGTGAGGCCCTTTGCAACTCAGTAAGACCCTGTTTCAAAAAGAAAGAGACTAGCCGGGCGTGGTGGCGCACGCTTATAATCCCCGTGTTAAGGAGGCAGAGACAGGAGGATCGCGCAGGTTCGAAGCCAGCCGCGCACGCTGGCTTAGGAGACCCTGTTTCCAAATAAAAAAAATGTAAAAATAGGTCTGGGAATGTAGCCCGGAGGTAGAAGGGCTTCCAGGAACCCCAGTACCACCAAAAAAAGAAAGAAAGAAAGAAAGAAAGAAAGAAAGAAAGAAAGAAAGAAAGAAAGAAAGAAAGAAAGACTAGAGCCAGGTGTGGTGGCGCATACTTGTAATCTTAGCATTTGGGAGGCTGAGACAGCTTCATAGTTCAAGGACAGCCTCAGCTACTTAGGCCCTTTGCAACTCAGTGAGACCCTGTTTCAAAATAAAGACTAAAAAATAGGCTGGGGTGCTATCGGAGGTAGAATGCCCCTAGGTTCCATCCCCAGTACTGCAAAAAAAAAAAAAAAAAAAAAAAAGAAGAAGAAAGGAAGAAAAGGAAAAAAAGAAAGAAAATAAAAATAGGGCTGGGAGGTGTATTCATTTCGAGTCACCCCTCCATGCCAGTCGGGTATGAAACTGTATTTCTATTTTCTGTATTTCTATCTTTCTAATAAGCTTCTTTAAATCATCAAAAAAAAAAAAAAATGGGGCTGGGGGTATAACTTGGAGGTAGAATGCCCCTGGGTTCCATCCATACTGCCAAAAAGAAAAAAAAAAGCCTTCAGAACCAGAACCAGTAGCTCGTTCTTTTCATATTTTTCATTGTTAGAAATCTCCATTCTATAAAGATGTTTTTCAGTTACTAAAACAACCCAACGTCATTTAGGATCTAGTTTATGAAACTGTCTGTATGTGTGACACTGGGGATTGAACTCAGTGGCATTCTACCTCTGAGCTATACCCCAGCCATATTTTAATTTTGTTAAGAAACAGAATCTCACTAGGTTGCTGAGAGTTTCACTATTTTCTGAGGCTTTCCTCAAACCTGTGATCATCCTGTCTCAGCCTCCCAAGCACTAGGCTTACAAGTGTGCATCACTAAGCCCAGCTTAATGAAACATTTAGATGCTCAATAAAACAAGTTCTGGTCCGAAAGGAATGAGACCACTTTTCTAGCATGGCTGTGAAGGGGATTTTTTTTTTTTTTTTTTTTTTTTTTTTTTTTTTTTTTTTTTTTGCAGTACTGGGTATGGAACCCAGGGGCATTCTACCTCCGAGCTACACCCCCAGACCTATTTTTATTCTTTATTTTGAAACAGAGTCTCACTGAGTTGCAAAGGGCCTTAGTAAGTAGTAGCTGAGGCTGTCCACAAAGCGCGATCTCCAAATGCTGGATTACAAGCGTACACCACCACGCCTGACTAAATGTGATTTTAATTAGGTTCTTGGGCATCTTGCTTGCATCATTGTGATACATACACCACTTTACAAAATGTCCAGTTTGAAGAAAATACTACTCATTCATTCTGTATGTCCTGATGCCTATGGTATACTTTAGTTTTTAATACTGAGTGGATTGAGTTGACATCCTACCTTATGGATTCATGGCAACAAGGGGTTAAGTTCTACCTTTTTTTTTTTTTTTTTTGAAACCAGGGATTGAACCCAGGGGTGTGCTACATCTGAGCTACACTCCCAGCCCTGTTTAATGTCTTATTGTGAAACAGGGTCTCACTAAATTTCTGAGGATGTTAGGATCTTGCTAAGTTGCTGAGGCTGGCCTCAAACCTGCAGTCCTCCTGAGACCAGGAGGTATATAGAAGTGCACCACCGTGCCTGGCTTAAATACTGCTTTTCATTGTTTTGTTGCTGTACTGGATGTCAAACCCAGGGCCTTACCCATGCTAGGCAAGTGTTCTGCCACCAAGCTACAACTGCAGTTCCCCGGTTGTTCTTTGTATTTGTTAATTTGCATTATAAAATTGTAATAATTAAAAGAAAGATTTCCCCGTCTTTGTGTATGTTTTGAGTGTATAGATTTTTTTTTTTTTTTTTTTTTTGCCATACTGGGGATGGAACCCACAGACTCTGTACCTCCGAGCTACACTCTCAGCCCTATTTTTATTCTTTATTTTGAAACAGGTCTCACTGAGTTGCAAAGGGTCTCACTAAGTAGCCAAAGCTGTCCTTGAACTGCAGTCCTCCTGTGTCAGCCTCCTGAATGCTGGGATTATAAGCCTGCGCCACCATACCCGGCTTAGAAAGTATTCTTTTTTTTCATGGTAACGTGAACAGTAGTGTGAAGATAGGCTTTGGCACATATTACCTGAGACACTAACTAGTTTATTGTTATTGTTCCTTATATTCTCATCCCACTAATGTGACAAGACCCATTTCACTTAAATACCCAGTCAAAACTTAAGTCTTAGCCAGGTGTGATGGCGCACACTTATGATCCCAGCATTTGGGAGGCTGAGACAGGAAGATCACAGTTCGTAGCCAGCCTCAGCTACTTAGGCACTTTGCAACTCTGTGAGACCCTGTTTCAAAATAAAGTGTAAAAAATAGGGCTGGGGGTGTAGCCCAGAGGTAGAATGCCCTCTGGGTTCCATCCCCAGTACCACAAAAAAAAAAAAGAAAAAGAAAAAAAGAAAAAAACCTGAGTCTTAAACCCAAGTATCCATTGGTGAGAGGTGATTGTTATCTCCTTGCTTTGCCCTATATTTGTTCCTTATTTATTCATGTTTGCTGAGTCCCTGCTGTATGCCAGAAACAGTTCTAGGAACTATGGAGAAAGCAAAGAACAAAGGCATGGGACCTCCCCTCACTCATGCTCAGTGTACTGAGGACAAGGCACAGAGGAAACTTCTGCAGAAGAGATGATATAGTTGACTCGGGAAGGATAAAGAAATTAAATTGGTAAATATTTCAAGCAAAGAGAACAAACAGCATTTAATCGGGCGTGGTAGCACACACTTACAATCCCAGCGCTTGGGAGGCTGAGACAGGAGGATCGCACAGGTTCGAAGCCAGCCTCAGCTACTTAGGCTCTCAGCAACTCAGTGAGACCCTGTTTCCAAATAAAATACAAAATAGGTCTGGGAATGTAGCCCGGAGGTAGAAAGCCCCTGGGTTCCACCCCCAGTACCACAAAGGGGGAAAAAAAAGAGAGAACAGCATTTGTTTTTGTTTTGTTTTGTTTTTGTGGTGCTGAGGGTTGAACTCTGATTTATTCATACTAGGCAAGTGTTCTACCACTAAGCTATATCCATATCCTCAGTCCTATTTTCTTTTTGGCAGTACTGGGGGTGGAACCCCGGGGCATTCTACCTACCCCCAAGCAACACTCCCCTAGCCCTATATATTTTTTTAATTCTTTATTTTGAGACGGTCTCACTGAGTAGCAAAGGGCCTCACTCAGTATCTGAGGCTGTCCGCAGTCCGTGATCCTGATCCGTGATCCTGTCTCAACCTCCCAAATGCTGGGATTACAAGCCTGGGCCACCATGCCCAGCTACCCCAGTCCTTTCAGTATTGAGACAGGGTCTTATGGTTGCACAGACTGGCCGTGAACTTAATGATCTTCCTATTTCAACCTTACAAGAAACCGGGATGCAGGTGTGTACCACTATTTCTGTCCAGAACATATTTTTTCAGGGTCAGGGGGTTACTGGAATTGAACCCAGAGACAATCTACCTTCAAATTACATCCCCAGTCCTATTTTGTTCTTATTTTGAAACAAGGTCTTGATAGGTTGATGAATCTCACTACCTGCTGAGGCTGTCCTTGAATTTGCAATCCTCATGTCTCCGCCTCCCAAGTAAAGGGATTATGGGTTTGTGCCACCACACCCAGCTAGAACTTTTCTTTTTTCTTTTTTGTGGTACTGGGGATGGAACACGGGCATTCTACCTCTGAGCTGCACCCCCAGCCCTATTTTTTATTCTTTTTATTTTGAAACGGCCTCACTGAGTTGCAAAAGGCCTCACTAAATAGCTGAGGCTGTCCGTGAACCGCGATCCTCCTGTCTCAGCCTCCCAAACGCTGGGATTACAAGCGTACTATATGCATAGTAAGGAGTCATCCCACTTACCTTGAGAAGTCAAAGGAAGCAGAAGGGAGACTGCTTTGAGTTTGAGAAAGCGCTAAATGAGTGATGCCAGTCATGATCCTGCAAGACGCCATCCTAAATGCCGTAATTCAGAATGTTGAAATCCCTAAAATCCAAATCCTGAAGTCTAAATTTTCCCAAATCACAATCAAATGTTGAAATCATAGGAGCCCAAATCCTGAAAATTGGGTGGGGGGAGCCAAATATTTGGGCAGAGGCAAAATTCTGTTTATTGTTTTTTTTCTGTGGGTCTGGGGCTGGAACCCAGAGGCATTTGACCTTCCAGCTATACCCCCTGCCCATTTTTTTTTTTTTAATTCTTTATTTTGAAACAGGGTCTCACTAAGTTGCTGAGAGCCTCACTAAGTAGCCAAGGCTGTCTGCGAACCATGATCCTCCGGTCTCAGCCTCCCAAATGCTGGGATTACAAGCATGTGCCACCACACCCAGCCTAATTCGGTTTCTCTAATATTACTGGGATCGATTACTCTCCTGCAACTCAGCTTCCTAGAAGTATTATATAGAAAGAAGGGTTATCTAACATTATTGAAGGTAGAAGACTTTTTGGATCCACAAAACTGGATTTCATCTTTGTATTGACAAAGGAACTTTTGACGCCATAAACCTTAATCCTGACAATATGGTTGAGAAGAGGAAGCAGTATGTGAAATCTCTCTCTGGGTGTTGAGAAAAAGCTTTTTTCTAATAACCTCATGTAATTGGACCAAGGAAGAATTGCTAAATGAATTCAGTGAAGGCTTTGAATTTTTTTTTTCCCGTACTGGGGGTGGAACCCAGAGGCTTTCTACCTCCGGGCTACGCTCCCAGACCTTTTTTATATTTTTATTTGGAAACAAGGTCTCACTAAGTTGCTGAGAGCCTCACTAAGTAGCTGAGGCTGGCTTCGAACCTGCGCGATCCTCCTGTCTCAGCCTCCCAAGCGCGGGGATTACAAGCGTGTGCCACCACGCCCGGCTGTCTTTGAACTGTTTGAAGAACTTCCATCACCCAAGTTCATTTTTGGAAACAGGTCTGGAAATAGTGTAGCAGTGCTGGTTTTCCACAAAATACAAGACTCTTCCTTGGACAAATTCAGGTAGCTTTTTAAAAGAAGCTACACAGTAGTGCAGACCTGAAGTGGAAAGTGCCATTGTGAATAAATGGTTGTAAGTACAAAGTACACTGGAGGCACGTGGTAGAGAGGAGGTAGTGGTGGTGGGAGGGCAGCCAGCATGTAAGTGGCTGGTTTTTAGATATTGACCAGCAATAATTTAAAATTCTATTTTGTATTTGAAACAAATATTTTATTTTTCACTTAAAATGAGTTCCTGTAACTAAAAAATTACACAAACTTTAAAGTAGCATATTAATTTACAAAAAAAAAAAGATGACTCCAGTGTACAACTGTGATCCCAGTACTTGGGAGGCTGAAGGGATGATCACAGGTCTATGGGCAGTCTCAGCAATTTAGTGAGGCCCTCTGCAGCTTAGACCCTGTTTCCAAATTAAAAATGGACTCTGTCTGGTGGTGAGGCTCAGAGGTAGAATAAATGCCCCTGGGTTCAATCCACAGTACCAGCTGGAAAAACAACAACAACAACAATAAAACACTCCAGTTGGCTATGTAGGTAAAAGAAGCAAGGAAGGGTGGACGTGCAAGACCTGTTAGACTCCTGAGGTAGTTGGGATGAGGACTTGAGACTGTTCCGAAGTCCTCTTTTATATTACCTCTGTAACTGTCATCCACTCCATTTGGTTTTTTTTTGTGTGTGTGTACTGGAGTTGGAACCCAGGGGCTTTCTACCTCCAGGTTACACTCCCAGACCTATTTTCTATTTTATTTGGAAACGCTCTAAGTTGCCGAGAGCCTCACTAAGTAGCTGAGGCTGGCTTAAAACTTGTGCAATCCTCCTGTAAGCCTCCCAAGTACTGGGATTATAAGCATGTGCCACCACACTCAGCCTCATTTGCTTTTTTGAGTGTGACATGAGAAATGTTTCTTTTCCCAGAATTATTACATACCAAATAATTTTTTTTTTGTGGGTCTGGGGATGGAACTCAGGGGCATTTGACCTCTGAGCCACACCCCGCACCCTATTTTTATTCTTTATTTTGAAACCGGGTCTAAGTTGCGGAGGGCCTCCCTAAGTAGCTGACGCTGTCTGTGAACCGCGATCCTCCAGTCTCAGCCTCCCGAATGCTGGGATTACAAGGGTGCGCCACCACGCCTGGCTTCCATAGCAAATAATTTTAAACCAAGATGTATAGGATAGGAGGACAATCTGTTTTCTCATGGTGTCTGGAATAGTAAGCATTTAAGCTATGTGTTAAAACCCCAATTCTAGCCGGGCGTGGTGGCGCAGGCTTGTATTCCCCGTGCTTGGAAGGCGGAGACAGGACGATCGCACAGGTTCAAAGGCAGCCTCGCTGGCTTAAGAGACCCTGTTTCCAAATAAAATATAAAAAATAGGTCTGGGAGTGTAGCCCAGAAGTAGAAGGGTTCTATCCCCAGTACCACCCAAAAAAAAAAAAAAAAAAAAAAAAAGATCAATTCTGCCATTTCAAACCCAGGAACAGTTACTTATCTGTAAGGTTGGGAGAATGGTAGAATCTGTATTACAGGGATACTATTAAGGATTAAACCATATAGGCTTACAACAGTGGTGAAAATTTGCTCCTGAAGGCAGAGGTCTGAACAGAGCGTGGATGAAAAAGCAGTTAATGAGATGAAAAAGCTAGTAGTTCAATTTGGGATACCAAAGGAAGAATCCAGCTAGACTGTCAGATATATGGGTGAGAAAATGGATAGAAAAGTCTAGATTAGAGGTAAAACTTGAGAATTATGTCTAGTTATTGAAGGCCTGAGAATGGATAATACATTATCTAGGTAAAGCAAGAAGGGAAATTCCAGCCTCAAGGAAAGCCAACATTAAGAATCAGAGAGAGCTGGGCGTGGTGGCGCACGCTTGTAATCCCAGCATTTGGGAGGCTGAGACCAGAGGATCACGGTTCACAGACAGCCTCAGCTACTTAATGAGGCTGTCTGCAATTTAGTGAGACCTTGTTTCATAATAAAGAATAAAAAATAGGGTAGAGGGTATAGCTCGGAGGTCAAATGCCCCTGGGTTCCATCC